>NC_060032.1:740000-1470000 GCF_905333055.1 Maniola jurtina
GTGATTACCTACCTACTCAATTAATAAATAATAAAATTAGACAAAATTAGAAATTAGCAATAGATATAGATGTAGATGTAGGTACATAAATATAAATTTGTAAACTAACAATTTTATTAACCAACACTGTACATAACACAACATATAAACCACATATTCAAATTCAAATTCAAATTCAAAATGTTTTTATTCAATTAGACTTTTACAAGTTCTTTCGAATCGTCAAAAGCATCTACCACTGGTTCGGAATGCCTTTCCTACCGAGAAGAACCAGCAAGAAACTCGGCGGTTGCTCTTTTCAAAGATTTGATATACAATATTATGCCATGTATAAAAGCAATTGAAGTCCTGCGCATTGCTGGAGCGAATCGAAGTTCAAATCCACGCTTTTTTATCATTTACATAATCTTCGATAGTATAATATGCTTTTCTCAAGAGCATATTTTTAATAGATTTTTTGAACCTGTGTAAAGGCAAGTCCAAAATTGACTGAGGAATTTTGTTATAGAAGATTATACCCATTCCCACAAATGACTTTTGGACCTTCCTGAGACGGAGTGTAGGAGTCGCAAGCCTGTTACGGTGTCTAGTCAGCCTGTTGTGTAGATCGCCAACCTTCTTGTAACTAAGAATATTTTGTCTTACAAAAATTATGTTGTTGTAAATATATTGAGAGGCTACGGTAAGGATACCTATTTCCTTAAATTTTTCTCGAAGTGAATCGCGTGGTTTTAAGTTATAAATTGCGCGTATTGCCCTTTTTTGTAATACAAAAATTTTCCCAATATCTGCCGCTCTACCCCATATTAAGATTCCATAAGACATAATACTATGAAAATAAGCAAAATATACTATCTTTGCGGTCTCCACGTCAGTTAATTGTCGAATCTTTCTAACCGCGTAAGCAGCAGAGCTTAGTTTGCCAGCAAGAGTTGATATATGGGTGCCCCATTGCAGCTTCGCATCTAAGGTTATCCCCAAAAATGTAGTAGTCTCTTCTATTTTCAAAATATCATTATTTATCATTAAATTAATGTTACTTGTGTTCTTGGTATTGGGCAGTGCGAATTCAATACACTTAGTTTTTTTTGCATTTAAAAGTAGATTATTTACAGTAAACCAGTGAGTTACCTGAGATATGGCACCATTTATATCGTCAAAATTGTCCTTATTTCTATCGACTTTAAAAATCAAAGACGTATCGTCAGCAAATAGTACGATATCGCAAATATTTTGGACTACATATGGTAAATCGTTTATGTATACTAAGAACATGAAAGGACCTAGAATAGAGCCTTGAGGAACACCCATTAGTGAGGCTGATCCGGATGACTTCACATCATTCACACATACTGTTTGAATACGATCACTAAGATAGGACGCAATGAGACCAAGCGCAGTGTCTTTGATTCCATAGTGGCTCAATTTAACTAAAAGAGTCTCGTGCTCAACGCAATCAAATGCCTTGGATAAATCACAGAAAATACCAATGGCATTCTGTGACCCCTCCCACGCATTGAATATATGCTTTAACAGCATTGCGGCCGCGTCGGTTGTTGATCGACCTTTAGTGAAGCCATACTGTTCAGAATGGAGTAGCTTATTTAAATTGAAATGCTGAAGCAGTTGGTTGAGCATGATTTTCTCAAATATCTTGCTCAGTGTTGGCAAAATTGAAATTGGCCTGTAATTGTTTGGGTCACTTTTGCTACCCGATTTAAAAAGAGGTATCAATTTACTACATTTCATGAGATCTGGAAAAGCGCCTGTATCCACAGACTCATTAAAAATTAAGGCTAGATATGGCGCAATAATATCAATAATATTGTTAATTATTTTTACTGATATTCCCCACAGATCTCCGGTTTTTTTGCTTTGTAAAGATTTGAACACTTTAACAATGTCATATGGAGTAACGTATTCAAACCTAAACAACACACCGCATTCAGTGACATTGGCCCTGAGAAGATCATAGGCTTCTGTTGGTGAAGAGCTAAGGGAACTAGTAGTGATGACTGGAATGTTCTGGAAAAAATTCTCAAATGTATTTGCAATTTCAATATTGGAGTCAATAATACGGTTATTAATTTTTAGCTCCAATTTATTGTTATGCACTTTTTGTTTCCCAGTTTCATCCGTGATGATATCCCAAGCTGCTTTAATTTTATTATCAGAATTAATAATTTTTTGCTTTATGCAGAGTGACTTTGCTTGTATGCAAACCTTTTTGAATAATTTTGAATAATTTTTTACATATTCAACAAATGTGGGAGTGTAGTTATATTGTTTTTCTGCATACAAGTCGAACAACTTATTTCTACTTTTATAGATGCCAACAGTAGCCCAGTCACTAAATTTAAGATTTTTAAACAGTTTTTTTTCTACAATTTTAAAGGTAGAATTAAATTGAGAGTTTATGAGATCAAAAAAATCATTATAGTGTTCATCCGGACCACCCTGAGTAAAGTCAAGTTTAGGTAAAGCAGTTAAAACCTTTAGTTTGAACTGCTTTACCTTTTTAGTGGTTACTGGCCTATACTTTATTAACTTTGTTATGTCTTGATTATCACTGGGAACAGATATCATTTGTCCACAGTGATCGGATCTTAGATTCGTCATGATCGATTTTGCGACAATCTTACAGTCACAGAAAATGTTATCTATACAAGTGGCTGAATTTGCAGTTATCCGTGTTGGTTCATTGAAAATTTTCTGTAAATTAAAGCTTTTAAATAAATTGAGTAATCTGTCAGTAAAAGAAGTGTGAAGCAAAATATCAATATTGAAGTCTCCACAAACTAATATCTTTTTTGATGACCTACATATCCGCCTCAAGGCCTCTTCCATAACGTCCTCAAACAGAACAAAGTCACCTGAGGGGGGTCGGTACACGCAGACGACAATATAGCGCTCCAGCTCAACACAGGACAGCTCAATAGTGCGTTCCAATGAAAGATTAACAATGTCTTTCCGTTCTTTATAATTGATATTGTTGCGGGTCAATATTAAAGACCCTCCGCGTATAGCTTTCTTTCTAGAGAACGCACTTGACAATTGATAATGTTTTAAATTTACTATTAATTGATAACTATTGAGCCAATGCTCAGTGAGGCATAAGATGTCAATATCAAATTTTTTAATAAATAGTTCTATCTCATGTTCCTTGCCAGATAAGCCCTGAATATTTTGGTGTACAAGATTGATTTTACATAGCTTATCTGTTGTCGCACTACTTAGTTTAAAATCTTATTACTGTTTACTGTAGTGTCCATGCAACTATTTGTATCCAAACTATTATAATAGTTTGTATCCAACGTAAAAAAACTGGAATTAGTAGTATTACTAATTAGGTCTATATTATTAGTACAACATGTACCGTTTTCAAAAGAACTCAAGCTAAAAATAGCTGTGTCTTGTATATTACAAGCTACCAAGGTAGCTATTTGTTTCTTATGACTAAGGGGCAAGTACATTGTATCCTTTGTCAGTGAAAATTTTTTTATAAAATTATTCGTGTCTATTATGTGAATATAATCCCTATGGCCAAAACTTAAATTATTAATAAGCATGTTGAGTTTATAGACATACCTATTTTGTGCTGGGGTTAAAGTGCAAGAGTAAGGAAAAGTGCACAATATGAATTTACAACCCGTATTTTCTTGTAGGTCCAATAGGTATGCAAAACTTCTTAAAATTTGTTTTTTTGTTATTTGCATGCTGTCACCTATCAACAAGACAACTGTACTATATTTATCTAAACAGCAGCCTTTTAAATTTTCAATTATATATTCATATGGTGCCCCTGGGTTACATATGTTGATCACTGTTTGATGTAATTTATTACTTATTAAATGACCAAAGTCTTTTCCCAATCCATCTGAAACAACAAATGTTTTCCGCTGAGGGCAATGTAACGAGGAACCATTGTTTTCACAGCCTTTTTGTTGTCCTATACACTGACTTTCCACTGGCATTTCGTCCGGAACCTTATTTGAGCACTCACATCTATTAATCAGAGATACACATACAAAATATACACATAATAATAAACCTACTTACTAATAAAACTAACATAAAGATAAGGTAAAAATTGTAAAATAAAATAACTAGATAGTTGTAGGAAAAACTTTTATACTTATGTAAAGATAAGGAGTAAATAAAGGCTTAATAATAATAATAATAATATAATAATTTAATTATACCTCATTGCTTCGTCCTTTGAGATTAGGTATACATTGTAGTAATACGTCAAAGTATTGCCTTTCTACCACTTGTTTGAAAGCAGAAAATCTGCACTTCTATTTTTTGTATTTTTTGTTGGTACCACTGGAGCGTTCCCATCTCATTCGCGTTTTAGTGCCTCGCCGATCACCACGTTATTCAAGTTTTAAAAAACGTTACAAAAGCGTAGTCACCAAAACGATAGTGATTTATTTATTTATTTATTTGTTACATATTTTTATGTTATAAGGTTTTATTATAATAGTGTCTGGTGATATGATATCACTATGCAATTAATGTTTTGTGCATTGCGATGTTACCTTGACATATGACAACATGGCGATGTTACTTTCACGTGATTTGGAATTCCGGACCATAAGGTATTTCAGTGAAGACGTGTTACCTAATTCTAAACATATTATGAATAGCTTCTGGGACTGTTTACGAATCAAACTAGTGATATGATATATATGATACGTCACTTGGGATCCCGAAATAAAAAGGTATTTACAGTGAAATGTTGCCTACTTCTAAGGATATTGTGAAAATTTGCTAGGATTATTTCCATATCACACTAATAAAATACGACATTACTTTCCTATTGTGTTGTGTACATCTTGTGGGGATGTGACCTTCACATCAATTAGAATCCCGGAACATGAAGGTGTTTACAGTGAAATGTTATTTATTTCTTAGGATATTGTGAATAGTTGCAAGGACTATTTCCGTATCACACTGAGAATATGACATCACTTTCCTATTGTGTTGTGTACATCTTGTGGGGATGTGACCTTCACGTTAATTGGAATCCCGGAACATGAAGGTATTTAACAGTGAAATGCTGATATTTCCGTATCACACTGGTGATGATATGACATCACTTTCCAATAGTGCTGTGTACATCTCATGGGGATGTAACCTTCACGTCATTTGGAAGCCCAGACCATGAAGGTATTTACAGTAAAACATTACCTATTACTAATGATATTGTGAATAGTTATTAGGACTATTTCCGTATCAGACTAATGGAACGATATCAATTTCCAATCGGTGTTGTGTACATCTCATGGGGATGTTACCTTCACATCATTTGGAATTCCGAAAGCTTTGAAAATATTATCGTGATGGAATACATTTAAAAAGGAATATTATTACCTTTACTTTGATTATTATTTGTGAATGAAATGTGTCTACATGAATCATGAGATATCAAGTGCTATTATCGAGTAAAAATGAGATCATTTGAGATTTACACATATTAAATACCTTCTTCATACCTTCATATAGTTTATACATTTATGTTGCGGTCTTCTAATAAGGATGTACCCTTTCGCTACTGATAGAAAAGTTAAGGGTAGATGGTTTAAAATACCATTGTACAGACGGATTACAACTCGAACCTGAGTTAGTGCCAATGATTGTTGTCGAAACGCAGCCAAGCACGTCAACCATAAAATTAAGCCATCGTCAAGAAAAAACTAGTCTTCGCTTCGCTTTATCGGATATGCTCATGAGGAAGCTCTCACTCATTTTTTCTCTTTAGAATAAAGTGATCAGTCCGTAAATTAATTATTATTAAAGATCCAGCCAGACTGATGTGCGATACCCAGCACAACGAATCTATGACAAGAAAAAACTTCATATTCTTTTTTAATAAAGAAAAATATTAAAGATCAGCTCATACAGAAATAGACTGTGTCTTATACAGCGTGAAGCTAGCCGATACATTCGGGCTTGTAATATTATGATCCGGTGCCAAGATATGAATAATCCCACCCGCAAGAAAACCTCCTGCAACGCAGAAGCCGACACCGGCTCCTATCCAGACTTTAAACCAGGAGCATCCGCTCCCGGCAATACAACAAGCGGGAGCAACGATTATATACGAAGTACGAACCCACGAAGTCACCGCGCTCACGGCAGCTGTGACAGTCGCCGCGCCGCTGGCTCTGGCAGTGTCACCGGGGACCCTCGTCGCTGCACCCGGTACGTTCCGCAGGAACGTTCATTCTACTTTTAGGACTAATGGCAATTAATTTATGACCCAGTCATACTATTGTGGGTAAGAGGATACGGGATTCCATTTCTAAAACCAGTATCTTAATCTCACGACCCAGCATGTCTCCTATCATCTAAATATAATATCATAGACTTTATGTTTAGTGAAGTTATACTTATCACAATGTGATTCGTGTGAAGGATCGTTTCCTTCTTTTCATTTTTTATTATAAATCCAATGGAAATAACAGACTTATAATAAGTCTAAAATTCTTAAACGAAAAATTCTTAAAGTGGGTGCTTACATAACAACATTAAGGTCAATTACAGCTACATCAATGAATAGTTGGATGGCCACGTTAGATTTATTTCTTAGGAGTTATAAAAGATTTTACTACCTATCTATAGAAAGTATCTACGATTTAAAATGAACGAGAATTATTCCAATTTAATGGTTTACTATTTTGGTCTGAATATACTTTCCGCCTCTCGTCTTTACAAAACTACGAGTACTAAAGCCGGTGATTTATGTATTTACTCAGATTTTTGGGTTACTTGTCAACTAGGTATATACATAACATATATTTACAAGATATAGTTGATTTTTAAAAGTTATCAGGGTTATCTAAAATTATTTTACAAACAATAAATACTTTAGAGTTCTTAAGATTTATCATCAATGTAAAAAAGAGCTGTACAGCCCGAGTACCTACTGTGCGCAAATATTGCAATTACCTGATTAAAAAAAAAAAAAAAAAAATACGTTGACCCGTCTGAAGAAAAATGATATTTAATCAATCAAGAGCTAAATTTACATACAAAACTCGTTGTTAATGACTTACTGCGACTTACCCGCGATTTAGTAAGTAGATACGGTACACCTACAAAAACGGACAGAAAGATGTTTTAAATATCTTGTTGTGTAATGCAAATCACTAAGATAGCTCAGCATTGACACATCAGCATTCAGCACAGTCTTTGCAGGATTATTTACATAATGGTAAAAATCTATCGAAGTGACAGTCAATCCTATTTGACAAAATAGACTGTCTAGAATTATTTTTTTTTTTTCGGATGCTAACGATATAGGGTAGGGGCGACACGTTGTGAGAAGACCACCGATGGCCAGTGGATTCTGAGTTTAGTTTTGAATCTGTCAAACATATGAAGTAGCTAAAATTACTGACTGTTTTTTTTTTGGACTTTCAGGTTTTCAGAAAATGGAATCTATAAAAAAAAAAAAAAAAAGGCATTTTATTGCGTAAGACAATAAAGTGCTCTCTTTCCTATTTAACTATATAGATGGAGTTAGATGTCCACTTCTTACGAGAATATCAAAATCTATAATTATGCTGTGAAGCTCACAGGAGATTTGTGTTCGCTTCATACATTAGTTTAAAAAACAACGAAATGCGGAGTCACGAAGATCTTATCAAGGGAAACGGGAACTAGAAGAACATGTATTTAAATAAATAGTACCAGCCTTAGGGCAACCACATGTTGGTTTTGGTAAAAAGGAAAAAAAACCCTGGTTTCCACCATTTCAGAGCCTTCTCTGTTCGGTTCTAAATTCAATTTAGACATAATGATAATGCATTATCTGTTTCAGCCACCCTGTTGATTGCATATTATGTTGGTTGCATGGAAGTTATCAAGACGGTACTACTAGGTAGAGAGGAGCGTAGCACCGTCATCTTTGTATATATTATGATCAACTTCGCAAGATGGTGTTGGGTTAGTTTTTTGTAAAAAAAAAAAAAAAAAAATAGGTGCACACGACAGAACGAACTCTGTGTCCTGAAATAAAGGTATATTGTATATTATGAAGCGTCAACTCCGATGAAAATGTCTATCTGAATTAGCCGGTCAGGCTATAAGCTTGATGGGTTCATAAAACACAGCCATGGCTCAGCTCTATCGTTGATCCTAGGTTCGAGAGTAACGTCTGTTTTTTCATCGTCCTCCACTCTCAAGATTTGATGTTGTTATACCATGAGATCTGTCCATAGTTTTAGAATTTTTGTTAATTGGAATCCAAATAACAATTTGAATTTAGAATATTTGATTAACGTCACATTACTCATGCTGGTATAATTACACATAAGGTGCAAACCATATTTTGAAAATTAATTTAGATACGTAGTGTAATTGTTAATAATAATATTAATTTAACAAACATCAGTCGAAATACATGACCTAACAAGATCGTCATACCCAGATTCAGCTCAACCTTGCCTAAATGTTCCTTTCTAATAAACATTCACCGAAGATAACTTTATCCAGCAGAAACATTGTTAGAATACATCGATAGAATGTAACCCCTACGAAAAAAAAAAAAAAAAAAAAAAATGCCCCATTACAATAGTAAGATTTAAGAGTCCGCATAAATCGGTATCTACGAACAGTATCAGTCAGTGGATAAAAATATAATACTTCTATATTTTTTTTTTCGCTTATTCCGTCAGGCATGCAGCTACCTCCGCAGCTCACAGTAAAGGTATCAATATTGATATACCTAATACGAAATACAGCGGCCTTAGCGTGGGCAACTCTATGCTGTGTGCCAGAGTTTATCGTAGAGGTATTCAATGTGATCAATCTAATCAGATTGCTCTATCACTCCTATTATTTATTATTATTTATTATTCATAAATCAATCTGGAACACTGAGCAGCTGATTAAAATTTATTTTAAGTAAAATAAATTTGAATCAGCAGCTTTAAAAGTATTTTATTTTTACTTATAATACAGTGATTATAAAAATCACTAAGTATCTACTTAAATACGGATGAAGTAACCGTAATTATGATAATATCTTTTATTTATTTTTGGCTTTATTTTGCTTGTCAAAATTGATAATATAAATACAATATTATTAAACCTAGAAGTGTTTTAATATTTCACTATCTTTCAAAATCTACAATGTATACCTAATCTCAAAGGACGAAGCAATGAGGTATAATTGATGATTAAACGAACTTACCTGAAGTGAAGTTCTATCCCAATTATACGAGTTGCGTCGTCCGAAGAGATTAGGTCCCTCCCAGCCCTAGGACCCCTGATAAGTGAAATATTAATGTTCCAGGCAGGCTTTCAACTAAATGAGATGGGAACGCTCCAGTGGTACCAACAAAAAATACAAAAAATAGAAGTGCAGATTTTCTGCTTTCAAACAAGTGGTAGAAAGGCAATACTTTGACGTATTACTACAATGTATACCTAATCTCTTCGGACGAAGCAACTCGTATAATTGGGATAGAACTTCACTTCAGGTAAGTTCGTTTAATCATCAATAATATTATGTTGAGTGACATAAGTTTCATTAAAATCCTTTTCTAGTTCCTACGGAATTTTAAAAAAGCCGAATCCATGCAGACGCTACGATGCCACAGACAGATACACAGATACACAGACACACAGATACACAGATACACACGTCAAACTTATAACACCCCTCTTTTTGGGTCGGGGGCTAAAAAAAAAGCTAATTTATTATGGTTATGGCTTGTAACATTTCTCTAGCGTACTCGTAAACTTGGAACCGAAGCCGTTAAAAGTTTGTATTAAATAGATCAGTGTATTCAACAGCTCATTATAAGTTGCCGATATTCTCTCAAACTATCAGGTTCAGTTTTCAATCTTCCCTTTGAGGATTCATCTATAAATACGTTTGCCGGTATCCGTAGTCTTCCTGTTTTAGATTCGACTACTTTAGAAGTTAGAAGGATGTGAATTGTGATATGATAAAATGTAGTGCATGCATGGATAAAGATTGAAAGTTTATGTCTGGCAGGTGGTTGCCGCGTTGTTAAGTGTCTGGTAATACATGACGTGGGGTTTGAACCGCCGACCTTTCGGATTTCAGTCCGCTAACCTAACCTAACCGTTGAGCTATTGAGGCTATCTACAATTCCAACGGGCTGCTTTGTCAACAAGGCATAGCGACTTTGCGCCGAACTTCACAGCATTGTGACGTGTAGAAGAGCAATAAAAACTTTGTGGCCGCAGGCGATGTTGACATGTCCTTGTTTTAAGACACCGACCTCTAATACAAGTACGTTGGACCTGCAATTACCGACCTGTTGATCGATTACGGCGAAATGACAGCTACAATATCACGATTACCCTCTGATTGGTTGACACTCGCCTACGATTGGCTACAATGCATTGTTGCAACAGTAAATTTAGCCTAAAAGTCCGTCATAAGAATTGCGATTGTAATGATAATTGATGCAGATTTGATTTTCGCATTTTGCAGATTACATTTTACCTTTTTTTTTAAATTCAGATACAAGTCAGCCCTTGACTGTAATCTCACCTGGTGCTAAGTGACGATGCATGAGATGGCCTTGCCATCCGTCATACGGTTTTATGACTGTCGGAAATTTGAAGCCTTGCTCTTAAAAACAAAAATCTCGCACGAAAAGAAATAAATTAGTTAAGATTCTGAGTAATTGTAGGAAAGGAAGTATAAAAAACAAAAGGGCAAAATAAATTGCTCTAAAGCTAAATTGCGTTAGGGTCGGTCATAAATTAGATAAAAGTCGTAAATTTTAACTTAGAAATCTCTACAAGTGTACAAAATTGTAATCACGTGTTATGCGAGTGGTCTAGGCAAGGCAAGGGCGTGAGAAAGTAAAAGGTACGGCCCATTAAGGGAAGTTTGAAATACATTTTATTTTCAGCCAATTAGCCATCAGCCAGAGAAATTCTGTGCGCAAGAGTGAACCAATCAGAAACCGAAATTTCGTTGGTTTTTTTTTTCATTTCAGATCATGGGCGTGGACAAAGATATCCGTGTGGACGTTTTAAGTCTACACTGGGGGACCGAGAGGAACATTCGATTGAGGTCTGGCTCAACGTGCAGTAGAGCCTAACAGTGAATATTAAGTGTATATTGCAATTGTATAGTTAATAATAGAAAAATTATAAATAGAATAAAATAGTGTGTATCCGGGCCAGCAGAAGCTGATATAGGGTGATGTACTAATTTACATTATATTTTAAACTAGATTATTTGAAAATCAGTTCCAAAAATCTTGAGTATAGAATTACCTCACAAACTAAACTAGAGATGGTATTTGAGATATTAGGAGGTGTTACAATATTGTGTATAGCTATTAGATTTTGAATCCGAAATTAGAGAAATGGGACATTTCTCTTTGTGGAACTAAGATTCAAATATATCTAGAACAAATAATGAATATATTATAATTTATACATAATGTGTGTTCTTAGACTTTTCTTTGTCATGTGTAGGGTTAGATTCATAGAATAATTAAAATTTATGGCATGTGTGTACCTATTTAGGACATAAGGTTATACATAATATCTAAAGCCGAAAGGGTTTTTCGTTCTGAATATTTGCTTTTCCCTTTCAATAACTAGTATGGCTTAGGAAGCAAGTATTCGGCCGGGAATTAATTAATATAATAAAGTTACTTAATTTCCAGTCTAAATAATAAATTCAGTTTCTCTTCTTTCTTTTTCTAAATACTCAACTGTATGAGTAAATAAACACTTATTTACCAGAAATAAATGCACTTGGGTATAACTGTCATCTTTTATTTGCTATATTTAGATACATTTCCTAGACATTTAATAATGGAGATTCAATTTGTTTGGAGGCTAGACTACCATATTATAATATTAACAAAGCCATTGATATAAAGAAACCATGTATCGAACTAACTTGAACTCCAATATTAAGATTTTCTCATATGACCTACATACCAATCACAATTCCTTTACTATTAAGTAAAATTTAGCCTAGTTTTTTTTCAGCAATTCATCTAATTATAATACTAGCTCTTATTCAGCATTAAATAGGGATTATAATTGAATTAGCAGTCTAATGCTGTCCGATGGAATGACTTTTGTCGTTACGATTATTGATTTGGTAGAAAAATCACTCAATAGCTAAAATAAGGTGGTGTGCTATAAACTACTAGCTACCACGGTATAAACATCGTCTTCATCAACATGAACAGCTTTCACCGGCTCACTACTGAGCGCGGACTTCATAGAGAACTCTCGATCAAGTTTTCCTTCATCATATGGTATTTTATACCATTATGTGAAATTCTCACGATGGTTTTTCCGTATACTTTTACTATCACAAAACGATCAGTACCTAATTTACCAAGAATGCTCTCCACTACTAAAGATAATAGAGTCGGCTGAGTTCGAATCTCAGGCTAAAGACAAAGGGACCTTTTACTTTCGAGTAACAGCTAAATTTCATCTACCTACTAAAAATACCCTGAACGAGACAATGGAGTACACGCTGCCTCCGGAGGACAGATGGCGAGGCAGGTAGGTACCTTTTTTTTATTGTGTACCGATCTTTCCCAAACAGCATTTTAGGTAACATTATCTGTTAAAACCGACGCCAGCTGAATTTGTGAATCACCGAGTTTTTGAATAGATAAAAATACTAGTTTTGCTGTACTTTGTAATTCCTTTGCTTGATATTATATGGTACATGGTTGATTGGTGACGTACCAGCAGCGAGATTCCGGCACAAAGCAAACACGTCATGTCTTTATACAGCTGGACTCTCCGAACTAATAAATTGGCCAATTTATTGACAATCAATCAAACAAATATATATATATATACAAAAATACCATGGTTTTGGGGCGAGCCCAGAGCTCACTGAAAAGAACCTAGGTTTCCGTACCTAGGCAATTGAAAACGCTTCGCAGCGAAAATAGGAGAGTCCAATTGCTGTGCCCCACATAACATGGATTAAGGCTGAAGTTTCAGCGTAGGTATTTCCCCCGTGCTTGAGGAATGCCGGTTGGTCTCAAACCGATGGCCTAAATAAGGCAAATACACGTATCAACTGATTTTCCACACTAACAGGACGTTCTAAATTAGCAAATCTCTCCACTCATTATATCTATTTTGAGGAGTTGAAATTTTACATTAATTTTTTATAATTCAATCCGTGTAAACCTGTTAGCTGATCGAGAAGTCTACGTGTTCACCCAACGTACTGTACCAATTAATTACTTGTAAATAACTCATGACTTAAATACCTAGGTGTTTCTATAATTCAGCTGAGTTTATTTCTTATTTTATCTCTTCATAATGCCTAATCTTAACCACTAGTATAGACGATCACAGCGTACCATCACAGAAATATGATGCCGAGTGACCAGGGATCTATGTACGTATTCGAAATAACGATATGACTAGATTTACATTAACATAAAAATAACACAACGTAGAAATTGTGATTGGGTATTTGAGAGAGAAAAATTTATAAACTTACATTACTATTTATAAATTATAAGTTTTAAGGACACACTGCATGTTGTTTTATATATATATGTTGTACATTTACATTTATTTATGTATAGGGGGAGCAGGAGCAGAAATAAGCTATGTGTCTCATAAATGTACAATTTACAGGTTTTCAGAGAGGATATTACAAAGACCGAGTTATTTATCCCGTGCTTATTTCTTAGACTTAACAAATTTTGCTTAAAGTCTGGGAATTCATATAATCAAAGCACTTCGCGCATGTGGTTGCAAATTGTAGCAGTATTGCACTATTATTCTAATTACAACTTTGCATATTACTAAATTTTACACGGAAAGTAAAAAATTAAAAATATTTAAGATAGTACCAAAGTAGGTAAAAGGAATAGGGTAAAATTGAAAAAAAAAAAAAGGGATGTCTTCAGGTAGGAAAGGACGTAGAACAAAGCAAGTAGGTGCGGGGCAAAGCGATGTTAGTACCGTAGAATCGAGCGAGCAAACAACGACCTTAGGGAATGCTACATTAGAGTTGATTTTGAAAAAAATCACCGAGTTCGAAGCAAAATTACATCAGTTAAATTCAAATACCGGTTCAAATGAAATCGCGAGCGTTTCTTCACACGCGTCGAACGGAATTAATGAAAATGAAAAATCTGATAGGCAGGGGTCAAATCTTGAAACCGCGAGCACAAGTACATTATCTGAGACCCGGAATTTATATGTTGTACAGCCGTCAGTAACTAAACCAAATTTCGACGGAAAACCATTCACTAACCCCATCGTTTTTCTAAAACGATTAAAGAAATATATAAGGGCGGTAAATGGATTAGATCGCGAAATAGATATAGCGTTAGGTTGCATCTCGGGGCATGCTCGGAAGGTTATGGACTTGTATTCGAAGGGCTGGACTACGTTCGCTGACTTCGAGATTGATTTTAGACGAAATTATTGGACCGAACAAATTCAGGAATCTATAAGATATAAATTGATTAATGCGGTATATTCAAGCGATTCGGGAATGTCGATGTCCGAACATTTTGCTGAGCAAGCAGAATCAATGCAGTCATTAACTATTGCGTTTAGTGAGAGAGATTTGGTCAATTCTATTATGCGACATTATGCTATAGATATACAGCGATTATGGTTTACTAGAACAGAGGAAGTTAACATCATGAACGGAGCGAAATTTCTTCGAAACATAGAGCAAAATATTGTTGAAAAACCTAGGCAATTTACGAGAGGTAGCGTTAGTAATAATTACAGAGGTAGACGATACAATGAGTCATCATCGAGACGACCTATTGTAGCAACAATGTCAACAAGAAGTTGGAGAGCTAGGGGAAATTCGACGAGGGGACGCGGCTATCGTGGTCGATTAGGTTCTAGGGTTAACTTTAACAGGCCTACGGTATCCGAATCTAAACAAATTAGGCCGACTATCACGTTCGTGAAAGAGGGCGAGGATCTTACTGTGTCTAAGAATGTGGGGGAGGGATCATCAAAAAACTAGAATGCCCAACACAAACGAGGTCAAATCAGTTATTCTTGTGTGGCACGGGCGTCAGAAAGACCTCAGATCACGAAAGGACAGGTGTAGTCTATAGAATCTTAATTAATAGTGGATGGAAGCCAGGACAGAGTTTGGGGACCGGAGATAAGGGACTTAAACGGTTATTAAGAGGCGGCGTTGATTATAACGAGTATAGTAGTCAATTTGAAATTAGGAGTATAGGAATCTTATTGGAAAACCAGTTTGAAAATGTAACAGAGTGTAATGAGTTAGGCGTGACTTGTGAAACTTGTATGAGGAGAGGTTTGAATGTGTACACAATGTATCATGAATTAGATGAACAAACCGATGTGAGTGTTGATTATTCTTTACCTAGGTTACCTGAAGTATGTGTTAGATTGTATGGAAGAAGTATGAGTGCACTCATAGATACGGGAAGTCAGATTAGTGGAATAACTAGGGAATTGTACGACTCTATTCTAAGAGAACATGGGACATTGCCAGAGATCGCTATTCCAGCAATTCAAATACAAGGCGCGTTTGGGTCGCGAAGTGAAAGCACGAATCGGTTAGTGCTAATAGAGTTTCAGTTAGGTAGTACTTTAGTTGAAGCACCTGTACTAGTTATGCGACGTCTTCCTAGATCATTGATACTAGGATACGATTGGTTAGAGCGGGTAAAAGGAATAGTGAACTGTAATGGTGAACACACTTTGACTATTGAACATATGGGCGTTAGGTCTTGTGTTAGGCTGAATTCGGATTGCAAAATCGAAAGGTTAGGGGGAGAGACGAACGCAGCCACGATTAATTTAATATTAAATCAAAACTCTAGGCCAGTGGAACAAAGTGTATCAGACATGAATTTAGATAATGAGAAATTTAAGGGATTAAAATTAGATGACGCGAACTTAAGTAATGAACAAAAGGAATTATTACTACCTGTGTTAAACAAACACTGTAAGGTATTTACGGTAGGTTTAGGTTTGACAAACAAGTACGAACACGTTATTGAGCTATTAGACGAAACACCTTTTGTAAAACACAGTTATCCGGTACCTTTGGCGTATAGAGAACAGGTAAAAACCGAATTAGAAGAGTTAGAAAAACTAGGCGTGATCAGACAGGAAGCGACTCCTTACTGTAGTCCTCTCACTTTCACTAAGAAGCGAGATGGGTCAATAAGACTCTTATTGGACGCACGAGAGTTGAATAAGAAAATGGTAGGTGACGCGGGCGCGCCTCCACTCACATCTGAGATTTTACAATCCTTTCATGGAGTAAATTATATCAGTTTAATTGATTTGAATAATGCCTATTTTCAAATACCTTTGCATAAAGATTCTAGGAAGTATACTGGGTTCTCGTTCATGGGGAAGACGTATACTTATAATGTTTTACCTCAAGGTTTAAAAAACTTCTGTAGCAGGGTTCTCGAGAGCAATGGATTATATCCTAGTAGGAGTACGAGAGTTTTGCGTAAACTATTTAGACGACATAGTCATATTCACTACGGGGGACATAAAGTTACACTTAGAACATTTAGATCGAGTGTTAGATAAATTAGAAACCGCAGGTTTAACTGGAAGGTTAGAGAAGTGTCGGTTCTTATGTGTAGAGGTAAAGTTGTTAGGACACATAGTAAATACTAACGGGGTACGTATGGATCCTGAACGGGTTAAAGCCATATTAGACTTCCCTGTACCTCGGACTATAAAACAATTACGAGGATTTCTGGGATTAATAAATTATTTCAGAAAATTTATCTCAAAATATAGCGAAGAGGTTAAACCACTGTGTGACCTATTAAAACAAAATACGAAATGGTCATGGACAGAGGAAATTAACGATTGTTTTGAAAGGGTCAAAAAATTGTTTATAGACACGATACTTCTTGTACACCCAGATCCTAAGGGAACTTATTATTTACAAACCGATAGCAGTAATTTGGGGGTTTCGGGTTATGTCTATCAATTGAATGAAGCTGGTGAAGAACAAATATTAGGGTTCTGTAGTAAAGCATTGACAGAGACAGAACGCAAATGGACAGTTACTGAACAAGAACTATGGGCCATCATTTTCAGTTTGTCAAAGTTTGAAACATATTTGAGAGGAGCGAATTTAGTCATTAGGACTGATCATAAAAGTCTGATTTTCTTGCAGACGTGCAAACTATTGAGCGCTAGGATGATACGTTGGGTACATTATATAGGGCGATTTAATTACACAGTCGAACATGTGAAAGGTAAACTAAACATTGTAGCAGACGTATTGTCTCGACACTTAAAGGGGACCACTGATGTATTAACTAACAAGGCCACGGGGCCTGAAATGAATCTATTTAAAACATCATTAGGACGATTAGTGCGGGAGCGATGGAGAGAGATAGGTAGTTATCAAAGTCGCGACAAGACTGTTAGTGAGATAATTAGACGCGTGCAAACAGCAGACACTTCTGAATCAAAGTACTACGTGCTTAAAGAAGGGATTCTTTATAGAAGAGACATAAAAGGGGATATCTTAAGGTTATATGTTCCCGAGAACATACTAAGGGATTTGATAGTTAGCATACATGAAGAAGTAGGTCATTTCGGGCGATACAAGGTTTATGCTCTGATGAAACGTCAATATTATTTCCCAAATATGTCTCGTATAATAGGTCGTGTTGTAAGAGCTTGCGAGGCATGTCAAAAGTCAAAGCATGCTTTGGAAACGCACACGGGGCCGATAAAAACTGTAATAGCGAAGGAAATAGGGGAGAGAGTTTTTTGCGATATTTTTGGACCTTTACCGGCAGGACGATTTGGTTTTAAATACATATTCGTAATGCAAGATGCTTATAGTAAGTTAATCAGACTATACCCACTACGCCAGGCTAGTGGGAAGGCTACTTTAACTTGTGTAAAAAAGTTTCATAAGCAGGTCACAATTAAGACATTATGTTCAGACAGAGGCGCGAACTTTACTTCAAAAGTTTTCGAGTTAGGTATTCGCCAACTAGGTATCGAATTAACGCACACATCTGTTAGAAATCCGCGGCCAAATTCAACAGAGAGGGTTAATAAAGAGTTAGGTAGATTATTCAGGACGTATTGCGACAAATCACATCGTTCATGGGTAGATCTATTACCGGATATAGAAGATTGTTACAATCAGGTAATACATACTACAACGGGATATTCGCCAAACGAGATTATATATGGAAAACGTACTCTGCTATCGACTGATTTCAACACTGACTCATCGGTGAGGACAGACTTACAGGGTGAACCGTTAGAACAGATTCGACAGCAGGCACGACAAAACATAGATAAGGCGGCCGAAAGTAGACAATTACATTATAACAAAAATCATAAGTTAATACAATTCGAAATCGGAGATTTAGTGAAACTTAAGACTTTTACGAAGTCAGATGCGGATAAAAAGTTGACAAAAAAATTCATGCGCTTATATGAAGGACCGTACATAATAGGGGCAGTTCCATATAATAATGTATATACATTAATAGACGTTCATACTGGTAAAGTTAAGGGTAACTACAATGCCATTCATTTGTTTAGGTACTATGTAGATAAATAGAAAGATAGGTAAAACTAGAGTATTAAAAGGGACAGAAAACAGGTAGTTTGGGGTACACTAAACAAAGAGATACCTGAGTTAAATAGCTATGGTCATGCCCGAGGGTATAATAGATAGGCGTAGGAGGTCTGATACTAGCGTTCTAATACAGATAAGGGGAAAAATAGATTTTGAAACGACTAGCACAGCTGCAGGGACAAAAGGAGCTACGTGTATTAAAAATCTATTTTGGGGGAGCGTGAGATGGCCTTGCCATCCGTCATACGGTTTTATGACTGTCGGAAATTTGAAGCCTTGCTCTTAAAAACAAAAATCTCGCACGAAAAGAAATAAATTAGTTAAGATTCTGAGTAATTGTAGGAAAGGAAGTATAAAAAACAAAAGGGCAAAATAAATTGCTCTAAAGCTAAATTGCGTTAGGGTCGGTCATAAATTAGATAAAAGTCGTAAATTTTAACTTAGAAATCTCTACAAGTGTACAAAATTGTAATCACGTGTTATGCGAGTGGTCTAGGCAAGGCAAGGGCGTGAGAAAGTAAAAGGTACGGCCCATTAAGGGAAGTTTGAAATACATTTTATTTTCAGCCAATTAGCCATCAGCCAGAGAAATTCTGTGCGCAAGAGTGAACCAATCAGAAACCGAAATTTCGTTGGTTTTTTTTTTCATTTCAGATCATGGGCGTGGACAAAGATATCCGTGTGGACGTTTTAAGTCTACACTGGGGGACCGAGAGGAACATTCGATTGAGGTCTGGCTCAACGTGCAGTAGAGCCTAACAGTGAATATTAAGTGTATATTGCAATTGTATAGTTAATAATAGAAAAATTATAAATAGAATAAAATAGTGTGTATCCGGGCCAGCAGAAGCTGATATAGGGTGATGTACTAATTTACATTATATTTTAAACTAGATTATTTGAAAATCAGTTCCAAAAATCTTGAGTATAGAATTACCTCACAAACTAAACTAGAGATGGTATTTGAGATATTAGGAGGTGTTACAATATTGTGTATAGCTATTAGATTTTGAATCCGAAATTAGAGAAATGGGACATTTCTCTTTGTGGAACTAAGATTCAAATATATCTAGAACAAATAATGAATATATTATAATTTATACATAATGTGTGTTCTTAGACTTTTCTTTGTCATGTGTAGGGTTAGATTCATAGAATAATTAAAATTTATGGCATGTGTGTACCTATTTAGGACATAAGGTTATACATAATATCTAAAGCCGAAAGGGTTTTTCGTTCTGAATATTTGCTTTTCCCTTTCAATAACTAGTATGGCTTAGGAAGCAAGTATTCGGCCGGGAATTAATTAATATAATAAAGTTACTTAATTTCCAGTCTAAATAATAAATTCAGTTTCTCTTCTTTCTTTTTCTAAATACTCAACTGTATGAGTAAATAAACACTTATTTACCAGAAATAAATGCACTTGGGTATAACTGTCATCTTTTATTTGCTATATTTAGATACATTTCCTAGACATTTAATAATGGAGATTCAATTTGTTTGGAGGCTAGACTACCATATTATAATATTAACAAAGCCATTGATATAAAGAAACCATGTATCGAACTAACTTGAACTCCAATATTAAGATTTTCTCATATGACCTACATACCAATCACAATTCCTTTACTATTAAGTAAAATTTAGCCTAGTTTTTTTTCAGCAATTCATCTAATTATAATACTAGCTCTTATTCAGCATTAAATAGGGATTATAATTGAATTAGCAGTCTAATGCTGTCCGATGGAATGACTTTTGTCGTTACGATTATTGATTTGGTAGAAAAATCACTCAATAGCTAAAATAAGGTGGTGTGCTATAAACTACTAGCTACCACGGTATAAACATCGTCTTCATCAACATGAACAGCTTTCACCGGCTCACTACTGAGCGCGGACTTCATAGAGAACTCTCGATCAAGTTTTCCTTCATCATATGGTATTTTATACCATTATGTGAAATTCTCACGATGGTTTTTCCGTATACTTTTACTATCACAAAACGATCAGTACCTAATTTACCAAGAATGCTCTCCACTACTAAAGATAATAGAGTCGGCTGAGTTCGAATCTCAGGCTAAAGACAAAGGGACCTTTTACTTTCGAGTAACAGCTAAATTTCATCTACCTACTAAAAATACCCTGAACGAGACAATGGAGTACACGCTGCCTCCGGAGGACAGATGGCGAGGCAGGTAGGTACCTTTTTTTTATTGTGTACCGATCTTTCCCAAACAGCATTTTAGGTAACATTATCTGTTAAAACCGACGCCAGCTGAATTTGTGAATCACCGAGTTTTTGAATAGATAAAAATACTAGTTTTGCTGTACTTTGTAATTCCTTTGCTTGATATTATATGGTACATGGTTGATTGGTGACGTACCAGCAGCGAGATTCCGGCACAAAGCAAACACGTCATGTCTTTATACAGCTGGACTCTCCGAACTAATAAATTGGCCAATTTATTGACAATCAATCAAACAAATATATATATATATACAAAAATACCATGGTTTTGGGGCGAGCCCAGAGCTCACTGAAAAGAACCTAGGTTTCCGTACCTAGGCAATTGAAAACGCTTCGCAGCGAAAATAGGAGAGTCCAATTGCTGTGCCCCACATAACATGGATTAAGGCTGAAGTTTCAGCGTAGGTATTTCCCCCGTGCTTGAGGAATGCCGGTTGGTCTCAAACCGATGGCCTAAATAAGGCAAATACACGTATCAACTGATTTTCCACACTAACAGGACGTTCTAAATTAGCAAATCTCTCCACTCATTATATCTATTTTGAGGAGTTGAAATTTTACATTAATTTTTTATAATTCAATCCGTGTAAACCTGTTAGCTGATCGAGAAGTCTACGTGTTCACCCAACGTACTGTACCAATTAATTACTTGTAAATAACTCATGACTTAAATACCTAGGTGTTTCTATAATTCAGCTGAGTTTATTTCTTATTTTATCTCTTCATAATGCCTAATCTTAACCACTAGTATAGACGATCACAGCGTACCATCACATGCAGTCTAAGATGAAAGCGGGTTAACCTGGCCTTTTAGGGATGCAAGCTATCTCTGTACCAAACCTCCAAATCAGTTGTATGTATGGGCCGTAAAAAGGTAACGAACAGACACACGTTAATAATGAGACATCAGTATCAATATAGTGTTAACACAAAGCGTTAGTCACTAAGTATCAATTTTAGTTTCCGGTACGCTCGGTGAGGCGTTTCGAAACGGCAAAAAAGTAACTGTCATTTTGTATACTACATCTTTTCCAGTGTTCTTGTGCTATGTCCATATTTTCAGTGTTTTCAGACGCACTTTTAGCTTAACATTCGACGGGTCTACTATCTGCTTTTTATTTTTTTAGTCTTTATTTACTGTTTGTACTTTACCCGTAGTTTACAATAAGTAGTTTTTAACCCCCGACCCAAAAAGAGGGGTGTTATAAGTTTGACGTGTGTATCAGTGTATCTGTGTATCTGTTTGTGGCATCATAGTGCCTAAACGAATGAACCGATTTTAATTTAGTTTTTTTTTGTTTGAAAGGTGGCTTGATCGAGAGTGTTCTTAGCTATAATCCAAGAAAATCGGTTCAGCCGTTTGAAAGTTATCAGCTCTTTTCTAGTTACTGTAACCTTCACTTGTCGGGAGTGTTATAAATTTTTAATTTACACTTATATTTTAATTACAAGCCCGTCAAGAAACATTAAGTTCTTAATTAAACAGTAATCCTATCTTATGGCACTCTAACAGGTCTTTGACTACCTATATACTTGCATAAAATCACATGGATTCGTTGCCCCGTTGCAGTTTAATTGAAGTATAAACCAAAAAACAACAAACAAACATACTTTTGCATTTATAATATTAGTAAGATTAACCAAGTCAAAGAATTTTTTAAAGACGCTCTAGAAACTACTGTCTGTGTCTATGGTTTACCAGATTTCTTTGAAAATATGTGGTTTCAATGTTACACGGGTTCAAAGATGTAGATTATTGAACACGTGTAACTTTGAAACTCTTTGAATTTCCACGAACATACTCTGTGTAAATCATGTTTTTCACCCTTCACAGTTGTTCCTTTCTAAAAACGATTAGGTACCTACAACGGGGGTAGGTTCTATAAAACCCCACATAAGTTCACCGCTTACCGACATCGTATTGCGTAAATATTCACGAGTTACTACTACTGATATAAAATAAACCAAAGATACACAGTGGCTGATTATTCGCTAGATAAACTAACTAAGGAATTTTAAAAGATTTTCATTATATTTCCAATATCCTATCAAGTTTCCGAGAATGTCAAGTTAGCGCAAATTAGCGGGGCGATACGTATAATAAAATGACAAATTTCTAATTTTAGATATTCTAATATATTTTATAAGTACCTAGCTGGTACCCGAGACTATCCGCGTGGATTAAGGTTTTGAAAATCTCGTGGGAACTCTCTGATTACTCTGAAGCCTATGTCGTTCTCCAGATCTTTAAGTGAACCCGTGCAAAAAATCACGCCACAGTTGAAGGTCGCTTTCGCATAGTAATGTAATATACCCGGGTAGTGTATACTGTAAAATACAGGTATTTTCAAAAAACTAACGCTAATGCTCTTGTTATGTGACATCATGCTTTTACAAAAAAGTTAGAAGAACACTAAGTAAGAAGATTTAGGTAAAGCCTATTAATATGCTGATGTATATCTTAGGCTTGTATATCAGTGGCAACGACCATTCAGTGTGCAGCTGAACCGCGTCTATATTGTACATACAATTTCTTTCGCGCAAATCCCTTCTAAACATAACCATAGGCTTATAAAGCTGCTTTTACACTATCAAACTTATTTGTCAAAAAAAAAACTTTAAATTTAAAGTTTTCAGTTCTGCTGGCAATCCCGATTTACTGCTAGTATTTTTTTTAGTATTCTCATATAAGTTTACCCCCCCCCCCCCCCCCCAACATTTACAAATTAGATAATTTTGGTCTCAGTAGGTTCAATATACCGTAATCTAGGCTCAGATATTTTATTTTTTCAGTATTAACATACCGAGAAAAAATATCGAGAAAGTTTTTAGGTTAAAAATATGAATATTTAGACGCTAGTAATTTTAAACATAAACAATTTTTCTTTAAAATTTAAACGTACGAGCATAGTTCTTCATTATATCTACAATATTTCTAAGAATTATGAAAATTAGACTACATTTACGGCGAGAAAAACTTTATCACTTTTTGTATGATAATTTACAACTGGACGATCCTCTTAAGTTAATTTCTTCATTACAAGGATTGTAATGATAACCCCTAAGTCCAAATCTGTTTGAGAATATCTTTGAGAACATTGTAAAGTTACTTTAATTTCTTTAATTTTTATTAGCTCCTCACCTGCCTGGTGGTGGTGGTTGCCTGGAAGAGATTGCTATTTTAACGATAAGGCCGCCTATTGTAGAAAAATCTTTTTATTATTTATATATTTCTATGTCTTGGTATACAATAAAGAATATTTACTTTACTTTTACTTTTAAAGAACTCTCAGGCAAGTTCGATCGTCTACAAGAAACTTAATGAAAGCCGCATTAGAAAAGCCACAGCTCACGCATGCCGTTTGCGTAAATATTCAAGAGTTGTGAGTCGCTACACGCGTTGCGCTTTCACTGTGGTGGTACCTACGATGGTTATTGTCCATGGAAATCTTTTCATGCAAATGTTCCCACAAGATGAATGAAACTGGAAATATGCGTTGATTTGATAAACTTGTTTGAAGTTAGTAGAGGTTTGCGTCTAATGAGGCAAATAGTAGGTATAATTACAGTGGTAGATGCATTTGACGATTCAAAAGTACTTGTAAAAATTTAATTTGATAAAAATATTTAGATTTTGATTGTAAATAGATAGATAAGCTGATAGACACAACACAAGGAGATAACAAAAACCTAAAAACTTACACAATTGTTTTTTTTTTAAAGAATCCAAGCTAATCATGACTAATACTCCCCTTTCCCCTCCAATTAAGCGTAAAGCTTGTGCCAGGAGTGGTACGACAATAGTGCAACGGGTGGGGTTTGAACCGGCGACCTTTCGGAATTCAGTCCGCTCCTCAACCGTTGAGCTATCAAGGCTATAATGGGTAAGTACAGGCGTCCTTATTGCTCTAAGCAATCTCCATCAGCAACCTTTAGTGAGAGGAGACACAGTAGTATTTGTAGTATAGAGTAAGAGAAAGCGCAGCATTAGAAGACCCCCCACGAGGTGGTCAGACGACATCAAACGAGTCGCAGAGATCCGCTGGATTCCAACAAGAACCTATATCCAGCTGTGAACATTTATCCTGAACCCATCGCCGGCTCATTACTGAGCACGTATCTAATCTCAGAATTTAAGTGGTTTAGGCCATAGTTCAACATACTAGCCAAGTGCGCATTGGCAGACTTAACAGACGTACCTACCTACTTTAAAAACATTATTGAGAACTCTCATGCACAGGTTGTCTCACGATGTTTTCCTTCACAGTCAGAACAAGTGATATTTCCTTCGGAACAAGACCTTCGGAATGGAAGGCTGAACTCTTAACCACTATAATATCACCACTTTACTCTTAATATTATCGGTGATCGCAGGTGTATGTAAGCACAATATAACATAGCTACTATAAATTATAATATATTTTATTATCTCAAAATGAAAAAGATTTGTACGTAGAAAATGAAAATTTATGGTTGAATACTGTTTGATAGCTATTTTTCATTAATATTACCGCCTTTTATATTTTCTTCCTTTCTATCTCTAAGATATACTTACAAGAAAATTCCAGAACCCAATTGCAATGCCAAAAATAAAATTTAAACATCAAAAAACTCAATATCGGGTCCGCCGGTGCGTGAAACTCGGGCTCGTTTTAATCTAAGGCGCTACGTCTACGCGGAATACATTATTTTGTCTACCAGGCATGACGCCTATGGAGGCATGAAGCATACAAATTAGAAAGAACAACCTGAAGACTCACCCCACGCGAATTTCAACTCTAAACCTTTGGTACAAAGTTGAGATTCTAGTGGTTGGGTTATCGCCACATTTGAAGGAAGTCATCATCGTTAAAACCTAATCGTGTACGGGACCTCATTATGCGAAGTACCCGGCGTCTCCATTAGAGGCTTGCATTCAAATTGCGGGGACCTCCAGGGAACTACATTAGCGGAGATTGGCGAAGATCAGTAAGTAATGGTTGTTTATTGGTAAGGCAGGTGTTCTTTAAGACGATCCTGTCCTTGAGACAACAAAGAAAACCGGCCAAGTGCGAGTCAGAGTCGCGCACCGAGGGTTCCGTACTACAATCGTATTGTTTCGACATTTCGCGCGAAATGTCGATAAATATATAAAAATCTGTTTTATAATGTACAAGTAGAGCCCTTTCATATGAATGATACCCCACGATTATTACCTATAGTAATCGTATTTTGATAATTGAAAATACTAATTATTTGTTCATGACCACTAATTCTATTTTTTTTTTGTGATGTAACCACGAATTTTCAATTTTCCGATTTTTCCCCATAAGTGCGCTATAAAACCCACCTACCTGCCACATAATTCTAGGTCAACAGTCAACAGACAGACAACGAATAAGGGTTCTTTTTTCCTTTTGAGCCCTTTGAATCCTAAAAAGTACAATATGATGCCTTTTTGTAATACTTATTCAAGACCACTTTATCTTTCGTAATAAAGCAGACAAAATCTTATCATAACTGTATTACTTATATATATTTATACCGATAGAAAGTTAAAACTTAGATTAGCTTCGAGACGCTTCTTGGAAATTGAATGATGAAGTGATTACATATTTATTACTTACGACTACAGTTTCTGAAGTTTAGAACTTATACTTGGATAATTCGATTATGTTTCTAATTTGCTCACTTTAATCAAAATCCTTTGAGTCTAGTTAGTGTAATAGAGGAATTATGAACCCTTGAATCCAGCTAAAGTTTTGAAACTAGTATTAAGGTACGCTTTATGACTATAGTCTAATCAGCGACTTTTATCAAACGTCAACACGCTTGATTAGAGGGAGCTTAGCTTATTTAAATTCACAGAAACGTCATACACATCTGGCGTAATTTGACGTAGTTTTTAACCGACCCAAAAAGAGGGGTGTTATAAGTTTGACGTGTGTATCTGTGTATCTGTGTATCTGTCTGTGGCATCGTAGCGCCTAAACGAATGAACCGATTTTAATTTACTTTTTTTTGTTTGAAAGGTGGCTCGATCGAGAGTGTTCTTAGCTATAATCCAAAAAAATTGGTTCAGCCGTTTAAGAGTTATCAGCTCTTTTCTAGTTTTCTTGTAGAAAAGAAGGTTAGATAACCGTTAGGTTCTTAATATTATGTCAATTGACAAATTTATGTCAAGCTGTCAAGATGCCTTCACTTGTCGGGGGTGTTATAAATTTTTAATTTACACTTGTTCAAAACGTTAGCAAACTTAAAACTAGCATCGAATGTGGATTGAAGGAATTTTGCAAGACACTCTATTTAATAATAATTACCAAGAAATAATTTATTTTTGACGTAGACATCATCCCCATGGGGAACCTTCTCGTTTTTGGGAGTCAGTAAAAAAAATTATGACAGATTAGCCGATGCCCGCGACTTCGCCCGCGTGGATTTAGGTTTTTCGAAATCCTGTGGGAACTCTTTGATTTTCCGAGATAAATAGTAGCCTATGTGCTAATGCAGGATATTATCTATCTCCATTCCAAACAGCCAAATCCGTCCAGTAGTTTTTGCGTGAAGGAGTAACAAACATACACACACACACACATACACACATACACAAACTTTCGCCTTTATAGTATTAAGTGTGATAGTGCCAGGAATCTTTGAAAGTAGAGCAAGCAATAAGTTGGGAAGAGTCATTTGTACATATAAAAGTTTGATAAGGATTACAAATAAAACGATTCGTGCTTGCCGCTCGCACTAAGCCCGGCGGGATCGGCTAAGCGGATTTATTAGATAAGCTGATTTTATAAATGTTATTAGCACTAAAAATAGCAACAAAAAACTAATTAGCCACAGCTGTTAGATTTATTGAGAGTTCGTTAAAAAATTGCATTGAGAACCTCCTCGTTTTTGAGAGTCAGTTAAAAAAATTATGACAATGATCGACGTCGAAAATGCATCGAACTATTTCTATTTTCGAAACAGTAATATTGACAGATCATGCCTCGAATCTCTGAAAGTAGAGCAAGCAATAAGTTGGGAAGAGTCATTTGTACATATAATAAGGATTACAAATAAAACGATTCCTGCTTACCGCTCGCACTAAGCCCGGCGGGATCGGCTAAGCGGATTTATTAGATAAGCTGATTTTATAAATGTTATTAGCACTAAAAATAGCGACCAAAAACTAATTAATCACAGTTGTAGTCTTAAACATAAGTAGATTTATTGATAGTTCGTTAAAAAATTTATTTGAGAACGTCCTCGTTTTTGGGAGTCAGTTAAAAAAATTATGACAATAATCGACATCGAAAATGCATCGAACTGTTTCTATGTTCGAAACAGTAATATTGACAGATCATGCCTCGAATCTCTGAAAGTCGAGCAAGCAATAAGTTGGGAAGAGTCATTTGTACATATAAAAGTTTGATAAGGATTACAAATAAAACGATTCGCGCTTGCCGCTCGCACGCTAAGCCCGGCGGGACCGGATAAGCGGATTTATTAGACGTCGACGCGGGACCAACAATTTTATATCGGGGATTTGATGCGGAATTGAATAAATTTATATTGCGATGTAAGAACGAGTCTTCTCTGCTGGATCGTAAATTGAAATGGGTCAGGAACGAAGTATTTCTACAGACATCGTATAGCACCTATAGTTCGCGACAGGTCGACATGACAATCGGGGTATAAGGCGGGGAGACACCACGCATGTCACTCGCGCTATCCCACTCCGGATTAGCGCGGGGGTTGTACAGGTGTGTGGGGCGTTTCCACTCCGATTGCCATGTCGATCTGTCACGAACTATGCTTAGTAGTTTTACTTTAAAAAAAAATTAAGAATTTTGTTAGGTTAAGAATTTTGTGTTTCTTTTATTTAATTAGATTATAATTGGGCTGACATGTACATATAAAATGTATAAAGGCCCTTAAATAAATAAATAAAGGAAAAAAAAGAATTGAATTTTATATTGCGATGTAAGAACGAATCTTCTCTGCTGGGTCGTAAATTGAAATGGATCAGGAACGCCATATTTCTACGTTCTTATAGTACCTATTGGTTTTTTGGTGCGTTTGAAAGCAATACATACACGGAATGTGCAAGTGCAAAAGTCATCGAATACTAGGTATCGAAATATAGGGTACTGGTTGGTCCATTGGTGCTTACAAACTACAAACGTATATACCTACTGCGTATTATGTATTGTATATTTATGGCCTTGGAATCTGAAAGATTCAAACCCCATCCGTGACACTATTGTCGCACCTACTCTTGGCACAAGCTTTACGCTTAGTTGGAGGCATCGATGTATGGAGGGTACAGGGCATACCTATTAGTCATGATTAACACGGCTAATTTTTGTATTACAAAAGTGAGAATTGAATTTTATATTGCGATGTAATACGACTCTTCTCTGTTCGGTTGTAAATTGAAATGGGTCAAAAGCGCCATATTTCTACAGACGTCTTATACTCGTAGCATACGCAATGTGCCTGTGCAGAAGCCGAAACCTATTGAAATATAGGGTGTTGGGTTCTTTCGGGCGTACAAACTACAAACGCACCACGTAATGTCATATGGGAACGTTCCGTCTATGCATTGCATCTAAACAGGTCAATGAACCTTAACCTTTATCAGTAATAGTCTGTAGCATTTTTATCAGTGTAATATAATGTAGATGGCCACGTAATGTGGTAATAACTCCCAATTTTATCAATATGATTTCGTGAACTAGCATTAGTATAAACTTATTGGATCTGGCAACTGGCATTATAGGTACAACGTTACCTTAAAGAATATAATCATCTCGCACGAGCGATGTAACAATTTCACTATATTAATTAGTAGTAATAAGTTTTAAGGCATAGTTAATGGAGAGATAAATCGATATATGGATTACTTATAGATCTAGAACAACAAAGAATAGAATAATAGGCGTAATACGTTTGTATGGAGGAGCGCGTAAGAAGCGTACACGGAATATAATCATCCTACACGAGCGATGTAACATTTCAGCTGTTTTCCCGACTGAGTTGCGTCCATTGTGTGCATAATTTCTTTCATTCGTAACTCGTACGTGTTCATTAAAAATGAAAGGAGCAAAGCCGCGACATAATTAGAAGCGCAACAACAATTGGGGTCTCAGCTGCGTTAGCATGAGTTCGCATGCTTCGACAACGATGATAGATTTCGACAATTTTTTTTAGAGTTTCAGAATTGACTACTTTCCTCACGCAGTGGTGAAACTATCTAAAACCACAGCAGTGGTTTTAAGAAACGGTACTAGCGTTTCAGAATAGAAACGAGGAAGCAAATCGCTTCGTACGTGTCTGAGTAATTTCAACTATGTACGGATGCAGACCTTGACGATGCCTTGCAGTACGATGGTAGAAAGGTGAAGGAGGAACCAGGTCAAAAAGCTCTTGTGCACACTCTCCGAAATATATCCTGTAGAATACCGATAGACAGGCAAATTTAAATGTTCTAGTATGATATAAAGTGATGTTTGAGTGTACATTGATTTTCAGCTGCCTACTCCTTTCAAGTTAGCCCACTTCCACCATCATCGCACCGAGAGACACAGAGATTAGGCACAGGGCCAAAGACTTTATGTGCTGAATTGGGATGGATCACCGCCAACTTCATAACTCCCAGCCAATAACAAGAATTCAGAAAAACCCAATACCTACTTAAAATATACAGCATAGTACATTACTCGATATATTATATCAACGTTGTCGAGATGTCTAAACTCATACTAACCTTAGGAAACCAAGCTGGAAAAGGGAAGCAATTTCAGCCTTTTGAGCTCAGCATGAAAGGCTTAAGTTGCATTAATTAGGACTCTTGCAAATGCTGCTGTAATTTTGAATCAAAGCGAATAGATATTAAAATGGGTCTGCATTTAGAAATACTTTTGTTTTATAATAAGTGGAAAACTAAAATGAATATGATGAATCTAACAAAACAACTAGGAAAAATTTTCAGATCCATTTTTTTATGCAAAATAATGTTAGTCTATTTTTCTTTTTGGTCTATTGGTTTATCGGTTGCTGGTTTGTCCTTCAATCACGCGGCAACGAAGCAACGGATCGACGTGATTTTTTGCATGGATATGTTTAAGGAGCTGGAGAATGAATGAATGATTTATTTAATTATTCAATAAAATACATAAATAACATGACATGAGATATGAGAGTGACATAACCTATATTTTATCCCCAAAAGTCAAACAGTTCCCACGGGTTTAAAAAACCTAAGTCCAGCGAACGAAGTTGCGAGCATCAGCTAGTTGTTGATGTGTTGATTTTTACTATATGTGTACACTCGCGTCATCAAGACGAATATAATGACGTATCATTTATCAAAATTGGTTGAGCCGTTGAGTAATTACGAGCAGACATAGGAACATATACATACATAAACAAAGGCCAAATACATAACCGTCCTTGGCGGGTCGTCGGTTAAAAACAAAATGCGCACGAAAAAAACCGGCCAAGTACGAGTCAGACTCGCGCACCGAGAGTTCCGTACTCGGCCATTTTTTCCGATGATTTTTCATAAAAATAAATAATAATGTGTTTTAGAATGTACAGGTAAAAAGCCCTTTCATATGATATCCCATTTGGGATAATTATCTTGCTCTGTAAATTGAAAATACTAATTATTTTTTCATGAACACATTTTCATTTTTTTTGTGCTGTAACCACAAATTCACAGTTTTCGGATTTATTCCTTTACTAGTGCTATAAGACCAACCTACCTGCCAAATTTCATGATGCTAGGTCAACGGGAAGTACCCTATAGGTTTTCTTGACAAACACGACAGACGCACAGACAGACAACACAGTGATTCTATAAGGGTTCCGTTTTTCCTTTTGAGGTACGGAACCCTAAAAACATATCCTCTAGTAGTAGCTGCTGAAAAAAGGAAGTAACTAAAAATATAATGAATATTGTGAGGTTGTATATTAAAAATTTTACGCTGCCATTTCCAAAGTTAACAACCTCTTCTGTTAATGAAAAAAGTATTTATATTAACGAAGCAGAATTGCTCGTTGGAATTATGACGTTTTAAGTCTTATTAAGTAGGTTTCTCTCAATTTGAGCGGATTTTTCTAAATGGAGAGATTGCTAATTTACTCTTAAATATTTTGTAATTATGTAAGCTAAGTAGGTATAATAAGAATTGAGAAGAATTTTTAATAACAAGGCTAAGCGTAAGCATCTGGGATCATTATATTGTGATACTTTTATTAGGGTTCCGTACCAAAATGGTAAAAATGGATCCATTACGGTGCGACTTTCTCCGTCCGTCTGTCTGTCACTGTCGATTATTCCAGTAACTATTGAACATCTTAACTATCGACATAAAATTGCAATAATTGTACATAATAATAGCCCAACATCATTGGAACAAATGAACGAACGAATTATTTTTAGTTTAATAAAAAAAGGGCGGAAAAATAAGGTAACTATACCAAGTTGTTTATTATAAAAAGGGCTTTACCTGTACATTCTAAAATAGATTTTTATTTATTTTTACGCATAATAGTTTTTGATTTATCGTGCAAAATGTCAAAAAAATACCGTCTTCTTATAATAATTAAGAGGGATCTCTCCGTCACTCGCTCCATACAAACGTAGTTCCAATTTCATTTGAATATCTTAATATTATCTGCAAAATTTCATGGACTTTGGTTGCTTAATATTCAAATGAAATGGGAACTACGATTGTATGGAGTAAGTGACGGAGAGAGCCCTGTTAACTATAGATATCCATGCAAAAAATCGCGTTGATCCGTTGCGACGTGATTGGAGGACAAACCAACTAACACACTTTCGCATTTATAATATGGGTAGTGATTTTGGATGAATGTGGTTAATTCATCCAAGATCTATTTATCTGTGATTTATCGATAAATCACATAACACCTTTGTTACGTATATTGTACAGTATACAGTTTTTAACCCCCGACCCTAAAAGTTTTTTAAGTTTGACGTGTGTATCTGTGGCATCGTAGCTCCTAAACTAATGAACTGATTTTAATTTAGTTTTTTTTTATTTGAAAGGTGGCTTGATCGGGAGTGTTCTTAACTATAATCCAAGAAAATCGGTTCAGCCGTTTGAAAGTTATCAGCTCTTTTCTAGTTACTGTAACCTTCACTTGTCGGGGGTGTTATATATTTTTAATTTACACTTGTTGACAAATTACGTTACCATTTTGGCGCGGAACTCTAGAAATAGTCATAAATAAGTTACCCAACACAAACGGAATAAAAGTTTTCAATCGCAGGTGTCAGAATATTTGCGGCGCTTTTTCAGAACTTTTTCAGCGCTTTTTCAGCGCTTTTCAGCACTTTTTCAGCGCTTTCAACTGTTGATAGCGGGCGGCTGCAGCGCTGCGATACTGTTCGATCGCTGTTCAAACAGAGAATGTCAGCTTTTATTTTAGAGTGCGATTTGTCTTTTGTAGGTCACTGACCTGATCGCATTCTTTGTTTGAGGCATTCTGAGAATTTCTGACGTACAATAGAAACCTTTTACTTTGGACATCCATACTAATCTATAGATATAAAGAGACATGTTCTGACTAACTGATTGACAGACTGACTGACTAACTGACTGTTTAAATGAGTGACTGACTGACTGATTAACTATCAAGGAATAGCATAACTTCTAGGATAGGAAGTTGGAATTTTGACAGTAGAATATGGCGTAGGCGTTCACTAAGAAAGGATTGTTGGAAATTCCAACCCTAACCAGCAATTTTCAAAAATTTCACTTGACAGCATAATATGACAAACACCTTTTTTTTTTTTGTTGACGCTGGGGAATGCATTTACGCATCCCCCCCGGAGGGAGGGTATGTGGGACTCGCCGGCCGAGAGGCGACCGGAATACCCACTAAACCCCAGCGGCGCTACTGCGCGTCGCCTGGCGACTGGGTCACGGGAACGGCCGAAGCAAACAACCGCAACCCAGCCAGCGACGTCTGCCGAGGCAGACCCTCCACTGGGGACCTGCTCGGTCCGCACCTCCGGTACACCTATTAAGTAACAGTGATAAGTTATCAAGTACTAGCTTATGCCCACTAAGTACCTCGCTCGCGTAGATATAGGTTTTAAAATATCCCGTGGGAACTCTATTTTTGCGGCACAAAAAGTAATCTATGTTACTCGCCAGGTTTTAACTACGGTGTAGCCGTGCAAAAAGTAGCCTCGATCTGTTGTTCCGTTGCGGCGTGATTGAAGGACAAACCAATAAACCAACAAACAAACATACTTGCATGTTAATAATATAGATAGCGAAAGTGATACTGTGTGTCTGTCAGGCACTATGCGAAAAAAACTACGTATCTGCAAGAACTGTGACAGAAGTGAAAATTGCCACTATAAATGCAAATGGTATTTTATCTTATACGAAGTTGGTACGGAAAAACCACGCATGACGGATAAGAGAGTAACTGGTTGGTTTATTCCGTTTATATACCCTAAAACACCCACCCTAGCGTGTTTAATCACAAACGTGTATCCCCAGACAGTCAGTTTGTAGGTGTATTATTTTTAACCCCCGACCCAAAAAGACGGGTGTTATAAGATTGACCTGTGTATCTGTCTGTGGCATCGTAGCTCCTAAACTAATGAACCGATTTTAATTTAGTTTTTTTGTTTGAAAGGTGGCGTGATCGAGAATGTTCTTAGCAATAATTCAAGAAAATCGGTTCAGCCGTTTGAAGTTTATCAGCTGTTTTCTAGTTACTCTAACCTTCACTGGTCGGGGGTGTTATAAATTTTTAATTTACACTTGTTTCCTAAAGAAACGAACGTTTTAATATTCAAACTCTCGTGAGTGATTTCCATTTGTACCGCTATTATATCAACCGCGACGCGCAGCGTGTCGAGTGCCTATGAAAAAGGACCTCGGATGGATTCAAAACTAGTCGGGCTTACATCGACTATATACGAGAGTATAGCCTGAGGACTACATTCTGTACTTAAAACAAGATAAAATTGAAAACTAAAACCCGACTGCGATCGTCTTAATAAACGCTGAAATATTATAGTAAATGTGTTTTTCTACCGCTTGGTATATTTTAATGCTATAGTACACTTATATTTATGAACTCAGAATTTTCTCCTCTTTCATTTGACATCCAACTCGATACAATAGCAAAAAAAAATTTTGGAAACCCCCACTTTTTTCATGTAACATCCGTTAGGTAATTTTTTTTTAAGTATATAAAATGTAGCCTATGTCACCCGGACTTTTACGATGAATCGACTGACACCTCATTCATCAAAATCGGCTCAGTAGTTTAGGCGCTACGGTGGAACATACAGAATCTGGATACAAAGATACACACATACTTACATAGACTGCTAAAATCATAACCCTTCCTTTTGGCTTTGCGGCAGTCGGGTAAAAAACGTTATTTATTAAAGCACACCCAAGCTACGATATCATACGCAAATATTAAAATTATTCTAATAAAGCCACCCGTATTTTATAAAACGCGGGTAATTACCATTTAAACAACACGTCGCGTCGCGAGTCGCGGCGTGTCGCCCGGCGCCCTCATTTTGCACTGTCACTGATAACAACACAACTCAGTTGGAACACATCGCGTGCTGAGTGAGCCATGCGAGACATTTAAATGTTTTAATAAGGCCTTATTAAATTAAATGAGTTGCTTAGAGTTGCGTAGCTCAAAAGGAAAATAGGATATATATTTCTATAGGATAATATAGGATAGCTTTGTCCGTCTGTCTGTCAAGACCAAGAAACAGAACTAATATCTGTGTCTGTGGTGTTTTAGATTTTTCTAAAAATATGTAGTTTTAAAATTACAGTGGCTCAAAGATTTGTATGAAATTTTTTAAGACCGCGTAACTTTGAAACCGAATATTTTAACAGAAATCTAGAAAACCACAGACATAGATATTAGTTTCTAGAATGTGTCTGCAAAATTTCATGGACTTTGGTTGCTTAATATTCAAATGAAATTGGAACTACGATTGTATGAAACGAGTGACGGAGAGAGCCCTCTTAAAAATTGATAACACCCCCGACAAGTGAAGGTTACAGTAATTAGAAAAGAGCTGATAACTTTCAAACGGCTGAACCGATTTTCTTGGATTATAGCTAAGAACACTCTCTATCAAGCCACCTTTCAAAGAATAAAAACTAAATTAAAATCGGTTCATTAGCTTAGGAGCTACCATGCCCCAGACATGTGGCAACTGTCACTGTCTGTGGCATGTTTTTCTGTCACTCTGTGTATTTTAACATTGCACTGTGTATTTTTAACCCCCGACCCAAAAAGAGGGGTGTTATAAGTTTGACGTGTGTATCTGTGTATCTGTGTGTCTGTGTATCTGTGTATCTGTGTATCTGTGTATCTGTGTATCTGTGTATCTGTCTGTGGCATCGTAGCGCCTAAACGAATGAACCGATTTTAATTTAGTTTTTTTTGTTTGAAAGGTGGCTTGATCGAGAGTGTTCTTAGCTATAATCTAAAAAAATTGGTTCAGCCGTTTAAGAGTTATCAGCTCTTTTCTAGTTTTCTTGTAGAAAAGAAGGTTACATAACCGTTAGGTTCATAATATTATGTCAATTGACAAATGTCAAGCTGTCAAGATGGACGTTGCCTTAATACATAATTATTTATTTGAAAATGATGTTTTGGAAAACTCAAATACTTTGGATCGTCGGGGGTGTTATAAATTTTTAATTTACACTTGTTATTTATAAACTCATGATTTTTCCTCTTTCATTTGATATCCCACTCGATACAATAGCGAAAAAATTTTTGGAGACTCTCACGTTTTTGAATGTATCATCCGTTAGGTCGATTTTTATCGAACAAAATGTAGCCTATGTTACCCGGACCATAATAATGAATTGTTTGAAACCTGATTCATCAAAATCGGCCCATTAATTTGAGCGCTACGGTGGAACACACAGAATCTGATACAAAGATACATACATACATAGACAGTTAAAATCAAAATCATAACCCTTCCTTTTGTGTTTGTTAGTTGGTTAAAAAATCATAACCCCTCCTTTCGGCTTTGCCGTAGTCGGGTAAAAAGGGAACCTCAAGTTGAAGTCTTTGGGAACCCCTGAAGATTTCTAGATCTTGGGATTGAGCTGGGCGTTGATAAGTCAGTCAGTGAGTTAGAACTTTTCTTTTTAAATGGGTAATTCAGATTAAATTAGGTTTAACATCACACTATAATATTATGAAGGTGAAAGTTTGTGTGTATGTGTGTGTGTGTGTGTGTATGTTTGTCACTCCTTCACGCAAAAACTACTGGATGGATTTAGCTGAAATTTGGAATGAAGATAGATTATACCCTGGATTAACATATAGGCTACTTTTTATCACTGGAAATCAAAGAGTTCCCGCGGGATTTTGAAAAACGTAAATCCACTCGAAGTCGCGGGCATCAGCTAGTTGTTACATACAACCAAACAATGCTCTTTAATCATCACTAACTTCAATGCAATGCGCGTTGTACTAATTCCCACTCGGATACGAAAGTAAAATTATAATTTGACTGTCAAAACCAGCCATTTGTCGCTGAAAGCTTTCTCAGCGCGAACCACTCGAACGTTCCGCCGTGTTCAAAGTGCTCAGCGATGCATGGCTTGCAAATGCTTTCTTAGAGTCTACTGCTCTAAACGTTTACTTAATTAGTAAGAGGAATTTTCTTAGCTTTGGTGATATTTTTTAGAGTTCTGTACCCGAAGAGTGCCAACAGGATTAGTAAGTAAGTATGATGCCTGCAGCTTCACCCGCGTGGATTGCTCAGATCCCCTGCAGCATCAGGATTGAGGAGTTGGAATCCAAATTTTTTATAGAACAATTTCGCAAAGTTCTACTATCGATTAAAAAAAAAATTACGAAAATCGGTTCAAAAATCTCGGAGATATCAGTGCATAGGTAGAAAATCACAACTCCTCCATTTTTAAAGTCGGTTAAAAAAGTAGCCTATGTTACTCCTTAGTTAATCCTCTACTTGTCTGTGAAAGTCCAGACAAAATAGGTTCAGCCATTCCGAAGTTAGCCTGTTCAAACAGACAGTCATTTCAATTTTATTTATTAGTATAGATAAATTAACTCTCCGCTGTCCGTCTGTCTGTCTGTCAGCGGGCTGTATCTCATGAACCGTAATAGGTAGAGAGTTGAATATTTTCAGAGTATGTATTTCTATTGCCAGCATATATAATAAAAAGCACTTGCCCATAAAATGAAAGCTTATTTCACACGCTTCAATTAATTATTATTATGCAGAACGCTGTAAACCACCGGAAAAAGAGATATCAACTCTGCCATAAGTACCATAAAAACGTGCACTTTTTCATTGCTATTATAAGTAGTTTAAGCTATAAGCCGCTTATATTATTATACTTAAATCACTTTAGTACGTATGCTATTCTCATAGTAGCATTTTATAATAATAAAATGATCACAAAATTATAACTTTTTATATCGTCGACTGTACAATGTACATAGTTACATACCTGTGGTTTCATGAGATAAACTATTGCGTTACAGTAACTGTAGGTTATCTATACTAATAAATAAAATTGGAGTGTCTGTCTGTAATTTCGAAATAACTACCGCATATTAAGGTCATATGGTTATTTGAACGATACTATAACCGAATCACACGTTTTTAAAATTTTTGTCTGTCTGTCAGTCTGTCTGTTTAAAAAGGCTAATCTTGGGAACAGCTGAACCGATTTTGACGGGATTTTCACAGACAAGTAGAAAATTGACCAGGGAGTAACATAGGCTACTTTTTTAACCGACTTTCTAAAAGGGAGTTGTGTTTTTCTACATATGTACACCGAAATCTCCGAGATTTCTGAACCGATTTGAGTCATTTCTTTTTTAATCGATAGAGGAACTTTGCGACATTGTTTCATGAAAAATTTAGAGTCCAACTCCTCAATCCTGATGCTGCAGGGGATCTGACCAATCCACGCGGGCGAAGCTGCGGGCATCAGCTAGTAAGCAATAAACTAAAATACATTAGAACTTTATTGGTTATCGGGCCTTTTTTTCCGCTGGTAAAAATGCAATTACGCATGTCGCTCAAAAGCAGGATGTGGGGCTCACTAGCAATGCATTTGATGCTGCATTCATATAGCATACCCACTAAAAAACCCAGCGGTGCCGTCCACGTCAGGTTAGAGGCGTCTCAGGATCCCGGGTGTCGTATGCGACTGAGACGTCTCAGCGTTAAACCGGCACAGTTTTTAGTGAGGGAGAAGATGAGCGTAATGTCTCTTTCTTCTCCCCTGTCTTCTTCTGCGGAGTGGGTGAGCGTCAGCGGGCAGCTCTCGCACCCGCTCCGCGGCCTCCTTCAGTGTTATGACAGTTTCACAGAAGAAGGCCATCACACTCCAGCTCGTCTCACTGCTAATCATGCCGTCTATTATGCTCGACAGCGATCAGACCTGAGTTCATACATGCCCATGGTCCTTTATAATTTATCATCATCATCATCATTATAATCAACCCATTGCTGGCTCGCTACTGAACACGGGCCTCCTCTCAGAACATGAGAAGGGTTATAATCTATAATGCACTATGAATTGGGTACAAATGTTACCCATTAACACAACATACCTATTTGTTTCTACACAAACCCTAAATTGACAGATCTTAAAATAGTTCTACCCTTTTCCCAATGTTCCCTACGAAAAAGGATAGCATTACTTTTGGATCTGTCAATTATATCATTCACTGACGGCTCTTGAGGAATGGTGCCGGTTGAGGGAGGGTGACAGTTGACACAAAAAGTTGCGTGTAAAAATGTAAAAAAGCTTTTCTCAAATCAAAGTTTATTTCGTACCCAAAGCGTAACTCTAAATCTGTCTGTCTGTCTGTCCGTCTGTCTGTGTGTCCGCGTGTCACAGATCTTTAGCTCGTACATAGACTAAATTAATTACAAACCCGAAATTTTGGTGTTCGGAATAGAACGTTGACCCAAAACCACACACCTAAAATATGATGTTCATAATTATGTACGGAACCCTATAAGAGCAAGCCCGACTCGCACTTGGCCGCTTTGTTTAGATACACTCTATAATAATCTCAGCCAATCACAGATAAGTGCACGTTAGATAGCATTCGCCACGATAAGCCGTTAACACAAATGTGATATTGCCGCCGCAAAAAGTTTTTCAATAAGCACTGCAGAGGCCGTGATAGTAACTCCGAAGAACTTTAAGTTCGGCAATTTATTACTTCGAGCTATGTAAGGGTATCCACACATAGGTAATACTTGGACTGCAACCCGACCGCAAAATTCCAGTTTGAATATTGTTTTAGGTACAGATGACATAACTCCCGACCAGCTATACGATGTCCACATGCAATCGATGCAGGGTGTAGTTCTCAAACGAGCACAGTTTGAATTGCATTCGGACTGCGTACCTCGAAAGGAAAAACGGTGCCCTTGTAGGGTCCTAGGGTTAACCTTATAGGATCACTTCATTGTCTGTCTGTCTGTCCGTCTGTCCGTCCGTCCGTCGTGTCTGCCAAGAAAACCTATAGGGTACTTCCCGTTGACCAAGAATCATGAAAGTCAAGTAGGTAGGTCTTGTTTGCCCTTGCCTTAGTTGATCGCGATCTCACCTGGTGGTGAGTGATGATGTAGTCTAACATGGAAACGGGCTAACTTAGAAGGGGTATTGTATTTTTATTAAACTCATGGTACCCCTGATCGGGTTTTATGTAGGCCTTGTAGGGTGGTAAGCCTCCCACGAAACCAGACAAGAGACAATTTAGAAATCATAAATTCACGATTTACACTTGTTGGGGATCGAACTCGGGATCTGCCACTTATAAAATTTTCAAAAGAAAAATAAAACCGACTTCAAAAACGACAAACACTAAAAAGTAAAAAATAACTTTTGTTTAGCTACACGTGTAATGCACCTAGGTATGAAGTCGAGCGAGCATATTAAAACAAAATTAGAAATCCAAGAGTGAAGCTCGCCCGACTTCATACCTAGGTGCATTACACGTGTAGCTAAACAAAAGTTATTTTTTACTTTTTAGTGTTTGTCGTTTTTGAAGTCGGTTTTATTTTTCTTTTGAAAATTTTTTATTTCACAATTTTTAGTGGCCCTACTGTACTATAATATGCTGTGCCCAGTTAAAACCCTACTGTTTACTAAGCTATTACACTGATCGCGAGCAATTTGCTCCTATCCATTGAGGAGTTCTGTTCTCCATCTCCGAAGATATTCATCAGATCTTCACCAAATTTATATGGGACCACCTGCACAGTATACCCTTTCAAACAAAAAAAAATTTTCCAAATCGGTCCAGGGGTCTTTGAGTAATCGGGGAACATACATAAAAAAAAAAAAAATAAAAAAAAAAAAAAAGATCCCGACGAATTGAGAACCTCCTCCTTTTTTGGAAGTCGGTTAAAAACCACAGCACAGCATACACCACTGCGCCAGAGTGGTTTTCAACACTTGCGTCGAAGTTATATCAATTGCACTAAAACCGCATACGAACTTCAATTTTGCATTTGAACTGCAGTCGAAACGCATACCGTCTGACTAACCCTAAGGAATTAAATATCATTGTATCAATAGTTTGATACAAAGTTTGGCTATAATTTTTTGAATGTATCAATTTATTTGCACGCAACAAAATCAAACTGAGCCCTGTGGTATTTTTAATGACTATCTACCTATTCGTTTATGTTTATCAATTGACTTTCCACGACTTTGCTCGCATGAATTTAGGTTTTTGAAAATTTCATTGGAACTCTTTGATTTTTTGATATAAAAATTCTATATCCATGCTAATCCATATCCGCACTTCCATACTTATCCATATTATAATATTATAAATGCGTAGTGTGTCGTCTGTCTGCTAGCCTTTCACGGCCCAACAGCCTAACAGATTTCTATGTTTGGTAGTACAAAGTTAGCTTAGGATATAGGCCACTTTTTATCTCGGAATATCGAAGAGTTTCCACGGGATTTAAAAAAAAAACTAAATCCAGGTGGACGAAGTCGCGGATATCAGCTAGTTATAAATCTATACTAATAAATAAAATTGGAGTGTCTGTCTGTAATTTCGAAATAACTACCGCATATTAAGGTCATATGGTTATTTGAACGATACTATAACTGAATCACACGTTTTTAAAATTTTTGTCTGACTGTCTGTCTGTCTGTCTGTTTAAAAAGGCTAATCTTCGGAACGGCTGAATCGATTTTGAGGGGATTTTCACAGACAAGTAGAGAATTGACCAGGGAGTAACATAGGCTACTTTTTTAACCGACTTTCAAAAAGGGAGTTGTGTTTTTCTACCTATGTACACCGAAATCTCCGAGATTTCTGAACCGATTTGCGTCATTTCTTTTTAATCGATAGAGGAACTTTGCGACATTGTTTCATAAAAAATTTGGATTCCAACTCCTCAATCCTGATGCTGCAGGGTGTAACTGAACTAACGGGGTCCTAAGAAACTCTACCCTATTTTTCCTTCGGATCTTTCTAAAGATTACATTTTTAAACAATTTCTTTAAAGTGGCACGTGTATCGTCTAGCGGTAGGACCCCTTGTGATATTGTGTCCATAATAAACCAAGAACTTTTAGAGCGTCGGAAATAATGAGTTCATCAGACTTAAACGACTTTACGGAGTTCAAGTATTGAAAATGTGTGTTTGCGTATAACGCATCTTAAGCATTTGGTCCGAGCGACCATATGCCAATGCTAACTGAGTTCAGGTATTGAAAATGTTTTCTTTGTGTATGAATACTTATTTAGCATTTGGTCTGATAAAACAAATGCTAGTTCGAAATTCAAAGGTGTGTTCCCGCTTAGGAACGTATTAAAATATGAAAGGATCATGAGACTGCTCTTACGAGACTACACTTCATACAGAGCCCTACTTATTAGACGTGTGTGTGTGAGTGTGCTTCTTCCTTCGTAAAGGAAGAAGTTGTGTGCGGCATCATTCACTCCAGTTGGCGTAAAAAGGGTTTGAGTGAATGATGGTACGTAGCTCCACCACGCCACGTACGGTGAGCTTCTGCCTTCCCTTGGTATCCCACAGTCATACTGGGACCATTGATAAATCAAGAGATCAATATGGCACATAAAATACCAAAGAACAGTAGCTCCCCCCCCCCACACACGTCATCATCCAAATAAACAGCGCAGCGTATGCAAGCATACTTTAGGAAGTGGTGCGTTCCACTTATGATCCCACGTTGCAGCCGAAGCTGAAATAGCATTTTTATAGTGGTGCCCTCCCACTACAGACCTGTAATAGGTTTCAAGGAGGGTCAGACTCACTGCGGGAATATCCACAGGCCTTAACCCAACCTTCAGTACATATGTATTTGCGTAATTTTGTATTGGTATGTTATTGATATTGAGTAACCACTGCAAGGTGGTTACGCATTCCAACGAATGTCAGAATACAAGCAGAACAGCAGTATTACCTGCCCTCTGTGGTCAGTCTGTTATTAAAGCACATTAGAATCATCTCAGCAAAGGATTCACAAAGCACCCAAAACACCAGGCTCTCCTCAGTTAGGAAATCAAAGCATCAAAGGCACTAGGGTCCTCCTTCACATAAGTTTCTTCCAACGCGCTCTGTCATATGTCAGATAGTTAATATCACCGAAAGCCGTCTCAAGCAAAGATCGCCGAACATCCGGAGGACACGCGGTTCTCCCCGCCTGAGCAGCCATGTCGTCAACAGTTCAAACATAAATCGCTTTTAGATCTTAGGAGGTATCGCTCCTATATAACAAATATATCTGTGTAATTAAAGTGGTCCCTTCTATTCGAGTGTTTGCTTAGAATGTTTTTCTCCAAACACCAACTTGGTCCGTGTCTCAAATCAGTATTCTTTAATATAAACTTTATGTATCGCCCCAGTACAGAAGTTAAACAAATTAATTATCTCCGTGCATTACGACGTCCGCGCAGACACCGTCCGCCGACGCAAATGCACGCGGTCCCGCTGTGCGGGTAGCGTCGTCCACGTTTTGATTTTGTCTCTGCTCAGAGCGCTAACGCCCGCGCACACATCGTTCGCGACGCAATTCGACCGCGGTCGATCGCGTCTCTGCATCACCGACGTGCCAAACGGTGTTTGCCTCTTTTCGAAAATGCGGACGGCCCACTTTACGATTAAAACATCTAAAGGAATTAATTTTATGTTCGTATGTGTAAGTACATCTCTACAAGTATTCACTGACCTGATTTTGATAAAATTGAAGCAAAAATTTTAATACTATTATTATATAATTTTATAACACTTGGGTGTAAAATCTAGGGTCGTTACAAGGGGATCTGACTAATCCACGCGGGCGAAGCTGCGGGCATCAGCTAGTTATAATATAAATCCCTGGTAGCTGAACTCCCGATCCCACGAGATTAATCCGTCGCTATGGTTTGCAAAACTTATAATGGTCCTAGCGACAACGGGATTTCACGAGTAGGTATACTAAGAGCGGTTACGCTTTGCATCCGATCCGAATCCGTGATAATCACACTAATATTATAAAGGCTAAAGTTTGTGTGTATGTGCGTGTGTGTGTATGTTTGTTACTCCTTCACGCAAAAACTACTAGACGGATTTGGCTGAAATTTGAAATGGAGACAGATAATATCCTGGATTAGTACATGGGTTATAACCCGGAAAATCAAAGAGCTACCACGGGATCTTCAAAAATCTAAATCCACGCGGGCGAAGTCGCGGGCATCGGCTAGCAGCGATATAAAACTTGGACCGAATTCAGATATTGCTACGCACTAATCCAATCTCTGATATAAATCCAAGCTATTCAGGGGGCTATCTTTGACTTATTTGTCTATGTCATTTCTACGCTGAGCTTAGCATAATGTGGATATACATAAGATTAGCACGGATATGTCCCATTTGAATCCGAGGTAATGGGAAAGCGTTCTCACGGTTGATGGAGATAAATTGAATGACGGAAGTCGGATCTAGTGCGTAAATTGACATACAAATATTGTATTGAAGAAGGCGTTATTTTGTGGAAGTCCATGATATAGGCACAAAGAATAGGGCGAGTGGTGCCAATGCTGCATGTTGTACCATACAGATTTGCCTTCATTAACGTATTATAGCAAATTACTGAACGAATTACAAGTAGTTCTATGACTACTTCGACACGGATTCGGATCGGATGCAGTGTCCAACCGCACTAAGAGCACATGTACGCGTCAATCATCATTCATTAGTTTTAATGGCGGCTCTCACGTGCTCATTAAAGCAACTCAATCGACTCGCAAACGCACAGTTACCAATTAAGTACATTTGTGAACACTCTGCGTACAATTTCGTACTAAATGCAGGGCGAAAAGGGAAATGCTTTTGACAAGGGGGTTTTGGTCAAAGTACGACCATCAATGAAACAAATTATTATAATAATTTAAGATATAACGCATAATCAAAGTGAGTGGACTTTCGGTTTGATCCTAAATCCACGAAATGTCAGATATTGAGGCTATGGTGACGTAAAATGACAGAAAAATAGGGCTACTTTAGGGCTACCTGCGTCACATACATATATAGTGCTATAAAACTGTATTATTGCAAGTGCATTGTAAGGTACACATCTCCTGAGTCGTCGCGTGGGTTTGGGATCTGTGTGGTGCTGCGTGGTGGTGGTGCGTATTGCTTGCTGGTGGCTGGCTTTTCCTGCATGTTTAGCAGTGGGAGGGCGGGCAGTGCACATCGCATGCTGCGTGTTACCCCATACATATTTGTTTATTTATTTATATTTTTCACGTACCAAAATTGTAGTTAGAAAGTAGTAATAGATTTTGGAAATGCTGTTCATCTGTTTCAGCGGATTACAGCTTTAGCTTTTGGTTCCTTGTAGACCCTTAAAAAATTAATGTGTCCGGAAATTGCTATCCAAACAAATCAAAACAGATTTGCTTTTGACAAACAGAGCTTGGCAAATTTAGTCCGCATGACTGTAACTGTGGGTTTAACTATTTCAAGCACGCATCAGCGGGTAGTATCGAAATGAAATGAACCGTGCAATTGTGTTACATTACACTGGGTTCCAAATTCAAATGTTGTTTGAATTTTGAAATATTGTGCAGGCTCTGTTTGTAGGGTTCCGTACCCGATGGGTGCCAATTCCGCTGTTCGTTCGATCGTCTGTCTTTTAGCGGGCTGTATCTTTGCCGGTCCACTACTGAGAATGGGTATTCTCTCAGAATAAGAGGGCTTAGACCATAGTCCACCACGCTAGTCAAGCATTTTGGGCTATGTCGGTCGCTTTTGTTCTTTTGCAAATTTCCTTGTTCCGGGTTTATCCCTGAGAAATACATTATCCCTGAGTATTATAATAATATATTATGTATCACGGACGAAGTAGGCAAAGGGTAGTTTAAGTATAAAAAAGAGTTATATATCTTGTTTCACCATTTTTTCAAAGGATGTCACAATAATGGTAAGATTTATATGCTATACAAAGTGCAAATAATGTTTCATATCACTCAATGTAAGCGAGAACAAATTGCGATCTCGAAATCATATCAGTCAAAGTTCCCCGGGAACCCTTTAGGTATGTCTGTGACGTGATAACATTGAACGGTCGCTGTGAAGGGTTCAATTTGTCACAAACCCAGCCCTTTGGGGCTACCCTTTGGGATTCTTCGGATTGCAGGCGATACTGTATTGGTTATATCCTATTGAAAATGCTGTTTCAAAAACTTTGATAAAACAATGTTTTGGATATGAATATTAAAGTTTAAGGTTATGAGAATTAGTGACAAGGCAAATTTAGTCAGTCAGTCAGTCTCTCCTTTTTTAGGAATAGCTATAGAGCAAGTGTAAATTAAAAATTTATAACATCCCCGGCAAGTGAAGGTTACAGTAACTAGAAAAGAGCTGATAACTTTCAAACGGCTGAACCTATTTTCTTCGATTATAGCTAAGCACTCACGATCAAGCCACCTTTTAAACATAAAAAACTGAATTAAAATCAGTTCATTCGTTTAGGAGCTACGATGCCACACACAGATACAAACGTCAAATTTATAAAACCCCTCTTTTTGGGTCGGGGGTTAAAAAATGAGATGAAATACGTGTAACTTGTCATACATGCGTGTCACAATAAGTAATAGAAGCGGGTATATTTGGTCCTCACACGGCAGTAACATAAATATGAATCAAACACTAAGTAATAGGTGCTAGACGTCTCGGGGTTAACGTAATGGGAGCCGCAATCCACTCTTGATGTATTCAGATCCTGGAGTTGTCACTCCTAGAACAGCAATTTCCCGTCAAATACACGCAGCCTGACTGCTATAAGTTTTTCAGTCATGATTTTTAGGGTTCCGTTCCTCAAAAGGAAACTGAAACGTGCGTTAAGCGTGTTCTGGAGGATTTTTTAGTGTTGCGTGGCGATGCTATACATATATTGCTTGCTTGGTGGCTTGCTTTTTCTGCATGTGTAGCAGTGGAAGGCAAGTGGTGCATATTGCATGCTACACGTTGAACCATACATATTTGTCTGTTTTAGCGGATTATAGCAAATTAAGCTTATGATATCTTGTATAATCGCTTAATTGCTTTTTCTCCCTTTTTTAACTATAAAGTGATAATGCAGCCTAAGGTATACCGTGCCTGCGTATTAGATGCCAATTCGTTATTTTTCAGAAGGTCTCAATAATGTATTTGAAAAGATATTCCATATTGTTTTTGATTTCAAATCTCCGCGTCGTCATCGTCAATTGATCTCCACTGTCGGAAATAGGTCTTTTGATGGAAGGCGTTTTTGCTCAGCATTTTAGGTGTCAAGTATGTTACTCCATGGTCAAACTCAATGATTCAGATGAATGATGAGCCAACTTCGCGAAACGTGAAGGAACATTATGAGAAAACGCTAATGTTGGAAACGTGGAATTTGGACAGAAGAACTCTTATGTACTCTTGGATGGATTTGCTTTGTTTCTTTAAAAAAAAAACTAGAGAACCTAGCAATCGGGTGCTGGTATACCTATTATACTTTGAAATCAATCTTTAAATCTTAAATTTAACAAACTTTAGTTAACTTTTGGAATCAATTCTAGGCTGTTCATATAAAACTTACAAAAAAATATTAATTCATTAAATTCTCTTCTATGGTAAAAAAAAGCTCAAAATGTTTATAGATTAGATAATAGATACATAATAATAATATAAGTACAATATTCTTTTTAAATCGTAGATAAAACCTGTGATTACGTAAGTAATTTAATATTAACTCCGTAAAGGGTCTGACATTTTACTAAAAAAAAAAACACTTGAAATTTTTCAAATGTCCGTTCATCGGACCGAAAGCCCCTTTTTGTATCATAAAATGTTACTTTGTATAAAAGGTGCCTCATCAACAAAATCTGTTTAGGAAAGCCGTCCGAAGCTGAGCCCTAAGTTAATTTAGATGTTAAATTTTTCACGTCCTAGCCTCTCCGAAAACCAATTATTCCTGGAAACCGTTTAAATGCTTCAGCTGTACCCGGTTTACTAGATTTTTTGGTAATTTACAAGATAAATGGAACAACATTAGGTACTAGAATAGACAAGAGATTTAGTCGAGGCATTGAAATAATTACTTAACCAATTCATTAAAGTTTAAGGATGCCTGGCTGGGGTGCCACGACACTTAGTGTCTGGTAATGCTTCACATGATATCTAATACTATTCCGAAATAATTATACTGTATAGTTTTACGTGAGAAATTTTACACCTTTGTTACCTGTTATCTCCCAAAGCACGATGATCCAAACTTCGTAGTCGCTGATCGTGCCTCCCTTACAATACTCATAGAAACTGTCAGCTTTTATAAAATAACGAAGGTCTGGCCCTCCCTGGCTCTTAGTTTATCAAGTTGTAGGCAAAGCCTGCAAAATTTTTGTTCCAAATATAACATTTCATAAGTTCCAATTTCCAAATCACACTAATATTATAAAAGCGAAAGTTTGTATGTGTGTGTGTGTATGTTTGTTACTCCTTCACGCAAAAACCACTGGACGGATTTGGCTGAAATTCGGAATGCACTGCTCACTCTGAGAGGAGGCCCTGATCAGTAGTGGGCCGCAACGGGTGGAGATGAAAATGATCGTGATAAAATCTATAATATGTACCTACTTATGTAAAGGTTCTATTTTTAAACCACTGTAATTTATTGCAGAAGTCAAAAGGCTAAAGGCAAAGAAAAAGAAAAGGATTTTCCAACGAATTTCTCCCCCTTGCTTGTTAATCGTTCTTATGAAGTACCTTCGCACTACCTCATTATTTTATAGGGATGGGAAACGTCGATGGAAACCTATTTAAATCTATTTAATGAAAATATTTTTATAAGCTTGTAAGTATTAGAATAAACTAAAGACTGGATTGGACTGTAAATTAGATTTAGAAATTAATTAGAAACTTATTTACTAGCCCATAGGCTAGATGTTAGTGGGAATAAAGTTGTCATTGTATAATAATCATCGTATGTAAAAGCACTCGTTTATATCAATCAGCTCAATGAGACGAACAATTTAACAAAATAAATGACACATTCGAATCTCATTGTTCAGATTTAAGTGGCATCACATTTTCCCATCACTAAGGGTTGCTATACACATATTCGGGGCACAGTGGGGTGATAGAATCGCATATTCTTAAGATGAATATCTGGCTGCTTGGCCTGGTTGCATATGTGTTTGATTTTGAGTGGCACAGCTGGAAGAGAAATCAACATTCGATTTGTGCCAATTTTATACAATAATTAAATATAACAGATACTTAACTAGCTTTTTTCTCGACCTCGTGCATGTGGATTTAGATATTTAAAGATGCCGCTTGAATTTCTCAAAATCCTTTCTTTGGGGTGGTCTATGATAGGAAAAAATTAAAGGCTAAATCTTGTTTCAAATTAAGCTCCAGCGATTTAAGCTCTAGCACATGAAATAAATATCTGTCTAACTGATATTTAACTGATAACTAAACTGATAATAACACAGATATTATCAGTTAAGTTATTTAATCAGTTTTTCCTTTTATTTTTATTTTGACGATAAGCCCAGATGCCAAAAAAGTCGGACATACTATGAAGAAGTTATATGGGGGTTGGTTTTGTTGTTCAGAAAAAATTGCCGAATCGAATGTGCCCTGACGACTATGTGTATAGCAACCCTTACTCATTAGTTTTAATGACCTTCCCGCTGTGTTCGTTAAAACAACTCGGCGTGCCAATTATGTATACATCCGTGCCAATTCATGATCCAGTTTCGTACTAAATGTCATTAAAGGCGGAAGCATACTTGCGAAACGCGACGCATCCTGAAAAAATTCTGTGCGTGATCAACATCAAACTCAATTATTTCATAGAAGCTTATTCAAAGGTTATGTCAGCCTTATTATGGCTATACCAGTATGTTTGTACGCCTCAAACAACGGGGATTTCTACTATTAAGGGATTACGACTCAGTCATAAAGAATGAGGAATATACGTTATACATACTAAGAGAGGCCTAACTGTACTGGTACTTCTCAATCAATCAATCAATGTATTTATTTGCTGATACAGGTTTTACAGGTGTGGTTATAGAATAGGCCAGCTGTATCATGCCAAGCTGGCATGCAAATATACATTAATTTTGTGCTCAACATAGTATAGACAAATTAAAATAAAAGTAAAATTTTCGATTGTTTGAAATAAATGAAGTTATACAATAAAAGGAATTTACAATTTTGAATACTTAGTCTTAAAAAATATTACAAGTCTAAGAGGCCAAGGTTATATTGTTTGCAGTGATTCTACCACCAATTCAGAAAGAGCAACCGCCGAGTTTCTTGCTGGTTCTTCTCGGCATTCCGAACCAGTGGTAAATTATTTGACGATTCAAAAGCAGTTGTAAAAGTTTAGTTGAATAAAAATCTATTCTATTCTATTCTATTCTAAAGCAGAATCTACTGAGAGCTGAGAAGAATCGAAAAAAAAATTTGTTTGTATCCAAACGGCACGTGGCGTTGGATTTTTGTAGTGGGTATGATTCTAGCAACAGAAAATATTATGATTTTGATTGGACACCAGCTCACGCGTCGCCAGTTAGATGTATGTTCCTATCTTAAAATGTGTTCTGTGTGCATTCAATAATATGTTTTAGATGAAAAACATTAGCGCCGGTTGTGGGGCTATTTCATGTGGTTTGTCCAATTATTTTATTGTTTACTAGCTGATGCCCGCAGCTTCGCCCGCGTGGATTGGTCAGATCCCCTGCAGCATCAGGATTGAAGAGTTGGAATCCAAATTTTTTATGAAACAGTGTCGCAAAGTTCCTCTATCGATTAAAAAAGAAATGACGCAAATCGGTTCAGAAATCTCGGAGATTTCGGTGTACATAGGTAGAAAAACACAACTCCCTTCTTGAAAGTCGGTTAAAAAAGTAGCCTATGTAACACCCTGGTCAATCCTCTACTTGTATGTGAAAATCCCGTTAAAATCAGTTCAGCCGTTCCGAAGATTAGCCTTTTCAAACAGACAGACAGACAGACAAAAATTTTAAAAACGTGTGATTCAGTTATGGTATCGTTCAAATAACCATATGACCTTAATATGTGGTAGTTATTTCGCAATTACAGACAGACACTCCAATTTTATTTATTAGTATAGAAGTATAGATATAGATTAGTATAGATTTGATAGTCAATGTCACAGTATACAACTAGTTGTATTGGTCTTGTGTTACTAATGTTCTTGTGACTGAATTCGGTCGATCTTGGTTGACATTAGCTACGGTGGCTATTCTTGACGGAGCTAAAGCTACGGCCACACCTGCGCGTCACGAACGCGGGATACGATGTGGGAGATTCTACCTACCGAGAAGAGCCGGCAAGAAACTTAGCAGCTGCTTTATTCAAATCATCAAACAGTTACAATATGTGCCAGTACACTAAGTACACCTTCTTGTGGGCAAGTGAAAGCTTAGCCAGTTGTTTCCACTCAACATTGTCACTAAGGAATTTTGATTTTGACACAATTATTTTCCACGCCTCGTAGCGACGTTATCAGTTAATGGTTCCACCAGTTTTCTGTCAAGCCGACTTTGTATGCTATTCGATCGGGAAGACATTATTAACGCAATGTATGACGTACACAGGAAAGACCACACTTACTCCAATATGTAAATTCCCTCCATTTATCAAAGAGTAATAGCTTAGACAAGTAGCCCCTGACTTAGCACATTTGCTCGCTTGATAATACCCACAACCGATGTTCCGTTAACGACCACTTCTACCTGACCCCCTCATTTACTAACAACATCTCTTGAAGCATCCAATTTAGTTGCAAGCCAGAAGGGGGGTGGAGGTCTCAGTTAACTTGTTCAACCGGATGAGATGTTTGAAATTATGGGCGAGCATTTGTCAAAGTCTTGCTTGCACTGATCGTAACCTTAGATGGTGGCGACTTAGTTTAACAAGCATACAGACGGGTAGGTAAGGCCATTGAACCTGGGGGTACCTAATAGCTGTAGATTGACAGCTACAATGCGACGATAGCTGCCTCTGATTAACCCACCACACTTTTTAACGAATTGCTAAAATACGATGTAGCAGAAAAACACCATAAATTCAGCCAATCACAACTGAGATTGTAATTATAACAATTGATTTACTTTTTTGTAATCGACTAGCTGGATGTGTATAATATTACTGCCGTTCCCAGTGTTGAAGTATGCTTTAAGCTCCTCCATTAAATTGTGAGAAAAAGCAGACTAAATCATTTTAAAGGTTTACAGATGAGCTTTAAGACTCTTACTCCCGACTTACCTACTTCGATAAGAAAAGCACGGTTGATTTCAAAAACTAATCGTTTTGGCTCGTAGAATACAAGGATCTATTACTAATTTTATTAGTTTGTGCAGGTTGTCATTCTTCAATACAAATTGCAAGCTTTTTTTCAGAACACAAATTCCTTTTCTGGCAAATACCTAAGTAATTTGAATTGCAATTTAGATTTTAGGTTGCCTCCCAACATCTGTTTTCTTTACTCTGATTTGTTAAACTGTGGTCTGCGGGTAGTTCACATAAATATGAATCAAATATTAAGTAATAGTTGCTAGTCTGAAGCTTTAACTTAATGGGAACGGTAACCCACTCTTGATATATCCGGGTGATAAATGGACTGACCAGGTTGGATATAAACCAGCTTTATGAATTGTTTGAGGATTCAATTCTATCCTTGTTTAAGTACAGGCTTTCTGATACATTGAATAGAATACAGATTTTTTTGAAAAGAATATTAGTCATTTAAAATCATGACTAACATTCCCTTTTCCCCTCCAACTAAGCGTTAAGCTTGTGCTTGGAGTGGGTACAACAATAGTGAAACGGATGGGGTTTGGAACCGCCGACCTTTCGGATTTCAGTCCGCTCCTATACGCGTTGAGCTATTGAGGCTTCAATGATTAATATGTGCGTATACTTCATGATCGTCGTTAATTGATAGACGTCCACTGCTGGACATAGGTCAATCAATCAATTAATCAGTTTATTGCAAATTTGTGTTATATACATTGATCTTAATCTAAGCTTATAATAAGTACAGCCAAATTTAGCCTTACGGCATGCAATATTTTACACATTTAAAGTCAAATAGAATACAATTACAATCAAATATAATAAAAATATAATAATATAATGTCTAATAAGAAAAATGAAGAGAATCTTAACAATTATTATGCTTTATATCTATTGGCGTATTCTTGAATGGTGTCGGTCTCGTATAGGGACTTCCACATGCCACTGGCTTACTCTACCTGAATCCAGCGGCTGCCTGTGACTCGTTAGTGGCATTTTGTCCACTAACTTTATATGTCAGAGCTGTGTTTTCCAGTGCAGTTACCATTCTAGCACCTTGAAAACGCAGTATCTACCCGTTTTTAGCTTCAGTAACCCGTTGAGCTGTGTGGGTTACTTTGATTTTTCTATAGGCTCTCCTCATTTCTGAATTGATCATGTAAGACTCCAAGCAAAGCTCTCTCCATTACTCGTTGAGTGACTCTTAGGTTTCTTATGAGGCCAATCACACTAATATTATAAAGGCGTAAGTTTGTATGTGTGTGTGTGTGTGTGTGTGTGTGTGTGTGTGTGTGTATGTTTGTTACTCCTTCACGCAAAAACGACTGGACGGATTTGGCTGAAATTCGGAATGGAGATAGATAATATCCTGGATTAGCACATAGGCTACTTTTTATCCCGGAAAACCAAAGAGTTCCCACGGGATTTTGAAAAACCTAAATCCACGCGGACGAAGTCGCGGGCGTCAGCTAGTGATAGATATATCATCACTGGCAACACGCCCTGTTCGAAGACTTAGATATAACTGTAGCATTTTATTAGTCAGGGCCATAGAATAGGTAAGCCCTACCGTGCGAAACCAGCATGAGTTAGTAAACATGTTCATAGTTGGACAACTATGATATTATAAATGCAGCCTCAAGTACACAAGTCCAGCCACAATATTGACCCCGTAGACCCTAGGCACAGAGTAGACCCTGGGGCTCGCGGATGTAATTACAACTTCACTCGGAGCGGGTAATCGCTTTTGTTCCCGCTGCTCATAATTCATAACTCTCCGTTACTTCATTATGATCAGAGCGGTTGAGGTCAAAGCTGCTTTGATAGAGCAATACGCAAACTGTACAAGTGTAAATTAAAAATTTGTAACACCCCCGACAAGCGAAGGTTACAGAAATAACTAGAAAAGAGCTGATAACTTTCAAACGGCTGAACCGATTTTCTTGAATCATAACTAAGAACACTCTCAATCAAGCCACTTTTCAAACAAAAAAAACTAAATTAAAATCGGTTCATTAGTTTAGGAGCTACGATGCCACCGACAGATACACAGATACACAGGTACACTGATACACACGTCAAACTTGTAACACCCTTTTTTTGGGTCGGGGGTTAAAAATGATGAACCTACTTAACAATTTTCAAATAATATAATAGTCATAGAATAAAGCTAGTTACACATAAAGAGGAATAGCGAATCGACGTGCTGTAGGTAGGGCAGGAAATGTGGCAAAGTGGGTCCGGAAGCGCACGGGCCGTAGTGTGCACGTGCGTCCGGGTTGTGGAATACTTTATATTATACCTACTTATCCTACAGCTTCAACTGATGATATAATCGCCTATAGAAAATACTTAGTCAAAGTCAAAGTCGTTTATTTAAATTGGGTAGGTACTATTGGCATTTGTAAATTGTATACATACATAGGTACATACATACATATTGTTCACTTTCTGATTGTCAAACAATGATGTACTTAGTGATGATAATAATTAATTATAAAGCACCCACCCACTAGATGGACAGACGACATCCAACAAGTCGCATAGAGCCGCTGGATTCAGGCGGCGCAAGACAAGAAACCTATGTCCAGCTGTGGGCATCTCGACAAAATATAGTAGGTATTATAGATAATTTACCTTCCAGAAACAGTAACTTTTTAAAACGGAAAATCAAAGAATTCCCATGGTATTATTCTGATTTGAAATTTGATCGAATTTGGTCAAAATTGGTTCCACCCACCAACATACAACACCTAAATGAGGCTAACAAACAATATACGAAAAACTTTATACGATGGTTTTCAAAGTTACTCGTACTAACAAATTGGATTGAAATGTAACAACATGAATACAAATATAAATCCAAACTTGCAACAAATAATCCCAGCGCTTTGGACTGGACGAAGCATAGCATCGGAATTAATTCGCCACATAAACTTCGCAACAAATTCTTGGGCAAGTTTTATCTGCAACGAACTGCTAGATTAAGTTCGCGAGTTTACAAACTATTGCTCGAATGGGATAGGCTGGTGTCTGGTGTATTGAAGTTGTGATGCGGTTCTTTTCAAGTTTTAGGAATATTAAATCAACTTTTTTGGGTTATGTATCAAACGTAATTGTAAGTTGTGTAAGAGAGTAGCTAGTATATTGTGACCGGCAACTACGGAACCCTACATGGTACGTGGCCCAACACACACTTGACCGGTTTTATTCAAACTAATATTTTATAGATGCGGAAGTGTCTGTCTGTCTGACTGTCCGCTAGCTTTTCACGGCCCCACCGTTTAATCGATTGTAATGAATTTTGGTACAGCTTATATCCCGGGGACGGACAGAGGCTACTTTTTACCCCGGAAAATCAACGAGATTCTTAAAGACCCATTAGTTTAACCGATTTCTATGCGATTTAGTACAGAGGTAGCTTGCGTCCCGGAAATTGACATAGGAAACTTTTTTACCCGAAAAATCAAAGAATACCCACAAGATTTTTAAAAAGCCTAATTTTACGCGGGCGAAGTTGCAGGTATCATCTAGAATCTATACTAATAAATAAAATTGGAGTGTCTGTCTGTAATTTCGAAATAACTACCACATATTAAGGTCATATGGTTATTTGAACGATACCATAACTGAATCACACGTTTTTAAAATTTTTGTCTGTCTGTCTGTCTGTCTGTTTGAAAAGGCTAATCTTCGGAACGGCTGAACCGATTTTAACGGGATTTTCACATACAAGTAGAGGATTGACCAGGGTGTAACATAGGCTACTTTTTTAACCGACTTTCAAGAAGGGAGTTGTGTTTTTCTACCTATGTACACTGAAATCTCCGAGATTTCTGAACCGATTTGCGTCATTTCTTTTTTAATCGATAGAGGAACTTTGCGACATTGTTTCATAAAAAATTTGGATTCCAACTCTTCAATCCTGATGCTGCAGGGGATCTAACCAATCCACGCGGGCGAAGCTGCGGGCATCAGCTAGTATACTAATATTATAAAGAGGTAAAGTTTATAAGTTTGTTTGTAGGGGGTAATCTCTGGAACTAATAAACCGATTTTGAAAATTCTTTCCCCAGTAGAAAGCTTCATTATTCCTAAGTAACATAGGCTATATTTTATTTTCGAAAAATGAGAGATCCCTATGAAAATTGTAATAAGTAACCCGTGCTAAGCGGAAGCGGGTCTCTAGTTATTATTATAGATAAAGGAAGTCCTCAATTATTAATAGCCGAATTGTTAAGACGCCCCAAATACGCTAGAACAGTTTAGCGGTTTACTCAATAAGTTTTAATTCGGAGTAACAACTCTCTCCATAGATCACGGCACCCTTAATTACCCCCAGACCAAGTTCTGAGAACAAAGCGTTCTGGATACGCTACAGATCTTGTTATCTAAATCGAAACTTACAATTATTCCAGGAATAAACTTTAAACACGATGCAAACTATTAGCCACAGCTTAGCACTTAGCTATGCTAAATTCAGACTCAATTCAAAATCACTTCCATCTTTTTCTACGCACATGCAAACTGTGGAATCAACTCCTTTGCGGTGTTCCCACTATATTACAACATGGGGTTATTCAAGGCGGACCTAGAAATTCCTGAAAGCCCGGCAACGCATCGGCAGTTCCTCTGGTACTGCAAATGTTCATGGGTGGCGGTAATCACTTAACATCAGGTGACCCGCCTGCTAGTTTGCTCGCCCATTTTTAATTATCGAACCCCAGACCATCCGACTAGGAGACTGATGTTTTAACCACAAAGTTATCACTACTTAAGCTATACCTTTGCAATCATATTGTTATTAGTTTTTAGTTTATCTGTATTTTACTGTGCAATAAAGAATTTCTATCTGTCTGTCTATTTCTTTAAGCTAGTCACTGAAAGAACCAGTTCAAATCAAATTGTTTTATTTACATTTTTACAGTTTTCCATGACTTTGTTTCCAGTGTATTTATTATTAGGCGTAGAGTAGAGTGATAAGCAATTTTCATAGTCTGGGACAGTGTATTTATAAGTCCATGTCTGGGGCCTTGAAACATTCAGTTTGAGATGTCTTACTGAAATAAAAGTGTTTCCAAAATAAATCCTTAACTTTCTAGATAAGTTTTGTAACACCTGTGTCGTCAGGTCCTAATAATTATGTAACCCCTTTATAAAATACAATATCGGACAATACATCGACAGTACCATGTACCCCGGACCTGTGACTCCCTAAAGGCCACTTCGCTTACAAATGGCCCCTAATTTATTATACCGGACTTGTCGACCTTCGACAGTTTCATCCGAGTTGGTGATAAATAGTGCACGCTGCTTCCAACTTCCTTGTTACGCATAATATAAGTGTCTACATAATTTACAACCCGCATATTGGTGTTTTAAATTAGTATCGACTACGGTCAAATAACGTTCATCGTGACAAATCTTAATTTTTTAGAGTACCGTGCCTCAAAATCAAAAAGGAACCCCTAAAGGACCACTTAGTTATCCGTCCGTCTGTCTATCTATATACTAATATTATAAAGAGGAAACTTTTGTATTTTTGTATGTTTGTATTGAATAGGCTCAAAAACTACTGGACCGATTTCAAAATTTATTTTACCATTACTTAGAGGGATTCTTCCGAATCCGTATAGGCTATATTTTATCCCGGAAAATAGAAAAAATAAATTTCCACCCGTGCGAAGCCGGGGCGGGTCGCTAGTCATTAATACTATAACTTTTTCAGGAACGCGTGGAATCAAGTTGAAGTTAATATCAAACAACAAATAATAATTAGATCCCTAAAAAGCAATTATAGCCTAAAGTTGCCTTCAAACTACAGAAATATAATATGTATATAAATATCGCTCACCCTACTTTGAAATGTCACTGTTCACACTGAGATATAATATTATATTACATCTCAATGTTCACAGTGACATTCCAAAGTAGGGTGAGTGATATATATACATATATTATATTATATTTCCCTAGTTTGAAGGCAACAGTGACATTTCAAAGTAGGGTGAGCGATATTTATATATTCTATTATATTTTCGTAGTTTGAAGGCAACTTAAAGTGGTTAAGACGTCTGGTTTTTATTTGGGAGATCAGGGGTTTGTACCGGGCACGTACCGTATTTTATGTGTTTCTTTATATCCATTGCTTTAACGATTACGGAAAACATCTTTGGGAATACGGCATTCCTGAGAGTTCTCCATAATGTTCTCAAAGATGTGGGAAGGCTGCCAACCCTCTCTTGGCCAGTGTGGTGGACTATGGCAACCCTTTGCTCAGTAGTGGACCGGTGATGGGTTGATCATGATGATGATCGTGATTTTTTTTTGAACAAACCTACATTTCATTTACGTAAATTGAACAATAAATTATCTTAATACAAATTTTTATGTTAATATATTTCTAATTTGGATATAGTAAAGAGGATAAGCGATGAAGGGTACATAGGTCCCTATAGTATTAGGAGCCCCGCGGATACTTCAAAAAGGCGAGAGACAAATTGTGACCTTCAGAACGACCTCTCAATGTAATCACGTTACATACACAAAGGGACGGACCCTTTGAACATTTGAAGGATTTAGTTTCAGAAAGTAATTTGTTTTTTTTTTTAGCCTGTACAAAAGTACAAAAATATTGTATTGGAGGTTCAACTGACTGACTCCATAGTTCCATACTTACATCTATTTTATAGTTAAGCCTCAATAGCTCAACGGATAAGGATTGGACTGAATTTCGAAAGGTTGGCAGTTCAAACCCCTACCCATTGCACTCTCAGGTTGCACTATTGTCGTACCTACTCCTAGCACAAGTTTTACACTTGGATAGAGGGGAAAGGGGAATATTAATGGCATGGCCAATATACTTTATAATTAGAAAAGCCACCCGTTTAACCCATTTAGCCGAATTTTGATACAGGGATTGATACAGAACCTTGAAAACGATCAATTGATTTTAGAGCAGCCTAACCAGAATATCCACTTATACAATCAGGAAAAGCTGATAATCCATCGTCCAAAAATATTTTTCGTTCCAAGACAAAAAGACCCGGAAAAAATAAGTGAACTATTATCATAACTGCGATCTTTTTTGTAAACGAGGGAGCCAGCTATCTGTAATTATGCGCCATCGGCCATCTTGGAAAGAACATTTTCCTTTCCCCGGATAATGCAAGGATAATGTTATTTATGACGATTACTTTATGATGGCGTTGTTTACGTACAAATAGCAGAATAGTTGTTAATTTGTTTTATACGCTCTGGTGTAATTTATTTTCTGAATACATTACAACTTGGCATGTTAACAGGGCTCTCTCCGTCACTCGTTTCATACAATCGTAGTTCCAATTTCATTTGAATACTAAGCAACCAAAGTCCATGAAATTTTGCAGGCATATTCTAGAAACTAATATCTGAGCCTGTGGTGTTTTAGATTTTTCCAAAAATATGTAGTTTCAAAATTACAGGGGCTCAAAGATTTGTATGTGAATTAAGACTGCGTAACTTTGAAACTGAATATTTTAACAGAATTCTGGAAAACCACAGGCATAGATATTAGTTTTTAGAATATGTCTGCAAAATTTCATGGACTTTGGTTGCTTAATATTCAAATGAATTTGGAACTACGTTTGTATGGAGCGAGTGACGGAGAGGCCCCTTTTAACAGGCGCGCTAAATACTAACATAAAACAAACTACCTAAAACAAAACTAACTAAAACTTGCTAGTCTAGCAGCTGGTTAACTAAATTTGTTTTAAGCGCTAAAACCCATGGGTCAACCTATTATAATTATCTAAACATTTTCAGCACTAGCTGTTGACTGCTTAGACAGACAGACAGACAGACACAAACAGATAGACATACAACGAAGTGATCCTATAAGGGTTCATTTTTTCCTTTTGAGGTGCGGAACCCTAAAAATATAATTAAACAAGTGTAAATTAAAAATTTATAACACCCCCGACAAGTGAAGGTTACAAGTAACTAGAAAAGACCTGATAACTTTCAAACGGCTGAACCGATTTTCTTGGACTATTACGCGCCTACGATCCAAAGTATCTGAGTTTTCCAAAACATTATTTTCAAATAAATAATTATGTATCTAGGCAACGTCCATCTTGACAGCTTGACAGTTGTCAATTGACATAATATTATGAACCTAACGGTTATCTAACCTTCTTTTCTACAAGAAAACTAGAAAAGAGCTGATAACTCTTAAACGGCTGAACCAATTTTTTTGGATTATAGCTAAGAACACTCTCGATCAAGCCACCTTTCAAACAAAAAAAACTAAATTAAAATCGGTTCATTCGTTTAGGCGCTACGATGCCACAGACAGATACACAGATACACAGACACACAGATACACACGTCAAACTTATAACACCCCTCTTTTTGGGTCGGGGGTAAAAAAAGGGTATAATCAAAAAATACTTTTATATCGTATCAAACTACAATAATTCAAGAGGTTTTTGTTGATAAACTCCACACCAGTGATCAACTCGACAAAGATAAGTAAAGATAAATTGAAACGGCACTGCACACCGCCGCAGCCATTACTCAAGTCACAAAACCATTCCTCCCCCCAAAAGTCGCAACTGCAAACTTACAAAATCGTTTACCTCATTTATTTGCTTAATCAAACATTAAACCTATACATAATTACAGCGAGCCAAGTCGGAGACATTCAGGAAATTATTGCAGAAGTTTTCATCGATACAGCGATATTCCTTAAGAGGGCTCTCTCCGTCACTCGTTTCATACAATCGTAGTTCCAATTTCATTTGAATATTAAGCAACCAAAGTCCATGAAATTTTGCAGACATATTCTAGAAACTAATATCTATGTCTGTGGTTTTCCAGAGTTCTGTTAAAATATTCGGTTTCAAAGTTACGCGGTTTAAAAAAATTTCATACAAATCTTTGAGCCCCTGTAATTTTAAAACTCCGTATTTTTAGAAAAATCTAAAACACCACAGACACAGATATTAGTTTCTAGAATTTATCTGCAAATTTTCATGGACTTTGGTTGCTTAATATTCAAATGAAATTGGAACTACGATTGTATGTAACGAGTGACGGAGAGAGCCCTGTTAACTACTCGTAAATTATAAGTATTGAAAATGTTAAAGTGTTTCTGTTAGTATTCTGATAATAGTTTTTGGCGCATTTTTTTACTCAGATACAAGTTAGCCCTTGACTGCAATCTCACCTGGTGGTAAGTATTGATGTAAGATGGAACCGGGCTTTGGTTTTTACACGGCATCATACCGGAACACTAAATTGCTAGGTGGCACGGCCTTGCCGGTAGGGTGGTAACTAGCCACGACCGAAGCCTCCCACCAGATTTGTTACATTGTCACAATGGTCAAAACCATTAAACTGTCAAGGATGACCATTAAACTGTGTGGATGATGTCTCAGGCAACAGCCAGTTCCATATACGACTAAGTTTTATAAATCAGCGCACTTATTACATGAAAGTTTTTGGGATCGAATTACACCATCTGCAGTGGTTATTGAAAAACTTTCTGTTTCTGTGCAAACACCAGTTTTTGTTAGCGAGCTTAACTGTGTTGATACTAGCCGAGCTTACGGATAACGTCTAAGTTTGTTCTTGTCTTTGAGTCTTGTATTAAAAAAGTGTAATAGAATTCTTAGAAATTCCATTTAATTTAAGAGTTTTTTAGGTTAGTTTTAGTACTTCAAAAAAAGGATTTCAGAAGGATCACTTTGTTGTCTGTCTGTGTCTGTCAAGTTAAGGAAATCAAAACATAAATAAACATTTTTTGTGTTTTATATAATATATAGGTACGACAATTTTAAGGGGTTTGGGCTGTAGGTTTTTGGGTCAGTCAGTCGCCACTTTTTAGAATAAGAATAAGAAATGCTTATTTTGCTAGAATATGGTACATGCCTTAGGTTAGATTGCACATCCTGCCAAGCATGGCGTGCAAAATTTATTTCAAATTAAAAATATTTTTATTCAATTAGACTTTTACAAGTACTTTTGAATCGTCAAGAGCATCTACCGCAGCAACTAGTTCGGAATGCCGTTCCTACCGAGACGAACCAGAAAAGATCACTCCATCTCATCTCACGTTTTAAGATAATATTAAATCTTTTATATTTAAGTACAGACTTAATATCTTATATCCACATAGAGGTATCAAAATATCCAGCAAGTAAGGGCACCAAGTGTCGGGGATTCCTCATAGGCCACTTCGCTTGCAAGTGGCTCTTAATTTATTATACGGGCCCTGTCGACTTTCGACAGTTTCGCCCAAATTCAAAATAAATAACACGTTTCCCTGGGGGTATATTATAAACAATGCCATTTTCATCCTGCTAAGGATCACTTCTTGAAAGGTATTTAATATTTTAAATATGAAGGTTAATAAAAAAATAAAAAAAAAGTTTTGCAAACCCTACCGTGTATACCAACCGTATACCGTATAAATGAAAGGATATATTATTATCCTCAAGTACTTTTTTTGTAATTCCAAAATAAACAGATTTAAAATTATTTGAGAAAAAATATGATAACTGACCATTCTCTCGGGTACCTACCTTTATTTCAGAAACTACTAAGCCTAAAATTTTTAAAAAATAAAGAGAGTCTATGACCTTGAATAACATGACAAATCTCTCAATATTGTGTATATAAACTTATATTCATTGTACGGAACCCTCTCTCCGTGAGTTCAACTCGCATTTGTCCAAATTTTTTGGCAAGTTCTATGTAAAAAAGCAATATTTTTCATTAAATTAATTAAAGGTGATTAAAAATAAGCTTCTTGAAAGAAATCTCGAGAAAGAGCCACTCGACATTCAGTGGCCTTAAGTCGATAAATTAAGGGTCCTCAAAATGGCGTCTGAACAAAAATTTTAAATCGAGGGAACCTCGTCATCCATCATCATTAGGAAAATAAAGTTTAAAAGGTCACGTGTCGCTTGAGGCATTAAGGTCATTTATCGTCTTTATGTACCTCTAGAAGAATGGACGATTACGTACCTACATCTATATCTATATCTATACTAATAAATAAAATTGAAGTGTCGTGTCTGTTTGAACGGGCTAATCTTCGGAATGGCTAAACCTATTTTGACGGGACTTTCATAGACAAGTAGAGGATTAACCAAGGAGTAACATAGGCTACTTTTTTAACCGACTTTGAAAAACAGAGTTGTGTTTTTCTACCTATGTACACTGATATCTCCGAGATTTCTAAACCGATTTGCGTAATTTTTTTAATAATCGTTAAGGGAACTTTGCCATATTGTTCCATAAAAAATTTGGATTCCAACTCCTCAATCCTAATGCTGCAGGGGATCTGACCAATCCACGCGGGCGAAGCTGCGGGCGTCATCTAGTAAGTATTAAAAGAGCGAGGATTTGAATCGTTCAGCTCTGCACAGTATTGTACCTATTTTTTTATTTAGTAATCTAAATAGTAGCATCCCAACTTGCGGGTTTTAGAAAATTCACTTTTTTTTTAAACCAGTCAAGTTCGAGTCGATTCGCACACGAAGAATTCCGTACCATCGTACGAGATATATACGTGAGTTGTAAATAGGTCGTTCCACACTGCGCTTGCTGACACGTCTTTACTCATCTGCCATCGCGATGGCAGTTCGGTTCTGCGCCAGTTGTTCCCACTGTCACTTCAGCTTGCTCATTCATTGAGCTATAACAGTTACTTTGGTTTCCTTACTAATTTACACTAAAACTTAATAAATTATTCACATAAACCTTCCCGGTAAATTAGTCGTCAAGTGAAAATCCTGACAATTGTTTCCGGATTAAAAATTAAAAATTTATAACACCCCCGACCAGTGAAGGTTACGGTAACTAGAACAGAGCTGATAACTTTTAAACGGCTGAACCAATTTTCTTGAATTTTAGCCAAGAACACTCTCGATCAAGCCACCTTTCAAACAAAAAAAAAACTTAATTGAAATTGGATCATTAGTTTAGGAGCCACGATGCCACAGACTGATACACAGATACACACGTCAAACTTATAACACCCCTCTTTTTGGGTCGGGGTTTCATAAAGACTTACAAATGGGGTTGGAAGACTTTGATTAAAATAAGTGATAGTGAGTAGTAACGGTGGTGGGAATATCATTTATTATTATAGAGGATAATGCCTCGAAGACATAGAAGACCAGAAAAAGCCTGTAATAAATGAACTGTTATCATCACTTCGATCTCTTTGTGGACTAGGGAGCTATCTGTAATTACGCACCATCGGCCATGTTGGAAAAAACTTTCCCTTTTTTCAGGATAATAATATTATATTTTGCAGTATTTTCTTCGATGGGATTATTTTTAGAGGTAATGAACCTTAAAATAGATGGTAAAATATTCTGAGTTTGTAGGAGCTTCTTTTTTCTGATCAAAATACTTTGTTTTTCTTTAACCCGGACGTCTTCGGCACGCTGAATATAAATCTAAACTCATTTTCTCTGCTAAAATTAGGTTCAAAGTTCATGATTTCGAGTACTGAACTTGAATACATTTCCAAGCAAAGCGGCTTTTACTTAGTTATTTTGCTGTAAATTTTTATTTCGTACAACTACACCGTTTGGTTAACTAGCTCCGATTATAATTATTAAGAGAAGCAAAATGGTATAAGAGAATTCCACAAGGGAATAATAGAACCCCAACATACCACGTGCAAAACTGGGGTCAATGCCCCTCTTACGACGTGGAATTGCCTTCGTGTGACCTATTTACGGAACGTTCGTTGGCCTCTAGCGACAGTCTGGTATTTTATTTGCAAATGTGAACTTTAAAAAAATGCAGGATTGTTTATTTTATTTTTTCGTGATTTTGTTTTGCGGTATCTTATCAGTAATCATTAGCACTATCAATTTTATTGTTTTTGTATTTGCTAGCTTTTAAGTCAAAGTCAAAATAATTTATTCAAAGTAGGAACTATTGTGCTCTTTTTGATGGTCGAAATTGTTAAATTTGTACGATATAGTGGTGATAATTAATAACGTAACTTAAAACTAAAGCTACTACACCCTGTAATCTTGAAAATCCATCGTTATTATTTTACTCTTATGTAAGTGGTATGAAAACGTCTGATCTCACCGCGGCCTCTAATCATAATTAAGTAGCGGCGAATTATGAATTCATAGAGCGAAAAACGAACGCCATTACCCACAGCGGGTTAAGTTTTAATTACTTCTACGGCCGCAGTTTTGGATGAGTAAATATTTTTGCCCGGGCCTTGTTTACCTCGCAAACTCTCTTAAAATTTTGTATTATGAGGAATTTTGAATCTATAATGCTTAGTTTTTAATTAATCTGTATTGGGCGTTTAATTAATTGTTCTCGGAATAAAACTACGGTTTCCTAGAAAAGGGGTCTCGCTGCTAATTCGAACCACAAGGATATGGAATGCCCTTCCCGCATCAGTTTTCTTTTTGACCCCCGACCCAAAAAGAGGGGTGTTATTTTAACACTCTCCATCAAGCCACCTTTGAAACAAAAAAAACTTGAGTAATCAAAATCGGTTAATTAGTTTAGGAGCTACGATGCCACTGACCGATACACAGATACACACGTCAAACTTATAAAACCCCTCTATTTGGGTCGGGGGTTAAAAAATCCGTATCATCCTAACGTAAGCAAAACGTTTCATAATGTCCGTTTACATACGAATAGTTCGGTCCATTCATCATCGTGAGCGTATCAAGAGATTCCCGCTCCCATTCAGTCAGCATCGAGATAAGCGGCCGTAGTATTTTGATTCATATTTATGTAGATTTCGCCACGTAGGAAGTCACTTGTGTTAAGTGCTAGCATGACTTTGACAAATACATGGACCAATGACTATCTCTATGGACAAATAACTATCAAACTGTCCAAAACTACTATTTTAACCAACTTCAGAGTATTTAGATTTTAACTAGCTAATACCCGCGACTTCGTTTGCGTGGATGTAGGTTTTTTTAAAATTCCCGTGGGAACTCTTTGATTTTCCGGGATAAAAAGTAGCCTATGTGCTAATACAGGATATTATCTATCTCCATTCTAAATTTCAGCCCAATCTGTCTAGTAGTTTTTGCGTGAAGGAGTAACAAACATACACACACACACACACACACACACACATACAAACTTTCGCCTTTATAATATTAGTGTGATTAGTTACTAGCTGATGCCCGCGACTTCGATCGCGTGGATATAGGTTTTATGAAATCCCGCGGGAACGGGATAAAAAGTAGCTTATATGGGTATAATCTATCTCCATTCCTACAATGCGATCAGTAGTTTTCACGTGAAAGAGTAACAAACGTACACACATATACCTACAAACTTTCACCTAAATAATATTAGTGTGATAATGTTATAGAATAGAATAGAATAAAATAGATTTTTATTCAAATAAACTTTTACAAGTGCTTTTGAATCGTCAAATAATTTACCACTGGTTCAGAATGCCCTTCCTACCGAGAAGAACCAGCAAGAAACTCGGCGGTTGCTCTTTTCAATTTTTCAATTTACAATAACATTCGATTAGAGGGTCAGTACGTAATGTGGTAACCTATACCTACTCGTTTTTATGGAATCAATATTTGCAAAATGGTTAGATGTAAAATTTTCTTAACAAAACTGTGTATTTATCGATTTTTTTTAATTAAATTTGTTATATTTTAATGATCAGCTTATCAGATATTTTCGAAGTAAATCAAAGTAACATAAGTTTTTTTGGTACTATATAACTTTGCACTTGTCAACGCTTATGATTATAACTTGATAGTGCATTCACGTCCTATTTGCGGCCTAATGTAGATCGGGCCTAAGCTAATATTTGGTCTACAAATTGTGTATACATACTATAAGAACTCTCAAATAAAACAGACACACACACTCCACTGTAGAACACGATAGTTTTACTGTTCCTTCCTGCGTTCCTGAAAATAGAAGATCTGCCTATCGTGTCTTCAGTGTTAGTTGTCAGAATAACTAACAGCGCTATTTAACATCTGATTTGTTTCACATTTTTGAATGATAAAAAATTGTAGAATGTTATACTTTTAAGCTTACACTTATTGATATTCTAGGTGTCTCTGCAATATCAATAAAATACAAATCGCATAAGTGAAATGGAATGGCGCGTGGAAATGCTTTCAGATTTCGTTCAAGACTGACGCACGATGCGACGTGCGCCTTTGAATATTTATGCCCAGTGCTGTTTGCTGTTTCGAAACTTATTTGCACTTTACAGAACTCATATTAGAATCTCCGGAAAGTTTGAATACAGAAAACTTGGAACATATTGGCTTGATGGTGGAATGAATGTGCCTAAAGTTTGATTTAAGTCTGTTTTACTCTTTTACTGAAAATTCGTTGGTCAAGACGTTGGTATCCGGCGTTCTTTTTTTAAAATTTTTACTCAGTTACAAGTTAGCCCTTGATTGCAATCTCACCTGGTGGTAAGTGATGATGCGTTTCTCGGATCAAGCCAAAAATGTTTAAGTATCTATGTATAAGTTAATGTTTTTCAGTCAAAATATTCTCAGTCTGGAGTTTCAAGGTCGATGTAAGTATTTCACATTTTCATAATTGTGACACAGGTCAACGAAGAAGACGAAAGATGGAAGCGAGGGAAAATGAAGTAGGTACATTTGTATTTGCGCACACAAATGCACATATTTTCTGCGCAGATAATATCTCTGAAGATTGGCCGCTCAATCTGTGGGTCAATCCCAAACCAAGAAAACCGAGGTCTTTATCACTATGTTATTACTGCAAAACCTGTGCATGTAAGACATAAAAACACAGTAAACGGTATATGTATGAGTTGGTCGTTTTGGAATTGTATAAAATATGATGCTGTTTTAAATATATCTCACAAATAATTTACAAATAAAAAAAAAACAGAAATAAGACATGATTTTCTACGTTAGAGGTATTCCTTACCATGCACTATTTATTAGCTTTGCTAAGTTTTAAAACTTTCAATATTTTATGGTAAAAATATAGCGAAACTTAAATCGCGAGTGAAATTCGACCGTGAAAGTATCCAGATTTTATTCAAGACCTGAGTTGCGATAACACATGTCTTTGGTTATTTATGACCTGGAATATATTTTCGCTGTTCAAATGTGCAGAAAATATCAATGTAGTACTATCCAATAAGAAGAAAATGCAAATGAACCTCAAACTTTGGTTTAGTTCCAAATAATGATAATATTTTGTTGGTTGAACATTTTTGTTCAACAAAATGTTAAATTTACAAGTGTAAATTAAAAATTTGTAACACCCCCGACAAGTGAAGGTTACAGTAACTAGAAAAGAGTTGATAACTTTCAAACGGCTGAACCGATTTTCTTGGATTATAGCTAAGAACACTCTCGATCAAGCAACCTTTCAAACAAAAAAAAACTAAATTAAAATCGGTTCATTAATTTAGGAACTACGATGCCACAGAGAGATACACACGTCAATCTTATAACACCCCTCTTTTTGGGTCGGGGGTTAAAAATTGAGTATAAAATCTCCTTCTTTCAAAATCATGTGCTATTTAAATATATTTTATAGTAACGTGAACTATGGTCCATATTTCCAGTACACATAAAATATAAAAAGCATAAGTAATATTGAATGGAGCGGGGAAAGCTTTCAGAAACGATGCAGGACGCAGCGCGACTCTTCAGATTTATGACTCGTATAGTTACTACATTGAGACTTCAATGTACTACTTTTATAGACTTTCATATAGCTAGAAGTATTACTCGGACATTAGACTAGTTGCTGTATAAAATATCTTCTGACTCTTGGTCACTGGCAGGATCAGAGGACGCCGCGGACGCAGGCCGAGACGTTGCGCGTCGGTCCGCCCAGATCAGAGAAGCGGTCGACACACCCTTCTGCAATGCTTTCCGTGCAGCCTCTAACAGGGAAAAATGGAGCAACATCGTGAATAAGACGATATCTCGAGGGAGCCACGATCCTCCAAATTGAGGGACCGATTTGAAAAGAAGATATAATAACTAAAAATTTAAAAACCCCCGACACAAAAACCTCTTTAAGAAAACTCGAAAAGAGCTGATAACTTTCAAACGGCTGAACCGATTTTCTTCAATTATAGCTCTCTCAATCAAGCCACCTTTCAAACAAAAAAAAAACTAAATTAAAATCGGTTCATTCGTTTAGGAGCTACGACGCCACAGACAGATACACAGATACACACGTCAAACTTATAACACCCCTCTTTTTGGGTCGGGGGTTAAAAAGTAGCGACTGCCAACGACTACGCACGTGAAATATAAATTCTTTTTTTCATATTTCTTTTCTTCTATATTCCGTAGGAATTTTGAAAAATCCAGCCTTCTCCCTGGTCTACTTTATAATAATATAAACTCTTGAATTTCAAGTAAGAAACTTCAAAATTTTTAGAGAACGTTAAAATTTGGATTCGTTTTTTTTAAGTTTAAAAAAACATAGACAGAATACGTATTGCCCTTTTAGATGTTAACTTTGAGGCAAATTAGATTTGCTCAGACTCTGACATGTATTTTTCAGTCTTGCTAGTAAGAAGTTATTTTGTAAACTACATTCTGATGCTGTTTTTTAGGAAGATGCAGATAGATAGAGAGATAGATAGAATAGATTTTTATTCAAATAGATTATTATTTACAAGTGCTTTTGAATCGTCAAATAATTTACCATTTGCATTACCTATATGAAAAAATTTTAAACGGGTTTTACACAGCATCGTATGAAAACGTTAGCTTTTTTTTTAATTTAGTTTTTACCATACTCTAAAATATCATTTTTTCTTTCAAAATGTGGTAGAAATGAATGTCAAATAGGTAAATTTATATATTATAGGATAGCACTTAAATTTTTTAAATCCTTATATTTTTTACAACAATATTGTCCGTTTGTTCAAAAAATACCTATGCATGTAGAGAAGCAAATTTGTCGGAATGTTGGTACATTAAAATAGTCAACAAAACTATTTTAATTAAACTAGAGGATGCCCGCGACTTCGTCCTCGTGGATTTAGATTTTTTTAGACCCGTGGGAACTGTTTGATTTTCCGGGGTAAAAAGTAGCCTATATCCGTTCCCGGGATATAAACGAACCCTGTCCAAATTTCGTCGGAATCGGTTACACTGTTAGCCGTGAAAAGGTAGCAGACAGACCTACACTTTCGCATTTATAATATTAGTATGGATAATATGCTGCAATACAAAGACACTTCATTATGTCTTCGTTTCAAACCAAATATATTGTATCGGAATATTGCATACAGGTCCCGATATCAAATATATAGGTCATAAATATGCAGAGGCGCGGTCCGTATCGCACGTAGGAGTATTGAATAAAATATGAAAGTCTTTCACGCCCTATTGGGTTTCACTTATGCACTCCATGCAATCTAAAACATTGATAAAATCTCAAGTTTAGTAGCCAAATTAAATTAACGCCTGTCAAAATATAATAGCATTACGTATGCTCACATTATCTGTTAAAATTGCAGGCGCTTAATCTTTTTATCGGTTATTTCTATCCCTAAAATATTTTTTTTTTAATTTGCCGTTATTTGCATAGTTTTTTTGGTATTTGTATCGGAAATCGGACTTTATTTTTCAGTTTTTATTTTTCTAATGATTGGGAAAACTAAAAAGTTGGACTTTTAGATAGATAGTCATTAGCAAAAAATTATTTAAAACGCACATAGCTCCGAAAGGTTAAGAGGTGCGTGTCCGGAGTAGTATAACCTTGGACCTCCTGAAAAGGAGGCTGAGCTTTTAACCATTAGGATTACAGACTGATGTCTTGTACAGAAACTATAGACAATTTTGTAATACATTGCAGCGATTGCATCCTCCAGTAATATGACATCTCTTTGGCTTAAAATCTACTTAACAGGGCTCTCTCCGTCACTCGTTTCATACAATCGTAGTTCCAATTTCATTTGAATATTAAGCAACCAAAGTCCATGAAATTTTGCAGACATATTCTAGAAACTAATATCTGTGTCTGTGGTGTTTTGGATTTTTCTAAAAATAAGTTGTTTTAAAATTGCAGGGGCTCAAAGATTTCTATGAAAATTTTTAAGACCGCGTAACTTTGAAACCGAATATTTTAACAGAAATCTGGAAAACCACAGACATAGATATTAGTTTCTAGAATATGTCTGCAAAATTTCATGGACTTTGGTTGCTTAATATTCAAATGAAATTGGAACTACGATTGTATGAAACGAGTGACGGAGAAAGCCCTCTTAAAATGCAACCCTTAATTTCAATGTTTGTATCTGTTGCTTTCAGAAAGTTGCCTGCAGTCCGCTGAGTAGAATAATTATGTTTGCGAACTAAGAGTTGCGAGTCTTAATTCGTTATTGGGCAAGCTCTTCCTTCATTCTTTGGATACAGATTTTCTCAGAAGTTTAATTTCTTTAAAGGCTGTTTTACGCCGGAGAAACACCATGCGACAATTTGTTTGATTGCAAAAACATATGCATTTTGAGTTATTGCCAAAAGTCTGGGAATTTTCAAAAACAGCTGTTTCTAAAAAATAATGTTACGAAGAACAGCTATGGAGCTTAGTTTCATTCTATGTAGGAAACTTTTCTAGGAACATCATATTTCCTAAATTATTCCCTTGTTGCTTGACAACAATTTACAAGCTACTTTTTGCAGTTTACTAACTGTAAAAAGTTTTTAAATGCAAAACTACTGCTTTGCAGTTAAAAACTGGTCAAACGAGTCGGGTTCTTTTTTTAAATTTATTCATCTATTTACATACACTTTATTAGTTCTTAAATTAAAAAGAAAAATATATTACATATATGTATTTACACTGAGAAAAAACTTATCACCAAAAATTATATTTACGAAAAATATACGCCATCCAAATGGGCGTTAATGGGCATTGTGCCCAATACACTGGCGACACTTTTTTTTAATTTGCATTTGTTTTTTATAGCGGCAATAGCAATACACGCACTGTGAAAATTTCCCCACTACCCATAACAGTTCTTGAGATACAGCTCGCTGACAAGCAGACGGACAGCAGAGGCAGGGTTCCGTTGGCATCATTCGGGTACGGAACTCTGAAACAAACGGAAGCATTGCATCATATTTGTACAATTCTAGTAAATACAAGAGAATAGTAGTAATACGGAATAATAAACTTCGGAATGAATTCTGTAGCGAATTTTATGCATAGCAAAGTTCGAGAATGAGTTTGCCAGTTCAACTATTGAATGAACGGGATGCAAGAAATATTTTGTAGAGACGCAATTATCTGTAGCTTCGTCCATCTTTTCTGTAGGGAATATTATGGACACTGGCATTATTATATAGTTACTTATAGTACGCGACCATATGTACGCGACAGGTTGCGATGGCAATCGTGTTATAAGGCGGGGCGACCTCGTGACGTTACAGTGGGTTAGCATGGGGGCTGTGCGGGTGAGCGGAGCATCCCCACCCCGGATGCCATCTCAACCTGTCGCGCACTATATATTATGTATTTACAAAGAAGTACCTACTTAGATTTTACATTCATATAGTTATATTGACCTCTAATATTTCCGTGATGATGAAGATAGCCTTGATAGCCTAGTGGTTAATATGTTCGCCCTTTATTGGAGACTTCGGGTGTTCGATTCCGGGCACACACCTTTAAGTATTCGAAGTTATGTGCGTTAACCAATTCACTTGCTTTGACTTGGGAAACATCGTGAGGAAATGCACGCCATGAAAGTTTTCCATAATGTTCTCAAAGGTGAGTGAAGTCTGCCAATCCAAACTTCGCCAACTTGACCAAACCCTTCTCATTTTAAGAGAAGGTCCGTGGGGTTCGATCATGACGATGATGGTGATGATACCTATTAACCAAAAGCAGCCGCCGAGTTTCTTGCTGGTTCTTTTCAGTAGAACAGGCATTCTGAACCAGTGGTAGATGCAATTAACGATTCAAAAATAAATATTTGTAAAAGTTTAATAGAATAAAAATATTTTGAATTTAAATTTTGTATCACTTTACTAAGAAATACTTAGATAGGTTTCATAGTTCATACCTAGGCATCTAAAGTTTTTTTTTGTTTTTCAGATCAGTCCGAGGGCTTTAAGCAAATAAGTTGAAGAAAAATTCTAGGTACATCACTGCCAAGCACTAAGAGGATTGAAAAAAAATCTCTAAGCAAAATAAAGCCACCTTGCTTAAATCCAGAACAATTCTTATGCGAATTTGGATCTCTACGTAGCTTAAAATGCAAATAATTTAAACTTCAATCCGTAGCCTGCAAATACAATTATTATTCCCGACAAACATCAAAGAAACTTTACAGATGCAGACGCAAACATTTCGATACAAGAGTTAGGTACATTTCCAAGTTACTTGGACTCTTTGGACTGGACGGAATGTAATAAAGATAAAAACGGTGCATAAATTTCGAACGAATTGTACGGAAAGTTTAAATGGGTTGAACTTTGTGAAAGCCAATTAGGGATGAACTGATGGTATGTAGACTGTAGAATTGGAATAAAGTCTACTAACTATAATAGGTAAGTATACTAGCTTATAAAAATATTCTTACAATGACCAGCTGTTATCTGTGGTTTTATCAACATGGAATCTACTCAATCTCTTTTCTTTTGATCAATTATTTATTAGCTGCTGCTTGGCATCCACTGCTGGTTACACCAATTCGAGAACTTTTCCGCCTTTCTCATACATCCATCTCTCGCCACCTTTTTTGAGTACCCACCTATTGCCACCTTCTTAAAGTCATTGGTTTAGTAGGCTAGAGGTAATTGTAGGCTGACCTTTTGAAACACGGTTTCTATTCCGGAACTCATCTGCCTAATAGCCATTGGTACTCCAATAGACTTGAACTGCCCACTGCCACTTCAGCTTGCTTAACATCAGTTTAGTTTCCTATATAGATTTCCTATTAAAATCTTAGTTTGCTAAATGTTGCTAACTTTGTTTCTTCTATGGTTTTAAAATCTACTGTACCTGTACTGCCAGTTTTAGTAGTACTTCTTCTTTCCTTCTGCTCATTATGCAAATTTCTCTAATTTCAGATTTTCGATACTTGTACATATACCTACAGATATTTTGACGTTCACTGATGCAGACACATTGCTTCCTATTCTAAGTTTGTATAAGCGGAACATTTGAAATAATAGTAATTAATGGAAGCCGAATAGCCTAAGGTTACGTTTCGGGGATCATAATAACACTTGTGTTGACACGTTGAGGTGTTGCCAAGTCATAAGGCAATAGGTCATGCCCAATTTCCCTTCGTTTTCATTCAATATGCCAAATCACTGTATATAGATTAATTTGATTAATGTAAATCGCTATTATTTTACTATTCCATACTTTATTTATATCACGATAAGAAGAAAAACACTTATATTTGAACATATTTACAAAATTTCATTGAGTTTGTTTGGTTAATATTCAAATGAGTACCAAACTACGTTTGTATGGAGATATGGGAAGCACGCTAGGGAAACTGCTTTTAACTTCCAATCCAGAACACAGAAAACGTTTGACCGTTAAAGGAATATCGATATTCATTATTTCCTTTATCGGACAATCGTTTGCTCTTTTACTATCGATGTGACGACGTCGATTACAGTAATCGGTTCAAAATGGACGGGTGTTCACTGTTACGAGAAATTGACTTGGATATAGCAATGTGCACAAGCAATATGCTAAGACACATTTCCTGTATGCATTCAGACTTCCGCGTACAATTGAATGGTAAACTTGCACTGCTTGATTTTACCGTTTGATTTTTCCCGCAGAATTGTGTGTATTTAAAAAACCAATTAAAAAAACAATAAAAAGCTAATAATTATAAGGAACTATTAATTATTATTTTAACTGGTTCTCAAGTTCAAACACATAATATTGTTCGCGTCGATGCAGACTTTGGAAGTGGGTAGGTAATTCGCTTGGCTGTCCCATGATTTCACTATTAGACGCCTATGGATAAAAAATAGCAATCGCGAGTGACAAACTGTTGCTTTCCAATTTAGGCGTGAACCTTATGACATGGTATGGAAGGAACTTTTAAAAAAGAATATTAGCCATGTTAAATGACTAATATTCCCCTTTCCTCTCCAACTAAGCGTCAGGCTTGTGCTAGGAGTAGGTACGACAATAGTGCAACGGGCCGGGTTTGAACCCCGAATTTGAATGATTGTTTACATAATGTATTCTAATAATCGTGCGATGAAATTCCATAGTTTGGAAAAGTTTGAAAGAGAGACCTCCTTGCATGCGAGCACTGTGGTTTTATGAGTGCGAGGTCCTGTGTTCAGCTACCGGTGGGAGCAATTCATAATTTCTAAATTATGGGAGGTCTGCGGTCTGGTGGGAGGTTTCAGCTGTGGTTATAGTTATCCCTTTAAGAGACTACTTTATAACATAGAATAATGCATTACTGTCCAGGCTGGAAATTGAACATTTGCCGGAAGGACGCGGCGAAGCTAAAGACTTTAAAAGCATGTCGGAAAGGCACTCAAAGTAGAAGAAAATGGACGCCTAAATTCGACGCGGGTGATAGCGTCCGTGTGCGTAGGTGTTGGCACATTCATGGGCATCACACGGTCCATTGCGCTTGGCTCGTGTCAAACGTGCCGAGTCATAGTCACAGTGTTGAATGTGGTCAGAAATAAAATAACTACAGATATCACACTAATATTAGAAAGGCGAAAGTTTGTGTGTATGTGTGTGTGCATGTTTGTTACTCCTTCACGAAAAAACTACTGAACGGATTTGGCTGAAATTTGGAATGAAGATAGATAGTATCCTGTATTAGCACATATGCTACTTTTTATCCTGGAAAATCGAAAAGTTCTCAAAGGATTTAAAAAAACTTAAATCGATGCGAAAAAGACACGGGCAACAGTTAGTTATAATATGTGCCAAAGTGTCCTACCCGTCTGCTAGCATTTCACAGCCTATCCTTTTAACCATTTTTACGTGGCACAGAGTTAGCTTATATCCCGGGGACAGACTTAGGCTACTTTTTGTCCCGGAAAATAAAAGAGCTCTTACGGAATTTTCAAAAACTTTAATGCAATTTTATTTGGTACAGCTTTGATAATTTGCATCAGGACTTACCACGTTATAGGTATCCTGCTCCAGGCTGTCTCTGTATGTCTAAAATATACTTTAATAATTTTTTCAAACATTTGAATTATGTGGTATCTAAGTACATTTAACAATAAATATTTCAACGATTTTTTTAAAATAAAATAAGCTCATAATTTAATAAACACAAAAACTAGAAAATGTACTTCGAATCTTAAATGAGTCCTGACTTGAAACGTAGCTGTATAATACCTACCTATTTATCTGAAATTTTTTACTTGCTTCATAAACTTTCACAAAAAGTGCCTTTAGGAGGAATAAATGGTCCGTGAAATAAAGTTTACACGCAGCGTTACGTTTAATTTCATCCCGTGTCATTAGACGGAACACCTGCAAGCCGTAAGCAAAACAGGGAGGTACAGGAGATGAAAACATACGGGTCCAAACGTCGAACGTCAACGCTGCGTCTATTTTAAAAGTACGAAAATTGGAGAAAATTTTACCTATTATTAGAATAAAAGCGTTGCGCCAGAGTGACAAATGCGGTATGCTAATAAAAAGTATTTTGGCTCTCATTTAAATACTGTATCCAAACTCATTGAAATTTTGTAGATAAGTTCTAGGAATTATGGTCTGTGGTTTTCAATATTAAAATATGTAAGTTTTTCTAGTTACATCGTCCCAAGAATTCAAATACTTCTTCTTACTCTAAGTAAGAACTTATTTATTTTTACGGAAATTCTGCCAACCATAGACGCAAATATTAGTTTATAGAACGTGTCTACAAAATTACATCGATTTTGATTCGTTAATATTCAAATGAGAAGCAAACTACATACGTAGCGATTGTATTGGCCTACGACATTCATGGACCGATTGCATTTATAGGTCTCCAGTTAAAAACACAAACCAACTTTACTTTATTTTTTAAGCAACTGGCTTTTATTTTTAAAGCTGTTGGCAAGCGTCTGACGTCGCAATACGTCTCCGTATATCACTAAAACCTAGGTAAGTTTACAGTGCGAGTCCACTCAGGCTAATTAAGTTGTTTTTAAGAGCGCAACTTGAAACTAATTGTAACAAATAGTGCACTAAAGAACGCTTTTATAAGTTGAAACTCGGTTCCTTATGAGCGAACAATTTTTAACCCCCGAGCCAAAAAGAGGGGTGTTATAAGTTTGACGTGTGTATCTGTGTGTCTGTGTATCTGTGTATCTGTGTATCTGTCTGTGGCATCGTAGCGCCTAAACGAATGAACCGATTTTAATTTACTTTTTTTTGTTTGAAAGGTGGCTTGATCGAGAGTGTTCTTAGCTATAATCCAAAAAAATTGGTTCAGCCGTTTAAGAGTTATCAGCTCTTTTCTAGTTTTTTGTCGAAAAGAAGGTTAGATAACCGTTAGGTTCATAATATTATGTCAATAGACAAATGTCAAGCTGTCAAGATGGACGTTGCCTAAATACATAATTATTTATTTGAAAATGATGTTTTGGAAAACTCAGATACTTTGGATCGTCGGGGGTGTTATAAATTTTTAATTTACACTTGTTATTAATCGGATGTTTAGGTAAAATACACTGTACCTACAAAGTAGAATGATTCTCTTTGACGCGCGATTTGAAATTGGAACGAGCTTTGTAAATCGAAATCGAGCAGAACAGGGCTTTGCATGAAAACCTTATGAGAACCATAGTCACTGATATAGCCAATCAGTATCATGCTGAAGTGGTAAGTCATACTTGTCGTTTTGGAGCCAAAAAGTCCTTAAGTACCACGTGCAAAGTAGTAAAAGCAGTGTGAGGTACCCTACAGCACGATGGACCAACCCGGATCTCTTTGGTCAAACAAACCCAAAACGAATTCAATTTTTTTGCAATTTTGAAGACCGAACTTTTTAACCCTTGCGAAACTAAGTCATTTTTGGGCACTCAAATTACAGGATGTAATAAGAACGCTATCAAATATTTAGCGCTACTATCATACTAACTAAACACAATCCGATAGAAATAACCATTTGCCTTATACTTGTAGTTTTAGTGATTAAATATTTTTCAAACCCGCAATGTATACCGTGCAAAACTCGGGGTTAATGCCCCACTCTACGACGCGGCATTAACCCCGCGACACCTATCTACGCAACGTTCCTGTAGTGTCAGTCAGATGTTTTATTTGCCATACATAGCGAACTTTTAGAAAATACCTACAAGTTTTTTTTTCGAGTTTTCTTGTGGTGTCTTATCAGTAGGTAATCATCACTAGTATTGCCTGTCATCGTTTTTGCTTGCGTTCTACTCACATCCTGTATATTGTACCTAATCAGAATTTAGTTGACTACTTATCACGGCCGCAACATAGGAGCCTAATAAATTAAATCCGGTAATTTATGTAGATTTACGTAGAACCTAGAATTAATTAATTTAGGTAGCCTACCTACGTCCCTATGGAGTTCATTAATTTTAATTTATGAGCTCGCTGGGTAGGAGATCAATAATGGATATTTTATCATCACTACCCGTACCTACTTAGGTACTTTTGGTAAAGTAACTGGACTAAAAATGTTAAAATAATTTTAAATAGGTATAGCTCTAATGATATTTAAATTATAATCTTTATTCGTAACCACTTCATAACGTACTAACTCCTTGTAATTTAATGTTACTTAATTTAATTACTTAACTAACTCCCGCATAAAAATTTAGATACATAATAATGTAATTCAGTGAACACTAGTTAAAAGTCGTATGTACTAACTAGGAATAAGTAACTAAGAAACAATGTTAATGCTGTATGTGTTCCAATGAAGAATAAAATATTTATATAAATATACTAAAGTGTCGTTGACAAGATTTTTTTTTAATTTATTTATTTATTTATTTATTTTGACCACTTAAAACTATCATTACAGGCTAACCTAATGCGATAGCTAAGTTAACTTAAATTATTTATATCTAATTATTATTACATACTTTTACTATGTACAACTAACTGACTTAAACTTAAATAACCACAAGCATTGATTGAAGCACAAACGAACATACAAACACACTTTTACTTTTATAATATTAGTAATGATAGTCTAGTTCTAAAATATTATTTCAGAACAAAAAATCTGCAATAAAAACAGAAAAATATATATTCATTCTTTACGTAGTTTCTCTTTTAGATACACAAAGAAGTTTCTAAGAAAAATTACTCAAGAGTAACTTAAATAAAGAGGGGAAAACTTATTTTTAGCGTTGAAAAAGTAGGTGCAAACATTTAAATTAAAAGTTCTACGAAATCGAAAGTAACTTAGCATTATTTAATATAGAGTTAACAGAATCGATTTGCCTACAAACTCATCTTTTATTTAATTATTTTTTGTTTGGCTCACAACATAATATAATAATAGCGGGCTAGCTGATGCCCGCGACTTCGTTCGCGTGGATGTAGGTTTTTAAAATTCCCGTGGGAACTCTTTGATTTTCCGGGATAAAAGCCTATGTGCTAATCCAGGGTAAATTCCATCTAAGTTTCCATTCTAAATTTCAGCCCAATCCGTCCAGTAGTTTTTGCGTGAAGGAGTAACAAACATACACACACACATACAAACTTTCTCCTTTATAATATTAGTGTGATTAATTTGCCTATGGCCTAAATTCTTCTCATTGTGATATCCATGCACAGTACGTAGTAGCCTGACAACCGAACAAGTATTTTACATGATAAGTCGTTTTTAACCGATTTCAAAAAATCCTGAAAGGCCGGCAACGCATTGGCGGTTCCTCTGGTAACAAATGTTCTTGGGCGGTAGTCGCTTAACATCAAGCGATCCAATTTTATTACCCGACTGCAAAGCCAAAAGGAAGGGTTATGATTTTAGCAGTCTATGTATGTATGTATGTGTGTATGTTAGTATCCAGATTCTGTGTGTTCCACCGTAGCGCCTAAACCACTAGGCCGATTTTGATGAATGAGGTGTGAATCGATTCGTCGTAAAGGTCCGGGTGACATAGGATACATTTTATACCAAAAAATTGACCTAACGGATGTTATATGAAAAAAAGTGAAGGTCTCCAAAATTTTTTTTGCTATTGTATCGAGTGGGATGTCAAATGAAAGAGGAGAAAATTCTGAGTTCATAAATATAAATGTAAACTAGGTACAACATTAAAATATACCAAGCGACAGAAAAACAGTTTCACTACAATATTTAGCGTTTATTATGAAGAATGTACCTATGTATCCCGACCCTTACAGCTGCTAAAACAGTTTATATTCCGCACCTACATCCTGCTTCCAAATCCAATTTCCCCCGTACGGGAGTTCCCCGTACAATTAGACTATTCCAGAGTAGTTGCCGCAATAAAATAGATATTCCCTTCGCATAAACTGCCTTAATTGGCAGTGCGCGGCGATAACATCTCGATGAGCTGTGGGATCGAGTTCCAGCTTCCCAGATGATATGAATATGTCGAGATCGAGATATATTATGTTACTTGAGATATTGAGCTATTTCGATTGCCTTGGCTTGGTATTGAAGAGGATAGATAAGGCTGCCTTCACACATTACACCGCTATAGATTATGCGACGAGCGTAATCTTTTGTGTAAAGGCTACACTTAGAATAATACGATCATTATCATCATCATTATCAATCCATCGCCCGTTGGTCGTGGCTGTCATGAAAACCCATAGAGTAGATACTTCCCGTTAACCTAGAATCATAAAATTTAGCAGGTAGGTAAGTCTTTATAGTAAGGAGTAAAGGAAAAAATCCGAAAACCGCGAATTTGTGGTTACATCACCAAAAAAAATTAAATGTGGTCATGAACAAATAAGTATTTTCAACTTTCAACGTAAGATGTGACTTACCAAGTGGGGTATCATATTATGAAAGGGCTTTACGTTCTTTCTAAAACAGATTTTTGTTTATTTTTATGCGTACTAGTTTTTGATTTATCGTGCAAAATGTCGAAAAATACGACTGTAGTATAGAACCTTCGGTGTGCGAATCTGACTCGCACTTGGCCGGTTTTTTTTTAATTTTCAGAAATGGAACCCTAAAAAGCATCTGCACTCATGAAAAATTTGTGGTAAAACACCGATTTCAACTCGACAAAACATAAAAAACGGAAACAGCCAAACGCCATCCCTTGACAATAACCGGGACAAATAGCATGTAATTTTTCAGGAGTAATATACATGTATCGTCCTTAAATGAACAGCAATTTCTGTTTATGTAAGTAATTTGTTCCCTTTTGTCGGTGAAATTAATATTTACGCTGCGTAATTTGCGTTCTGCGTTCTGTGGGCATGATACGCAAATGTAAATGTGCGTAATGTTTTGGTCATAAACAACTTTTGTGTGTGGAACTGGAAAGTATTTTGGTTCATTTGAATTCGCAAATGGATTGGGAAATGTTGGTAGAAGATATTTGTGTAAGAGTGTTCTTTAATTTAAAGGTTTGGACACACATTAAGCGTGATACACACGTGCTGAACGCGATGCGTCCAGCCTGATATTTCTCTGGTAGTGTCGGATTGCCATCCCATTTGTCTATGAGACTATAATAGACATTGCAAGTGTTTGCGCACATTCTTGTACAAATCAATCCAGAGCTAAAGAACAGCGTTAGCCTACTAATATTAGGTTTAGATGGACTAGGTATACCTAATGCTTGCATCTCGGAGATGTATGGATGGATGGATCTCGGAGATGTAATGGAACCTATGTAGGTACATAGGTTCCATTTTGTTCCGGAAAATCAAAGAGTTCCCACGGGATTTTTTAAACCTAAATCCAAACGGACGAAGTATCTACTTTGCGGGGAATCATCTAGTATTTAAACGTATCTTTTTCTTTTTTCACGTGCCCATTGCACAGATTACCTATAGGGTAAATAATAGTTGAAAACTTCTATCAGATATTCGCATACGAGCCAGAGCTCCACAAGTAATTGAAGAGGCCATTATAACAGACAATCGGTATAGAACTAATATTATTATATCGTACGAGGCAATATCTCTTTGTTATGTAAATGGAATGGTTTTATTAGGAGGGAGGGCCCGTGAGATGTTTTATTATTCAGTGAGTTACTACCTTAATACGAATATATAGATTTACTAAATTATAGATAAATGTACCTTCCTAATACATACAAGGTGATAGTCTAGTCATAGTTAACACGTCGGATTGTGTGGCGTGGCGTGGTCTACAGTCTTTTCTGAGAGGAGACCCGTACTTTGTAGCGCACCAGCGATGATGATGATGATCTAGTTTATACCGACTCATTGTACATAGGTGTTGTGAGGTAACTGCTTCAGTGATCTCCCTCTCTCTCTGCGTCATATACCTCATTGCTGAGGGTCGTGACCCACGGACCTCGTCCATTATTCATGTAGGAGTTTTCTTGGGATCATCATCATTGTCAACCTATAGACGTCCAAAGCTGGCCATAGGGACTATGGTCTATTGTGTAGGGTTCGATATCGCGGTCTACCTCATGGGGGGTCTAGCAATACGCACTATTTGAAGACTTCTTCTTCTTCGTTTTGACTCTTGGGATATGGATATTGGGTTATGTCTGATAATGTGCTGGATCCCCAGATCCTTCCGCATGTGACTCTACTAAGAGTATGAAATTTTGACCGCAATTCTCCATACAAATGTACTACGCCTATTTTTATTATTTATTGTTCCAGATTCAAAACTAAGTCAGATATCGATTAATCTCTTCAATATCTATGCTGAAGCAGGTTGGTTTCATACATTTAGTAGATATTATAATATTACTAAGGGCTTACTAGAGAATATAAGTGAGTCAAGTCACCCAGTATGTTAGCGGATAATGCTGCGAAGGGTCTGAAAATCGCTGAACATGTGAATTGATACTTCGACGCTTGCTCGCTTGTACTAGCACCCACTTGGGAAAGGGTTGAGTTTACATCGGAAAAGCAGAGCGATTCAGCGACGTTTTTGGCGATTAATTTGGAATTTTTGTTCAACCATTGACTTAATCAATGTCTTTGAAATTGATTTGTTGAATTTATGTTCGTACTTAAAAAACATTATATGCACATTGTAATAGTTTGATAAGTCGTCGGTATGACGAATTTCATAACTTATACTCAGATCACAGGTAAGTACGAATGATTGAAAAACCAACTTCTATTTGATAACACACTCTTGATAAAATTTTTCGAACGAAGTTTGCTGTAAGGCGTGCAGCATCACGCTGAGTTGGGACATACGCACATACCTACATAAAAGCATACGGCGCCGGTTTTCAGCCTGAATCCCGAGCGTCTAATAGCAAGTGAGTGCGTGAAGGAATAAGTGGAACGTGCATTAAAATCGCTCCGCTTATCGCTCCGCTCAGTTAAACATGCATGCCACTAAAGGCTTCGAGACTCCATTAATGGGACATAATACTGTTTATCGTTGCTTGCGTAGGTTTTACTTCGTGTTTGAACAGACCGGGTTCACACGTATCGATTAACATTAGGATTTATAGTGCACTAAACTTACTAAACAATGGACACCTAGACTTAATGAGAAAGACCCCAATCTTGAGTTTAGGGGTACTAAAGTTTTAGAGATATGGGGGTACATCTAAAACTCATAAACAATAGGTTTAGCTAACTAATCAGGAATCACAAGATTTTGAGACGTCCGAATTATATGAAAAGAAGAATGATCCCGTTGTAGTGTGTGGTTGAGACAGTTTTGTTGATGGGAGCGGTTATGAGCGAGTGTGCGAAATAATTCCTGTTTTTACCGCCAAGAGAACGTCGCTGAGCGAGATTCTTTTTGATAGTTTGGCTAGTCGCTTCAACTCGCTGTCTCAGCTTGGTGCGGCAGCCAGTGGACTGCAGTGCTGGTTTTCAGCCGTGATCCCTGGTGGTATCACAGGTTGATCGGGCGCCCAATAGCTACCTACTGTTTAGTGATGATGTCATTGATTATTATTTTAGATATACTTATGTACTGTGCCTTTCAATCTATCTAACTACGAGTAGAATATGATAAGTATAGGTACCCAGATGAATATCTAGCCTAGTCTTTTATGAGCGCCGTTCTTTTTACGACATTATGTTAATTTTTCCTTATTCTATCTATCAATACAATGTCACCCAGAAAAACATATTTGTCGTAACTCATTCTCATACAAAAACTCGCAAAATATTTGCTTTCCATCTACAGGAAAACAGATAATGCAGCCTACGACATGTCGCTAACACATGATTATAAAAACATACCATAAAATCCGTGCAAAACACACCAAACATCCTTACACCTTATTACTCTTACAATAAGGACTAGATTTGTTTGCCAAGGTTATGCTAGTAAAAATAATTCGAATTCTTTATTGCCTTAGATATAAGATTGAGAATTGCGTGACAGACTTTTATGATTATGGGTAATGGAGTGAACATAAAATTTGGATGCGTTAAACCTCCTTGTTTTTTCGGTTTTAAAGGTGGTACAGGTTTATCATATAGGAAAATCGATGGTTGAATAAGATTTCAATATTTTTCAGATTTTTTTTTTCATATGTGCCTGGTCCATTACAGTTTCGTGGCTCCTTTAGCTACGCTGGTTATTTCTTCTTCTACGGATCCCTAGCTCTCTCCATTGCCTGGTGAAAGTTAGAAGTGTTTATCCTTTTGCATTATGTCCTGTGAAATCCAAAGCCTGGTATTTCTAACTTGGGCCACAGAATTACACTGTAGCCATGATAACCTAGTAACGTACACATTTGTCCTAAAATTACCAGCAAATCCTGTTTAAATTCGTATTTTGTTCCCATTGTCGGGTGCTAATAGTGTTTACTTAGAGAATTTCCATTTAGGAGACAAATGTTGCCAGGTCCAATTTAGAGAACATTTGGATTGGTAAAAGGCAAATATGCAACTCTTATTGAGAGGTACTTTTGTTCCGTTTGCTGTGGATACAGACCCTGGGGTCGTGGGTTCTTAGTGGCAAAAAAACTTAGGTACGTAGTTTTCTTTACACCGGTAGATTTCTCTCTATGAAAAGTTTCGACAAATTCTAACGGAATTAAACCAAACTAAATCGCGAGTGAATATTCGTAAGTATTTTATTGATAAAGATAATCTATGCCTTTTTGTCCATTCAGTGTAATATCATAAAATATGTGAAAATGTTTCTAAGTAGTTTGTCTGTCACGTATCATGGCTCATCTAATTAACTGATTTTGCCCAAAGGAAGACATAGGCTACTTTTTATTCTGGAAAATCAAAGGGTTTTCTCGGTATTTTTAAAACCTAAATCCACGTGAATGAATTAGTCATAAAAAAGGGACCCTATTACTAAGCCTCCGCTGTCCGTCTATCCGTCCTGTCTGTCTCTCAGCAAACTGTATATTGTATCTCGTGAACAGGTAGAGAGTTCTAATTTTCACAGTGTGTATTTCTAGTACTGTTGTAACAACAAATAGTAAAAAAATGACTGCCATGCAAATTAAGGAAATGAAAAGTTGGTATTGTTTCTTTTCCATGGTACGACACTCTTCGTATCTCGTCCGACTCGCGCTTGGCCGGTTTTTTTGTTAAGAAAACAGAAAGATCGCTATTTCGTATTTTCAATTCAATTGCGTATTTCCGAGTCAGTGACGAGAAACATACAATTTGTTGGCGTCGCGCGCTCCCCGATTGCCGACAAACATCCAAAACGTGCAGGCCATGTAAACTAGCTGAAACTAGTCGATCAGAAGTTTTTGCTGAGGATGCCTTTTGACAGGCAGGCAGACTTACGTGAGTCGCGGCCGATGCGACTGACGTGACCATTGCCTCAAACGGTGTTTGGGAGCCTGTATAGTGTCCCAGTGGTGGGTCTGCTGTGGTGGACATCCGCTGGCGGAGTAACGAGGCGTTGTCGGTCCCTTGTGCTCCGTCGTCAGCGGTGCGATGGAACTGCTCGAGGTTTTTAGTCGGTAAGAGACCGACATAACCACTATGCTCCCCCGTGGTCGGTGGTATCCATGACGGAAAAAAAAATTGGTTGTCTGTAAAGTCGGTTTACTGACGATAGTTGAACGTGACAACAAAGGCCGATTGTGCTTCTTTGTCGCTCGTTCCGCGCTCTCACTTGCACTTCAAGCCTTACATGGAACGCCTCAGAGCGAGGTAACGCCGCATGAGTCATGTTTTCTCGTACGTGCAGCCGGCTCTATCGAATTATAAGACGTTGTCACGTCAAAAATTACATGACAAAAAACAGCGACAGTCTTGTCGTGTCTCCAATCTGCAGTTGAATTTAAGACACCCATTGAAAGTACATAAAATTTCCTATTGTCATATTGTCAAAGTTGGCAACAAAATAAAATTGTACGAATGTAATAAGGCTATTTATATTCGACCTCCGGTGCGCTGTTCTGTATGTGCAATCAATAAATCATTAAGCGGGCAAGGTCGGGGGATAATCTAGTTTTATGGCTGCGCGGCGATTTATGGACCACACATGACATGTTTTTGTGAATGGAGACGCTAATAGGGTTAATCAATTACTTATATTCTTACACTGCTGGTTTTAGGGTCCCGTAGGAAAAATAGGAAGCCCGCTGCGGATATACCTATACGTCATGAATGCGGGATGCGGGATTGCGGGTATACAGGATGTAACCAGAACGCCAGCAAAACCGAAGACAGGTGATAGTACTGATGATTACTGACAAGATACCATAAAAAAGTACGAAAAAAAGTTCAAAAATCCTGTATTTTTTAAAATTCACAATGTATTGCAAATAAAACATCTGACTGATGGTAGAGGTCAATGAACGTTTCGTCAATAGGTCACTCGAAGTCAATTGGATTGTGTTGAGGTAGTATAATAATAACGCTAAGTTTTTGCTAGCGTTCTGGTTCTGTATAGAAGCATAATAAAATTTTGAAAAAATAAGTTTTTTCTGATTAGGTACCTACCTCATCATGAATATATAAAGCATGAATCAAAAATAAAATTTTGGTTAATACCCTCGAGTGACAAATACCATGTTTAATAGGTAATTAAACTATGAAAAAAGGCTGAAATCATTAATTTCAGGCGATTGCTTGGAAAATATAATGTTCACAAAGCAATACCAATTAAGTAATACGTCGCGAATGTTGCCAGCACCAGCAGGTAGCGTGCGTAATTACCCGTCAAAGTGACGTGTCAACACACGATCGCTGTCAGTAATTCAACTCCAATTATCCGTAACGAGGCTTTGATGGCACAATTAGTGACATATTTTACTAGATAATCATCACTGAACCAGCCCGTGTATATTCAGTGAATAGGCACCTTCTGGGCAAGCGAGCTCCACTTTAGGCTGCATCATTTCCTACTTTGGTATAGTTGCAGTCAAGCGCAAGCCCATGGAGCCTCGATAGCTCAACGGTTGAGGAGCGGACTGAATTCCGAAAGGTCGGCGGTTCAAACCCCACCCGCTGCACTATTGTCGTGCCCTTTACGCTTAATTGGAGGGGAAAGGGGAGTGTTAGTCATGATTAGGATGGCTAATATTCTTTATTAAAAAAAAAAAAAAATCTCACTTGCAACTCTTTATCAATAAAAAAGTTGCGAGAAAACATCGCACTGAGTACGCTTAGGAAAAATCTATCATCCTCTTTTACAGGCAATTGTTCGTGGAAAGTGTTATAATTTATTGTATTTATATATTACATATATGGTACTCGGGGATATTATACCAGTGAAAGAATTTTTCACAGTGGATGATTAGTTTCGGAGATTATCTCCTACATCCAAACTTACAATCTGTACGTCTTTATTAGGCTTACAAAATTTGGTTACTCATTCCTTCATTTGATACGCGTATTCGCTACTAGACCATATTATCCGCTTTTGCACAAACCTTTCCTAAAACAAACCAGACTCTAATTGGATATTTTGGGGCCCCATGCTCGTCAATTACGCGTAGAGTTTTGTTCGTTAAAAAGGAATTACAGCAGTCAAGGATTTTGGTGAAAGTTGAAAAACGGGTATTCAAATAGGGAGCGATTTTGTTTGAATGGAATAAATGGGAATTGTTGGAACTTTTTTCTGTACCCATGTATTTGTTTGAGCGTACAAATATTCGTGTTACATTGATTTCGTTTCGCGTGATACCGGTATCGTTGCGATGCGGGCGTTGCTGAACTAAATGTAAAACTATTTTTTTTTATCCGTTATACTTACCTATGGTGTAGAAGCGGTGATAGCCTAGTGGTTAAGATGTAGACCTTCTATTCGACGGGTCAGGGGTTCATATTGTATGTGTTTTAACCGACTTAAAAAAAGGAGGAGGTTCTCAATTCGTCGGAATCTTTTTTTTTCTTTTTTTAAAATGTATGTTCCCCGATTACCCAAAGACCCCTTGACCGATTTGGATTTTTTTTTGAAAAGGTATACTGTGCAGGTGGTCCCATATAAAATTGGTGAAGATCTGATGAATATCTTCAGAGATGGAGAACAGAGCTCCTCAATGGATAAGAGCAAATTGCTCGCGATCAGTGTAATAGCTTAGTAAACAGTAGGGTTTTAACTGGGCATAGCATATTAGGTATAGTACAGAGGGGCCAATAAAAATTGTGAAATAAAAATTTTCAAGAAAAAATAGTTTTATTTTTCTACGTAATAAAATATCACTTGCTTTAACAAAACATTATGAGGAAATCTGCATGTTTTAGAGTTCTCCATAATGTTATCGAAAGTGTGTAAAGTCCACCAATCCACACTGGACCAGCTTGGTAGACTATGGGTTAACCCTTCCCATTCAATCCCCTTATCATGATCAACCTATTGTCAGCTCACTACTGAGAGAATGGTTTCAGCCATAGTCTTTCACGCTGACCCAGTCCTTAAGAACTTCTTCTTAGGCTGCATTATCACTTGCCATTGCAACCAAGCTGGTCTATAAATTAAAAAAACACATGTTTGTTACTGTGGCGGTAATTTGAATAACGATCCAAAAGGCGTGGAATCGGATAGGAAACTCTTTGTTGTGTTGCGGCGCTATTGTTGATGGAATTACCGGTTCTTTGTGCGCAAATTAGTTTCCATCGATTATGCCTCGGACGGGCATCTTTGAAGGTTTCTGTTTTTAATGGTTAAAAGGGATCAATGAATGACTGAATGAACGAATATTCTTTTACACCATAAAAATCAGTACAGAAAGCAACACATAAATAGCAAAAGAAACTATAATAGCTAGGTACAAGTGTCAATTAAAAATTTATAACACCCCCGACGATTAGTGAAGGTTACAGTAACAAGAAAAGAGCTGATAACTTTCAAACGGCTGAACCGATTTTCTTTGATTAGAGCTAAGAACATTCTCGATCAAGCCCCCTTTCAAACAAAAACAAACTAAATTATAATCGGTTCATTAATTTAGGAGCTACGATGCCACAGACAGATACACAGGTACACACGTCAAACTTATAACAGCCCTCTTTTTCGGTCGGAGGTTAAAAATTCGAGCACTTTTAATGAACAATCATTAAAAGAGCTCGAATTTTAAAATTAAATAAAACAAACAGGGAATATTGCCACAAATGTTTATTTTTACACACATTCGATGACATCATTTTGTGGTAGGTATTCCGAACCAAAGTTTATTTCAATTATTAAAAAAATCTTTGTATCTACCTATTTTACTATATCTATCTTATATACTTAATTAATTTAAGTGTTAAGTTTTGCTACTTAATTCAGATTGTTATTTAAAGATAAAAAATAATCTAAACGAAAAATGGACTGATCTATCAACCCACAGCTCAAACTACTGGACGGATCGGGCTGAAAGGTATGCAGTATAAGTAGCTATTATAACGTGGACATCCGCTAAGGAAGGATTTTCGAAAATTATGAGAATTGCGTTTATGTAGAACTGTACTAAGTATAATAAAATTAATTAAATATTAATTCGTGTACCTATTTCCTCGAATAAAGTATTTGCTATCTTTCTTGTAAAGCAATAAGCTCACGTTTTGATAAAACCTGTAATCACTTGCCACCTGTACAGTTTACAAATCTCAAAGATCAGAATTTAGACTTAAAGTTCAAAGTAGGAACTTTGTTCACAGATTCGATGAACTTAAGTGAAATGGACACACAAAGGGCCAAGTCGGAGCGCATTGGAGTCAATATGCAATAAGCAAGAGATTCAATAGCCCGCGGACTATTCCGGCCCATTAGGCGGAAACGTTCGAGCCCTTTCAAGCTGAACCCTAGCGGACCGATTGGATTTCTCAAGACTAAGAGATCTAAGCTAACGTCTGCCTGTGTAGGATTAGAAACAGATGACCTCATTAGCACGAGTTTATTATTAACTAGATGATGCCCGCGACTTCGTCCTCGTGGATTTAGGTTTTTCGAAATACCGTGGGAACGCTTTGATTTTCCGGGATAAAAAGTAGCCTATGTGCTAATCCAGGGTATAATCTATCTCCATTCTAAATTTCAGCCAAATCCGTCCAGTAGTTTTTGCGTGAAGGAGTAACAAACATACACACACACACACATACAAACTTTCTCCTTTATAATATTAGTGTGACTAGCTTAAGCCCACAACTATGTCCGCGTGGACTACACAAACTTCAAACACCTTTTTTAACCCCTTTTAATTGAATTTTCGGAAATCATTTCCTAGCGGATGCCTACGTCATGTTAGCTATAATAATTCCTTTCAGCCCGATTCGTCCAGTGGTTTGCGATATAGTTCAGTCAGTTAGTCACCTTTTTCTTTCATGTATATTATATAGACTAGCTTATGCCCGTGACTTCGTCCGCGTGAACTACAAAAAATTTAAATCCCAATTTTACCCCCTTAACGGTTGAATTTTCGAAAATCCGGTCTAAGCGTCGTGTCAAATTTCAGCCCGATCCGTCCAGTGGTTTGCGCTGTACGTTGATAGATCAGTCAGTCAGTCATTTTTTTTTTAAATACATTATTTAGATGGAAAAAGAAGTCACGGACCTCACCAATGAGAAATTTGATGCAGAAGAGAAAGACATAGTTTGATAAGTGCAAAGTTCTTGTTACTAAAATCAACAGTCAAATAAAATTAAACGAATACCTACGTGTAGTTTCATTTAATTTTATTACAACAGTACAAATCTGAAAACTAAATTCAAACATTGATAGAGATCTGCGCAGACATTAGACATCTTGAAAATAGAACTACCAAATAAATTGTTGCCGGCATAGATAGAAAAGTCTTAAAAGAGTTGGTTGAAATTTTTTGCGATTTTCTCAAAATCAAGCAACCATTTTTTTTTAATTTAAATATACCTTACTCTTGGAATGGTTTGGTATATAAAATATTAAATTATCATTCTTATATGTGAAGTTATACGCATATAATTATGAACATTAATTGCGAATTCATGTGACCTCCACTAATAAAGCTTCATAATATTTTAAAATATTTTTTATTTTGTAAAACTAATTCCATTGAAAAGAAACGATGAAACCTACGCAATATTTTTCAGTGATTTTGAAGATGGGTCAGGTCAAAAAAAAATTTTTTTGTTATGTCATGTCACTTTGAAAGTATTTTTTTATCTTAAAAAATCTATTTGAATTTTCATATAAATCAGATTAAAGTTTTATTTCTTCGTCCTACAATAATATGTGACTAATAAAATATTTCGCGAATACATTGTGAACCATTCTCAAACCCAAATCTGTGAAGTAGGACGGTCTAAAGTCTGCACCAGCTGTAAAACAAACTTCTCGCCAACTAATTAACTGACTCTATTTGAACGAAAGTCAAAATTAATTGCGGTTTTGTCTCGTTAAACACTAGCTATCAGGCGCTCAGCTTGCACGATGAATTAATTCATTGCCTGTAAAAATGATTATCATAACTGGCTCATTCTCTTTAAGCTGACTGACTGACTAACTGACTAAGTGACTAAGTAACTGACTGACTGACGAAAGTCAGAATTAATTGCGGTTTAGTTTCTTTAAACACTAGCTGCTTTGAGGCACTCAAAGCAGCTAGTGTTTAAAGAACGTCGTTTAAAGCACGTCAAACACTAGCTATCAGACACTCAGTTTGCACAACGAATTAATTCATTGCCTGTAAAAATCATTATAAGGCTGTGATAGCCAGATAGATAGTGGATCTTTTCCCACGGGATTAAAAAAAAAGTCCACAGTCATCACCTATAGTAGCCTATTTTATACGAAAAAATTGACCTAATGGAGGTTATAAATATAAAAAAAAGTAGGAGTCTCCAAAAATCTTTTTTTGCTAATGTATCGAGTGGGATGTCAAATGAAAGAGGAGAAAATTTTGAGTTCATGAACACTGGGCTACAACATTAAAATATACCAAGTGACAGAAAAACAATTTTACTGTAATATTTCAGCGTTTATTAAGACAATCGTAGTCCGGTTTTAGTTTTCAACTTTATCTTGTTATGATGACATAAATAGGCTGTGAATTTACTTAACAGCGCAAAAACAGGAATTTAAGTAGAATACAATGGTTAAAGTTAATGCCTTAATAAGGGAAATTGGCCTATTTTGTTGTTAATGAGAGGGTTCGGAAGGTTACTGTTCTCATTAGTAGCGGGCTTTTGATAATTTTGTTCATTTTGGGGGTGTGTGACGAACATTTGAATTGGTTGTTTTATTAGGAAATGGGATGAAACATTTTTAATTTTTTTTTTCAAAAATGTAAGCGCATCAATTCAGATCTGATGAACTGCGCGGGAGATGTTTCAGTGCATAAGACTGCGTAAACACATGTACACTTTCAATTCCCTCGCTCTCATAGCCCGATGGGACGGAAATCTGACACGACAAAGGAAAATCAGTCGTAGATCGGTGACGGATTTACGCGCTCTCTAAGGCACGGGCGTCGGGCACCGTTCACGACAGTTCATTCGCACGAGAGCTTTTTTAACGTCCGTTAAAAAAGCGTTCAAATTAGAACAAATATTAATGCATTCCCAAGTATCTGTTCACACGTCAACGCTTTTTTAACGCGCACTTTGTATTGTCAACGCAACGCCGGGTTTTAACGCAACGCTTTTTTAACGCTCGTGTGAATTAGGGCTAAGTAGCCGTATTTTTCTTTGATTTTACGTCACCTAATAGCCTAATATTTGACATAATCGTCGATTTAGGTTCAAACCGAGATTTCCCTCACTCTAATTCAGTCTGGCGTGGGGCTGACACACTGCCAACTTCCTAACTCCTTACTAGTATTGAGAATCCAATAAGTATCTAATTATTTTTGGTCCGACTTGGGAATCGGACCCTGGACCCCGTCATGAACAAATTATATGAAAGACAAAAAAGAGGGTGTAAAAGCATCCATAGAAGCGAAGCACTGTACCGAAGCGGTATTGTTTTATTTGCAATGATGTTCAGTGCAGTCTCCAGCGGACGGGCGGCTAATTGAAACCGCCGAGCACCTTTCCGCCTCACTTACTCTCCTCGCCTCTAAGTTACGAGCTTAGAGCATTCAATCCATAAGATGCTTTTTACCCGACTGCGGCAAAGCCAAAAGGAAGGGTTATGATTTTAGCAGTCTATGTATGTATGAATGTATATATGTGTGCAGGTATGTATGTGTGTTTGTATCCAGATTCTGTGTGTTCCACCGTAGTGGCTAAACTACTGAGTCGATTTTGGTGAATGAGGTATCAATTGATTCGTTGTAAAAGTCCTATAATTTATTTCCTATATTTTTTTCTTTTAAAATATAGCCTATGTCACCACATAGGCTATATTTTATAAGAAAAATTGACCTAACGGATGTCGTCACATCAAAAAAAGTGTAGGTATCTAAAAATTTTTTTTTTGCAATTGTATCGAGTGGGATGCCAAATGAAAGAGGAGAAAATTCTGAGCTCATGAATATAAATGTACAACAATCTAATATTTCAGCGTTTATTAAGACGATTGCAGTCGGGGTTTAGTTTATCTTGTAATTTATCAACTGGTTACCCCGACTCATATAAATTGAAAAATGATAGATTTCTAGGATAGATAGCTGGGGGTCGGGATTGGAAGTAATACACGGTGGTAGGATTTTTGCCTTTATTGGACGACGTTAGCTACAGACACACAGGTTTTGGACCTCACATGACACGAGAATATCGACACATTGGTAGCCGGAGCACTATCCACGAAGTGTACAAATATGAAGAACATCGGTAACCTGGACGTACCGCGCGAACTTCAGTACGTAGGTACCTAGAGCACTAAGTCCACTAGTATTCCGTTCTTCACCTCTTCTTGCTTCGTTTACTAAGTCCACTCAACTCACCTCACTGAGTTTACTGACTCATCCTCATTGAGTCCTCCAATCGAGTCCTCTCAACTGAATTCACTAGTGCTGTGAACCTCCCCTGTTATACCCGCTGCTACGAATTCTAAAATTTAGATTTGAAATATTCCGTTCCAATTTTGAGTTATTCGTCTGTGTCTAAGATATTTCTGAGAGATGTGTTGTCTTGCTCTAATATTAGGGGTTCATTTTTCTTCCTTTTCTTCTGTTCCTGGTATCGAGTAGCAGAACCCTGTAAATTGTGTTTCAACATTAAGTTAGATGCACACGAGTAATTTCTAGATCTTTCTATAAGCTGTTACACTACAAATTTGCAAAAGAAACAAGTGTTCGAAGTGAAAGGAATATTATACCAAGCGAGAGGAACGGTTTACAGCTAATTCCCGAAACCCAATAAGCGTTTGACTTCGACGCTTTCTCTGCACCTTCACCGCAATCGATATAAATTCTACTGCCTTATATTGTGCGAAACGCCGTGCGATTTCTATTCTTTAGTAGAGTTATAAATTTTGCTCAGTACCTATCTTCTTTATTAACCCCCGATCCAAAAAGAGGGGTGTTATAAGTTTGACGTGTGTATCTGTGTATCTGTGCATCTGTCTGTGGCATCGTAGCTCCTAAACTAATGAACCGATTTTAATTTAGTTTTTATTTGTTTGAAAGGTGACTTGATCGAGAGTGTTCTTAGCTATAATTCAAGAAAATCGGTTCAGCCGTTTGAAAGTTATCAGCTCTTTTCTAGTTACTGTAACCTTCACTTGTCGGGGGTGTTATAAATTTTTAATTTACACTTGTCTATCTACTAGATGATGTCCGCGTGGATTTAGGTTTTTAAAAATCCCGTGGGAACTCTTTGATTTTCCGGGATGAAAAGTTGCCTATGTAAATTTCCAGTATGCAAGCTACGTATGTTTCCATATTAATCAGCAGATAGAGAAAAGGGCTTTAAAAAACTATAAGGTTTCCTTGTTTTACAATGTAACTCTACAAATGTGTTCATGTGTTCTATTGTAGATAACGGGTACAATGTACATACCACGATTAATTTGGTGTTTTTAACTGCCGATATTTCGAGTCAGTTGCATGAGTCGTGTTCATGACGGGACTGCAGTGCTGCGAGAGATGAATTTCGAGCCGTCATGGGTAGTATCACAGATTTAGAGAAAAAAGTCTTAGGATTTCTATAGTTCTGTGTTACTGGTCTACCTGCTTTCTTTTTCTTTTCGCAGGAACATCAAGAGCTGTCCGGCAATAATAAAATCATTAGTCTAGAAACATGGTCTATAAACTCAGTACAAAAGTAATTTATCAATCCACAGCTCCAAAGAGTCGCCCCGTCTTAATAAAAAGTAAGCCGAAGAAAATTTTCTATCAGGTTGGAATGAAAGTTTAATTGAATCTCTTTATATCTGTTCGAGGAAGTTGCGGGATCGAAGCAGACTTCAGGTATTGCAATATTGTACCGATAATAGGACACCTTGTTAGTGAAGTGAAGGTAATGCCTAGATGGTTTATGTAGGTTTTTTATCCGATGATAAGTTAATCCTTGACAGCAATCTCACCTTGCTGAGCGACGATTTAGTTCAAGATGGAAGCGGGCTGGAAGAGGTTTGCTAACTTATCATTGAATAAAAAAAATTGGTTGTCTGTAAAGTCGGTTTACTGACGATAGGTAGTTGAACGTGACAACAAAGGCCGATTGTGCTTCTTTGTCGCTCGTTCCGCGCTCTCGCTTGCACTTCAAGCCTTACATGGAACGCCTCAGAGCGAGGTAACGCCGCATGAGTCATGTTTTTTCGTGCGTGCAGCCGGCTCTATCGAATTATAAGACGTTGTCACGTCAAAAAATTCTGTCTAAAATATTCCAGTGTTGAAATAAAACCTGTGTAAAGTGTGTCTTAGATTTGCGTATGTGGTAGACGTGCATACCTATTAATTGCTTTTCCTGCATAAATGTAGTAGTGGGAGGGCAGGTGGTACATATCGCTCGTTGATAAATCTGTACTTTGCATGTTGTATTATATAGATTTATTTATCTAGTTTGGGGCGGTTGTAACAAATTAAACTAGTGTTCTTTCTTTTGTGTTTTTAGTGTGAATGATAAAGGATAAAGGTTTTGGACCATGGACTTCCAAAAAGTGATAAAGAAGTACCTATATTATGCCTGCTTCTATTCCACATTACTTATAGTGAATATTTTGAAAAAGGGCAAGCAAGAATGAGGAATTAGATATGCCACTCATTTTTGACCACGTCAACTCTATTGTGTGGACTACCGCTTGACCTTTTTATAGCGCCGTACCTCAAAGGGGAAAAAGGAACCTTTATAGGATCACTTCGTTGTCTGTCCGTCTGTCCGTCATAAACAAATAATAATTAGTATTTCCAATTTTCAAAGTAAGATAACTATACCAAGTCGGGTATTATATCGGGTACCTGTACATCCTAAAACAGATTTTCATTTATTTTTATGCATAATAGTGTTTGATTTATTGTGCAAAAGACGAAAAATACACGAGTACGGAACCATCGGCGCGCGAGTCTTATTCGCACTTGGCTAGTTTTTGACGTGACAACGTCTTATAATTCGATGGCAATCGGCCTTTGTTGTCACGTTCAACTATCATCAGTAAACCGACTTTACAGACAACCAATTTTTTTTAACCCCCGACGAAAACAGTGAGGTGTTATAAGATTTTTATTCTAATATACAAGATAACCCTTGACTGCGATCTCACCTGATGGTAAGTGATGATGTCTATCTAGATGTCAGTTTAAGATGGAAGCGGGCGAAAGGGTATTTGGTAGAACCATCCCCTAAATGGCTGCAGTAGGTACTCCATACAAGATCGAACTTGGCTTGGTACACCATTAGAAGCTGTTCCAGCGTGAAGTACCCATTAGGTGGGTCCACACCGGACGATCCATCGATCCCGCGATCCGCGATCCAGGATCGCGGATCGTGGATCGTGGATCGTGTTATGCCGATCCACTCTTGGAAACTTGCGATCCCAAATATGCGCTCCAAGCGATCCTAAGGCGATCCGTGATTCAGCCAGTCTAACTCTTGTACGATATGGAGTCACACGTACAACGGCGGCGTCTTGCCGTTGCAGCAGTAACTTTTATTTTGCTTAAATGCTTGCGCAAAAAATCACAAAAAAGAAAACGACGGTTTTGGGTGAAACAAATTTACAAAAATCGCTTGGAATCTGGGACTCAGCTGTACGCAGAGTTAGTGTCAGATAAAGTTGAACACAATTTTGCAAGAATGAATGCTAATCAATTTGAGATATTGTGTTCATTATTAAATAACAAGCTAAGAAAGAATGATACAAATTATAGAGATGCCATTACTGTGAAGGAAAGATTATTACTAACATTGAGATTTTTAGCAACTGGAGATTCGTACGTCAGTTTGCAGTATCTGTTCCGCATTTCCAAACAGTCTATATCGATAATTATTCCTGAAGTTTGTGAAGCCATCATTGACCTGTTAAATGATTATGTAAAGGTAAGTAAAACCATACTTTATTACTCAATAAAAAAGTAGTGTATTACAATCATAATTTAAAGAAGTAACATGTTTACAATTATTAATTATTTTTTGAAAACATGATATAGGTAGGTACTTATTTAATTCGGTGGTGACTGTGGAAGTGAATAATCCTGAGGTTTCAGAAACTGGGACTGCGATGAATTGGAGGCTAGATGAGCAGACGGTGATGTCTGTGGAATTGGAGCTGGATAATTTTGAGGTTGTAGAGACTGGGACTGTGATGAAGTGGATGCTATTGGTGTGCCAGGGTATGAATTAGTGTAATATCCATAATTGCTATCCCCATATCTTCCTGTGTCAGCTTGAAAAATAACTTGGCATATAGCATTTTTGACATTAACTAATGTTACTGCATCATATTTCCGCAATTCAGTAGATATATACTGCCCGAAAGCAATGTAAGAATCAGTTTCCGGTTGTGGTGGCTGAGCACATTGTTGCAGAAGTTGGAAAGCCTCTGAAAGAGTTTCATCTGATATGTCATCTGCATTATTAGAAGTAGTTTTCTTTCTTTTTTTTGTTCTTTTGTTTGTTGTTTGGACACTGGATTGTGCATTCTGATCATTCTGCTCTCTACTCTGATCTGTGTGGTGGTTGGCTCTCTCCGGTTGTGTGTCACTAGTAATGTTACTGTTCTCGTTTTCGCTCACTGTAGTATTAACTTCAAGTTCCCCATCAGTCGTATCAGATTCTACCTGTAACAACAATTATTATTACTATTTACTGCTTATTCTTATTTTCAGCTTTATATTATAATTAAGATCTCCTTTATTTTCAGGTGCCGTCAACTAAAGAAGAATGGCGTACAGTTTCTCAGCAATTCGAGAATAAGTGGAATTTCCCACACGTGATAGGAGCGATGGACGGCAAACACGTCGCTATACAATCGCCTTTTAATAGTGGCAACGACTTTGATAATTACAAATTATTTCCTAGTATTGTTCTTTTTGCATTAGTAGATGCAAATTATAGGTTCCTGTATGTGAATGTTGGGACTAAAGGCAGAATATCAGATGGAGGCGTGTTCAAAAGCACAAATTTATATAAAAAACTTGAAAAAAAAGAGCTAAATATTCCTCCACCGGAGATATTGCAAGTTCCCTATAAAATTGAGGTACCCTATTATATACTAGGTGATAAAGCTTTTCAGCTTAATGATTATACTATGAAACCATACGATGGTACACGGGAAAGGGGTTCTTGTGAAAGAATTTTCAACTACCGACTGTCAAGAGCACGTAGAGTAGTTGAAAACGCGTTTGGAGTACTTAGTTCTGTCTACAGAGTCCTGCGTAAACCTATGCTTTTGGAACCAGAAACTGCGACTAAAGTCGTGCTGGCAACGGTTCATTTATATAACTACTTACGCAGTAATCCTAACTTTATATCGCCAGGAACGTTTGATACAGTACAGGAGAATGGAGATGTAATACCTGGAAGCTGGCGAAATGAACCGCCATCACAATCGCTACAACCGATGGCCGTCGTACCAAGAAGAGCAACAGAAAATGCCACTACAATACGGTCCCACTTAGCAAGACACTTTGTTACAAACCATACAATAGTTTGGCAAAATGAATATCAGTAAACTAATAGCTCACAATATGTTCCAATGTATCGCGTGTGGTTCCGGGTTCATTTTTATCCGCCATAAAGTCGAAGTCATCATACGCAAACCACTTTGATTTATATGTATCTTGAGCACCTGAAATAAACAAGTTACTCATTAAAATAACCACGTGTATTTCTAACAGCTTAAATGTAAAAAGCGAAATCACGTGAAATCCACAGTAAATATTATGATGTAATTACTTATAATAAAATATATAATTTTAATACCTACAGATAAAAAGTAGCTTTGTTTTCTTACCGGATCCAGTTATACGGCTTTGCTTCTCTCTGTGTTTCTCCCTTCTGTAGCCTCCCGCCAGAGATCGCATTTTTTTCTTTAGGTTCTCGATCGACTTATTCCCCATTTCACGAGAAATCTGACACCAAGCATCATCTCTAACACCTCTATTGGTGTAATTAGAATCTTTGGGATCCCATAAACATTTAAATTCTTTATAAAGCGATATCAAACGGCGACTTTCTGAGATGTCCATGGCGAGGTGGATCGCGCGAACCAACACAACCGTCCACACCGCGCGCATCACGCAACTGAGGCACCTTTGAGGCTGGCACAAAAACCGACCGCACACGGATCGCGCGAGGTAGGGAGCGCGCGCTCCAATACGTGCGCATGGATCGCGCGCGGCACGTCCACACCGCCTGCATCTTTGGATCGCGCTGCTGCCGCGCGCGATCGGAGCGCGATGGATCGTCCGGTGTGGACCCGGCTATTGACCTTATTGGAGATGCCAAGTTTCTGCCAGCTTTTGCTAAGCAAACATAATAATCTTTTGCTTGTGGTTAATTAACAAACATAATGATGTCAGCTTTATCTCAGCCTTTTGTTGATTATTATTTTTGTCTTAGAAATTTGAGATCATTATTTTAATTAAATATAGCAATGTCTTATTCTTCAATTTCCACGAAAATCTCAGCTTGGAGATATTTTTGGTTCTTCTAATTGGTTTCTTTTTATTATCTGGAAAAACTGATCCATTATTATTTTATTAAAGGTATTTGACCCTTAAAAAGCGGTAATAGCCTAGTGATTAAGACATTCGTGTTTTTTTTCGAGAGGTCGGGGGTTCAACCTCGGGCACGCACCTCCTACTTTTCGGAGTAATGTGGGTTTTAATTGGAATGAATGTTTTGCTGAATTTCCGCAGTGGAATGTTCTTTCCGAACTAGTGGAAAAAGTTGTTGTTGATATTTGAATATATATATAATATATAAATGGCTTAATTCGAAAATCTGGGCAACCATAAGGCTAAACATTGGAGTAAATCCTCAAAATTCATTATAATTCGTATTCACAAATTTCCTTCCACTCGTAAGTCCACCCTTTACCCGGAATAAATTAAAATGATTTAGTACGAGAATTGTAAGTCCAGCTGTTTCTTGGCCAAAAACCGTCAGTTTCTCGTGACTGGTTACATCGGTCACTGCCATTGACATACAAAACCAAGATGTCCTCTTGTACATTTTTTTTTCCTAGATTTACTATTCTTTCTTTTTCCTTTAAGAGGGGTCTCTCTGTCACTCACTTCATACAAACGTAGTTCCAATTTCATTATGAATATTAAGCAACCAAATTCCATGAAATTTTGCAGACATATTCTAGAAACTAATATCTATGTTTGTGGTTTTCCAGATTTCTGTTAAAATATTCAATTTCAAAGTTACGCGGTCTTAAAAATTTACATACAAATATTTGAGCCCCTGTAATTTTAAAACTACATATTTTTAGAAAAATCTAAAGCACCACAGACACAGATATTAGTTTTTAGAATATGTCTGCAAAATTTCATTGACTTTGGTTGCTTAATATTCAAATGAAATTGGAACTACGATTGTATGAAGCGAGTGACGGAGAGAGCCCTGTTAAATCATCGATTCCATTACCAATTATCCACTGTCTACAGATTATTTTCCGTACAACCCTATTATAACTACATAACATTATTATGTAATAGTGCTGCTACAGCTTATAATACAGGGCAAGATAAAATGCAAACGTAGACCTGGCCGTAGACGAACATCCTGGCTTAAGAACTTTCGCCAGTGGTTCAACATGAGTACAAGGTCACTGTTTAGGGCAAAATCCAGCTAACCTTAATAATTGGGGAATCCCGGGACAATGCTCCCAAAGGGATATGGAGTCTGTTCCTCCTCATGAGAGGAGACCTGTGCTAAGTAGTGACATTGCAATGTGTTGATGATGTGACAAATCCACCTCTTCAGTCAGTACATAAGTATCAAGGTAACAATGGTCAATTTTTAAGGAGTGGTCTATGTTCGATTTTTCAGGTAGATAATTATATATCATTGGGTTACGAATTCAATATCCGATAACCTCGACATTTGAAGATCTCCGATCGGGCGATTCGGACGATGGCTTGCGTCTCCTGAATATTAAACGACGCAGCATCGTGTTACAGGGTGATTAGGAAATCGCTTACACACACGATTTACTTCCATTAGATGTACGCGATACATAATTTATAATTTTTTCTGCAGATTGTAACTTTTTAGTGAGGTTATTTACATACCTACTGCATTCAATCCGAATCTGCACGAGATCCGAATTTCGTTATATGAAATCGTAAGACAAAATTCAGATCGGGACGTTGATTTTTTACACGACTGCTAAAAAAAGCAATATAATATCGTCATGTATGTAAAGATGTATATATTATGCTTCCACAACTTTTATAGCTTGTTCACACAGGCTGCGTAAGCGTTGCGTAAGCGTAGACGTAGCGCGTTGCGTTGTAATGCATGGAACTGTACGAAACATGGCACACCGCTTGCGTAAAGCGTGGACGTATGCGTAACCCGGTGTGTTAGCGGCTTACGCGCGTCACTACGCATGGGTCACGTGTACGCAATTGTGTGAATCGGCCTTTAAATGCCAAAACAAATTTGGATGTTTGGAGTTAGGGCTATCGATAAAATCATCCCGAGTGAAATTGGCGATAATCTAAAAAAAACAATATGGCGGTTGTAGGATAGGTAGGTATTTGCAAATGTGAAAATGATTACTTTTAGTTAGTTTTTTGGAAAAGCAGCAGGGCAGTCGTATTTTTGATTTTTTTAAACAACGACTTGTAGGTTGATTGTAATGTTTGCTTAGTACTCATACTGAATTTTATAAAAAAAGTGCCTTTTGAATTATTTTCAATAAAATTCTACAAAGACCATGGCATTCTAACAACGGAATTTTAGAGCATAATATGTATGCTAAATTCCATTACAAAGACGTCATGGCCTTTAAAGAATTTTAGTTTAAAGCTAATTTGAATTAACAACACCCTGTATAACAGCACGTCGACTTGCGGTTACTTTGTGCAGTACATATCGAGCAGGCACATGTTGTACCTATGTGTAGTCCGCGACAGGTTGAGATGGCAATCGGGGTATGAGGCAGAGGGACGCCCCGCACACCCACACGTCATCGCGCTCGCCAGCATGGGGTTAGCGCCTCTGTCATCAGCGGTAAAATGGAACTTCGTGAGGTTTTTAGTGCGTAGGAGTCGAACATAACCACTGACCACTGTGCTCCCCTGTGGCCGGTGGTATCCATGACGGATTTTCCTCACGGAAAAAAAAGTGATCCTATAAGGGTTCCGTTTTTCCTTTTGAGGTACGGAACCCTAAAAACGGTGCTGTGCGGGAGTGCGGGGCGTTCCCTCCCCGATTGCCATTTAAACCTGTCGCGTACTATACCTACGCTTGATATCTGCCCTATTCATACTAAGACACTCACAGAACCCGGTAAACTTTTTCCTGTATAATTTTCCTCTTACCTAATAGAAAATTAAGCAGTTTCATGAAAAAAAGGGTAGGCACTTTCAACAAAAATGAAAATGCAACAATTGGATTCCATGATAAGTAACTTTGCCAGTGAAACCTACAAGCAATTCCACATTTTTATTAAAACTTTCACAAAGTTAACCCATTCTACTCTGAATAAGTTGGTAACAAGTTTCTCAGAAGTTAACACAATATTAAGTAGGAAAAAACTACTGCAACTTGAACTTTGTGCGGTTTTAGTTGAAAATAATAATGAAATAACGATAGGAAACCAAAAACAAACAGCAGATGCCCGCGACTTCATCCGCGTGGATTTAGATTTTTGAATATTCCGCGGGAATTCTTTGTTTTTCGAGCCTATGTCACTCTCCAGGTCTTTAACTATATCCATGTTCCATACTAATATTCATATTTCCATAATAATACATATAAATATCATAAAATATGTGAAAGTGCGTCTGTCTGTCTGTCTACTAGCTTAGCTATCAGCTTAGCTTAGCTAGGTGAATGAGCCGTGGGTCATTCGTCTAGCCTATTTTTAACCCCCGACCCAAAAAGAGGGGTGTTATAAGTTTGACGTGTGTATCTGTGTGTCTGTGTATCTGTGTATCTGTCTGTGGCATCGTAGCGCCTAAACGAGTGAACCGATTTTAATTTAGTTTTTTTTGTTTGAAAGGTGGCTTGATCGAGAGTGTTCTTAGCTATAATCTAAAAAAATTGGTTCAGCCGTTTAAGAGTTATCAGCTCTTTTCTAGTTTTCTTGTAGAAAAGAAGGTTAGATAACCGTTAGGTTCATAATATTATGTCAATAGACAAATGTCAAGCTGTCAAGATGGACGTTGCCTAAATACATAATTAATTATTTATTTGGAAATGATGTTTTGGAAAACTCAAATACTTTGGATCGTCGGGGGTGTTATAAATTTTTAATTTACACTTGTAACTAAATTAAGTACAGAGACAGCTTGCATCTCGGGGATAAATCCCTCAATAAATCAAAGAGTTCCTTCGGCATTCTTAAGAACATAAATCTACGCTGACTAAGTCGTGGGCATCATCTAATTCATAACTAGAGGATGCCCGCGGCTTCGCGTGGATTTCGATATTTTTAAATATATCGAAATCCACGCGTAGGAACTTTTTGATTTTCCGGGATAAAAAGTAGAATATGTCCTTCCCCAGGATGTATCCCAACTCTGTACCAAACATTCAAATTCAAATTCAAATTCAAAATGTTTTTATTCAATTAGACTTTTACAAGTTCTTTCGAATCGTCAAAAGCATCTACCACTGGTTCGGAATGCCTTTCCTACCGAGAAGAACCAGCAAGAAACTCGGCGGTTGCTCTTTTCAAAGATTTGATATACAATATTATGCCATGTATAAAAGCAATTGAAGTCCTGCGCATTGCTGGAGCGAATCGAAGTTCAAATCCACGCTTTTTTATCATTTACATAATCTTCGATAGTATAATATGCTTTTCTCAGGAGCATATTTTTAATAGATTTTTTGAACCTGTGTAAAGGCAAGTCCAAAATTGACTGAGGAATTTTGTTATAGAAGATTATACCCATTCCCACAAATGACTTTTGGACCTTCCTGAGACGGAGCGTAGGAGTCGCAAGCCTGTTACGGTGTCTAGTCAGCCTGTTGTGTAGATCGCCAACCCTCTTGTAACTAAGAATATTTTGTCTTACAAAAATTATGTTGTTGTAAATATATTGAGAGGCTACGGTAAGGATACCTATTTCCTTAAATTTTTCTCGAAGTGAATCGCGTGGTTTTAAGTTATAAATTGCGCGTATTGCCCTTTTCTGTAATACAAAAATTCTCCCAATATCTGCCGCTCTACCCCATATTAAGATTCCATAAGACATAATACTATGAAAATAAGCAAAATATACTATCTTTGCGGTCTCCATTAAAATCTGTTCAGCGGTTGGGCCGTGAAAACGTAGCAGACAGACAGACAGACAGACAGACACACTTTCGCATTTATAATATTAGTATGGAAGTATGGATAATTCAACAAACAAACAAATCGAACTCTCATACACGAGCGTTTATTATAACTTTGTGTCATTTCCGTCGCCTTTTGTGTGTACAAGTCTTTACTACAAGAAACCCGAAAATTCCTCAGGAGCTGATATTAATATTCCAGCACACCAAAGGCTTTGTGTTGATAAGACTATATTTGCATACCCCACATCGGATTGCAACGGTTCCTACTATGTTCCACCGAATACCTACTATTAAGAGATGGACCGTTTCATAAGTAGCATAAGTAGCATATGAAAAATCACATGAAAAGCTTTTCCATATGTAACACTTGTTACCTTACTTAAAGTAGCCTGTGAAAAATCACGAAGCATACTTCTTTTTTCAAACGCGCGGTCGGTCATCGACCCGAGCTAAAGAGCACGCGTACGAGAATACTCGCATTCCTGCGTGTTAGAAAAGTTTATTTTAATGTAGTAACCAATCTTTTGTAACGTTTTACGAAAAGAAAATTTTCGCACTTACCTACAACCAAATTCATTTTCCATGAAAAGCAATCTGCGAAATATCAACGCACTTGATCACAATTTCTATTTAAATAAATTTTAAGCAAACGATTGTTACTGCAAAATCAAAATTTTCTTTTTTCGGAATGTAGATTCTACTGAGCCGGTAAGAAACCAAATGGAAAAATTAACAAATCACTTTCCATGAAAAATCGCTTGTTAAATCACTGTGCAGAAAAATAATAGTTGATTTCACCAAATGAAAATGATTTAAAGTTACCAATCATCCCCATCCCTAGACTGAATGCTAAGTGGAATTTTGGTTATGAGGCAAATTAGTACTTACTTTACTAGTTTGATATTGCCTCTTGCCTACTATGTTGTTAGGTCTGTTTAATATTCTTGAGGCGGGTTAGATTTCCCAAATGGATTTCCGGTCTGGTATTTATGCCATTTTAGGCTATTTCACAAGAAATTATCATGCTGTGGTCGAATTTGAATATTGATCCTCGTTGATTATATAAAGATGGTTATTATAATATTATTCTTATTCATATTCTTTATTTTATATTTCACTGTGGGTCCATTACACATGAGAATCTGTAAGCGTATGGCAAAAAATAAAGATACATTAGAAAATTGTTACATTAAAATTCACATGGGTAAGTAGGTAGGTAGCTGGTAGGTTAAATAAAGAATCGGTCAAGTGCCAGTCGGACTTGCATACAAACGGTTCCGTACCCTTGTACCTATATACTAATTAATAATGTAACGTACATTGTCATTTTGAAATTTTTATTATATTTTGTTATTAGGTCTAGCAGCAATAGAAACACACACTTTGTGCAACTTCAACTACCTGTAACGGTTCATAAGATACAGCCCGATGACAGACAAACAGCCAGACGGACGGATGGACAGACAGCGTGGGCTAAAACACATTTTTTTTTTCCTGTGATGTAACCACAAATTTACGGTTTTCAGATTTACTTGTGCTATAAGACCCACCTACCTGCCAAACATGCTTCTAGGACAACGAGAAGTACCTTATAGGTTTCTTGATAGACAGACAGACAGGTACACAACAAAGTGATCCTATAAGTGTTTCGTTTTTCCTTTGGAGTTACGGAGCCCTAAAAATGAATCACTCAGCTTACTTTCCTTTCTTAAAATACCAAGAATAAAATAAGGACGAAGTAAAATGTAGTAAGGTAAAAATAAACTCGATTCAAAAAGAGCAGCATAAGATATCAGCACACACACTTTTGATCTTTTTGTGCATTACACATGCACAAAAAGATCCTCCGCTTGGAAACTCGATGAGGATCAAAAGGGAACTTTAAATAAGTTTACGAGTTTAATGGCGTCTCCAAGTAGTTTCTTCATATACTTGCAAATAGGATCGGGATGCCTAATTTGATATTGGAAGTTACGTTAACATGGGAATCTTTTTTAATACTGTTTACGGACTTGCTTTACAAGGTAAAATGTACATCTTTGATAAGTAGTCGTGTGATTAACTTTAGTTTAAGGCCGGTTCAGATGCTTTTAGTTGCTTTATTCCAGACGTCAGATGGAAACGTTAATCTCTTATTTGATTCCGGGCACACTAAATTTTCAGAATTATGTCCGTATTTAAGCAATTCGTTACTTGCTTTAACTTTGAAGAAAAACATCGTGAGAACACCTGCATGCCTGATTATTTCCCATAATATTTCCAAAAATTGTATGAAGTCTGCCTCCTATTCACATTTGGCCAGTGCGTGGATTATAACCTAAACCCTTCTATTCTGAGAGGAGACACATACTCAGTAGTGATGAGTAATGGTTTTTTTATAATTCTTCATTTGAACCAAAGAATAGTTGAACATAAATCCACTTGACATCCTGAAACTCCTGAGTTTATGTGGATGTTGCACATTCCTCTTAAATATCTACGATACTGAACTAAAAACCAATCGGTATACAAATAGAAACTGAAATCATAATGTTCGCATCTAAGTAGGTAATTATTAACTATACAATTGATGGTTGATGATCATAACTATACATTTATCTAATTTGTCACGCCTTCGTGAACTTGGCTTGCCTCGCTGGCGTTGGTGACTCTGGGGAGTCCAGAAAGAAGCAGATTTTGCCCACTTTTCATCTGGTTCACATGACCTGCTCAGTCCCATTTAAGTAAAATAACTACAAGGCCAACGTCACCTACTCACGTTTTGGAATGTCTAACATAATTTCTTGCGTAAATAACCTACTTTTAATATTAAGTGCGCTGCATTTTATAGCTTTTTGGCAAACCTTAAGCTTGGTCTTTTGAGAGTTCATCCGGGACCAAGTTTGAGCACCAAAGCACATAGTTGGTAACATGCATGCACCCATGAGCCTTGGTTTAAGATACGTTGGAACGTCACCGCATTAAAGAAGAGAAAAAAATTATCCTCAGCTAGTGGAACAATGTAAACTGGCCGTAACATCAAGAATGAAATAGAAAACCAAACAATTTATTATAACAGTAAATTGATGTCGCACAAGCAATAAGTGGAGCTGTCACAACATTACCCGCCCCACTCCTTTTTGCTCTTCGGGGATAGTCTCATCAAGAAATCTATTTCCGATGTCGATAGAAATTCTACAATACAACAAATTAAAGAAATTATATAGAATTTTCTGAAGAAATTCCTTGATCCTTCAAAGAGTTTCTTCAGAAAATTCTTGCTTTTTGCTTTGCTGTTTTTTTTTTGTCTTTACAAAGTCTTTTTGTAGTCACATCTTCTCTCAAGATTTTAAAAGTCTTGACTAATCAGTACCCATATTACTTCAAAAAATCAAATACATGTTAGCCCTTGCCTACAATCTCACTTGGTGGCACAGACCACCTGCTTGGTGGTAAGTGATAATGCAGTCTAAGATGGAAGCGGGCTAACCTGGAAGGGGTATGGCAGTTTTCATTAAACCCATAAGCCCTCCTTTGGTTTCTACTTGGCATCGTTCCAGAACGCTAAATCGCTTGGCTTTGCTGGCAGGATGGTAACTAGCCTCGGCTGAAGCTTCCCACCAGATCAGACCAGAAAGGAGAACGGTCACGCCCCATACAAAAAAAACCCAGGCCCGACAGAAACGAGACATATCTCATTTTTTTTGGTATATCGTGTATTGTTAAATTACATATATTTTATATTCTAAATCAATGGCTAACGCCAAAAAATATTGCCGTATGTTTTTGTTCAGGCGACACACAAAAAAATACAAAATGTCTATATTATCTATAAAATTCGCATATTTATTTAATTAAATGACAATACAATAGCTATAGGATGTATCTAGATACAGTTAACTTATATAATTAATTAAAATCGTGGCATTTGATGATTTATTGCATAATATTAAGTTAAATGTACAAAAACGGTCACATACTTCCTGTCTACATGCTATCATAACGGCTCAGGTAGCCTGGCGGTGACAGAAACCAATCATTGGGTTTCAGGATTGAAACAAATAAAAATAAAACTAATAGGTATCTCGATATAAAGTTTTATTGAATTTCTATATCTCTTAAAACATAATCCATACCCATTGCTGGGTGGTCAAAGTGATCTCGATGTCTAGCCCACCCTAGGTAATATACAACACTAATGACGTGTGCGCAACTTCCCAATGTCCTTTTACCATGATAGCATGTGCAATAATATTCCGTTATTGCGTTTCTTCCATTTACATTCTCATCAAACATAATATAAGTATAATATATTTTTGTCGTAACGTGTCGCGAATGGATTCTGCACCTGATTAAAGTATTATTGTTTCTGCCCTCTATTGCCGTTGGATGTCTATATAATTCCATATTATATACTCCCGCGGCTTTCAAATGCTCACTGCAATACGACCGTGCTAACTTCACGTGATAGGTGCCGATTGAGAATTTAATTAACTCTTCAATTGTTAATTGTGGAAAATGTTCAATATCCGGATCATTTCCAGTCATCCTGTGAAACGACACTCTTTGTCGGTTTAGATTATTTTCCTCCACATACTCAAATAATCGATTGGGGCGTTGTATATTTTGATTAATTATTTCAATGAAATCTTCTGTGTATGGACTGTCTCCGTAAGGTTCTTGAAAATAATTAATTAAAGCTGCAGCAATTTTAAAATCTTCAAATATATGCGGCACATGTTTGTTGAATACTCTGTTTTTAAAGATCTTGAAGTCGCGCTTGAATCTCCCGTTTATAGTTTCCACGACCCATCGCACCATTGTAATGAGTCGTGATTTATTAGCTTGTTCGGTGCTTAATTGCGTGTCTTGTGGTTGTTTGGTTGGCGGCATGTGAGCAACATAACCATATGTTTCTATTAAAGGTATTGAATCCCGAAAGCCTCGGTCCAAAATAAATGAGTCTCCTTCATGGAAAAAAAAGTGGAACGGTCCGTCTTCAATGGGTCCATCATGGTTTTGCAATATCATTTTCATTATATCAGCATCGGTAGTCCGTGCAGAGTACGGACCTGTTACATCCAAAATATATCCATCCGCGCACACGATCATGAATGGTTTTATTAAGTTTCTGAACTTATGAAGGCTGTAACTGCGGCGTTGAAATAAAAAGTTAGAACTTTTTTCTATGTATATGTAGGTTCCATCGAATGTAACTATTGCTTTTGGTGACTCTTCGTTACCAAACAAAACATTTGGTAAAACCCGGTTGCGGGCTATTACTTCGTCCCTGGTTATATGGTCTAAACCTAGGTGCAATGGAACAAAGTCAGTAATGAGACACTGCCTGACTTTATGTATTTTTCTTCCAATAGTTCGCTCGGTTATATTAAAAAGTGAAGCGATTCTATTATTCGGCTCCCCTGATCGAATTTTGCACAAGTAGATAGCCAAATCATTTCGTGGAGTACTTGAGGACCGATTAAGGCTTGGTATTTGACTCAGCAAATCGTTGAACGTGGCTCTGTTTCTTCCAGTCCAAAAGCTTAACTCGTCGTCAGAAACGTCATCTACATTGAACTGTGACCTTTGTTCCAAAGCTTGTGTATACATGTTGATGATGTCGCCAACACTCTCCGCATTCAAGTCGGTCATTTGATTTGTTATATTTTCCGGTATCTCTTCTATCGCCATGTGTAGTAAATGCCGTTGGCAAATGCGGGCAAGATTTGGTACGTAAAAGTGATAATAGCTAAGGAGTTGTACCTTCACCGAATTAGGCACTTGAAGCAGAGAACTGTTGTTGCAGTTGTCAATTAAACATCGCCGAGCCGTATTAGGTGCACGTCGAACGCCTTGTACATTTACAACAGCAGCTGGTAGGACAGGAGCTGCTGGGACTTGTCGCTCTTGATTAATTGCAGCGTCGATTCTATGCCGACACGAGTGGCAAATCGACCGAGTCCCATCAAAAGTTATCTGTCACAAAATATAAATACACAACATTAATATAAATACACAACGACTTAATCCCATCATATAGGTAGGTATGGTGAAATCAAACTAAATCTAATTGAGACTGCCAGAGCGCCGATTACCTGCGTCCTGCATGGACCGGTTTCGATAAGCGCTGGCAGATCGGCGCCGCGCCGATAACCAGTTTTCTACGAGTGTACGGACTGTATAATGAGTGATGTAGTCTATTTACCCTAACTAACAAAGGTATCTAACTATCAACACTTGACTTTACATTTTTGACACGCTTTTGTATTGGGAAAGGCTTTAATTACAAATATAAAAATGATACATACCTCACCACCAACGATGCGTAATAGTTGCTCTACGAAATCTCTTCGTGTTTCCAGTAATCGTTCATTGAGAACGTATGGACGACGACGGCGAAGTGTACGTTCACACGCAGCACAATTATTAATATTGTCAGCCATATCAACGAACCACTCACAATACAAAAATCAAGTCCAGTAAAGAGAAAGCCAAAAAACGTCGAAAAAATGTAGCCTTGAATACAAAAACGCACAGATCTCAACACAGAAAGCGAAGAACTGCGCCTGCATCTGCGCTGCGTCGGTGCACCCCGCGGCCCACCCCTACCCTACCCCCTCCGCTCCGCCACTGTGTTTTAATGAAAGAGAGAGACAGCATGATTGGTTTCTGTCACCGCCAGGCTACCTGAGCCGTTATGATAGCATGTAGACAGGAAGTATGTGACCGTTTTTGTACATTTAACTTAATATTATGCAATAAATCATCAAATGCCACGATTTTAATTAATTATATAAGTTAACTGTATCTAGATACATCCTATAGCTATTGTATTGTCATTTAATTAAATAAATATGCGAATTTTATAGATAATATAGACATTTTGTATTTTTTTGTGTGTCGCCTGAACAAAAACATACGGCAATATTTTTTGGTGTTAGCCATTGATTTAGAATATAAAATATATGTAATTTAACAATACACAATATACCAAAAAAAATGAGATATGTCTCGTTTCTGTCGGGCCTGGGTCACAGATGACCGTTCTCCTTTAGATTAATTATAAAATTCCAAACCCCTGCTGGGAACCGAACCCGGGACCTCCCACTAATAAGACCACAGTACTTACCACTGCACCAGAGAGGCCGCTATGGTGCCCAGGTAACCTATTGGCCTTACTAACTAGCGCCTAGAATAGAATAGAATAGAATAGATTTTTATTCAAATAAACTTTTACAAGTACTTTTGAATCGTCAAATAATTTACCACTGGTTCGGAATGCCGTTCCTACCGAGAAGAACCAGCAAGAAACTCGGCGGTTGCTCTTTTCAATTGTTTAATTTACAATAATATTGAAAAGAGCAACCGCCGAGTTTCTTGCTTGCTAGATTTCGTCCACGTGAATTTAGGTTTTGAAATGTCATTGGTTCACAGATTTAGTGACATGCTCCAAGTTTTGTGACCCGTACGGGGTACTGAACTATGAACGTGATTACTATTTAGCTAATCAATCTAAATTCAATTAAAATACAATCAACATCAATGAGCGTTTGATCTTCATACCAATGGAGCAGACAAAGGGAAGCTTAGTGGAGTCCCGCTACACGTATTTAGAATTCAGATTCAATATAACGTTGTAATTTATACTCTCATTTATTTATTTTGGATATTTTACACTATTTTTTAAAAATGTTCAAAAATAACAGCAATAACAAAAACAACAAACAATAAAATAACAAAAAACAACAGAAAAAATAACAGAAACACAGAAAGAACAAAAATAAAATAACAGCAACAACAAAATCAATAAATGACAAAAACAAAAGAGAAATAAAATAACAGAAACAACAGAAAACTAAAGTAACGGAAGAAAAAGAAAAATAACATTGGATAAAAATACGGTAAAATGGGTCCCCACTAGCAGCGGGGTGAGAGGGGTGGGTTGGACTTGGGTCCAAATACCGAAATGAGGACCAACCTTTTTGGTTTTCCAACCTTGATGAATGGCAAGATCGAATCCTCGATCTCCCGAACAAGATACGGACGTCTTAACCACTAAGTAAGCTGTTACGACACGGCAAAGTCCTACTAATTTAGTTCAATAGCTAATGAAAGTGACAGAACAATAATTCCCTAATGTGAAAATGAAAGTGACAGGACAATAATTCCCTAAAGTGAATCTTACGCTGACAGTTCAAAGAAAAGTCTGGAAGTATTTTATGCTAAAACCAGCCAAGTGTGAGTCGAAATTACACACGAAGGGTTCCGTACCATCGTACAAGGAAAAACAATACTTTTCGTGATGTAACTACTTTACGGTTTTCGGATATTTCGTTTACTTGTGCTATTAAGATAGTGCCAAGTTTCATGATTCTAAGAGATGAACGGGAAATATCTTATAGGTGTTGATTCCCTTGGTCTTGGCAGACAGAAAACGAAGAGATCCTATAAGGGTTCCCTTTTTTCTCTGATGATACAGAACCTTAAAAACGACATCAGATGCGTAAGTTACGTCGGTACGAGACAAAAAGTTACATTAAAAGTTTTCCTTTGTCATGGACTTCGACTTGCTGAATGAATTGCCTACAGGAAGCTTTTTAGGGCCATGCTCTACTTAGGTTAATTAAGGCAAAGTTCGAAATAAAAAAAAACTGAATCAAGATTATTACCTATTAAGGGCCGATTTTTAGTCAAATAACATTTATCTGAGGATAACAAACCCTAAAAAGTCAATAGTACAGTTGCCTAAAATAGCTGAAATAGAATACAATTAGGTAATACTATACCCTCCTTTTTATTTGCGTAAGTCGAGTAAAAAACAATAGCATGCAAGAGCTATCTATCAAACCATCGTAAAAAATGTAATACATTTTGTACACTTAATTTGGGGGTCTTAAGGGAAAATGCTCATCAGTAAATTGAGTCGTCAATTTGAATCATCGCTTTCTTTGAAGTTTTATGGCTCGTTGTAACGCGGCCGTCGCACAGAACATCCGTAAATGTTTCCTTTTATTTTATGTCATGTACAATATAATGTAACTTACCGATTTACATTATTCAAGTAGCTTTTTTTTATTCTGATACAAGTAATAACCCTTTAACTGCGATATCAGCTGATGGTAAGTGATGATGCAGTCTAAGATTGAAGCAGGTAACTTGGAATCGGTAGGGCAGTTTCATTAAACCCTTCATACCCCTAATCGATTTTTACACGCCATCCTACCATAATCACTTGGCGGTACGGCTTCGCTGGTAGGGTGGTAACTAGCCGTGGCCGAAGCCTCCATTTAGACCAGACCAGAGACAATTTAAATTGTAAATTCCAAAATTGCCCCCGCCTGGAATCGAACCCGAGACCTCCCAGTTATAAAACCACAGCGCTTGCCACTGCGCCAGGGAAGCCAACGAAATCTAGTGAGTATGCTACACTTTATTGGAATTAATAAAATTGTGTACACTGTACACCATTTCAATCCCTTAGGGTGCCTGTTCACAAAAGCGGAGCGGCGTGATGGTGTGTTATGTAAGCCAATCAAATTATTGATAGCTGATGATATAACATATTTTGTCCCAAAAACTGATCTGACTGATCATGATTCCGCTCCACTTCACATCGCTTAAGTGAACAGGTCCCTTTATGCTTTGTAACAAGTTAACGGGTAGTATGGCTTGTGGTAGTGCACTCCAGTCGAATGTGTTAATAAAGCAACGTCGACCAAATCTGTAACTGGATGGCTGACTGATATTGTAGATTTTACTTTGGCATGTATCTTTCGTTCATGTCTCAGAAAACACGTTTTATTTAGAAAATTAGAAAATCGTTAATTTGCAATTTGGATTGCTCATTAGATTCAATTATTCAAGTTCTTAATTAAAACGTTGTTATTATTAATGAACTAGCTGATGCCCGCAGCTTCGCCCGCGTGGCTTGGTCAGATCCCCTGCAGCATCAGGATTGAGGAGTTGGACTCCAAATTTTTTATGAAACAATGTCGCGAAGCTATCGATTAAAAAAGAAATGACGCAAATCGGTTCAGAAATCTCTGAGATTTTGGTGTACATAGGTAGAAAAACACAACTCCCTTCTTGAAAGTCGGTTAAAAAAGTAGCCTATGTTACACCCTGGTCAATCCTCTACTTGTAAGTGAAAATCCCGTTAAAATCGGTTCAGCCGTTCCGAAGATTAGCCTTTTCAAACAGACAGACAGACAGACAGACAGACAGACAGACAGACAGACAGACAGACAGACAGACAGACAGACAGACAGACAGACAGACAGACAGACAGACAGACAGACAGACAGACAGACAAAAATTTTAAAAACGTGTGATTCAGTTATGGTATCGTTCAAATAACCATATGACCTTAATATGTGGTAGTTATTTCGAAATTACAGACAGACACTCCAATTTTATTTATTAGTATAGATAATGCTATAGAATACTAACTGTATTGGCTTGCTAGTGAAACAATGTAAATCGGCCATTATGAATATTTTGACAAGACAGCTGTTATTATGAAAACATCTGATATATTAAGCGAAAGGAAACAATTTGTTATTAAGTTGATCGAAAAACACTCTTCAGTAAATTGACTCGTGAAATTTCTTTGAAGTTTTATTACCTACCTACTTATTATAATGGAGCCCTGTCACGCAACGTTTCTCTCCATTATAAATAATGAATACTTAGCGATGATGTCTATATCAAAAATAAATTATTTCTTAGGAATTATTAAATAGAGGGTCTTTCAAAGTTCGAAATATCCCCGTCTACAATTAGTTTTAAGTTTGCTATCCATATTTAACCCCCGACCCAAAAAGAGGGGTGTTATAAGTTTGATGTATGTAATATGTATCTGTGTATCTGTCTGTGGCATCGTAGCTCCTAAACTAATGAACCGATCTGAATTTAAGTAGTATTTTTTTATTTGAAAGGTGGCTTGATCTAAGAAAATCGGTTCAGCCATTTCAAAGTTATGAGCTCTTTTCTAGTTACTGTAACCTGCACTTGTCGGGGGTGTTATAATTTTTTAATTTACACTTGTAAATTATCGATTTCACTAAAAAAGTACGTCAAATTACGTCAAATGTTATGATGACGTCACTTCTATGCACTTCATACTAAGGGGGCGTTTTGACGTTTGATAAAAAGTTGCTGATTTGACTAGTAGTCGTCATCCCTATTCATACTAACATTAAAAATTCGAAAGTGTGTTTGCTTGTGGGTTTGTCCTTCAATCACGTCGCGACGCAGCATATGATTATGCGAAATTGATTGTATGGTTAAATATCTTTATTGAACACAATATGTTGATGTACTATCTGGCTTATCGTAATCTCAAAACCTCCACCAAATGCCCACCGAGTACTCAGATTTCCTCTCAAAATGAGAAGGAGAAGGATTTAGGCTATAGTCCACCACGTCAAGTGCGGTCAGTCAGACTTCACAAACGTTTCAAGACATTATGGAAAACTCTAAGCATGTAGGTTTCCTCACGTTTTTCTTCAACCTTAAAGTGATATTTAATTTCCGAAAACGGACCTAGCTCCGAAAAGATATAGGTCCGGGATGGAACCCCAAACCCCCCGGATTTCACCACTAAACTATACCGTTTTATCTAAATGTAGGTATAAAAGGAAAAACTGACTGACAGATCAACGCACAACTCAAACTACCTACTGGACAGATCAGGCTGTGTGGCATGTAGGTAGTTATTATGACGTAGCCATCCGCTAAGGATTTTTGAAAATTCAACCAATAAGGGGGTAAAAAAGGGGGTTGGAATTCGTGTAGTCCACGCGGACGAATTCGCGGGCATTAGCTAGTGTTTTATGTGCTTTCACTATGACAGTATTATATTAAATACAGAATAATGGTACATATTATATCGAAATTTGAGATATGTAATTAATTAAATTTAGCCGTACATCAAAATATCGTAAATCAAAGTGACACACGTAGGGATAATTTAGTTTCTGTCTCAGCAAGATGCTGGTAATATGTGTTGCTTTGTAATGTATAGTTGCCTTGTAATGTTGAGAGCCGTGATGGCCGAGTGGTTGAGACATCTGCCTCCTATTCGTGAGGTCAGGGTTCGATCCCGGGCATGCAAATTTTTGGAGTTATGTGCGTTTTAAGCAATTACTTACTAAGTTTTAAGAATCCTTAGATTTTTAAGTGTTTATTCAAGTTTTTATTCTGCGGACGAGACCAATTTTATCAACCCACACCAAAAATTATACGGGAATAATACTACTTAAAAGAGAAAAATAATTTCAGCGGTTATTCTCATTACAGAACCGAGTAAACTCACACGAGATCATAAAGAAATATCTGTGAAAGAAAAATGACGTGCTCGCGGCTCCGACGCTCATAAATCACAATGAAGGCATTATTAAAAACACAACCAGCTTCGAAAAGGAATTGTTGGTTCCATCGCTGTTTTAAAGAATTATAACTTGGCAATTTATGCAAAATCTGGATGATGCCCGCGACTAACACCGGCCGTTTTTAACCCCCAACCCTAAAAGAGGGGTATTATAAGTTTGACGTGTGTATCTACATATATATCTGACTGTGGCATCGTAGCTCCTAAACTAATGAACCGATTTTAATTTAGTTTTTTTTTTGTTTGAAAGGTGGCTTGATCCAGAGTGTTCTTAGCTATAATCCAAGAAAATCGGTTCAGCCGTTTGAAAGTTATCAGCTCTTTTCTAGTTACTATAACCTTCACTTGTCGGGGGTGTAATAAATTTTTAATTTACACTTGTTGACATATTATAACGTCCAATTCAATCTCCACTTTGAAAGCCCCCCCTTTCGTCAATTTTAAGGCAAAAACTTAAAAAAAATTCAAGTGTGTAATAATTCACACGCGGTAGAATTGAAGCCCTAAAAAGAAGCAACGCCTCTTCTTTCCTCTACTCTATTGAGTTTGATGTCTATCATGGTAGGTACTTTTAAATAAATAAATAAAAAATGTTTATAGGAAGTGACGCAACACTTTTTCAGGTAAGTAAGTAAAGCAGCACTGCCTCTCCCACGATGTTTTACTTTTCAAAGTAAATCCTTCGCCAAACCGTAGCCCTTTATATTAAGTCAATGGGATAAGAACAGTCGAGTTTCTATTTGCTTAGCCATTAAAGGGATTGGAAACGCTTTTAAATTCAGCTGCCTTCGCGCCTCGCTGTTTGCCTGTTTTTATAGGACCAACTTGATGGCAAAAACCGTATAAACATGCTTACATATTATTACATATGTAAAAACCGTATAAACATGCTTACATATTATTACATATGTAAGAAACAGAGAGTAACGAAAGAAAAATGTTTATTTAAAAGCTGTGCTACTTACACAGTACACACTTTGTTGAATAATTTATAGGATTCCGAAAAGTGTTGGTGAAAATATCACCTCATTCATGATTGGGCGTAAAAACGTCATATCTTATTGTAGACTAGCTGATGCCCGCAGCTTCGCCCGCGTGGATTGGTCAGATCCCCTGCAGCATCAGGATTGAGAGTTGGAATCCAAGTTTTTTTATGAAACAATGTCGCAAAGTTCCTCTATCGATTAAAAAAGAAATGACGCAAATCGGTTCAGAAATATCGGAGATTTCGGTGTACATAGGTAGAATAACACAACTCCCTTTTTGAAAGTCGGTTAAAAAAGTAGCCTATGTCACTCCCTGGTCAATTTTCTACTTGTCTGTGAAAATCCCGTCAAAATCAGTTCAGCCGTTCCGAAGATTAACCTTTTCAAACAGACAGACAGACAGACAGACAGAGAGACAAAAATTTTAAAAATGTGTGATTCAGTTATAGTATCGTTCAAATAACCATATGACCTTAATATAGATCATCTAGTGCCCGCGTGGATTTAGGTTTGGAAAAATCCCTTACGGGCTTTTTGACTTTCCTGGATAAAAGTAGCCTATGTCGCTCTCCAGGTCTTTAACTATTAATACCTATGCACAAGTGTAAATTAAAAATTTATAACACCCCCGACAAGTGAGGGGTACAGTAACTAGAAAATGGCTGATAACTTTCAAACGGCTGAACCGATTTTCTTGGTTTATAGCTAAGAACACTCTCGATCAAGCCACCTTTCAAACAAAAAAAACTAAATTAAAATCGGTTCATAAATTTAGGAGCTAGGATGCCACAGACAGATACACAGATACACACGTCAAACTTATAACATTTTTGGGTCGGGGGTTAAAAAGCACACAATCCTTTTATATGAAACTAGCGACCCGCCCCGGCTTCGCACGGGTGCAATGCTACATTATTTCTCGTAAAAAGTGAAGCATAAAAAATGGTTATTGTAGGTTATCCCTAAGCGATAGACATATACCATCGAAGACATTTTTGTAGGCCTTTTTAAGGTGTACAATACTGTAGTACATTATTTTGATTTATCTCGTAGGGTTCAGCCAGCGTTTGAAAATGTAAGCGCAAAAAATGTGTTTATTTCCAACATCACATTAGAATTTAAAGAAAAATTATCAGTGTTTCTCTATGCTTGTACTATGTATATAAACCTTCCTCTGTTAATCATTCTATCTATTTAAAAAAAACTGCATCAAAATCCGTTGCGTAGTTTTAAAGATCAGACAGCGGGAAGCGACTTTGTTTTATATTTAGTGAAGATTTCGTAAATTATTTATTATAGGTAGGTACCTACCTAACTCTTGTCATATATGATTGTAAACGAACGTACATTGTGTTAATCCACAAAATTCAGCTTCACAGACATTTGAGTAAAGCAATTAATCATTCTCACATTATGAATTCCGTATGTTCCAAACTTGGCGTATATGGTGTAAGGTACGCTAAGTGTTTCAAGGTAGGCTTTTAATGGAATTTGATAAATTACGAACTCGCTAAGTTATGTTGGCGTAAACACATGGAATATAAGGATACCTACCACACTTTCCCTACGCTTATAATGGTAGCCTAGTGGTTAACACGTCTGCCTATAATCGAGAGGTCGGGGGTTCGATCCCGGGCACGCACCTCTAACTTTTCAATGTTATGTGCGGCTTAAATCATAAATACCATTTGCTTTAACGGAGAAGGAAAACATCATGAAGAAACCTACATGCCTGAGAGTTCTCCATAGTGTTTTCAAAGAGGTGTGTAATCTGTCTGCACTTGGTCAGCGTGGTGGACTTTGGCCTAAACCCTTCTCATTTTGAGAGGAGACCCGTGCTTAGTAGTGGGCATGTGATGGGTTAATCATCATGATGATGATAACTCACAACACGTGTCGATAGTGACTTTTAGGTACAACGCATACCTGCAGAATGGACTCAAGGCCTGAGACCCTGAAAGGAAAGCTTCTTTTCAGGGTTCGAACTACGAAAAAAAACTTAAAAAAAAAACTTATATTTTTGAAAGTTCACAATATGTTGCAAAAACATCTGACTGACGCTAAAGGTCAAGGAACATTCCATAAATAGGACACTCGAAGCCAATGCCGCATCGTAAGTCATTGACTTAACTGACACTAGACGTCAACGAACGTTACGTAAATAGGACACTCGAAGAATGCCACGTCGTAGGTAGGTCATTGACCCGAGTTTTGCACGCTATATAGTGCGGGTTTAAAAAATACTAAATCACTAAATCTACAAAACACGGCAAATGATTATTCGCATTGTGTTAAGGTAGTATAATAGTAACGCTAAGTTTTTGCTAGCGTTCTGGTTACTTTCTGTATAAAATATGGACATTATAGGTTTTGTATAGACACATAGGTAGATACTAGATATTTGCTTAAAAAACCACCCAGCCTTTTACAGCGTGGGCGCGAAAATTAATAACTCATCCGTGAAATCGCCGACAAAGGGGTCCCGCTGGATGTTTCCGAAATTGAAATGTTTTCACGTCATTGTCACGAGTTTACTAAAACCACTAAAACTCACTAAAAATCTAGGGCGCCCAGTCAACACTACACTTCATTGAAGCCGCAATCTGCTAGAAAGGTATGTTCAATATTCACACAATGACGTCACTTTCGAAATTAAATTTTTTGGCCTCACAAAGACCAGTCTTAGCCGAGGAGTCGGTGGGCGAAGAGCTTATACCTGTCATAATATGAGTATCATATATAAATGCGAAAGTGTGTTTGTTTGTGGATTTATTGGTTTGTCTTTCAACCACGCCGAAACGAAGAAAGCGTAATTTTTTGCATGATTATAATTAAAGACCTGGAAAGTGGCATAGGCTACTTTTTATCTATACTAATAAATAAAATTGGAGTGTCTGTCTGTAATTTCGAAATAACTACCACATATTAAGGTCATATGGTTATTTGAACGATACCATGACTGAATCACACGTTTTTAAAATTTTTGTCTGTCTGTCTGTCTGTCTGTTTGAAAAGGCTAATCTTCGGAACGGCTGAACGGATTTTGACGGGATTTTCACTGACAAGTAGAGGATTGACCAGGGTGTAACATAGGCTACTTTTTTAACCGACTTTCAAGAAGGGAGTTGTGTTTTTCTACCTATGTACACCGAAATCTCCGAGATTTCTGAACCGATTTGCGTCATTTCTTTTTTAATCGATAGAGGAACTTTGCGACATTGTTTCATAAAAAATTTGGAGTCCAACTCCTCAATCCTGATGCTGCAGGGGATCTGACCAATCCACGCGGGCGAAGCTGCGGGCATCAGCTAGTCCTCAATAAAAGAGTTCTCACAGGATTTTAAAAACCTAAAGCCAAGCAGATGAAGTCGTGCGTATCAGCAAGTATTTTTATAAGTCCATAACAAAATAATCCTTGAGTGCGATTTCACCTGGTGGTAGGTGTTGATGCAGTAGAAAGCTTCGTTTCTCGAGGCTCGAGCTATAACTATTGTAAAGTTGTCATGTAGAGTTTGAACTTTTTTTTATTCAGATACCTCACCTGATGGTAAGCGATGATGCTGTCTAAGATGGAAGCGAGCTGATCTGGAAGGGTATGGTAGTTTTGATTAAACCCATTGCACTTTGGTTTCTACACGGCATCGTACCGGAATGGTATAATCGCTTGACGACATGATTTTACCGTTAGGGTGGTAACAACTAGCTACAACTACAGCCTCCCACCAGATCAGACATCAGGAAGTCGTCAAAACATGTTTAAGAAGGGTCTCTCCGTCACTCACTCCATACAAACGTAGTTCCAATTTCATTTGAATATTAAGCAACCAAAGTCCATGAAATTTTGCGGTCTTACAACTTCACATACAAATCTTTGAACCCCTGTAATTTTAAAAATACATATTTTTAGAAAAATCTAAAACACTACAGACATAGATATTAGTTCCTAGAATATGTCTGCAAAATTTCATGGTTGCTTAATATTCAAATGAAATTGGAACTACTATTGTATGGAGTAAGTGACGGAGAGAGCCCTGTTAAACCATTTGATAACATCGTCTGCTGGCTCTCAGACTACAAAGCCCAGTCTGTATTAATATCCGGGCCAGAACAATATCGCACCGCTTTTTGAAACAAAACCGGGCTCATGCAAATGTGTATGGGAGGTTACGCGGCGCTGTAAAATTGTGGATTTACGAATAAAAAAATCTTTTTTTTTTAACTTGGCCCAGTTTTGTTCGCACACGAGGTTTAATTAGCCTCGTATTGTGCGTGTATAGTGATTAACACCTAGTTCACATCCTAGATTGTTCTTAGCTGAAATATTATGCTGAAACTTGATGAAAACTTGCTTTTTTTACACGACTGTCCAAAATAAAGGAGTGTAAACAAAAAAGTGTTCAGGCATTATTCAAATATGTGAGTTTATTTATTCCGCCGTAACCTCTAAATTTCTGAAAAGATTTGGATGTATCGGGTATCGTTAGAATAACCAATGCCTAACTGATGGAGTTTTCTTTATTAACCCGGCCGACCCAAAAAGAGGGGTGTTATAAGTTTGACGTGTGTATATGTGTATCTGTCTGTGGCATCGTAGCTCCTAAACTAATGAACCGATTTTAAGTTAGTTTTTGTTTGTTTGTAAGGTGGCTTGATCGAGAGTGTTCTTAGCTATACTGGGTTTTTATTCTAAGTAGCTATAATTCAAGAAAATCGGTTCAGCCGTATGAAAGTCATCAGCTCTTTTCTAGTTACTTCCTAGTACCTTCACTAGTCGGGGGTGTTATAATTTTTTTATTAAACTTGTTCATAAGATATTTTCTTTTAGAAGTAGGTAAGTTTAGCTTGTTACGACTATACTCATGTATTTAGGCGATGTAAGATCGACTAGATTCAAATCACTCACGGTAGCTTAAACGTTGAAATAATATTTTCTATTGTAAATTATATTTCCGTTGAACAAATATTCAAAACTTTTAATATGTTTATATTCCAAAAAGGCTTATCCAAACAATAAACAAATATTAACATCAAGTGTACCTAAATGCCAAGACAAATAAATAAAAGACGGCATACGCCCTTCGGTTCTTTATTATCAAATCAAAGTAGCTAAGTGATCGCTCCGAGGCACGAAGTAAAACAACATACCTTCGTAAGGGCCTCATGTTTATACAGCGATAATAATAAATGTTTCACTAGATAGGGTTCATGGTAACTATATAAAGAAGAATATGAAAGTATGTAAAGTTAATTAAACACATAATAAAAACGCAAGAATACGATGAAATTGTTCTGTTATTTGTGTGATGGGAGGCTTCGGTCGTAGCTAGTTACCACCCTATCGGCCAAGAGACCGCCAAGAGATTTAGAGTTCGGGTACAATGCCGTGTAGAAACTGAAGGAGTATAGGTTCAATGAAAACTGCCATGCCTACATCTCCCAGGTTAGCATGCTTCCATCTTGGACTGCATCATCACTTAGCACCAGGTGAAATTGCAGTTAACAGGGCTCTCTCCGTCACTCGTTTCCACTCGTTTCATACAATCGTAGTTCCAATTTCATTTGAATATTAAGCAAGCAAAGTCCATGAAATTTTGCAGGCATATTCTAGAAACTAATATCTGTGTCTGTGGTTTTTTAGATTTTTCTAAAAATATGTAGTTTTAAAATTACAGGGGCTTCGAGATTTGTATGAAAATTTTAAGACCGCGTAACTTTGAAACCGAATATTTTAACAGAAATCTGGAAAACCACAGACATAGATATTAGTTTCTAAAATATGTCTGCAAAATTTCATGGACTTAGGTTGCTTAATATTCAAATGAAATTGGAACTACGATTGTATGAAACGAGTGGAAACGAGTGACGGAGAGAGCCCTCTTAAGGGCTAACTTATATCTTAATACATGTTGTTACTATGAAGTATGAAGCGTCCCATCCAGTGGAACATATTTATATCGCTGTGTTTATCCAAAATACACAAACATACAACATACTCAATAAAAATTGTTTTTCCTAAACATAATATTATGTTCAGAAAAACAATCTTTGATATGAGGTTTATTTCCGTTGTATAAATATTTATATTAATTTCATCTACCCAATTAATTCACATGGGTGTTTACATAGTATGTACATTACGTATTCCATAGATATTTATTCATATTTCCATATATGTCTATATATAACATATCGGCGCAATAATGAGACACGTAATTCATAGATCGAATGACGAGTAGAATCCTCAATGACGCATCGTACGTCGTCGACGTTTCCGAACCCCACCGCCACGATAGTATTTAAAAGCGAAGCGGTCCAGCGGAGCGGCATTCTATTATCGACAGTCGAAGTGATAACACGTTGAATTTCTCTACTTGTTTAATTTATTCGGTTTAGTTTGACAGTTAATTGTAACTTTGGTTTAAATGTTGAGTTTCTTAACTTCTTTCAATTTGTTCGTTTTAGTTTGACGGTTAAATGTAATTTCGGTTAAAATATTGTAAATTGAATCTTATTGTAAATCGAATCTTTGAAAAGAGCAACCGCTGAGTTTCTTGCTGGTTCTTCTCGGTGGGAAAGGCGTTCCGAACCAGTGGTAGATTCATTTAATGATTCAAAAGTATTTGTAAAAGTTTATTAGGATAAAAGTAATATTAAAGATGGTTAAAGATTGATAATAAACTGTGATGAATAATAACAACGGCGCGAGTTTTATTGGAGCAAGTTCTCCTACTCTTACATCAGAAGAAGGGATGAATCAACGCCAATTACCATCATCGCCTCGCTAATAGCAACGGCATTTCTGGATAATACTTTAGAGACATAGATTGAGAAATAATGAATAGATTTTAGCCGTTTATTTTCAAACTTCAACCCTGATGTGAAAGAAATGAATATGATTTAAAATACAACGAAGTGCGACTGAAAGCAGCTAGCGCTCATTTAGGAGCAGTAAAATCGTGGGAATGTTTGCTTAAAACCACGACACGGAGTACAGTACCAGTTTTAGAACAATCAATCCAAGGAGTATAACCTGAGTGAATTGGCATACGTATGATGTTGGATAAGTGAAATAATGGCTGAAGGTATCCAAAGTCTGGAACGTGATACAAACCTAAGATTTCAAAGATAGTTGCCGACAGAAGATGACGTGCCTGGCGTGGTGTGAGCTGTTTTATTTGTCATCATTTCATTTATTATTATCATAATCTTTATTTATTTTTCCAGTGGTAGGCCGCTATTAGAAGCAGATGTGTTTTGTAAAGCTTCACAGGTGTATTTCTTTGAAAACATTTACTTTACTATTTCGTGGTCCCAAGATGATAGTAGACGGGTTTAAGCAATTTATCGGACTCCTGTTGTGTTTCTGGATAGTTCCGTTTTTTTTTTTGTCTTCAAAATCGTTTTTGATTATTCGTAGATTTCGCTGTTAATGGCGAACCGTTGAATATTCTTAAATTTCACAGCAGTCACTTTGAGAGGTCATAATAGCATAGTAGTTTTGTTTTTTAAGTGATCCTTAATACCGTACTAGATCAAGGGCTTGTTTTATGGTGGGAGACACTGATCGGCAGTGTTCCTTCTTTTCAACGTTTTCTGTTTTACGGTGGAATACTATTACCAAGGACCAAGCTACTGACTGGATGTTGTGTCATATAGAATCGGTTGTTTTCTTCGTAATACAGGTTTATCGAATAACTTTGACAAACTCTGTGGTGAGCTGACGGGTCTGTGCGAGGTGACTCAACGGCTTTGGTGATTTGCTGATCATTTTCCATTTCCGTTAAAAGTATTGGCTCCGTTAGGAAGTGTTGTTGGGAAAACTAAATTGTCTTTCTTGGCCGTTGGTTATGAATATCTTTTGTAGGATTTAATCTCAGAGATTTTTAATTTTTTTTTAAGTTGATATTTTAATAGTTGTTCCGCGTGTTTCTCAGACCACTGCCGCATTTGGCGGATTAAACATTTGTGGGTACATGGATTGTTCGATTAGGTATTTGGAGCTCGAATCCAAGCTATCTTAAAGACTTACTGGAACATCTTCGTATTGGCCATTTCTTTCGAGTTTCTCGTTCGGTTCAGACTTATTCTAATTACAAGTTTCGCACTTAAACGTTTCCGTGTGTTGTGCGTGCCAATGCCAAATATCAACGATACGTAGAACCGGTATCCCAGTTTCCTTTTTGTCTTAAATGATAGTAGTGAATAAATTTTTAAGGTTTCATTTTTCAACCAAGATACGAGTCTTGTAGTCATAAATTTGTTGAATGTTCATAAGTTTGGTTCATTAAGAAGGCCATTATTGTAAAGAATTTTCTACTAAGTAATTTACTTGGACGATTGACAGACAATTTAAATCAGTTTTAATAACACCATCCCATATTAAGATCAAGCTCAAGCTTTACGAGAAAGTTAAAAATGTCTAATCAAACCTTCAGTGGAATACATCAAATCACACCATAAAGCGATCCTAAAAGAGATGAAAGTACTGACTTAATCACGGCATATCTGAGGTACTTATTGTCTACTGACGAGAAAAGGTTGTCATGGGCAGAATGGCCGAACATGTTCTCAAATTATGTAATTCACCCAAGAAATCAATGAGACCACATCGGTGATGACTGACTGACAGACCTCACTTGTTCCTGAAGTGCAATCTAAATTTTAATTTCAAGGCGATCGACGTGGTTTCATAATTTAACTGTTTTGACGTGTTCCTATTATCAACTAATTATGAAATTCGCCCAATCGGCGATGAGTTGATGACTGACTAACAGACCTCGCTTGTTCCTGTAGTGCAATCCAAATTTTAATTTCAAGGTGTTGACGCGATTTTATAATTTAAATGCTTCCATGTGTTCCTATTATCTACCAAATAGTACAGACCTCATAAAGAGATGTGTTTGCGAATCCACTTTTTCTCTTCTTATTGTTACAAATTTTTGGTACCAACCAAATACGAACAGATAATAACATTACAATTGTCGTGATTCGATTAAATTTACTGTTTAATAATTCCATAATTATTCAAAGTTTTGAGTAAATCGTGTTTGTCCATAGTCAATATTATTTTCAAGTGGCAACTTTAACAATATTGGCAATATCATTTTTTATGTTGGCAGTCTTGTGATATGTTTGAATCGACCAATAGCAAGTGGCGCGGGTATTTTTATGATAAAATGGCGTGAAGTGGTAGGGAGATTTTTGGGGTAGACACGCTAACCAGCGGCAGAGCGGCATTCATTACGTGTGGTGTTTCGACAGAGTGAAGTAGTGAAAGGACTTCTTGAGTCAGTACTGTGAAAGTGATTTTAAGTTGCAGTTGTAATTGGTGAGTTCGTTCCAATTTGTACAGATAATGTGAATTTACATACGTGTGGATATTGTTGGTTAGAAATGTTGATTAGACGGTTGAGATAGTAGTTACGATGGAGCCAATCTAGTGTAGGGTACCGTCGCCCAGTTACTTGTTGTTATTATAATCAGAGTTCTACAAGTCGGTGATACATATCAGATCTAGTTATAGAATCCCGTGGTGTTTTATGAATTCGTAACGCTGGGTGTTGTATATATCAAAACCGATTCATTATTCTGCGGCTCTGGTCAGAGACACTTCTCAGTAGACACGGTCTGTCGTACTTACTGTAGGTTTTAGAGTTGTGGTTACCTTATGTAGTTTCCGTTGGTTGAGGTCATAGTACTAGTTGTGGTAGCTAGGCTAGATGGTCGGTTTGGGACCGGTATAGGGGTGGAAGAGCCGGTCTAGGTAGAGTTGGGGTTTTGTATTTATCAAACAATGATAAAAAAAAAAAAAAAAAAAATGGGATAGTAATGATTAAAAAAAAAAGAGGATAAATATTTAAAAAAAAAGGGTAATACCGCAAAAAAAAAAAAAAACAAACAAAAAGATAAACAATGCAAAAAAAAAAAAAAGAAAGAAAGAAAAAAAAACTGATAATAATATTGTATAAAATGTTAACGTAAAAGCTGAAGTAAGAATATCCTCTGAATATGAATATTACTGAACAATAGACGTGAACTTCATCGAAGTAAACCAATGGGACCAGAAGAAAAGTTTGCCACGATTAACGAACGTTTGGAAAGCGTACCAAAATTTGAAGTACAAAGTAATGTGGCCGTATCGGCTATGAGTAAACGTAATAGTACGGCAAAGTGAGGATTTGACGCGCAGACTGACGTGCTTTTATAAGTTAAGTACTTTTCCATTATTTAAGTGTAAACGGCAAGGCCAATATGAGCGCTGAGGCTCTGAGGCTGAACCAATATTAGCGCTGAGGCTTGAGGTTCCGCCGTCATCACTTTTTACTATCTTTCCGAAGGTGTAAACGTCAAGGCCAAAATGAGCGCTGAGGCTCTGAGGCTGAACCAAAATTAACGCTGAGGTTATGAGGTTCTGGCGTCATCACTTGGGGTTTCAATTATCCTTAAAGTCCATTTGATGTGTGAACCAAAATTAGCGCTGAGGCTATGAGGTTGTAACGTCATTTGTGCTTTAAGATAATTGAAATGTGAAAAAAAAAAAAAAAAAAAAAAGAAGCAAAAAAAATGGTTACTGAACCGAAATTAGCGCTGAGGCTATGAGGTTCTGATGATCACTTATGTGTTTTCAATTGTCTTGTAATTCATGTGTCAACGTCAAGGCTAAAATGAGCGCCGAGGCTCTGAGGCTGAACCAAAATTAGCGCTGAGGCTATGAGGTTCTGACGTTATCACTTATGTGTTCCAAGATAATTGAAATGTGTTTACGTGAAGGCTATGAGTTAACGTGAAAGCTAATATGGGTGTCGAGGCCCTGAGGCTATGAGATTCTTAACGTGATAAGAGTGTTGAGGAACCATTTTTGATTTCGAAATTATAAGGGTTTATGTGTGTGTGATGTTGGTTTACTAATTTATGCACTTTATTGCAGAGAAAAAGGACGAGAGTAGGCGCAGGGACGCGCCTATGATCAGTATGGCCGTATCGGCGCAATAATGAGACACGTAATTCATAGATCGAATGACGAGTAGAATCCTCAATGACGCATCGTACGTCGTCGACGTTTCCGAACCCCACCGCCACGATAGTATTTAAAAGCGAAGCGGTCCAGCGGAGCGGCATTCTATTATCGACAGTCGAAGTGATAACACGTTGAATTTCTCTACTTGTTTAATTTATTCGGTTTAGTTTGACAGTTAATTGTAACTTTGGTTTAAATGTTGAGTTTCTTAACTTCTTTCAATTTGTTCGTTTTAGTTTGACGGTTAAATGTAATTTCGGTTAAAATATTGTAAATTGAATCTTATTGTAAATCGAATCTTTGAAAAGAGAACCGCTGAGTTTCTTGCTGGTTCTTCTCGGTGGGAAAGGCGTTCCGAACCAGTGGTAGATTCATTTAATGATTCAAAAGTATTTGTAAAAGTTTATTAGGATAAAAGTAATATTAAAGATGGTTAAAGATTGATAATAAACTGTGATGAATAATAACAACGGCGCGAGTTTTATTGGAGCAAGTTCTCCTACTCTTACAAACATATATTTAATTCATTTTTAGGTTTCCATACCTCAAAAGGAAAAACGGAACCCTAATAGGATCACTTTGTTGTCTGTCTGTCTGTCCGTCTGTCGTGTCTGTCCAGAAAACCTATAGGGTACTTCCCCGTTGACCTGGAATCATGAAATTTGGTTGGTAGGTAGACCATATAGCACAAGTAAAGGAAAAAATTCGAAAACCGTGAATGTGTGGTTACATCACAAAAAAATGTGTTGCAATTTTCAAAGTAAGATAACTATACCAAGTGGGGTATTGTATGAAAGAGCTCTACCTCTACACTCGAAAACAGATTTTTGTTTATTTTTGTGTCGATTTATAGTTCAAAAGTCGAAAAAAATACGACTGTAGAGTCTACGGAACCCTCGGTGTGCGAGTCTGAATCGCACTTGGCCGGTTTTTATTATTTGTTGTATAGCGGCAATAGAAATGTGTGAAAACTTTGACTCTACTACGGTTCCTGAGATACAACCTGCTAACAGACAGACGGACGGACAGCAGAGGCTTAGTAATAGGTTCCCTTTGGCACTCTTCGGGAGCGGAACCCTAAAAAAAAACGCTATTGTAAAACTGAAAACAATAAAATTTGAAAAGGAATGCCCGGATAAAATGTGAATAAAAATACTCATAAAAGCAAGTTTTTTCACGGAAATTGCTGAAAAATCCGTGAAAGTCAAAAATAATCCGAGCCGTCAATGATACCGTTTATATTTGAGCCGATTTTTGTTTACACCAACGCTCATGGCAAAGGAAAACATGGGGAGATAATTGAATTGCTTTCTACGGAAGGGTTTAATACTCGTGGTTCTCTGATCGGATTCAATTGATTTGAAAGTTTAAGTATAAATAAAAGCTAAAAGCTTTTTATAATAATATGTGAGCCTATTTTTAGATGAGACTTCTTCTTTTATGTTTGTTATGCGATTACTTCGCCAAAAATGAACCGATTTTGATTATTTTTTCGTTTGGTTGCTCATAGTTCTGAGGTGGTCTCATTTCAGTTTGGTGAAGATCTGATGAATATCTCGAGATATAGATAGCAGAACTCCTCAATGGATAAGAGTAAATTGCTCGCGATCGGTCTAATAGCTTAGTAAACAGTAGGTTTTAAACCAGGTAGAGCATATTTTAAATACCCCCTCATACCCCCACTGCAATCTCAACTTATCGCGTACTATGACTATAGAATAGATTTTTATTCAAATAGACTTTCACAAGTGCTTTTGAATCGTCAAATAATTTACCACTGGTTCGGAATGCCGAGAATAACCAGCAAGAAACTCGGCGGTTGCTCTTTTCAATTCTTCAATTTACAGTAATATTCCATATATATTCCATATAATAACTGGTAAACAAGAAGCCGTCTGTCATCCTCGGGCACTATCTGGAGTTATTATCTAAATTGATGAGAGTTTACGAGTCTCGCGCGCTGTAAACAAATGCGGAGCCATTAGCTGTAACGATGTAATTTTCTGTTAGCTATCCGCTTTGTTGCGTGGTCTAACTTACAGGATTATAATAATGATCGGCGAATTACTTGAGTAAAAACACGCGCTTAGTATTATATGAGCTTCTATAAAATACTGGCATGTGACGTCACAATGATTTGACGTTCTTATTTGGTTTAATCGAATTTAAAATGGTTATCACACTTACAACTAACAAAGGACGTGTATTTTACGTATTTTTTTAGCATTTTTTAGTTTTTTTTTCCATGTTAGCTTGCCATCGTCACCTCCACGTAACGTAAATTGAAGCACGCTAGACCAATGATATAGATAGGCCTAGATGGTATATAAAAGTTCTCTCACGTATAAATCGATGGGCTAAGTGGTCTTTGAAACAACCTTGCAGCCAAATACTTAGTCGTCTCAACAAAATAAAATTATTAGCAAAACATTATAGCTATAAAATTTCTTATGAAAATCGCTTCAGCTTGGATCCTAAGCCACAAAGTGAAAAGGAATACTCAGACCATTTGGATGAGTGCGGATATTGTTAACCTTCAAGCATTTAAATTCGTTTCGCGGAAATAAGTGCGAAAGAGAAAAAGGAAGGCAAAGAAAGCGTGGAGCTATTTGTAATGTTCTAATTGGTTGCTAGGTTTTATCCTTTGGAACGATTTGCTGGAATTATTCCAATTTTTTTTCTTTTTACAGCGCTTGACGGCAATCAGGTATGATTATCTTCAAGCGCATTTCTATAAGGCCTCACAAGGATGCCGATTGTCAACGTTCACGGTTTCTTGTTCTGTTTTAGAACGGTAAAGGCCACTGCCATACTTCCACTACATTCTGCCATATTTTGAAAAATTATGTGACTAATATTTACATTGTCCCTCAAACTAAAACTATGGTTTCTTAAAACAGCTTTACCTGTGATGTTAAGGCCTCATTCGCACGAGAGCTTTTTAAACATCCGTTAAAAAAGCATTCAAATAGAACAAATGCATTCCTAAGTAATGTGAGTAAGTATGTATCTGTTCACACGTCAACGCTTTTTTAACGCGGACTTTGTATTTTCAGCGCAACGCCGGGTTTTAGCGCAACGCTTTTTTAACGCTCGTGCAAATTAAGGCTAAGTTCAACTGTTAACAGTACTGAAAATAAAACGTACAAAGTTACTTTTTAATTTATTTTATTAAAGTTTTTAGTCCGCATTAAGTAACTTAGTTATCTGTAAGTCTCTGTACAGACTGTATTTTTCAATCGAACTGAAATATTTATGAAACAATAAGTAATTGCTTATCTAAAACAACTGTATAAAACAAATGTTCCATTTTGCTGATACAATAATATTCATAAGCGTGTTTCTGAAGACAATAATTCAAATGAACTTTTTGAGTTTACAAAGAACCATGCAGTATATATGAGGAAATAATTTTCAAAATCATAGATCTATTTTTTCTGTACTGCAATTTTTGCACATAAAATTTCACAGTTCCTAAAAAGAAAAAACGGATTTAAGGGATTCTTGAACTGGGCTATTCAATTGATATCATTGCGTTATATGTTAAATTTTTAAATAATATGGAGTTGAAAATATCCAAATAACCATAGTTAAATTAATGTTTCTACAGTTTGAACTATGAAAAAAGATAGCAAATAAAATTTTTGAAGATCTATTTAATACTGTTACAAAATACTGACAAATCGGCTAAGTAATTTGAATCTAAGTAGACTAATAATTTGGTCACAAAGCTATCTCGTTTGCTTGGAAAATAAATTACTTACAAGCCAGAAAAAGAAAAATACAAGACACTGTCGATGAAATTATGTTCGTCAGAGCTAAAGATATAAGGAAATTCGCTAACAAACTATGAAAAGAAAAATGTATTTTTGAATCAATGAGTCGATATGATTTACTCGCTGAAACAAAAATCTGAATATTCAAAGCAGATAAAATTAAGTAAATAATATTTCTTTCTAAAATTTCAAACTGTCACACAGACAGAGATACATGACTAAACTAAAAACATACTAAAGAAGTAAATAATAGTTGTAATAATTATGCTTCACAGAAAGTCAATTAAATTAAGTGCAATCCAAACTTAATTAAAGATTTAGTTGAAGTTACCTACTGCAAAAATGCTAACAATAATAATTGCTAATCAAAACTAAAAAGAAATTGAAACTATTCTATTAACTTGAAGATTTAATCAGTCAATGATTAGTCATTGTTAGTTGAACAAGGATTAATGTATCATTACAACCTGTTATACCGTTAGCTAAAATTATTTACATATTTACAAAAACTATTGGTCCATCTATGTTAAAAAACTAAAATTAAATTAAAAGAACACACTTGTATTGGATTCATATTAATAAAATGTACAAGATAACAACGCAATGAATGGTTTTTTTTTTCTAAAAACTGAAAAACTTCTAAAAGAGTTCTTAAGGATCCTTCTTAGCAATCTACGTTTCTCAATTTAGATAATTGCTTATTTTTAATGAAAGTTAACAATCTGAATTAAAAATAAGTAACTATCTCTTTTGCATATAAATTGGAAGTAATTTTGGTGTCTTTTAATTTTGATTTGAATATTCTTATTACAATTTTTTCTTCAATTTATTTTTACGTTCTTTAATAAGTATTAAAGTCCTAGCAAGGACATTATGTTTAACATCACACAAAATTTCAAATCTAATGTAAGTGACTCATCAACTCTATAGATTTTAATTGAATCTGAGACTGTTATCACTCAATTTTAATCACGTGATCTTTAGTAATATCATAATTAGGATGGATATGCGGCTGCGCCTCATTATCGTATAGTATGTACATAAATTTATCATATTCCCTAAACAATACGTATATACAAAGATTTACAACGAATACTTTAACAACGTCTCATGCATCGTTAAACACTCCAACTTATTTAGAATCTATATCTTCAAGTTTTTTTACGGATATGGTAATAATATTATTTGAAAACAATCGTTTTATCATCACATTCACTAATAAATTCATCGAGTCTTGGAAATTCACTATTAACGCCTTCTTATTAGCGCGTTGAAAGTCAAATGTAATCTGTAACGCACTTGAGAAGGTCCGGCGGGAGTCACACGATCTCGTCGTGGTGTACCACGTCACTGCAACTGCCGGCACGCTGCAGTCAGGCACGCTGGCGTCACACTCTCAGCTCCTCCATTGTCACATTCGATTTTGCGTTCAACTGTGTATTCTTTTTCGTCAATGTATTCGTATTTATCATTTGCATTTGATGTGCCGAGAGCAGGGGCTGATTCTCTTGCAACTGACCGCTTGCTAACGTGTTTATATTACTTTTCCCTATCTTAGGAGGCGGAGGTGCTCTCGGTAGAGTGGCCATACCTGCTACATTATTACTAGGCAAATCAGCAAACTCTGGAGGAGGTAGTTGATGGTGTGAATGCGTGTGGTGATGGCTCAAAATTGTTGCTGGATCATTTTTTAAACTAGTCTGAAACGAAAGGGCTCCTTCTAAATCACCACAAATATTGTTCGGCATCTGACCATTTTCTACTCTTTTCTTCAAATGCGAGCCATTCGCGTGGCCGTCTTGGCCATTCATTCTTGTTTTATCTCTCTGGTAGTAAACACCAGCGAATATTAATACATTTAATATGAGCAAAGAGCAACCTATAGCTATCGTTACACTAAGAGCAGTCGAGTAAGCTGCAAAACCATCTTCTGGCGGAGCGACTGTAGAACCTTCTGATTTATGGACCTCTGATGCCCCAACAGTGCTTGGGGTCATAGAGTTAAGCCCCACTATATTAAAATTTAATGGCGATGTAACGTTAAGAACGGTTAACAAAGGAACTTTGGTGGCTAAACCAGTGTCTGTTAGCACCATTTCTGTAGTCTTCTTGAACGGTGGTGTAAAACTTTTAAGTGTTGGCTGTAGAGACGTGTCCTCATTTTCTAGCTGGTGATGCGACGGAGGAACATCTTCTCCACCTGGTCGGTGGAGGTCTGGCACTAGGTTTAACCAGAACGATAGTCTGTGGACAAAGGATTAAGCATGAATAATTATGTTACATATATTCAAACTTCAGCGAGACTTCTCATTGACTATACCACAATTCTTGAAGACAAAAGTCTTTAAACAGTACGTCTTACCAGTAACGACTGGTAATCAATATATTCTGAGTATAGCTGGTGTCTATTGGATTCGAAAAGCCGAAAATAAAGCACGCTGGCATTACTTATAAGAGGCCTACATTATGCCCAACACTGGATGCACATAATATACAGAAGATTGGATTGGCGTTACTGTATTCAACATAATGTACAATTTCACTTCTAGTCTACCAACCTGTGAGCTCGATAATGATTCTTCAGTTTTGACTTGATATCAATATTCAAGTACTTTTTGTGGACCGCTTCATACGCCGTCCATTCGATGTTCTTCATTCTGACTCGTTCTTGTCTCCCAGCTCTGATCGGATCACTCTCTTGAGCTTCATTCGGATTTCTGTTACAAAAATGTTTTAATCATCTTTTAATAAAGTCAAAGTCAAGTTAAAGTCAAAATCATTTATTCAAAGTAGGTACAATTGTACTCCTTTTGAAGGTCGAAATTGTTAAATTTGTACGATATAGTGGTGATAATTAATTACATAACTTAAAAATAAATACTATCAAAACAATTCAATATTAGTAAGTAAACCTAGATAACAAATACATCATAAACTCTACTATTTTTTCTTTCTAAAAATAAAATTCTTACTAATAGTTGCAAAACATCAAGAAACCTTTGAAGCATGTAAAAATTGTCTTCTCAAATAAAAATGGAACAAATGTGTCTGCTGATATCTTGCCAACATTAAGCACAAAACGGTGACCTAATATCTTTCAATAGCATAAAAAGAATATGCAGCAAAAAATCTATAACTGCTCACTAGGTATAACTAATAGATTTGCATTTTGTCCAGAAAAATATTTTTGATATTGAAACAAAGGGTATTTTTTCGGTAAAACTCGCTTACCCAGTCTTGGCAAAGTTCCCCCAATACAGCATAACTGATTCCGACAGCGCTACTTCGGATTTTGTGTAGTTACGCGGGAAGTGTGCCAACCCGCCGACTAGGGGTGCCCCGAAAATGTATGGCAGCTCCTCACCATGGATGCAGCCTTGTCTCTGTTAAAGAAATAAAGATAATCAATAAAATAAGGCCGGCAAACAACTTGTAACTGAACTAACGGGGTCCTAAAAAACTCTACCCTATTTTTCCTTCGGATCTTTCTAAAGATTACATTTTAAAACAATTTCTTTAAAGTGGCAAGTGTATCGTATAGCGGTAGGACCCCTTGTAATGTTGTGTCCATAATAAACCAAGAACTTTTAGAGCGTCGGAAATAATGAGTTCATCAGACTCAAACGACTTTACGGAGTTCAAGTATTGAAAATGTGTGATTGCGTATAAATATTTATTTAGCATTTGGTATGGTGAGACAAGTGCTAGTTCGAGAATTAAAATGTGTGTTCCGCATAGGAACGCATTAAAATATGAAAGGATCATGAGACTGCTCTTACAAGACAACACTTCATATAGAGCCCTACTTATTAGACGTGTGTGTGTGAGTGTGCTTCTTCTTTAGGAAAGGAAGAAGTTGTGTGCGGCATCATTCACTCTAGTTGGCGTAAAAAGGGTTTAGAGTGAATGATGGTACGTAGCTCCACCACGCCACGTACGGTGAGCTTCTGCCTTCCTTTGGTATCCCATCGTCATACTGGGACCCTCGATGAATCAAGAGATCAATATGGCACATAAAATACCAACGAACAGTAGCTCCCCCCCCACACACGTCATCATCCAAATAAACAGCGCAGCGTATGCAAGCATACTTTAGGAAGTGGTGCGTGCCACTTATGATCCCACGTTGCAGCCGAAGCTGAAATAGCATTTTTATAGTGGTGCTCTCCCACTACAGACCTGTAATAGGTTTCAAGGACGGGTCAGACTCACTGCGGGAATATCCACAGGCCTTAACCCAATCTTCAGTATATATGCATTAGCGTAATTTTGTATGGGTATGTTATTAATATTGGGTAACCACCACAAGGCGGTTAAGTATTCCAACAAATGTCAGAATACAAACAGAACAGCAGCATTACCTGCCCTCTGTGGTCAGTCTGTTATTAAAGCACATTAGAATCATCTCAGCAAAGGATTCACAAAGCGCCTAAGACACTAGGGCTCTCCTCAGTTAGGATTGACAAAGCATCAAAGGCACCAGGGTTCTCCCTCGCATAAGTTTCTTCCAACGCGCTCTGTCATATGTCAGATAGTTAGTTAATATCACCGAAAGCCATCTCAAGCAAAGATCACCGAATATCCGGAGGACACGCGGTTCTCCCCGCCCGAGCAGCCACGTCGTCAACAGTTCAAACATAAATCGCTTTTAGATCTTAGGAGGTATCGCCCCTATATAACAAATATATCTGTGTAATTAAAGTGGTCCCTTCTATTAGAATATTTGCTTAGAGTGTTTCTATCCAAGCACCAACTTGGTCCGAGTCTCAACTCAGTATTCTTTAATATAAACTTTATGTATCGCCCCAGTACAGAATTTAAACAAATTAATTATCTCCGCGCATTACGACGTCCGCACAGACACCGCCGCCGATGCAAACGCACGCGGTCCCGCCGTGCGAGTTACGTCGTTCACGTTTTGATTTCGACTCTCGAGCACTAACGCCCGCGCACACATCGTTCGCGACGCAATTCGACCGCAGTCGATCGCGCCGCTGCATCACCGACATGCCAAACGGTGTTTGCCTCTTTTCGAAAATGCGGACGGCCCACATTAAGATTGAAACGTCTAAAGGAATTAATTTTATGTTCGTATGAGTAAGTACACCTCTACAAGTATTCAATGACCTGATTTTGATAAAATTGAAGCAAAAATTTTAATATTATTTTTATATAATTTTATAACACTTTGGTGTAAAATCTAGGGTCGTTACAAACTTGGGCATTGACGCGATTGGATGGCGAATGACGGGTGCATGCGATTGGTTGATCAGTCGGCGCGGGTGCACGCGATTGGTTGATACGTCGACTTTCGCGTCTCGGATACGCCAACTTTCTCACACTACACCTTTTCAGATCCAAGTTGTTTGCAGGGCACTATAATTAAATTTTTACTAAGAGTATCTCTCGAAAATATAAGGAAAGCCTCCTTGCCTTAATTCATATTAGATACAGGTAGTACAACTTTACAAGCGCTTTACTTTGAATAAAAAACATCGTTCAGAAAGGTTGCATATTATTATTTCACGTAATATACTGGGATATGGCCGATGAGTGATTACCAAAAAATCTCTGTATATATAAAATTGTAAAGTTGCTCTAGCCTCTGCTTGGAACAAATAATGTGGTATGAAAAAAAAGTCAACCGCAAAAACAATTTGTTTGCAATAATGTTGCAGTTTAGGTACTAGGAAATTATCTTTGGATATTAGCATGATAAGGAAATCCGAATTTGTTCGTATTTTAGTAAGCACTTTAGTGTCTATAAAAGTAAAGAACTTTGAAGAGGTGCTAAGACCCAAGAGACCCAAAAAGAGGGGTGTTATAAATTTGACGTGTGTGTCTGTCTAAACTAATGAACCGATTTTAATCTAGTTTTTTTGTTTGAAAGGTTATTTAAACGAGAGTATTCTTAGATATAATCCAAGAAAATCGGTTCAGCCGTTTGAAAGTTATCAGCTCTTTTACCTTCAATTGTCGGGGGTGTTATAAATTTGAACTCGTCAAAGCTCTGCCTGTTGCTATCGGTAACTGAGACTATAGAAGTAGGTTGTAAAATACTGTTCTATTTCTAGAATCCGTAATATTATTTCCACTCCAATCAACGAATATTTCGTAGGTATTCAAAGGTAGGTTCTCGTAAATTGGGTTTTGAATACAATTTAATATTTGAAGCGAAATTACGAGAGCATTATATCAATAATAATTACAAAATGAGTTTTAGTTTCAACGGCTTTGATATTTGACGCGTGGTGATTTTCACTTGGTTACGAAAATATTACACAATCACACTTAAAATTATAAAGCCGAAAGTTTGTGTGTGTGTGTGTGTGTGTGTGTATGTTTGTTACTCCTTCACGCAAAAACTACCAGACGGATTTGGCTGAAATTTGGAATGGAGATAGATAATATCCTGGATTAGCACATAGGCTACTTTTTATCCCGGAAAATCAAAGAGTTTCCACGGGATTTCGAAAAACCTAAATCCACGCGGGCGAAGCCGCGAGCATCGGCTAGTCAGTAATAACTCTCTCTCTCTCTCTCTGAATCATATTGCTCATTGGTGACGATCGTGCTCCATTTTAAGTTTCCGTACCTCAAAAGGAAAAAACCGGCTAAGTGCGAGTCAGACTCGCGCACTAAGGGTTCCGTACTCGGGTATTTTTTCGACATTTTGCACGATAAATCAAAAACTATTATACATAAAAATAAATAAAAATCTGTTTTGGAATGTACAGGTAAAGCCCTTTCATATGCTACCCCGCTCGGTATAGTTATCTTACTTTAAAAATTGAATTTTAATTTTTTTTAAATGATGTAACCACAAATTCGCGGTTTTCAGATTAATTCCTGTATTTGTGCTATCTACCTGTCACGGGAAGCACCCTATAGATTTCTTGACAGACACGACGTTCAGACAGACAGACAGACAACGAAGTGATCCTATAAGGGTTCCGTTTTTCCTTATATGAGGTACGGAACCCTAAAAACGAAATTGACGCCATTGTTGTATACGAGCTTTGCCTATCTAAAGTTTTATAATATCATTGTCACAAGCTATGTAAAACAGGTGCCAATTTTGAGCGACGACATTAAAATTCAAGAAGACATATTTCAATTCCCACACTGTTCAAATACAAGCCAGTACAATTCAAGGAGTGATTTCTTTTTAAACTTTGAACGTTTCCCGATCCCAAATGTTGCTTTCATATCTTTTGAAATTCAGTGCCACATTGAAGTTGTATTAACTTCGGGGGTTATACAAAGGTTATAGAACATTCGAGATTTATGTTCTGTATCATAATGTGTTTGACTTGGATAAAGCGTTGGTAGAATATTTTGTGCTACAAATATTAGGTACAAAATCTGTTGGCTATGGAAGTTTTACTAAAACAGAACTCTCCATTCTTTATCGCAATTAATATTGTTTATTGAATTTTACGAATTCTTACTCACACAGTCATTTTTAGGGTTCCGTAACTCAAAAGGTAATACGGAACCCTTATAGAATCACTTTGTTGTCTGTCTGTCTGTCCGTCCGTCCGTCCGTCGTGTCTGTCAAGAAAACTTATAGGCTACTTCCCGTTGATCTAGAATGATGAAATTTTGCAGGAAGGTATGTTTTATAGCACAAGTAAAGGAGTAAATCTGAAAACAGCTGTGAATTTGTGGTTACTTTATTTAAAAAAAAAATTAAAATGTGTTATATTTTGCACCGGAATAAATAAAATATATTCATCGATTGATATTCAAGTATAAACACATACAAAATATGTTCATAGCATTAGATTATTAGGAAAGGTTCTGAAATTACGAATGAATGATAAATATTAAGTAAACCTGAATTCTGCGGGGCTCAATATTAAACTTTTAGGAATAGGGATGCCGGAAATTCCAAAGTATCGATATAATATTTTAAATCAATATCAACGTCTGCATATCCAACAAAAAACATTGATATACCTATCGGTAAGAATATTGGTAAGTATTCCTAAAATTCTAGTGTAGTGTCAATTGTGTGTGTGTGTCTTATGTTTTGCGCGTGGTGTGTTGTTTTTAGTGTGGTGTAAATTAATACTCAAATAAACAAAGACAAAGACACCATATGACATAGGTACCTCTCTACCGCTCTGTATACCAGCTGTTTAGGGCAGTGGAAACAACGGTAGTGCTATTGGAAAAAGTATCATTTTTCATATTTTCGATGCTTGATATTTAAATCGATATATCATAATATTATAATATCGATACATCAAAATATCATAATATTATATCATCCAAAAATATTGACATACATTTATCGATATATTTTCAACAAGCCTATTTGGGAATTATACGCTCCGATTTTCAAAGGTGGTATGAAAATGTGAGGTAACATTTTCATTTTATACACTATTCAAATAAAAGGCGGGACGATTTCGCGGAAAATATGGTCTCTTTTTGAATCTTTTGAGTTGCTGAAATGGCGTTGTCTTTGATCTTTTTCTAAATTACAAGGATTATTAACTTTGAGGATAAAAGCTTGTTAGGTATTTCTATAGAATAATGTCGTTATTTTTGCCAGTTTGTATTTCAAAGAAATGATACGTTTTTTGAAGAAACGATCGAGAAAATGTGCTATTTCGTTAATATTTAACTTCTTCGTAGAATAAGGAGGTTAAACTTCGCAACCTGTTAATAATTTAATTTAATAATAATTTCTACGGATCTCATCATTTCTGATTTGAAACTCCAAGCAGAGCTCTTCATCGCCCGCTTAGACATGATTATGAACATAATTACAGAAATAGATTTGAAGTAGAATGGAGTACCTATTACATCACACTAATATTATAAAGGCGAAAGATTGTGTATGTGTGTGTGTGTGTGTGTGTGTGTGTGTGTGTGTGTGTGTGTGTGTGTGTGTGTGTGTGTGTGTGTGTGTGTGTGTGTGTGTGTGTGTGTGTGTGTGTGTGTGTGTGTGTGTGTGTGTGTGTGTGTGTGTGTATGTTTGTTACTCCTTCACGCAAAAACTACTGGGCGGATTTGGCTGAAATTTGGAATGGAGATAGATAATATCCTGGATTAGCACATAGGCTACTTTTTATCCCGGAAAATCAAAGAGTTCCTACGGGATTTTGAAAAACCTAAATCCACGCGGGCGAAGTCGCGGGCATCGGCTAGTAAAAAATACGCCTTAAATTGAAAATCTTCTTTCTTAAAATCAGTTGTTTAAAATACACCATTCACATTCTATGATAAAATCTAGGTCAGAAAAATAATAAGACGCCAGTAAATACCGCGAAGTAGGAAGCTCACGGATGAAGACGGCATTTTGGCTTTATCAGCATTTTCTATCTAAAGAGGAAATCAGCATGGCGTTAGAGATTTATGTTTTGTGACTAATAGCGCGATCGATTTGCGAAAGCTACGCTGGGGAAACAACATTTTAGTACTAAAATATTGCTAGCAGGCCATTTGTCAAGCGGTGGGACCGTGTTTGCCGGGAAATATCTTGATTCAAAGTAACGATTTGAACTGCGAACCCAACTGAGAACGTTGCTTGAATTTAAATCACTCTGGCTGCCTTCCCACCAGAAATGTGCTAAGCGAGGGATGTTTATAATTTAACCAATAAAATCGTTTGATTTCATATTTTCATCCTAACTAACCTGGAAGGGGTATGGTACATTTTTAGGGTTCCGTACCTCAAAAGGAAACCCTTATAGGACACTTTGTTGTCTGTCTGTCTGTCTGCCTGTCTGACTCGCACTTGGCCGGTTTTATCAAACTTAAATACCCCTTTGGTTTCTACACGTCATCGTATTGGAAGGCTTAATTGCTTGGCGGCACGGCTTTGGCAGTAGGGCGGTAACTAGTCGTACTGGAACGCTTAATCGCTTGGCGGTACGGCTTTGCCAGTAAGGTGGTAGCTAGGCACGGCCAAAGCCACCCACCAGACTAGACCTAAAATTTGGAAATTATAAAATTCTAAACCCCTGTCAGGAATCGAATCCGGGACCTCCCACTTATAAGACCAAAACGCTTACGCCAAAATCTTCGGTGGAGAGGCAGCTTTATACAACTTAAGTAAAAGTATTACGCAGTTCAAGCAGCTTCCTAATCACGAGTATATTAAATTGACTTTGGAAAGAAAAACAACGAAAGTCAGCATCAATATTGAGATAAAACAAACTTAGGAACTAACAAGTAGTAAGAGGAACAAAGTATCTGCATAAGTTTACACAAATTATACAGTTCAGAAAGAAAGGATCATTGTTATTAGTCCTGATAAACCACAGTCTGTAATGTTTCTAGTCGAATCTGTTTAGATAGTAACTTACAACACCTTAAAGAGAAATTACACATTTGCGCAACGGATCAGCCTAGCTGTCCAGCGTGGAAATGCAGCCATTATTCTTGGCACCATTCCACACGGACATGATTTGTATAGTAATAATTAGATAAGACTAGCTTTAAGTTTTATTGTATTATTTTCAGTAAATGTTATCATCTTTCACAAGTTAATCGTAGCTACAGTAGAAACAAATTTCTCCAAAGGTCATGGCGATAGGTATAACAATAAATACCAACATATTGATTCTTTTATAAGTACGGGGGGGCTTGCATTTGAAATCAGGAAATGTATCTAATTCGTTTCCTGACTGCAGCTGCAAACTTTACCTACCTACTCTAGTAATAAAATGATGAGATATTTTCTATAGCGGAAGTTAATGTGACTAGAATGTGTGTGGTAGATGCTTTTGACGATTCAAAAGAACTTGTAAAAGTCTAATTGAATAAAAATATTTTGAATTTTGAATTTTGAGAATACATTAGTACATACACATTATACCTACTGTATTAAAATAACAAGTACTGAAAACAACGTTTATAAAAAAGTTTGTAAGCTGTGACCAAAACAAACGAACATTTTCCGGGATTCTCTTTCAAGCTTTATTGTAATGTTCTAGATCGGAAAAGAAATATTTCATACTAGCTGATGTCCGCGACTCCGTTCGCGTGTATGTAGGTTTTTTAAAAATCTCGTGGAAACTCTTTGATTTTCCGGGATAAGGTATAATCTATCGCCATTCTAAATTTCAACCCAATCTGTCCAGTAGTTTTTGCGTGAAGGAGTAACAAACATACACACACACACACACACATACACACAAACTTTCACCTTTATAATATTAGTGTGAAGCGTGATAATATTAGTGTGAAGTGTGACACCCAAAATATGATGTTCATAATTATGTACGGAGCTCTAAAAAGCCAGGGCCAACTCGCACTTGACCGTTTTTATGTATTTTGTAAACTTGCAGAGATGCTAAGTTTTGAACTTGTTATGTCGATAGGACATGAAGTTTAACTATTTAGTTAATTGCGATTCCCTTAAGGTATATTTACCGTAAACTCTAAGTTAACTAGTTTCCTAGAATTTGCCTCGTTTCAACTGATTCGCTCCAGTATCTACTATCTCGTTACCCGTGTCTAACAAAGTGGCTAACTTGAGACTTTAGTATTAATAGCTTACTTTTACAGATTCGTAAAGGCTTGTTCAGTATTAAAGTTAAGTTAAACATTATGAGTATTGCATATTTTGTGTCTTTTTTATCCCCCGACCCAAAAAGCGGGGTGTTATAAGTTTGACGTGTGTATCTGTGTATCTGACTGTGGCAGCTTAGCTTCTAAACGAATGAACCGATTTTAATTTTTTTTTTTTTTCGAAAGGTGCGATCGAGTGTTCTTAGCTATAATCGAAGAAAATCGGTTCAGCCGTTTGAAAGTTATCAGCTCTTTTCTAGTTTTCTTATATTGGTTTTTATGTCGGGGTTTTTAAATTTTGAGTTATTGACGTCTCATCCTGTAACTGGTATTTGATAAAGCTCGCCATATACCTAACTAGCTGATGCCCGCGACTTCGTTCGCGTGGATGTTGTTTTTTAAAAATCCCGTGGGAACTCTTTGATTTTCCGGGATAAAAAGTAGCCTATGTGCTAATCCAGAGTATAATCTATCTCCATTCTAAATTTCAGCCCAATCCGTCCAGTAGTTTTTGCGTGAAAGAGTAACAAACATACACACACACATACAAACTTTCGCCTTTATAATATTAGTGTGATTATTCATGAAAAAATCTGGGTAACTTATTCATCAAAGAGCTTGGTAGTTACTTAATAAACAAGTAGGTATACAAAGATACGAGTACATGTTTGACGAACCAAATTTAAACATCTGGATAGCAATGTTCAATGTCGCGTCTACACATTCGAATTTGCTTGACTGAACGTTAAGAGAGCTTTATTTGTAGTGTGCTCCAAATATACGTAATGAAATATTCTAAATACGCTCTAGGAACGAATGTCTGTGGTTTGCCAGATTTTCGTTAAAATAATCACTTTCAAAGTACCACGGTCTCAACAATTTAATAACATACAAATCCTTAAGCCCGTATAACTATCAAACTAACAATTTTTACGGAAATCTGGCAAACGACAGATAAAGATATTAGTTTTTAGAATGTTTCTATAAAATTATATCGAGTTTAATTGATTGATAGTCAAATGAGTACCAAATTACTTTTGTATGGAGCGATTGATGGAGGGAACGCCCTCACAGGTCAAGACAACAATTATGGAACTTGTAATAAAACTTAAAACTCAATTAGAAGTTTGACCTGATACAGCTTATACAGGAGAAGATAAAAGTCAAACATCGACCTGACCGTAGACGAACAGGGCCTTTGCCAGTGGTTCAACATGGGTCCGGGATCCCTGTTTAGGGCAGCGGTGAACAAAATCCTGCCTACCTCCGATAGGAGATGACACTAGCAGAAGAAAAAGAAGAATAAAACTTAATGATAAATTGTAATTATACAAACAAAGAAAGTAACATACAAGTGTAAATTAAAAATTTATAACACCCCCGACGATCCAAAGTATTTGAGTTTTCCAAAACATCATTTTCAAATAAATAATTATGTATTTAGGCAACGTCCATCTTGACAGCTTGACATTTGTCTATTGACATAATATTATGAACATAACGGTTATCTAACCTTCTTTTCTACAAGAAAACTAGAAAAGAGCTGATAACTCTTAAACGGCTGAACCAATTTTTTTAGATTATAGCTAAGAACACTCTCGATCAAGCCACCTTTCAAACAAAAAAAACTAAATTAAAATCGGTTCATTCGTTTAGGCGCTACGATGCCACAGACAGATACACAGATACACAGATACACAGATACACAGATACACACGTCAAACTTATAACACCCCTCTTTTTGGGTCGGGGGTTAAAAATACAAAATGATAACAAAAGCATTAAATGATTTTGAATAGCAATAGGGTCATTCAATGCTCTCAGAGTATTTCAGTGACTCCAGAATCAAAGTCGTCCGTCATTCAGTGGATTCCATTGACCATTGTTTAAAAGCGCGTTGAATGATGCCAATGAATGCGGTATGGATGCCATAGCTCGAACAGTATAGTTACTCTGCTTAAAGTATTGAGACGCAGAAGAAAACGATTTTCAAGTTAGCCCACTAACATCTTTGTTAGTAGGTACCATATGAGTTCGGGCCTTTTCGTTGGCACGACACAATATAGTGTACACACTGTTTAAGTTAGATTTTAAGGCGTTATTCTTGTAAATGTTTACTGTGTTTAATATGTGTTGGGTCAGAAAATAAATCTTATTCTATTCTATATTCACTACACCAGGTGAGATCACAGTCAAGGGCTAACTTGTCATACAAGAAAAACGATTTAATTTGCTTGATAGAACTTAGAGTTAAGTTTGCACGATAGTGGAAACATTTTATTCCTTTAATGTAAAGTACAAACAATATGAATAGAATTGTAATCCTTTAATGTAAAGTACCTACTCATATGAATAGAACTTCTCTTTGATGATGATAGCTGAACAAACTTTAATGAAATGGAAACGTTGAAACTTAAACTGAGCGCTATCAAATGAATTAAGTTCAACTTAGTTACATTGCTACAAAAAACATAAATTACAGCTATTAATGAAAATATTATCACTGTTTCAAATTACTAACGACTCGTCCCGGTTTCGCACGGATAGCTCAAGAAACTATTCCTCTATAAATTGTTTTCGTATAACTAACCCAAATTCGCAATAAAGAAAATTGAATTGAATTGAATTGAACTTTAATTATTTATTGTATTGTATAGAAGTAAATGTTACTTTGCGGAAGTCCATAATAACCAAGGAATCAAAAGCTTAATTTGCCATAATCCGCTGAAAAGGCAAATCTGTATGGTACAACATACAACATGTGACATGTACCACCCGCCCTCCCACTGCTTAGCATGCAAGAAAAGCCAGTCATCAAGCAAACTCAAAGTACTACCACGCAACACCACACAAATCCACCAGAACACGCTCAATTGCAATTGTGCATTGTAAGATGTATCTCCCGAGAATGCTCTGGTGTTGAAGTGAAATGTACGTCGAATGTGAAAGGAGGGGAAGACAATCTAAGAAATATCTGGAACCCGTGAATTTGTGGTTACATCACAAAAAAATTAATAAGTGTTATTCCTTGTACCATGATGCGGAACCTTTAATATGGTCAGATACTTGACCGATTATTTTTTATAGTTTATCTCACTAATGTCGTACCAAATCTGCAAACGTCTCCAGTGTGGAATGGTCTTTGTACCTAGCTACTCAAGTTATTAGCTTTGAACGAAGCGGTTCATCGTCTAACTTTGGTGGCGAGTTAAGAAGTTTTAATGTGCTCTAGTGGTTACTTGATGGTGCCACGGGCATGTTAACTACCTACTGGTTTGTTAATAGATTTTTAACTACCATTGATTTGTGGAAGTAGGTAGCTACTTTATAAAATCTGAGTGCACCTACACAAATCATAGTTGACTATTGAAAAAAAGATGAAAAAGATGTGATTTTTTCCTTTACTTGTGCTATGAGACCTACCTACCTGCCAAATCTCATGATTCTAGGTCAACGGGAACAACCCTTTAGGTTTTCTTGACAGACACGACAAACAAACAGATGGACAGACAGGCAGACAACAAAAAGAAGTTTTGAAAAGTTTCGAACGGGTTCTTCTCGGTAACTCAAAATATTTGACTCAAAAGCACTCGTAAAAGTTTATGTATTATATTATATATTATATTATGTGAGTAAAAAATCTTTGTACTTTATTGTTTTAACATATTAATCAACAAATAATTTGGCTGTAATGTACCTACCTGGCTAAATATAGGAAGAAAGGAAAGGTATAGGTAATATTAAGATAAATGTAGATAGAGTTATGAAAATAAATATAGATAATAATATAGGAAAATAAAAATTGATGGTTCGAAATACAGCTATGCTTCATGCTAGAAATTCCAAAAGTAGGAAGTTTATATCATTTACTATTCTGGCAACCTTTAACGAAAGTTTTATCACTTGAGTTGTATTATGAATAGACAACAAAGAAATTCAGCAGATTATGCCTCTTGGCAAGCTCGACAAGAGAATTATGTTAACGGGCCAAGTTCTGTCGCAAATTTTGTAAAAGGCATCTTAGATATGCTACGTTGGGCCTCCATCACGGACGGTATTGAATTTGGCAAGTCCTCGTTTTTCTATAGAAACCTTGTCGTATTTAATGAGAGTTTCAAAAAGTTGTACGTAACAATGACAGTCTGTTGGAAATTTCGTTTCTTTTGGGCGAGAGTTTTTTTTGGGACGGTGTCTTATAAATTAATTTGAAGGGATGTTTAAACTTTATAAAGGTACCTATTCCAAGAAAAGAAAATTGATTGTCTATCGTAGATATTGCGGTTGATTAGTTAAATTTTGTGTTTTAGATAAAAAAGTGAGTCTAAGCTGGTTTATAGACCATAAAATGTTTTATTATTTGTCTTGCTGATATTTCAATATTGTTGTTTTTGTAGAATATTTTTTAAGTACATCAAGTGATTGATAGATCAAATTCGAATTCAATTTAGCCGCCATACATAGCTCAAATGATTAATTATTATTATTATCAAGTTGAAGTGGCAATAAGCAGGTCATGTCTATTGCAGAATCGACGGCCAATGGGAAAGACGAGACAACCTCAGCTCTGGACCGATGATTTGAAGAAGGTGGCTGGAAGCGGATGGATGAGGAAGACCGAGGACTGTACTGGGTAGGGCACTTTTGAAAATGCCTGTCATCTCCAGCGGTGGACGCATATAGGTTGCTGGATTAGATTGACAGTTGATACACATATTTTAAAGATTATAAAATTTTAGGCCGCAGCGCTGTCCGAGCTGAATCGTACTTTATTAATTACTAAGATAGGTTTTTAAAGATCCTGTGGGAACTGTTTGATTTTCCGGGATAAAAAGTAGCCTATGTCCGTCCTCGGGATATAAGATAACCCTGTACCAAACGTTAGAATCGGTTAAACTGTTGGGCCGTGAAAGGTAGCAAACAGACAGATAGACAGACACACGTAACAAAAGTCGCTATTTATTTCCCCGTCTTTGCGAAGTGATCCTTCTGTATTTGGAAAGTACTATTAGATTTTTTAAGCTATAACACATATATTTATAGTGATGACTAATAGATATATATAGCATATATTTATAGTGATGACTAATAGATTACCTGAGGGTAGTCGCCGTATTTGGTCTGGTAGTCGAACACGTAGAGGTAGGAGTTCCTTCTCAATGCAGAATGTGTGTCGGCCGTCAAAACCGTCGGCGCTACCACTTGCGCGTCACTTAGTGCTTCTAGAGTTTCGTCCCTGTACAGAAGATACTAGTCAATACCAAAAGAGTCAAGGAAGAGAAAAAAGAGAAACTGGGAGAAAACTTATGCAACTTGACGATAGAAGCACTCCTTAAAAATGCTGAGTTTAATTAAGCTAAAATTCATAGGGAATGTTTAAAAAAAACGAATATTAGCTATGCTATAATCATGACTAATACTCCCCTTTCGCCTCCAATTAAGCGTAAAGCTTGTGCCAGGAGTGGGTACGACAATAGTGCAACGGGTGGGGTTTGAACCGCAGACCTTTCGGAATTCAGCCCGCTCCTCAACAGTTGAGCTATCGAGGCTCAAAGGGTTTAATTAAGGTCAAACATTTAAGTAGGCAAAATTATAATACGCGTATTTAAATATCTCGATTTTATATATCAAAATGCTTTTATTATGATGGATAACGAAGCTGATATAAAACCCCCTGTTCAAAAGTTTCCTACAATTCACCTTATATTGATAGGATGCTGGACGGGTCTCTCCCAGTCCGTGTACTCATTTATGATTGTAGCGAGGATCTCTGACAGGTGGTAGCTGTACGTGTTCCGTACGAAGGACTTGAGGATCTTCGATCTTCTGTCAGCTTCTATCCCGTATTGGACATCGTCTCCGCTGAACGCGAAGTAGGCTTCTGCCTTCGTTACCCCTAGCATTACATCGTACCTGTTTTGGAAGAAGTTTCTAGATTAGTAACTGGCGTTCCCTCTTCTCTTCCCTTCTCCCTACTTCTATTCCCCTGATTCTATTGTAAGAATGAGATGTTTCTTAGATATTATAAATGATCATGTCTATCTACAGATAGTTTTAATAATATACCTAAGCATTTTATGAAATAACATTATGCTTAATTAGTTTTGCACGCCATTGTATGGTATTAGCTATAAGACACAACGTTTTCTATCATCCGTATGCACACCTAAATTACCCGAATTCACCTACAGATGGGTAAAATTATTTTGGGCACAATTTGTTTTAATTTTACATAGAAAAATTAACATCTTCCTTCTGCTAGTTACTTATGCGTTCCCGAATCGTTAGTCCGGTTAATTTGAAATTTCGTACGGTTGCTTTTGAGACTTGCGGGAGATTTGTAAATGATGCCATCAACGTAATATCTAGGTTACACACGAGTCGTATTGCAACATTATGTCAGGCATTGGCTACTATTTATATAAGATACGTGCATACAGGCAGCAGATGGTGAATCTAGACTTCATGTTTTTCTTTCACTCAAGAGCTATTTTCTCAGCAAATAAACGAAGGAACCTATGTTAGTTCACTGTTTATATTGTTGTTTGAAGCAACCTAGTTCGAAGCTATAAGCTGCTTTAATTTCCCAACTATAAGACTTTAAGTAACAACACAAGCTACTTACTTAGTCAGCTGCGCAACTGCGCTTTTCCGCATGAGCACGGCGTTGATGATGTTTACAGCTGTGGCTCCCTTACCCAGCGGAGCACGGGCTACTTGCCACTCGTAGCCTGGCTCCGGATTGATGAGCATGTCCCCAGTATCTAAACAACAAGAACAATAAAATCAGTCAAGTGCGAATCGGACTCACACAACGACGAATATTTGTTCTTATAGAGGCAATAGAAATAAATTTTCTGTGAAAATTTCAACTCTCTACCTACTCACAAGATACCCGCTGACAGACAGACAGACGGACGGACGGTCAGTGAATCGATGGTCAGTGCAGGTTTAGTGATAGAGTCCCGTTGGCATCTTTGCATATGCAGGTCAAGTACATTATGCTTTTGGCACCAGAACTATTTTAATGGGCTATCCAAATCAACATACGACTGACTGAAGATGAAAGTTACATAAGCTACTTTTTATCCGAAAAATCAAGGAATTCCTTTTTAAAACCTGTAAAACGTAAAGAAAATAACATAAAATTAAAAAAAAAATTCGCTTACTAAATTTATTTAAGTTTTCATGGAAAAAGATACATTTAAATCTAAGAGGAAATACTTGTAAAGGGTAAAAAACTCGCTTTATTATTTAATAACAAATCATATTCGGGGATCATTAATAATTTAAGTGTTCACGAGAATCTAATAAAACATGTCACGGTAATCATGAACAGAATAGCTAAGACGAAAATGGGATTCATACAAGACTTTCGAGGAAAATAATTGCTTTGGAAGGTAAAAAAGACAACTTAAGTAGAAAATCAAAAGAATTCCATCCCGGGAACAGGTAAAACGACGACGACAAAAGGGGACGAGATGAAAAAACTTCTCAGAACGTTTTAATAAATAATCCCGGCTTGTCAGTTAAGAAATTTAGTGATCAGCATCAATAAATAAAAGGAAATGAAATAAATTTATTATTATGATACTGGAATTTATAGTCAAGATAGATCTTTGTGTTTCTTTTTTAACCCCCGACCCAAAAAGAGGGGTGTTATAAGTTTGACGTGTGTATCTGTGTATCTGTCTGTGGCATCGTAGCGCCTAAACGAATGAACCGATTTTAATTTACTTTTTTTTGTTTGAAAGGTGGCTTGATAGAGAGTGTTCTTAGCTATAATCCAAAAAAATTGGTTCAGCCGTTTGAAAGTTATCAGCTCTTTTCTAGTTTTCTTGTAGAAAAGAAGGTTAGATAACCCTTAGGTTCATAATATTCAAGTGTCGATTGACAAATGTCAAGCTGTCAAGATGGACGTTGCCTAGATATACATAATTATTTATTTGAAAATGATTTGTCGGGGGTGTCGGAAATTTTTAATTTACACTTGTCAACAATTTACCTATTCTGTCAGTTTACCCCTTTTACAAAAGGTACCTAAGTAGGCCACTTGTTTTCAAGACCGTATTTACTCCTTTACAAAAGATTACCCACTTGATACGATCTCCTAAAGATCGTCTGGGTGTGTATAAGATATAATCAATAGCATGTGGTTCTTATTAAGGGTTAAACTAAGTAACGAACTGGTAGTCCATTCTAAAATGGTGGTTCATGCTCATACAACTGCTTCCCAAGTTGTTTTAAAACTAAATGTTCTTAAAACAACTTGCAAAGCAATCGTGTTCCAATTTATGTAATGTAGCTGATCCTACAACAAAATACACACCGAAATACATACAAATCTTTTCGACACAAAAATGCCTATAAAACTTTCGAAGACGTAATTGTCTTTGACGTTGTAAAAGGAACGAGGGCATAGGGGTCCTTTAAGACATGCCACAAATCACAATCACAATTTATTTTTATTTATTTTAGTTTTATTTTGGAGACACGCAGTATTAAAGAAAAACAACACACAAATAAAGCACACAAACCACAACTGTCTCCAAAGAAAAGTTCAGACCCATTGAACTTCAGATCATAGTGGCAAAAATATCACCCAGAGCAAAATTGTACGGAAATTCGCAGTTCGTATATATACGTACCGCAATTTACAGTACAATTTACATTCAACGGCTTAGAGAGCGAATAACTTCGTAAGACTCCGTGAAATTTCGACTAAGTATAGTTATAGAGGTGCAGATTTTTGCGATGCCTCGCAGTTCGATAAAAAAATGGCTAAGGGGGAACTAAATCTTTAGCACACTCTAAGAAATATATCCTGTGGTTCGTATGAACGGTCACTAATAAAAGCGTGAGCGTGAGTATACGAGTAAAATCAAAAGGATTCTTCGCAGAGATAGTAGACAATATTGAGAACACGGGGGATTGGGATGGGAAAACTTTGCGGGATAATTTAATAACGGAGCTTGGACGGGAGGTTTGCCCAACGGAAACTTCCGGGATGGCAATCCAAGAGTTGATGGAAGTCAAAAGTTTTAAAAGAAAATAGTAATATTATAGGTATAGCGCATAACTGAGTAGGCTTTTACGGTAGGTACGTACGGTACGGTACGGTAGGAACCTACTCACCTCAGGATACTGATAGGGTTTATGGGTCAACGCAGATGATGCAAAACGCGAAAAATAAATAGCAACTAGAATCTAGATATTAAGTGTACATTCAAAATAAACAACTGGCTTACCGTAGCTCAAGGAATCTTGGAATTTGGGGCCAGGAATATCGATTTTATATGTTTTGTTTAGTATCTACCCACTAAGATTCTAATATTAAACGATCGTTGTTTTGTTTACTTTAATCTGTTTAAGGACTTCTAAGTAATTATGTTATATTTTTCATTTTGTACCTACTCATATTCGGGCATAAGACTGGCTTCCAATAGCACAACGAATCCTAGTTTTCAGGCCGGGAATTTTGCGTGTAATTAGCTTGGTTTACTTAGGATTAACCTTGTAAATTGGTGGGCCTCATAACAGGGCATAGCCCACTAAACAAACACCTCTTTGTTATAGATGTTATCGACAGTCCTCTGTGCAGGGCCTGCATGGAGGTCGATGATACACCGACGCACGTGCTCCTGGAGTGCACGGGCGTGGCAGAACAACGAGAACGCCATCTGGCATACCCAACCTCACTTCATGAAGCCTTCGGCAACCTGGGCGGTCTACTCGGCTTCTGGAGCGAGCTTGGATGGCTGGAGTGAAGACTTCGGCGGGAAGCGGCAACTCACGCACAACAGACGGAAACGTTTAAGTGCGGAAACCAGCCCAGAGAGAAGAAAGAAAGAACCTTGTAAATTTTTACCAAATAAAGATTTATTATACGGGTGACCGTTTGTCAAAGTTACAGTAACCCTACAATCCTGCATTCAAGTTAAATTCAATCGGCAAATGTTGACAATATAAAGGGAGTACTGCAGTTCGTAGTGTGAATGTCCAGTAAGCAAACCGTGGCTAGAGGACAAACAGTGTTTTAGTTGGAGCAAATTCACAACTTGCACGGACAGACGGAGCGTGACGAGAATACTGCGATATACAAGATAGTTCCGAGTTCCCTAACACCAAGTTTGTTGTAAATGCCGAGGAATTATCTGGTATTGGGCAGGCTTTACCTGAATAGAATAGTTTAACTACAACATGGACTAAGTAATGAGTGTTTTTTTAAATGATCATGACCATAATCATGATCAACCTATCGCCAGCTCATTGTAAGATGTGATGATGCAGTGTAAGATGGAAGCGGGTTAACCTGGAAGAGCTATGGCAGTTTTCCTTTAGTTTCTACACGGCATCGTACCGGAACGCTAAGTCGCTTTGCGGCACGGCTTTGCCAGTAGGGTGGTAACTAGCCACGACCGAAGCTTTCCACCAAACCAGACCAGAAATTAAGAAATTCCAAACCTTTTCCAGGAATTGAACCCGGGACCTTCCACTGTTAAGAATACAGCAATTATCTATAAAAGGCCTATGGATACAAGCAGACTGATTGATTGATTGACTTACCAATCACAACTCCATCGACGCTGGGACCGAACGCGTAAGAAAAGTCTGGTGCTTGTACCGGTGCTGATAGAAGCGCTTCTAACGGACGCTCTCTTAAACATCGGAGCAATGCTGGAGGGGTGAGATCTGAGGACAAAGAAATAAAATTGAGTGAGAAAATTACAGATGCCCGTACCCCTGCCACATCCAAAGTCACAGTCTTATTGAAATTGGGTACTATTGTACACTTTCCGATTGCCAAACAATTTTGTAGTGGTGATAATTAATTACATTAACTTAAAACTAAAGCAAAGAGAGTTCCAAACGCGCCCAAGTCTGAGAAAAGCCCACAACAGACTCAGCCGGGTATTCTTCTTTTTTATCACCACTTTACAAATTACATACATTCCAAATTAGCCCGCTTCCATTTTAGACTGCATCCTTACTTACTACCATCAGTATAATAGAATAGAATATATCTTTATTCGAATATACTTTTACGAGTGCTTTTGTATCATCACAATAATTTGGTAGCTGTAGTCGCAGTCAAGGACTAACTGGTAACGGAATGAAAAAGTTTGCAAACTATATAAATATATTTATTTCATATTTTCAAAAAATGCTTTTTTTAATATACGTTTTAGCCTTTACTGCCATTTCATCATGGGCTAAGAGCCAGCGCGTGCCAGACCTTCGTCATTTTATAAAGTTTATCTGCGTATTGTCCCCAACACAGGGAGGAACGGTCAGGACTATGAAGTTTGGATCATGGTGGCTTTGGGAGTTAACAGGTAATGAAGGTGTAAAAAATGTAGTCTAAAGAATAAAGTCTAATTTTTACTCTTCGGAATAGTATTAGAAATCACGTATGCAAACTCTTAACATCGTTGGAACCCCCTGCCAGACACCCTTAAACTTTTAAACTTTTTGCGAGTCTAATTTAAGTATCTATGTCTATGGTTTGCCAGATTTCCGTTAAAATATTCATTTTAGTTTAAGCAAAGTTACATCGGGCTTGAGGATTCACAAACAAAATCTTCAATTTTCAATCGTAGGATAGAAAACTAGAAGTTTGATTGAAGTAGCTTGCAGTAGGTACTCCCCCGCTTTGAATGGAGCTTAAAGTTTGCAATGATATTTTATTGACAGGCTACATTGCATATTGTGATATTTTTCTAAGAATAAGGTCTTTTTGAAATTACCTACTATATTTCCATTTCCTTTCAATGCGCATTGAGGGGAAGTGGAACTATTGAAATAAAAACCGGCCAAGTGCGAGTCAGACTCGCGAACTGAGGGTTCCGTACTCAGGTATTTTTTCGACATTTTATAAAAATAAATTCGAATAAAAATAAATAAAAATTAGTTAATTCAATTTAGGTTTAAGTTTATTTTATAGGATTGTCAGTATTATTATACCTACCTAATTCTGAAATTATTATACTTATAAAAAACAGTTGTAGAATGTGCAGGTTATTGATTTCATATCCTGCTTGGTATATTATTATTAATCTTATTTACGTACAAAATAAACGACCATTTGTCGTTTATCTACAAAACTTCTACATCTCTACAATTATTTTGACATCATTGATTTAGAGTCTACTAAAATAAAATAAATGTATTTATTTACAATAGGTATGTCAGAACACTACTACCGGAACGAAAAGAAGATTCCACCGAGAAGAGCCAGCCAGTTCCACTTACCAGGCGAACAGTTGGCGTGAGTAGCGACCAACTCCGCGTACTTGTTGGGGTCAGCCACCAGCGACCAGGGGCTCAGACCTGACCCCGACATCAGGACGGCTCTGTGGAACAGCAGACCTGCAACAATACACAAATTATTGTATATAGACTAGCGCTTGGCTGCAATCAGACTCGCTAGCAAGTGTTGATGCAGCCTAAGATGGAGCGCGCTTGCCTAGAAGTTACCTATTCACTCTTGACTTGAAAGTACCCATATTATAGGTGGAAAGGAAAACTGATGCCGGAAGGGCGTTCCACATCCTGGCGGTTTGGATTTGAAAAGAGGAAGCAAATCGCTTCGTACGTGTTCGAGAAATTTCGACTACGTATGGATGCAGACCTTGACGATGCCTGGCAGTATTAATCCTACTAATATTATAAACGCCAAAGTTTGTATGTATGGATGTATGTTACACTAAGGTAGGTATAAAAACTAAGTGTGAGATGTGAAGAGGGGTATTCTGTCGTCACACCTCAACACAGTTTCTAGTAGTGCGGGATTATATTAGCTTTAGGTCATCATAAAGTGAAACTCTGCAACTAACATTGTTGCAGACGTTAGGTTAGGTTAAAATGTAAGAATCCTAGAATAAAAGTAAAATTCCATCTTTGTTTCCTTCAAAATCTGGCTGCCGCTTACGTAATTCGCCGGGTTGTTGTTTATGTATTTTTTTTAACCCCCGACCCAAAAAGAGGGGTGTTATAAGTTTGACGTGTGTATCTGTCTGTGGCATCGTAGCTCCTAAACTAATCAACCGATTTTAATTTAGTTTTTTTCGTTTGAAAGGTGGCTTGATTGAGAGTGTTCTTAGCTATAAATAATCCAAGAAAATCAGTTCAGCTGTTTGAAAGTTATCAGCTCTGTACCCTTCACTTGTCGGGGGTGTTATAAATTTTTAATTTACACTTGTAAATAAAAATAATAATGTGTAACAGCAGACATCTAACCCTGTAAAGAAATAATAACACGTCTCTTCGTTCAAATTGTTATTTTATTTGAATAGAAAATTATGTGATCCATTACTGCGCAATGTTATTTTATGACAAGCAAAAAACAAAAAATAATAACAAGGTATTTGTAAAAATAAAAACCGGCCAAGTGAGAGTCGGATTTGCACACGAAGGGTTCCACACCATCGTACAAGAAATAACAATTCTATTTGTGGCGTAACCACAAATTCATGGTTTTCGGATTTTTCTCTTTATTTGTCCTATAAAACATTGCTACTTGTAGATCTGCCAAATTTCATGATTCTAGGTCAACGGAAAATACCCCGTAGGTTTTGATTCCCTTGACGGGTCTTGACAAACACGACAGACAGACAAACAGACAACGAAGTGTTTCTATATGGGTTCCTTTTTCTTCTGGAGATACGTAACCCTACAAACAAGATATTTTCAATATTAAAAAATTCATGCGGGACTGTGTAGGTACACAAAAAAAAAAGATTTTTCAGCGAAGCACTACCTATTTTCGGATATCTAAACAATCTTCGAGTTTCATGAATAATTATGGCGGAAAAATTTAATAAAATCTCGCTCTTTCTCTCTCTCTGGGCTTTATTTTTTTATCAGAAGATATTCTTCGGGAGCTAAATTTAATCAACTGGTTCGTACTTCAGAAGGCTATAGACTGAACAATTCATTTATAAAGAACATTGATATACAAACCTACGTAGATACCTACTGTCTTACGTAAAAGAGTGTTTGAAAACTAACTGCAAAGAATAATTATTACCACCAAAGGGTATTAATTTCCTTATTAGGTATCTTTTTCTTTCAGCTTTGCACGAGTAAAATTTAAGCTAATGGCGCTACTGCTATAGCTTAATACATGTCAAGTTTGACTTCACCGTATTTTATTAAACTACTCAATGATGCGCACTTCATCTGCGTGGATTTAGTTTTTTTTATAAATGCCATAAAACCCTGGATTGCAAGCTATCTCTGTACCCGTTCTATCCCGTCTGTATCCGTTAGACGGATGGGTCGTAAAAAGATAACAGACAGACAAACACACTTAAGCATTACTTATTCGTAATAATCATAGTTTGTGAGTGCAATAAAACTGAGTGTCATTTATAATTTATTTTTATTTTATATACGTATTTAAATTGTAGTAGTTTAGTCTTAATTGGTCCTGTGGTTTTTGCGGGATGAACACGCAAAAACAATAAGCGCAAACGATAGCAAATTAATGTACGAGTATGTATCAAAAATAAATGCAGGATTTTAGTACGAGAAAAGTTAATTTACAAATTGCATGAATCAAACTCAACTGACAGACTGCAAAGGTTCCTTGTTTTATTTTACTATGGGTCTCTAAAATCAGAATTTGGAGCAACGTTTACTAAAGAAACTGTTTATCTTACTTTATTATATCTACGGCAAGGAATTCTAATTTGATTGATTTCGCTTTGAATATTGATGTTGTATTTGTAATAGGACTTCCAATGTTCAAATATACCTAAATCTACTGAAGTAAGGCGCAACGCACACCTACATAGTGGAATGACACTGTGGCGTAGTGTGTAGAGGCATTTATGATAACAATTCAAATTAACCATTTTATTATTTGACTTCTAAAAAGGAAGAAGTTCTCAAATCTCGGCTCACTACTGAGCACGGGTCTGCTCTCAGAATAAGACAAGTGTAAATTAAAAATTTATAACACCCCCGACAAGTTAAGGTTATAGTAACTAGAAAAGAGCTGATAACTTTCAAACGGCTGGATCGATTTTCTTGGATTATAGCTAAGAACACTCTCGATCAAGCCACCTTTGAAACAAAAAAAAACTAAATTAAAATCGGTTCATTAGTTTATAGGAGCTACGCCACAGACAGATACACAGATACACACGTCAAACTTATAATACCCCTCTTTTTAGGTTAAAAACGGTATCATTACCCATATTATTGTATTGCGAAAGTATATTTGTTTATTGGTTTGTCCTTCAATCACGTTGTACGTGTACCTACATGTTGTACGAGCAACGGATCAATGTGATTTTTTGCATGGATATAGTTAAAGACCAGGAGCGTATGTCACTCTCCATGTCTTTGCTTTGGCTACTTTTTATCACAGAAAATCAAAGAGCTCCCACGGGATTTTTAAAACCCTAAATCCATGCGGACAAAGTCGCGGGCATCAGCTAGTATAAATATATATCACTCCGACCATAAGCTTCAAAATTGCTTCAAAATGTAATTTCGTATAATAAATAATAGTATCAAACTGATTTGTAGAACCGCTGCAAATGGTCAAAATTTCTTGCTGAATTTCATTCATTAATGCCGCACATATTATGCAGCGGTTGGAAATTGTATCAAAATCGTTTATTTCAACTATCTCAGACAGCTTTATTTTCGTTCGTTCCAATTTGTATGAAGAACGAACGAAAATAAACACTGACTGTCTGAAAATTTAGTGCTATGAATGGGTTTACTAATATAGAAAGTAGAACCTTCTCTGTTGTCTTAAGGTAGAAATTACTTAAAAAAAAATTTACTCTGTAATCCACAAAAATGTATAAGTACAAGTACGTTAGAAGCATTTATGTAGAAGGAATCTTAGAAGTGGTGTGCCATACAAAAAAACCCAGCCAAGTACAAGTCAGACTCGCGCGCCGAGGGTTCCGTGAACGGGTATTTTTCCGACATTTTGCATGATAAATCAAAGACTTATTACATAAAAATAAATAAAAATATGATAATTTTAGTATCTACAGGTAAAGCCTTTTAATATGATATCCCACTTGGTGAAACAAAATTGAAAATACTAAATTATTTGTTGCTGAACACATTTTTTTTTGTGATGTAACCACAAATTCACGTTTTTCGGATTTTTTCCTTTACTTGCGCTATAAAATCTACCTATCTTCCAAGTTTTCCATGTTTTCTAAGTCCAATCTAGGTCAATGGAAGGTACCCTATAAGTTTTCTTGACAGATATGACAGACAGACGGACAGACAAACAGACAACACTACTATATTAACATATGCTATACCTGGTTAAAAACCTTCTGTTTACTAAGCTATTACAACTAAATTACACCGATCGCAAGCAATCCACTCTTCCATTGAGTTCTGTTCTCTTTCTCCGAAGATATTCATCAGATCTTCACCAAACTAAAATAAAACCATCTGGGAAATATGACCAACCCGAAACAAATAAAAAAATTCCAAACCGGTTCATATTTTTGGCAGATTAATCGCGTAACAAATATACAAAAGAAAAACAGGTTGGTTAAAAATAAGAATTGAAAACTGAAACCCTGTACGAACTATAAATGATACAGCAATTTGAGGTTTTATTAAAATAAACGATTTTTCGGTACAATGATTGTTTTAACAAAAACCGCACATCTCATATTTTAGCCAGATGCAGTGGTTTCATAAATCAAGTTAATAAATGTGTTTTGTTTCACGTGAAATTAAATTTTATGGACTATAATTAATTTTGTTATGGACTTTAGGGGATAGTAATATTACATGGGTTACAATCCCAGAATATATCGGAATGAAGTATGTACATATTATATAAGAAAAATATTCTTGAAGCGTGGCCTGTTGCAGACGCGTCTGGACCTATTATTAACCCCCGACCCAAAAAGAGGGGTGTTATAAGTTTGACGTGTGTATCTGTGTATCTGTCTGTGGCATCGTAGCTCCTAAACTAATGAACCGATTTTAATTTAGTTTTTGTTTGAAAGGTGGCTTGATCGAGAGTGTTCTTAGCTATAATCCAAGAAAATCGGTTCAGCGTGTGAAAGTTATCAGCTCTTTTCTAGTTACTGTAACCTTCACTAATTATCGGGGGTGTTATACATTTTGAATTTATACTTGTGAGACCTATGTCCAGCAGTTTGTATTTTTATGTGACTTTTGACACAACTTGTAGGTCATTAAAATGGTTAAATTCAGCCCGAATCGTCCAGTAGGTAGTTTGAGCCGTGCATTGATAAATCATTTAGACAGTCAATCAGCTTTTCTATTTATATTTATATACAAGCGTTCGTAGCGAATGGACAGACGGGCAGAGGAATGGATGAAGCAGGATTCATTTTCTTATATTTTGATATGGAACCCTAAAACATTTGAATAAGTGGGTACTGTCCGTTCATAGTAACTTGATGCGTGAGTAATAAATATTATGTTGCCACCATTGCAAATCACACAAAAATAAACCCTTACTTCTAAGGAATAAAGCAAGCAAAGCATTGGTGCCAATGGCTCTCTTCTAAAATCAATGGGTGCCAACATAAGTCTCAATAGCTCAACGGTTATAGGAGCGGACTGAAAGAAAGGTCGGCGGTTCAAACCCCACCCGTTGCACTATTGTAAACTTTACGCTTAGTTGGAGGGGAAAGGGGAGTGTTAGTCATGATCAGATTGGCTATATTCTTCGCTTCCAGTTACGATGAACGGTCAATAAATCCTTCACAGATGGTTATTCTCATTCAATTACCTAACCTTACCTAACTCAATTAAACGCAACATGCGCGAACCCTTATCATTATAAAATCTACATTTATGAATAAATTATTTAATAGACCTTTCCCCATAATGAAACTAAATTACTTAAGGAGAATTAAATCGTGTAAACATTGTAAACTATACCCGTCGAGCTAACAAAAGGACCGAATTATCCCGTGGCTGATGGGTACTTTGATTATAACTCAAAATTTAAAAACCCCCGACACAAAAACCTCAATAAGAAAACTCCTAAACGAATGAACCGATTTTAATTTAGTTTTTTTGTTTGAAAGGTGACTTGATCGAGAGTGTTCTTAGCTATAATCGAAGAAAATCGGTTCAGCCGTTTAAAAGTTATCAGGTCTTTTCTAGTTTTCTTATAGAGGTTTTTGTGTCGGGGGTTTTTAAATTCTAAGTTATATACTTTTAGATTTACTATTAGACCACTCTGTATAATTAAAGTAAAACAGTAAAGGAAAATTAAAATGTCTGAACTTTGTAAACTACATCCGTAGAGTCAACAAAAGGAGAGTATTATCCCGACGTTGACGGGCAAACTAGCTTTAATTAAAATGTTTCACGCTTATTTAGACTTGCAAAGACTATGAGGTCCAACTTTAATATTACGTGGGTTGTACGCCCTAAAGGTCCTAATGAAAAGCTGAATGCCAACAAATTGCAACTGCATGGAGCATACAAATCAACTGAGTTTTGTAAATAAGAACGGTCCAAGTTTGTAGACACAGACTACATAGATATTGGCACGCTGCTTATGTTCCTTTTGATACCTTCGAAAAATGACAGACAGATAGACAAGTGATCCTAGAAGGGTTTCTTTTTTCCTTTTGAAGTACGGAATGCTGAAAATAGCAAAACTTATTCATTAAGGGTATATTCAGTGCTCAAGATAAAGAATAAGAAAAATGTTTAAATACAAAAACTGAAATAGCTCTTCTCCGGTGGAGATTTTCTTTTATATCTGAGAGTCTTAAGTATTCATACCAGCTAATCTAGGTCTAAAGAGCGCACTGAGATCTTGTGGATAGTGCTTTCAAAACAAAATACTCGTACTGAGAGGAAATGAAAATATTTTACGACTTACTAGATGATGCCCGCGACTTCGTCCGCGTGGATTTAGGTTTAAAAAAAACCGTGGGGACTCTTTGATTTTCCGGGATAAAAAGTTGCCTGTGTCAATCTAGGATGCAAGCTACCTCTGTATCAACTTATAAATCGGTTAAACGGATAGACCTTTAAAAATCCCGTGGGAACTCTTTGATTTTGAGGGATAAAAATAGTAATGTCCTTCCATGCTATGTAAACTCTATACACATCAATATCGGTTGAACTATTGGGACGTGAAAAGCTAGTAGACAGACAGACAGACAGACAGAGAGACAGACACACTTTCGCATTTAAAATATTAGTCTGGATTAGCTTAGGCCCGCGACTTCGTCCGCGTGGACTAGACCCTAATTTATCCCCTTGGAAGTTAAATTTTCTTAGCGGATGTCTACGTCGTAATGCCAATGCATCTCTGCCATGCCAAATCCTCAGTAGTGTTCAGTAGTGGGCCGGTGAATAGTTAATCATAATGATGATGATGGTGATTATGCGAAAAATAATAAGGAGGTGGACGTCTGCGCTATCGTGGCTTTACTATTTTTACGGGACTTTAAAAAACCTAATTTCACTCGAACAAAGTCACAGGCAATCATCTAGTATAAAAATAAAATAATACAATAATATGTTTTCGTGACAAAACCGAATATATTGTTATGAACTCCATTTTTATCGTCTAGTATACACTACACATATTTGTATAAACCAACAAGCCTATGTAAACTGACTGACGATATTAGCTTACTCGAGATGTTGATGTTTGTATATGGCACAATTTCTCCTAAACCCTCGGAGCCGATGCCTTTGTTTGGTATCTCATAGAGTTATGATATCCCCCTATCTAATAATGTGTTGTTGCGAAGTTAATGTAGGTTCCGCGTAGTTATTAGCTGCGGAGGTTTAACTTAATGGGTCATAAAACCGTGAAATATACGTAATGGAATATGGTTAATACCGAATTCTAATTTTAAAACAAAATAGTGCGTTTAACCGTTACACGGTGATCATGGCCATCATGGTCATCATAAGGCCAGTAAACCTGGGTACCCAGGTTCTCGGGATTGACCCTGGACTATCCAAATAGGAGACCGAAGTCTTAACTATTCACCCGGGTGCCCATGGGTATGGTGGGTATCTGGTACCCAGCGGAGTAAGAAGTTAAGTTACTCAACAGTGTAATAGAAAAAGGAGCATTTTTGTTTACCTTCTGCCACTGCAAGCGAAGTGAGCAGGAAATGCACGCAAGCAGCTTTAGTTCCATGACCTATCAATGTGACATTAGTGAGGTCACCACCAAATACTGCGACGATTTCTTTGATCCATTGAAGGGTAGCTGCATGGTTCTAAATACCTAACAGTGGTGTAGATAAAGATGTATTTCTATTTACCTTCCGGCACTGCAAGCGAAGTGAGCAGAAAATGCACGCAAGCGGCTCCAGTTCCATGACCCATCAATGTGACATTAGTGGGGTCACCGCCAAATACTGCGACGTTTTCTTTGATCCAGTGTAGTGCTGCTATCTGGTCCATCAGACCGTAGTTGGCTGGAGACCGAGGGAAGTCGTCTGACCGAGGGTTGAGGAAGCCTGCGAACAAAATAAAGTTTTTGACACATTTTTTCAAATAAAACCCTCTTTTTGTGCGCTTTTTCAAATAAACCCCTCTTTTTGTTCGCTTCCTTAACCCCTTCGGGGATAAAAAAGCGAATAAAAAGAGTGTTTTTAGATATTTTACATCGAATTTTATTATTTCATCAGATTACGGAAAAGTCAAAAGTAAGGGTCATGATTTTAGTAGTCTATATAATATGTATGTTTGTATCTATGTGTGTTCCAGCGTAGCAACTAAACTACTGAGTCGATTTTGATGAATGAGATATCAATCGATTCGTTACTATGGCCCGGGTGACATAGGGTACAATTTATAAAGACGAAATCAGTATAACAGATGTTACATCCAAAAAAAGGCGCCTGCTTTTTGTTATCATAATATCCAGTGAAATATTAAATGAAAGAGGAGGAGTTCATAAATATAAATAATAAATATAGTACAATGTTAAAATACATCGAGCGACAGAAAACAATTTTACTAAACCTAAATAACTACCTAACCTAACATACAAACTTAATAACTAACCAAATATACAACTAGCACTAGCTATCGCCAGCTATTGTGTAGTATTCGGGTTTTAGTTAACTGCTTAACTTTATCTTGCTATTTATTCGTTTATTTATTCATGTCCCTTCCAATAACTTAAAGCTAAAACACATACAATGAAAAGACGTATTAAAATTTGTATTGGCTATTTCGTAGTTTGGTAGCAATTGACAACAAACCATGAACTTTTATTGGATAATTTTTAGGGTTCCGTACGAAAAGGATGCCAACGGGATCCTATTACTATGCCTCCGCTGTCTATCCGTCCGTTTGGCTGGCTGCATCACATGAACCGTTAGGTAGAAAGTTGAAATTTTCACAGAATGTGTTCTATTGCCGTTATAGCAACAAATAATAAAAATGTCCACCATGCGAATTAAAAATAGTAGGTACATTGAGTTATATTATATACGGAACCCTTCATGTGTGAGTCCAACTCGCACTTCACCGGTTTTATAAAGTACACTCCAATTTACTAAGATCGATGGAGTGTGGAGACTGAAAATAATTTGTTCAGAACCTCTAACTATATTTTTGTGGAGAACTTAGGAAATTGACAATTTTGTAATAGCACTTAACTGGATAACCATGAAATTTTATTGGATTGTTTTCTGAAGTCCAATTTACTAAGATCGATGCAGAGATGATGAATGAGATGCATGGATCCTTTCTTAATGAATGTCATAATAGTTATCTGCATACAAAATTTCAGCCTGATCCATCCAGTAGATTAAAAGCTTTGCGTTGATAGATCAGTCAGTCAGTCAGTCATTTTTTCCTTTTACAAATTCAAATTCAAATTCAAATTCAAATTCAAAATATTTTTATTCAATTAGACTTTTACAAGTTCTTTCGAATCGTCAAAAGCATCTACCACACATACCGCATCTACACAATATATGAACAACGAATGATGTATATGAACAAGCATCTCATGAAGTAATTTACTTTAAGAGCGGAGTGCTGACCCATGCCTTGCCTTAAACAAGTATAATACAACCGTTTATAAATTAGAAAGGAGTTAAGACCATAATAAAGCTCTCCTGGCCTCCAGCCCGCAGTTGAGTAACGGAGTAAATTAGAGGTTCAGACCCTCTCATTAACAAAACGGCCCTCCGCCCCACTGTTACAGTGAAGGTAAGTAGAATAATTAAATTGTATTCGTTAGAGGAGATCCCTAATTCGTTTTATGTTTGTTAGGCTATTCGATGCTATTATCCATGTAGGTTAACTGGCTGACCCACCCCAGCTTCACTCGAAAGGAATTTTTGAAAATTGGAGGAATTTCCCAAAATCTTGAAAAATCACATTCGAGATTATCCCGTGCCTATAACTGTCTTTCAACAAAAAAAGAATTATCCAATTTGGTCTAGTCGTTCTCAAGTTGTTATGGCGTGACCAAGGGAAAATTAGGGATTCATTTTTTTTTATATAAGATGATTTAGAAATTTATGAAAACACTACCATAAAACTATAATGACTCATGCTATTACAAAACTAATGGGAAGAGGTCACAACTCTCAATAATGAGTATGAGAGAAAACAATCTAAACACGGTTTCATTTAGCTAATCAATTCCGTTTCACGTCTGCCCCCGACAGATGAGGGCTCTGTTGGTACAGTTCAATCTTTTAAGTGATTGCTTCATCTCACTGTTAATCTCCAAATGAATTATAATATTTACAAGCACTTAAAGGTTTACTGCCTGCTATTTTTAGTGATCCGTAGTCCAAACGACAAAAAGAAACACTTAAGAGGGGTCTCTCCGTCACTCGCTTCATACAAACGTAGTTCCAATTTCATTTGAATATTAAGCAACCAAAGTCCATGAAATTTTGCAGACATATTCTAGAAACTAACATCTATGTCTGTGGTTTTCCAGATTTCAGTTAAAATATTCGGTTTCAAAGTTACGCGGTCTTAAAAATTTACATACAAATCTTTGAGCTCCTGTAATTTTAAAACTACATATTTTTAGAAAAAACTAAAACACCACAGACACAGATATTATTTTCTAGAATATGTCTGCAAAATTTCATGGATTTCAAATGAAATTGGAACTACAATTGTATGAAGCGAGTGACGGAGAGAGCCTTGTTAAAGGATCACAATACCCGTCCGTAAGGATCTGTCAAGACCCGTGAAGGAAATCAAAACCTATAGGGTTCTTCCCTTTGACCTAGAATCATGAAATTTGGCAGATAGCAATGTCTTAAACAAGTAGATAAAGGGAAAAATCTGAAAACCGTGAGTTTGTAGATTGTTTGTTATCAATCTTTTAAGTGATTGCTTCATCTCACTGTTAATCTCCAAATGAATTATAATATTTACAAGCACTTAAAGGTTTACTGCCTCGACGTTATTTTTAGGGTTCCGTACCAAAAAGATGTCAAAACGGGACCCTATTATAATTAGCCTCCGCTTCCGTACGTCCATGTGTCCGTTTGTATGTCTGTCTGACTGTCTGTCTGATTGTCTGTTTGACAGCGGGCTGTATCTTTTCAGTGTGTATTTCTATTGGCGCTATATTAACAAACAATTTCAAAATGGCCACCATATAAATTAAAAATAAATAAAAAGTAAGTAGATAAAAGATATAAAAGATAAAAAGTAAGATGGTAAGGAATCCTTTGTGTGCAAGTCGAGTGTGTTTTGGGGGATTTGTGATGACTGAGGTGTTGCGTGTGGTGTGCGTATTGCTTGCTTAGTGGCTAGCTTTTCCTGCACGTTTAGGAGCGGGAGGGAGCATATCGCACGCTGCATGTTGCATCATACAGATTTGTCTGTTTCAGCATATTATAGGAAATAAAGCTTTTAGTCCCTGTAGGTATATCATGGACTTCCGCAAAGTAACGCCTGCTTTTATACAAGATAATATCTTTGATAATGTCAATATATTTTGGGCCCAAATGTCACCCTGGAGAATAAAGACTCGACTCTCGCTTTGATCCAGTGAGATATGGATGGATCTATTTTAAGCGTCGGCTTAGCTCAGATTTCGCGGGCTATAATGGGACCCATCCGCTTTTGATTTGAGGTTGTCAATCATGAATATCCTTCATATTGTAAAGCATAGAAATAAAATGCTCAAGAAATGAAATAAGTGCATCAAATGTGGCAAAAATAGCCAATATGCTTATTTCAAATTACACAAATTTTTCAATATTTTAGTTCTAGTTTGAAAAATTCTAATAAAAATATTTTGAATTTGAATTTGAGTGGACTTATAGGTGTAGCTTGACGACATCATGATCATATCATAAACCTGGTTGTCTTAAGATCTACCGATGAAGGGAACCAAGGATATGATTTTCAGTTTCTTGCTGGTTCTTCTCGGTAGGAAAGGCATTCCGAACCAGTGATAGATGCTCTTGACGATTCAAAAATACTTGTAAAAGTCTAATTGAATAAAAATATTTTGAATTTGAATTTAGAAACATTAATAACTTTGAAAATATGAATTATTACCAAATTCTAACTTGTTAACAACAAACAAGTCTGTAGAAAGTAATATTCCAACATTTCCAATAAAGCACCCAATAAGATCTGAAAACTCATTTTGAAGCTATACAAATATCTACCTATGATGAAATTTGATTTTCAGCGAATTTTATAATGGAAAAGGGTGAATTTAATAAATTTCTATTTTCTACAAGAGACGTAGGTAATAATGTCCAACAGTCTATCAGTTAAGCGATGATGATGATGACAGGTATTATGTAGAGTTCAGAAAAATCTGATATATCTTATGTCATCTATTTAATAGTATTCTAACACTGACTGACTAACTGACTGGTAGACCAAAAAACTCGCGCATGTATGTAGAAGCAAAAAAAAACCTAAATATTACCATAACCTTCACATAATCCTCACACTAAGTAAAAATATGCAAGTGTAAATTAAAAATTTATAACACCCCCGACAAGTGAAGGTTACAGTAATTAGAAAAGAGCTGATAACTATCAAACGGCTGAACTGATTTTCTTGGATTATAGCTAAGAACACTCTCGATCAAGCCACTTTTCAAACAAAAAAAAAACTAAATTAAAATCGGTTCATTAGTTTAGGAGCTACGATGTCACAGACAGATACACAAACACACAGATACACACGTCAAACTTATAACAGCCCTCTTTTTGGGTCGGGGGTTAAAAACCAAGTTCGCATGACGCTAAGTAAAAAGTAAGTACACAGGTATTTGTGGAACACAACACGTAAATGGAATTCTTTACTTGGAACACTCATCAATCATATTACAATCCATCCAATGTTTTAATTCAAGGTGAACCGAATAATAACACGGTCTTGCTTTTTGGTGTATTGTTCTTCATGCGGGTTTTATGCTGATGTTTTTATTATTCCAAGGGAAAATATTGTACAGAAAGTACGGAAAATAATAAAAAGTTGAATATCGATATTGATATTATAAATGCGAAAGTGTGTCTGTCTGTTAGATACCTTTTTACGATTATCCGCTTCACTGATTTTGACGGATATAAACCACTTTTTATCTTGGAAATTTAAAGATTTCTCGCGGGTTTTCCAAACCTACGTCCATGCGGATGAAGTTACGGGCATCATCTAAGTATAAGTAAATTATCCAATAAAACAAACAGACAGACCGACCACAAAACGACGTAATAAAAATGTAAACAATAATCGCCTGAGTTTGTCGTGTGCTTCTTTCCAGACCAGGGCGGGTTTAGCCCTCTTTAAGTAATTTTCGTAATATCTGTAAGTAGTTTAAAGTTGTAATTAATTATAATTATGACCATAACCTCATTTCTATTTGCTTTTTAAATCAACGTGGGCATCCGCACTTTTTGACAGGCGATTGTTTTGAACAATGTCTGATATTCACATAGGATAAAACCGTGTTAGGTTATTTTACTCATCACCATATCAACTTGTCGTTGGCCCATCTTGCAAAATGGGTCTTCTCTCAGAAAGAGAAGGGTTTAGGCCATAGTCTGCCACGCTGGTCAAGTACGGATTTGCAGACTCCCTTTTTTTTTTTTTTGAGAATATTAACGAGAACTCTCAGACATCGTCTCGTATAAAATACACTGAAAATTCCGTCTAATAAGTTCATACTTACTTAATTCCTCTACTCTTCTGCCTCGCATCGTTGAGCTACTTCGCAACTGTGCAAAGACGGTCTTAGATACTTATTATACAAACTGAGAACCGTTATGTATATTTTCACACTTATATGTATACAGCTAAATATATATATATACAACGCAACAGCTAAAGTGAAATATTTCACATTGTTCCAAGCCGCGCTTGCCGTAATATCAACATAGTTGTGTCAAACGATATAACTTCACTCTTCGTGTCGTCAAAAGGATGCCGGGGGACGAACCGAATTGTTTTATAACCACTTTTCACTATTTAATAATTATCTTACGTTATGAATAAAGAATACACAAAGACGAATATTTGGCTAAAACAAAAAAAAACTGGCTGTCGGTGAGGCCGGCCTATAAAATTTAAAATTGTAAAATAACAGTGGATTTTGTTAGTTCTTATACGTATCTATCGTATTGGCACTCCATACAATTAGCATGGTAGTGACGCAACCTTAAAATATTCACTTCAATAACCCAGAATCACAGACAATCTCGATGTCGAGAAGAAATAAGTATTAGGTACAAGTAATATAATTTCATTTAATAACAGTGTTCAAACAAAGGTTTATCTTAATGAAATTTAAAACATTTAGGTCTAAGAGAAGAAGACAAACGATATTCGGAAAAACCTTACAGAAAATATCCAAATTGCTGTACCTCAGGCAATTGCTTACGAAGCTCTATGCTAATTCCTAAAGCCAATTTTGAAAATGATCTTTCGAATGAATAAATGGATAAATAAATGAATTATTCAGTAAATACAAGTACAAAATGTTGAATGAAGAAACAATGACAATGTGCCATATACATTTTATTAACAGGGCTCTCTCCGTCACTTACTCTATACAATCGTAGTTCCAATTTCATTTGAATATTAAGCAACCAAAGTCCATGAAATTTTGCAGACATATTCCAGAAACTATCTGTGTCTGTGGTGTTTTACATTTTTCTAAAAATATGTAGTCTTAAAATTACAGGGGCTCAAAGATTTGTATGTAATTTTTAAGACCGCGTAACTTTGAAACCGAATATTTTAACAGAAATCTGGAAAACCACAGACATAGATATTAGTTTCTAGAATATGTCTGCAAAATTTCATGGACTTTGGTTGCTTAATATTCAAATGAAATTGGAACTACATTTGTATGGAGCGAGTGACGGAGAGACCCCTCTTAAGACTACTAGTTGAAAAATAACTTAGTTCTTTTAACATATACTACGTATTTTAATCAAGAAGTAACTCCAATAATTTTTAACCCCCGACCCAAAAAGAGGGGTGTTATAAGTTTGACGTGTGTATCTGTGTATCTGTCTGTGGCATCGTAGTGCCTAAACGAATGAACCGATTTTAATTTACTTTTTTTTGTTTGAAAGGTGGCTTGATCGAGAGTGTTCTTAGCTATAATCCAAAAAAATTTGTTCAGCCGTTTAAGAGTTATCAGCTCTTTTCTAGTTTTCTTGTAGAAAAGAAGGTTAGATAATTTCATATAGTTCATAATATTATGTCAATTGACAAATGTCAAGATGGACGTTGCCTAAATACATAATTATTTATTTGAAAATGATGTTTTGGAAAACTCAGATACTTTAGATAGTAGGCGCGGAATAGTCCAAGAAAATCAGTTCAGCCGTTTGAAAGTTATCAGGTCTTTTCGGTCTTTTCTAGTTACTGTAACCTTCACTTGTCGGGGGTGTTATAAATTTTTATTTTACACTTGTATTAGCTACGTCCTTATTTATTCCTTTCACTTTGATATCATGACCGTATAAAAATTACTAATGCTTAAAAGGAAACGTTGAATAAGTGACATATTCCGCATACTTCAAAGCGAAGCGTTCAGTATCTAACATAGTTACTTTGCTTGAGTGAAATTCTAGTAAACTACAATCACAATGTCGCAAAAGGATGCCATGGTATGAATTTAATAGTTCCCTCTAGGAAATCTGTTATTCTTCTTTTATTCTAAAGTTAGCAAGGATTACGATTATAGTTAGTTGTAGATAAAATGACTAGTTGTTACTCTCGACTGGTTATGTTCAGGTAGGCTTGCTCGAGTGGCCCGCACGCTGTTTACGCTCGCTTGAAGCGTGTGGTAAACAAAATGTCAACCATCGAGAGGCTAAATTAATAGAAATTGTATATTGTTATTGTAAAATGTATGTACCGAGTACGATTTTAAGTCCATATTTGAATGTTCATTCTTTTATCGTGTGGGAGCTGTGTCGTGTCGTGTAAGTGAGCTACGATGTTTACTGTTTAGCCCTTAACTGTGATGAACCAGGTGATAAATGACAATGTAGTCTAAGTTTGACGCTGGCAAACTTGGAAAAAGGAATACCTAACAAACATCGAATTATAATATTTTATTGCTTTGTCATAAATAAATAAATAACTAAATATTCTTTTATTTGGGACCATAACGCAGAAAAAAACACAGCAACATATAGAAATAACTCAAAAAAACCCCCCCACAGCAAAAACATCTATAAGAAAACAAGAAAAGAACTGATAACTTTCAAACGGCTGAACCGATTTTCTTCGATTATAGCTAAGAACACTCTCGATCAAGCCACTTTTCAAACAAAAAAAACTAACTTAAAATCGATTCATTCGTTTAGGAGCTACGATGCCACAGACAGATACACAAATACACAGATACACAAGTCAAACTTGTAACACCCCTCTTTTTGGGTCGGGGGTTAAAAAATAATTCAATAAAAAATTTTCAAAAGAAAAATAAAACCGACTTCAAAAACGACAAACACTAAAAAGTAAAAAATAACTTTTGTTTAGCTACACGTGTAATGCACCTAGGTATGAAGTCGAGCGAGCATATTAAAACAAAATTAGAAATCCAAGAGTGAAGCTCGCCCGACTTCATACCTAGGTGCATTACACGTGTAGCTAAACAAAAGTTATTTTTTACTTTTTAGTGTTTGTCGTTTTTGAAGTCGGTTTTATTATTCTTTTGAAAATTTTTTATTTCACAATTTTTAGTGGCCCTACTGTACTATAATATGCTGTACCCAGTTAAAACCCTACTGTTTACTAAGCTATTACACTGATCCCGAGCAATTTGCTCCTATCCATTGAGGAGTTCTGTTCTCCATCTCCGAAGATATTCATCAGATCTTCACCAAATTTATATGGGACCACCTGCACAGTATACCCTTTCAAACAAAAAAAAAATTCCAAATCGGTCCAGGGGTCTTTGAGTAATCGGGGAACATACATAAAAAAAAAAAAAAAAAAAAAAAAAAAGATCCCGACGAATTGAGAACCTCCTCCTTTTTTGGAAGTCGGTTAAAAAGGTACATAATATATTTTCGAAATAATTTAAATCTAGAACAAAGAGATTAACGAAAAATCGATATCGAGTTGTAAAATTATTAATAAAGTTTCAAAGGATTACGAAGTGGAAATATTCAATTAATCGCTAGGAATAAATACGAAATTCGTCCGGAAATTGTTCCGACAACTTTCCGAAAATTATAGCGCGAGACGCAGTAAATATTCATCGTTTTCGAGAAAGCATTTTCGCTCTCTAAGTTTACTTGTAAGAGCTAGTCAACAAATTGTTTATAGCTGTAACACCTCCTTTTTTATCCGACTGTGCTGAAGTCCGATTGGAGGGTTATGTTTTTGGCCTGTGTGTACTTATGTTTTTTCGTTAAACTTATGTTTTGTGTTCTATATCCGCTTGTAACTACTTACTTGGTAACGGCCCAACCGATTTTTCAATACGTCATTAAGTTTTTCCTGATTTTTAGGGTTCCGTACCTCAAAAGGAAAAACGGAACCCTTATAGAATCACTTTTTGTCTGTCTATCTGTCCGTCTGTCCGTCCGTCCGTCCGTCCGTCCGTCCGTCGTGTCTGTCAAGAAAATTATAGGGTACTTTCCGTTGCTTAGAATCATGAAATTGGTAGGTAGGTAGGTCTTATAGCACAAGTACAGGAATAAATCTAAAAACCGTAAATTTGTGGTTACATCACAGAAAAACTAATAAAAAAGTGTTTTAATTTTCAAAGTAAGATAACTATACCAAGTGCGGTATCATATTAAAGGGCTTTACATGTACATTCTAAAACAGATTTTTATTTATTTTTATGTACAATAGTTTTTGATTTATCGTGCAAAATGTTGGAAAAATACCCGAGTACGAAACCCTTAGTGCGCGAGACTGACTCGCATTTGACCGGTTTTTCTTGATAGTGCAATTATCACAGGGTACATTCAGATGGCAAAAAAATGGCCGATTTTACGCGCTAACAGACTGAAAAAGTGCATCTATTTGGCACGAAAATTACTTAGGTACATCCCGGGAACGAACATATGATACTTTTTATCCCGGAAAATCAAAAAATTCCCACGGGATTGAATTACTTGTCAGTTATTGCTTAAAATACACATAACTTCTAAAAGCTTGAGGTGCGTGCACGAAATTGGACCCCGTGTAGGCAAGGCTTTAATGTACAAATAGTAAGCGAGAATTCGTTCAGCAGCTCTCAGTGTTTTATGAAAATAGAAAGCCAATTTGTAATTTGTAACTTGACGCGTAGTCTCAGTTTCTAAGTTTCCAACGTAATCAATTACAGATTATATTATTGCTTGTAAATTGGAATGTCGTACCTAATTGATTTCATAATTTTATCATTCTATATTATTACTTCAAAATTAGTTTACACACGATGAAATTTTATTGGTTTTAGAATCATGGCTAAGTACTATACTATCGATTATATATTATGTCATTTGTTTTGCAAAACAAGGCACTTTGAACCCCCGACCCAATATATGTTTATAAATATATGGTGGTGTATAATAAATATATTATAATGGTGTTATAAATTTTTAATTTACACTGTTGAGATAAAAAAATATCTGGACACAAACTCGAATCTGTGTGATCATTTTTGCGAATACAAAATATCATTTGCAGTTTGAGATAATTTAAGCAACAATGTAATCATACCTTCGTAGGCACCTACACTTCTAAGGTACGGAACCCTCTGTGCGCGAGTCCTAATCACACTTGGCCGGTTTTTTAAGTAGAATATCAACAAAAGTAATAAACAGAATGTCATCCTTTGAGAGAATCATTTCGGTAACTTTTAAAAGACAACAAGTTGCGAAGTTACTTTGAAATACTTGCGGTTATTAGAGTGGAGATCCGTTACCTTTTACCAAGAAGAAAGAAAATCATTTTACTTGGAACCCTTTGTGTTTCTCCTAAGTAGAAATACTCAAGACTTTTTACCAAAGAATCGTTATTGCATTTTATTTGGCGTTTTTTATCAGTCTAAAGAATGGTTAGTACCTATGCTTTGTCTATATTTTACATTATACCAACCTATTATGTTACATCTTTTAAAAATACCAGCATGTTTATAATATTTATCAAATCATCCCTTTCATAATATCACATCACACTAATATTATAAACGTAAGACTAGCAGACATATACGCATACATCGTATATTATGTCTGCTAGTCTTTCACGCAAAAACTATTTGGACGGATTTGACTGGGAACGGAGATAGGTGTCTTTGACTTAACACACAGGCTACTTTTTATCCCGAAAAATCAAGGAATTCTCGCAAGATATAAAAAACCTGTATCCATTATCTAATAGGTGCATACATAAACAGATGATACGTAACAAGTGTAAATTCAAAATTTATAACACCCCCGACAAGTGAAGGTTACAGTAACTAGTAAAGAGCTGATAACTTTCAAACGGCTGAACCGATTTTCTTCTATTATAGCTAAGAACACTCTCGATCAAGCCACCTTTCAAACAAAAAAAAAACTAAATTAAAATCGGTTCATTAGTTTAGGAGCTACGATGCTACAGACAGATACACAGATACACACGTCAAACTTATAACACCCCTCTTTTTGGGTCGGGGGTTAAAAAACATACAACAATGTATGTTATTAAGTTAATAGTAGTGAAAAACATAGGGGCTTTTGTGTAGTCAGGTAAATACGAAATGAAATAACTTTGAATATTCATAATTCTAACATTCAATGGGCATGTGAATGATACGCGTGGAATTATTAAAGATCATACTTCCTCTTTCATTCAATTTAATATTCCTGAAACGAAAGGACATGTGGGGAATCCTACATAATATTTTATCCGCCAATCCAAATACCAAACACAGCCTAAATCATCATAACACGGTGTTCAAATCTTAATCACAGGATCGCGTGTTTCATATCGATAAGTCTGACTGTTTGTTTTGGAATAATTAGGGGTAATGAATTTTTCCTGTTACATGCAGTTTTTGTGTTTGGAAATACGTTATGGAATTCCAGTGATTGAAATAAATTGGTTTGAGTAAAGATTTTAATCTAGTAGGCGGGTTACCTCATGTTTCAGGATCCCAGATGAAGGTCAGGGTTGTATGGGGGTGTTTGTTTTGCAATCTCACCTGGTGGTAAGTGATGGTGCAGTCTAAGATAATATCGGGCTAATCTGGAAGGGGTATAGTAGCTTTTATTAAACCCACACTCCTTTGGTTTCTACACGGCATCGTACCGGAACGCTTAATCGCTTGGCTGCATGACTTTGCCGGTACTGTGGTAACTAGCTACGGCCGAAGCCTCCCACCTTGTGTGTTTAAACAAGCCGTACAGCATTATGCTAAGGTGGAAACTTGTTTTTGGTACAATCCTGGTACTTCTGTTGGGTCTTTAAGTTTAAATGCTCATGTGAAATCCACCTCATTCAATAGATTGTCGTGAACGCAGAACGCAGAACTCTGAATTCAGAACTCTAGATATTGTGTATAGTTTAACGATCTCACAATATGCCCTGACCTAACTTGACATATATTTTATTACGACAATCGCGATGAGATGAATCTCATACGCCATGTTTATGGCAGACATGCCATCAAAGTTATTGGTCTTGTAACGAGCTCAATCTTCGCATAATGGCCAATAATATTTACCCCATAACATCCCATGGGCATATTCAAAACATTGGCTCAGTAATGGGGATATTGCTTGGAATATTATGCCGCTGTACCATAGAAATATTATTTCCGTGCACTTTACTCATCATCATCATTATCAACTGATATACGTCCATCATTGGACACAGGTTTCAGGGAATTCCAAATGCCTAGGTCTTACGCCGCGTCTGGATCCAGTACCTCCTTGCGATTCATTTGCTGTCGTTTGTCCACCTGAGCTCTCCGGTGCGAGGTCGTTATTCTAGCACTTTGGGAGTCCCAATGAGGATAAACGATGGTGTCCCAAGTTGGGACCCCAACTTACCTACTTATTAATATCACTACTTACTTATATCAGTTTACCAAATTATATGCCCTGATCCTTGCCACTTCGGCTTTACAACTCATTGAGCTAAGCGATTACTCTGGTTCTCCTACGAATCTCTCATTTCTGATTTGATCCCGTAGAGAAATTCCAAGCATAGCTCTTTCCATCTCTCGCTGAGTAACTGAGGTTTCTTATGAGGCCCATAGTTAAGAACCATTGCCTCGGATCCATATATCATCACTGACAACACGCGTTGTTTGAAGAATTTGGTCACTGACGAATTTTGGACGCGAAGACACCTCGAAGCTTTCCAAACCTCTTTCTCGAAATTGGTACTTTTTACAGGTATACCTACATCACAGTTCTATGTAATACTTGCTTACGATTCGTATAATGCCTCATAAGCTGTGTAAGCGCTCTTTAGTTCTACTCTTGTATTTGAACAGTAAAAGAGTCCACCTACCTAATATCCCCAGCCGATAATTGATAGTGACGACCACCAGGCCCGCGTGCGACGCCAACACAGCACCATCGTAAGGGTTCCCAGAACTCCACTCGTAGCTCTCTCCGTGCACGAAGACCAGCACCGGGTACCGCGCCACTGCATCTCTTACTCCTGCTGGAGAAAGAGATTGATTTACATGGGCCATTGAAATGTTTTTTTAAAGAATATTAGCCATGCTAATCATGACTGATACTCCCCTTTCCCCTCCAATTAAGCGTAAAGCTTGTGCCAGGAGTGGGTACGACAATAGTGCAACGGGTGGGGTTTGAACCGCCAACCTTTCGGAATTCAGTCCACTCCTCAACCGTTGAGCTATCGAGGCTTAAAGGAAAGGAGGTTTAGATGATAAAAATCTATCCTACCTTTGTAGGGTTCCGTATCCGAAGATACCGTATTATCAACTAAGCCTCATCTATCAGTCCTTCTGTCAGTCCATCTGTCTATGAACGGGATGAACCTCATGAAACGTTGTTACGGTTCATGAGGTTCAGCTCACTCGATCTAGCTGTTGGTAAGAGAGTTGAAATTACATTAACAAGTGTAAATTAAGATTTATAATACCCCCGACAAGTGAAGGTTACAGTAACTAGAAAAGAGCTGATAATAACTTTCAAATGGCTGAACCGATTTTCTTGGATTATAGCTAAGAACACTCTCGATCAAGCCACCTTTCAAACAAAAAAAAACTAAATGAAATCGGTTCATTCTTTTAGGAGCTACGATGCCACGGACCGATACAAAGATACACAGACACACAGATACACACGTCAAACTTATAACACCCCTCTTTTGGGTCGGGGGTTAAAAAGGTACATACAAGATGGTATGGTATGGATTCACACACGAAGAAATCCGCACAATCGAACAAGATAAATAACCAAACGTATTTGTACTTTCGTTTTTTCTTTCTTGGCGGCTATTTTGAAATTCGCCTTTTTAGTTTTTTATTATTTGTTGCAATAGTGGCAATTGAAAATATATACTCAGTGAAAATTTCAACTCTCTACCTCTTAAGGTTCATGAGGTACAGCCCACTGTCAGACAGACGGACAGCGAAGGCTTTGTAATAGGGTCCCGTTGGCACCCTAAAAAACTAGCTACAAACTATTGTTGCTATAGTTTAGCGAAGAAGAAAGTTTTTATAACGGCATTAGTATTGCGGGTCGACCCTTACGGCCAATAAAACCGTGTTACGACGCTATGATAAGAAAATAATATTTTTCTTACTTGCACTCACAGTTTTGTTGGAATATTATAAAAGTTAATGTCGCCACACTGTGCGCGAATTGCCGGCCATTTGGCTAGCTTTTAGGTCACTAACAGACGGACTTTAGATTTGTCGACAGTTTAGTCGGATGAGTAAACTCTTTGGTCATCATCATCATGATCAATACCTCACTGGCCGAATACTGAACTCGGGTCAGCTCTCAGAATGAGAAGGCTCAGTACGGATTGGCAAACTTCACACACCTATGAGGACATTATAGAGAACTCTCAGGTTTCCTCACGATTGTTTCCTTCACCGTTAAAGCAAGTGATATTAACTTATCTGTTTAAACGCACATAGCTCCGAAAAGATAAAGGTGCGTGCGCGGGATTGAACCCCCGACCTCCGGAATAGAAAGCTGACGTCTTAACCACTAGGCTTTCGCTACTCCTCAAAGTCAATAGATTATTCTGTGATATCCTATGCTGACGAACAGTCCTCGATACGTCTCTCGTTGTTTCTATTAGAGCCATAGAATTCAGAAATAGAACCTAGATTTTATTATTCAAAAAAAAATTACAGGTGCTTTTGAATAGTCAAGTACTACTGCAATGGTTCAGAATGCTCTTCCACCGAGAAGAGACAGCAAGAAACTCGGCAGTTGTTCCCGTTTGTGGCATAAAAGATATTGCGGCGGACGCTCTTTACGCACTGCATCCGATCTTCGCACTACTTCGGATTGAGAATTCTCGGATCAGATCAGACGCAGTGGGTAAAGAGCCTAACAGTTTTCTCAAAATATACTTAACTTAATACCCTGTCACTGTCCGCGAGCAGCCGTTTGGCTAGATTAAGTATTAAAGCGTTGAGAGACATAAACGTAGATAAAGTATAAAAAGTGTGACCGAGCGAGCGATGGCGCGACCCCGTTATATTAAAGCCTCCATTTAACGAAATGGCGTCATACGCCCGCCATTTTCTTTTTATATTGTTGGACATTGGCTTAGTGATTTAAGTATATTGCCTACTTTTTGAAATGTGATCCCATTGTTCTTTAGTGATGATTATATTCGCGCAATTGGTTTCTGCAAATTACAGAACCGTTCAAGTTGAAATGAAAAAACCGGCCATATCTCAAAATTTAAAAAACCCCCGACACCAAAATCTCTATAAGAAAACTAGAAAAGAGCTGATAACTTTCAAACAGCTGAACCGATTTTCTTCAATTATAGCTAAGAACACTCTCGATCAAGCCACCTTTCAAACAAAAAAAAGTAAATTAAAATCGGTTCATTCGTTTAGGCGCTACGATGCCCTTTTTTTGGGTCGGGGGTTAAAAATGCAAAGAAACGTCAAGGAGGCTAATTCTTTTGTACACAATCTCCAGACCAAACTCAGATAGCAGTTTATTGCTATCCCTTTTATAATACTCTGTGTGGAAAAAGATAGCACTATATTTAAACATGTAAAAAGTATATTGTGTAATGTAAGTACAACAAACAAAAAGTATAAGTAACAAAAGTGAAAATAAAATGTAACAAACATTGATAGACTAAATAAATCCACAAAACTATTGTTCAAATTATATTTTGTCGACTATTTGGTATCTGTCCAGAACAACAAACAAGTATCCGATAAAACTAACGAAAAACAATTCACGCAAACAAAACTCACAACACCACTCTAACTAATATCTGGACACATATTGGAAAAGTCGTAACTTTGAAGTATAGGGAATTGTATACAGAATATTAGATAAGAACATTATATTGAATGAATTTATTGTATCTGCGATGTATAGGTACGACTCCATACAAACGTATTACGCTGATAATTCTATTTTTTTAACCCCCAACCCAAAAAGAGGGGCGTTATAAGTTTGACGTGTGTATCTGTGTATCTGTCTATGGCATCGTAGCTCCTAAACTAATGAACCGATTTTGATTTAGATTTTCTGTTTGAAAAGTGGCTTGATCGAGAGTGTTCTAAGCTATAATCCAAGAAAATCGGTTCAGACGTTTGAAAGTTATCAGCTCTTTTCTAGTTACTGTAACCTTCATTTATCGGGGGTGTTAAAATTTTTTAATTTACACTTGTGTTGTTCTTGATCTTAGAAAGCAACCAAATATCGATATAAGTGTCTTACATTATCTACACTCAATAGTTATAATATAAATATAATGTTATTATATTTACTTTGAAAGTTATTTAATATAAAAAAATACAACATTGCAAAACTTACAATATGGAGGCATACTTTACTTAACCGTTATAAAATGAGGTTATAAAAAAATATTAGTTTTGAAAAATTACTGAATAGTATCAAACGCTGATTCACGCAAAACATTTTCCATCTCACCATGTACCATGGTGGAAATAACAGTCATACTTTCATGTCCCATATAAAAGTTATTATTTCATACTCCTAAAAACATTTTTGACCTCAATTTTAGCGTTCAAAAAGAAGCTCAAATTGGGTCCAAAAGTTACACAACAAAGACAAAGAGAAAAGGCGCTCATATTTCCAAAATCGACAAAGTTGCCTCACAAAGTCTGCCCTAAGTCCCTAAAGTAATATATACAAGCACAAACCGTGCCAAGTAATATCGATATATTATTTTTACGAGCCTTTCGCAACCAATAATAGAGGCAAACGGTCACTTGATGTATCTTTAAGAGGCTCATCTGATATATGAAATTAGGCGGGCAAGGTCGACTGTCTCATAAAGATACGGGGTACAATACTGTCTTGTGGTTTTTGTGCGTATTGCTGTACTTGGGACTAATTAAATCGTTGGTTTGATTAAATTTGCTCGGTTGATGGTAGAACAGGAAAAACCGGTCAAGTGCGAGATGTACCCGCACACGAAGGGTTCCGTATCATCGTTGCAATATAAAAGCTAGTCGCACTATCACACTAATATTATAAAGGCGAAAGTTTGTATGTATGTGTGTGTTTGTGTGTGTATGTTTGTTATTCCTTCACGCAAAACTTACTAGACGGATTTGGCTGAAATTTGGAATGGAGATAGATAATATTCTGGATTAGCACATAAGCTACTTTTATCCCGGAAAATCAAAGAGTTCCCACGGGATTTCGAAAAACTTAAATCCACGCGGGTGAAGTCACGGGCATCGGTTAGTATTTTATATTCCTGAAAACTGTTTCTTTCCCCATACAAATTTTAGCGCACAAAAATGAACTCAGATTGCGTTCAAAAGTTACACAACAAAGTGAAAAGGCGCACACGAACACGAAGGGTTCTGTATCATCGTACAAGATGATACGGACCCTACTTTGTAATTTTATGAATTTACATGGTGACTATTTTTAACCCCCGACCCAAAAAGAGGAGTGTTATAAGTTTGACGTGTGTCTCTGTGTATTTGTGTATCTGTCTGTGGCATCGTAGCTCTTAAACTAATGAACCGATTTTAATTTATTTATTTTTTTGTTTGAAAGGTGGCATGATCGAGAGTGTTCTTAGCTATAATCCAAGAAAATCGGTTCAGCCGTTTGAAAGTTATCAGCTCTTTTCTAGTTACTGTAACCACCTGTAACCTTCACTATTCGGGGGTGTTATAAATTTTTAATTTACGTACTTATAACAACGTACATAATTATCAAAGGCATAAAACAAGCAGCTCTAGCAAAGTATAGTAGGTATAGATAAATTATAGTATAAGTAACTTCTCTTTTACTTAAAGAAAATAAGGATTTTCCAACAAAAACACCTGTTTAGCGATTAGCGTTAAAGCGGAGGATGCTATCCACTGAATTAATAGCTCCCTAGCCTAACGTAGGTATTAAGTATTTTCTAAGAAAAGAGCAAAGACTTTAAAGGAGAGAAAATACTAAGCAAAAGTAAAGTAAAAGTCGGTCAAGTGCGTGCCGGATTCGCACACGAAGGGTTCTGTACAAGAAATAACACTTTTTATTCTTTATTTTCACTTTTACAAACCTTAAATTTTTATTATTTGTTATTATAGCGGCAATAGGCAAAAAATACATTCTGTGAAAATTTCAACACTCTACCTATTATGGTTCACGAGATACAGCATACTGACAGTTAGAGAGACAGACTTTCACGTTTTATTCACACACAAGTTAGCCCTTGGCTGCAATCTCACCTGGTGGTAAGTGATGATGCTGTTTAAGATGAAAGCGGGCTAACCTGGAAGGGATATGGCTTTTTTTATTAAACTTATAACCCTCTTTGTTTCTACACGGCGCCTTGGTGGCACGGCTTTGTCGGTAGTGGGGTCTCTAAATCTAAGTAGTAGGGTTCCGTTGGCACCATTCGGGTACTGAACCCCAAATGCACAATATCAAAGCCCTCTAAAGCTGTTTTCCGCATCTGCTTGTGGGTCAAGGCTGGCACTTCAGTGGATCGATTTTTCACTAGTCTTTTTTGTTTTTAGCGAACTCAGCTAAAAGATAGAATTTTCAGACTGGCTAGCTGTTTTTCTAATTATATGTAGAAGTGCCACTCTAGTAAAGAACTGCGCAGTACTAAAATCTATAATAGTTTATAATAACATTAATATAAATACTAAAAGTCTTCAAGACTTAACTACCTTGGCTTTCAGGAAAGTCCTACTTCACTATGAATTTAAACAGATTTTTGAATTTTAAGCCTTTTATTAGTATCTAACTGTATATTTTTAATAACCTGGCAAGTATTTGGTTTGTTGCGATAAAGAGTAGCTTATATCCGGGATAAAGCTACTTCTGTACCTTTCATCAAAATTGGTTTAGCGAAAGCACCGTGATAAAATAACTTCCGCCTCAGTTTTATTATTAGATAGTTAGTTTTAATATTAACTTTGAAAACCTGTCTATAACTTCGTAATATTAAATATATTGTATGTTAGGTAAAACGTATTTTCTACTGGAAAATTCATTACAATAAATATTTCTGTAAATAAACAATTTCAATCTCTGAAAAAAAAGTTGAAAAAACTATAACCCGACTACGGAAAAAATGAGACAACTTGAACCCGACTTGGTACAAGTAAAATAAACTGAAAAGAAAGAAACAAGATAGGTGCTTAGTGCTATCATCGTCTTCATCGTCTTGAGTAAGATTCAATACAAAGGCCGTGGTCGTGCGTTGTCGACAGCGTATTTCTTATCCTTGATTGACGGCATTCCCAATGATTTTATTTATCTACCAAATTAGAATATTTTCTTTTTGCTGTCGACAACGCACGACCACGGCATTTATATTGAATCTTACTCAAGACGATGAAGACGATGATAGCACTAAGCACCTATCTTGTTTCTTTCTTTTCAGTTTATTTTACTTGTACCAAGTCGGGTTCAAGTTGTCTCATTTTTTCCGTAGTCGGGTTATAGTTTTTTCAACTTTTTTTTATTTGAAACTTTTCCGTTTTAATAATTCTATAATGCGACGACTAACCGAGGTCTCGTGAATGGCCAATAGGTGGCGCTGTGTGAGAAATAATAATTATAATAAAAAGTGGTTTCTGTCGCTTGGTATATTTTAATAATAACTATATTTATATTTATGAACTCAGAATTTTCTCCTCTTTCGTTGGACATCTCACTCGACACAATAGCAATTAAATTTTTTTTAAGACCCTCACTTTTTTTGATGTAACATCCGTCTGGCCAATTTTTTTCGTATAAAATATAGCCTATGTCACCCGGGCCTTTACAACGAATCGATTGACACCTCATTTATCAAAATCGGCCCAGTAGTTTAGGCGCTACGGTGGAACACACAGAATCTGGATACAAACATACATACATATTACATACATACATACATAGACTGCTAAAATCATAACCCTTCCTTTCGGCTTTGCCGTAGTCGGGTAAAAATGCCTAAACCTATGAATATAACACCGAAACTGGTTTTGTTAGTTATCAACAAAACATCCTAGTTTGTCCTAAAATCAGGTCTGGCTAACAATTTGCAATAATATAATCGTACCGTCATGCCCGAGAGGTCGACAGAGGGTGGTTATTATTCCGGTTAAAATGTAAACCGCAATCATTTATTACCACAGGGAGCCAGTGTTCCGGTGTGTAGGTACACTTTGTATTGACTCTACAGTCTACGGGCAGCTCCAACTGACCTGGTTGGCACACGGTATTATACCTAGTATGATTAATGGTTGCCAAATACCTAACCGTGTTTGTTTTATTCGGTTGGAAAACTGAAATCCTCTGGGCCAATTAAATTTTCAATACTAGCCTTTTCGCTCTAGAATAATGGAGGTAAAATATAGTCACTGAAGGTTGATTTCACCAAAGTAAAATAAGTCCCATCTAAGAATAAATTAATTGATATTTTGACAGGTTTTCATACTGCCATTACGCCTAATTTATTTCTTGGTACGTCACTCGACGTTGGTGAAATCGGCACATAATCCATTTAATATTATAAACGCGAAAGTTTGTATGGATGGATGGATGTTTATTACTCTTTCACGCAAAAACTACTAGATGGATTTGGCTGAAATTTAGAATGGAGTTAGATTATACATTGGATTAACACATAAGCTACTTTTTATGCCGGAAAATTAATGAGTTTTTGAAAATTCCACTCCAAAGTCGGTTAATTATGGCAAGAAAATATCCATCATCTGTCAAGTTATTGGTATGCATAAGAATTAGTACTTAGAATATCGATTAAAATGAAGAAATACGTGTTTCACGATTTTAAGAAAGTCCACATATTATAAAGAGGTTAAATGAGGGATGAAACTTGTGTGCAAGTCTGATTTTTCAAGTCATATCTATGTCAATTGGAAAAGGTTTTCTGTTTGAATAGAGACAGACTATTACAGGATATTTAGAAATTCCATCTCCCAATTCAAAAATTCAACTCAAGTGCAGTCGGGGCGGGTCCACTAGTCTGTACATGTTCGAGACCTTCAGTATAGAGTAGAGCACTCTTAATAAACAGGAAAAACAGATGCCTATCAAGGAAAGACGGTAAGTCAAACAAATACACTACCAAGAAGTCTGCAGGAAAAAAATAAATAATATTATTATATTAATGAAATAAATCAATCCTCATATTTATTTTCCCCTCACGCACGAAGAGAGTTTTAGTTTACCGTTACTCCCAATCATCGAGTGTTTCGTTACTGTCAGAACTAATAAATAACGACAAATGAAAGTAACGAGAAAACAATGTACGAAACTCGAAAAATCGTATAAGTAACGACTGGGGTGTATTGGAAATCAGAAGTTCGGGATGTCCAGTGCTGTTGTACGTATTATTTACTATTAAGTATGTACTTATTTTAAATTAACCAAATAACTGTTTATATATTTCTACACAAGCTAAGCAAAACCGCGCGCAAAACAAAAAATTGTACCGCGCGCTTCGACTGCGACCCATGGAATTTCCCTTCACAATTTACTTCAAAGCAGAAAAATCTTATTATCTTAGAAAAATCCTTTTCATTTATCTCATTTGCTTTTTATCTAATCGCGTAAAAGAACCTTGAAGAAACGTATCAAATTTCTCAATTCCGTTTCCTTCCATTCAAATGCGAGACGTAAAAGAAAGAAAAGCTTCGTAGGTATCTGGCCAAAGCAGGCTAGGTTTAGGGCGCCTTCACGCTGTAAACAATCTACTAAGACGTTTATGTAGTGCAACTTAGTCCGCATGCAGATATAATTTTGAGCCTATTAAGTACTCGGGGATAATGTAGGTATCTATCAGTGAAAGAATTTGAAAAATTGAATCTTGAATTTGGGTCATCAATTGCAGAGATTACCTGTTAAGTACCTATTTTTGACGACCTCCCTGGCACCAGTGATAAGCGCCGTGGCTTAGAATTTTAAAATTTCTCTGGTCTGGTGGGAGGCTTCGGTCGTGGCTAGTTACCACCCTACCGGCAAAGCCATGTCGCCAAGCGATTTAGCGTTCCGGTACGATTCCGTGTAAAAACCAAAGGGCTGTGGATTTAATAAAAGCTGCCATAGCCCTTCCAGGTTAGCCCACTTCCATCTTAGACTGCTTCATCACTTACTACCAGGTGAGATTGCAGTCAAGGGTTAACTTGTATCTGAATTTAAAAAAAAACATACAAACTAAGCGGGCTAACCTGGAAAGCGTATGGCCGTTTTCATTAAACCCATACTCCTTTGGTTTCTGTTGCTGTGAAAATATTTCCAACATAATATGCTTCCGAACTTATAATGTTAGCGTTGTACAATACATTTTTACAATGTGAGGAAGCCCTTACAATCGGCAAGGTCTTATCGCGGCCATGATGGATCGAGAGGAAGGGATGAATCGAGTTCCCGTAGTAAGCACGTTTTAAAAGAAACGGATCGCCGGCCATCCATTTAGTAAACTTAAGAACTTTTTAAGCACACTTCTCAAGTACAAGTATTGTCAGGAATTAGCCCAATTAATTTTCTATTTTGTTAAAATGGTACGAAAACATTTATCATGATCAACTCATCGCCAGCCCACTACAGAGCACGGATCTCCTCTCAGAATGAGAAAAGTTTTAGGCCATAGTCCACCACGCTGGCCAAGTGTGAAGTAGTAAGCTTCACACACCTTTGAGAGAACATTATGGAGAAGTCCCAGCCATGCAGGTTTCCTCGCGATGTTTTCCTTCACCGTTAGCTAGTGATATTTTATTGCTTACAAGTGTAAATTAAAAATTTATAACATCCCCGACAAGTGAAGGTTACAGTAACTAGAAAAGAGCTCATAACTTTCAAATGGCTGAACCGATTTTCTTGGATTATAGCTAAGAACACTCTCGATCAAGCCACCTTTCAAACATAAAAAACTAAATTAAAATCGGTTCATTAGTTTAGGAGCTACGATGCCACAGACAGATACACAGATACACACGTCAAACTTATACCACCCCTCTTTTTGGGTCGGGGGTTAAAAATGCACAATACTTCAAAAAGTTGGAGGTGCATGCCCGGGATTGAACCTCCGACCTCCCAAATATGAGCTAGACATCTTAGCCACTAGGCTATCACGACTTCTTATGAACTTTTAGAAATATTATCCGGAATATTAATTATCTGTTTTGTTAAAAAAAAATCATTGTTAACTTTTCAAAAAAGTAATACCTAATTAATGATGATATTATGATAGGAGCTGGGAATTGATAATGACAATTGATTAAAATTGTTCATTTCAACTTTAATCCACTTAATTAAATTAAACAGAGACCAGCAAGCAGAAAATGTGCATCCATACTTCCGTACTAATTAATATTATGCGAAATTATAATGCGAAAGTCCTACACGAAATTTGCTTCGTGTAGGACAGCATCAGTCACTTATGATATGTCAAGACTCTACCACCGTTTCGGAAAACAGTTTCTACTGAGAAGAGCCAACAAGAAAATTAGCTTACATTTTCTGGGACGGACATAGAAACTTACCAGAAGATCAAAGAGTTCCGATGGGACTAAAGAAATCTAAGTTCACGTGAACGAAGTGGCGAATCAATTTGGTACAAAGATATCTTGCATCCTGGAGACGGACATAGGCTACTTTTAATTCCGGAAAATCTAAAAGTTCCCACCGGATTTTACAGGAACCTATATCCACGCCGACGAAGTCACAGAACAGTTGATCAGGTATTACACGATGCCCTGATTAGAAGTCAATGGATGCAAAATAGCATTTCTATAATGTAGTTAAAGGTCTTTATATCTGCACTTGGTCAGTGTGGTGGTCTATGGCCTACAACCTTCCCATTCTGAGTGGCGGCCCGTGTGAACCAACGGTGGGATAAGGTAACGACGATGAGTAGGGTAGAAAAAGTAATTGTATTATTTTTACAAAACCGAAATTGCGTTAATACAACCTTTATTTACTTGCATATACCTGTTATAATATTTACAATGGCGGTAGCATTAATCAAACAAAACAAATAGGTCGACCTAAAACAGCGATAGTTAACAAAAACAAAAAAAATTGATTAAGTACGAGTCAGCCTCGCACACGAAGGGTTCCGTATCATCATACAAGAAATAACACATTTAATTTTTTTAATTTTCGTGACAGTTGTTTGAATTTTTTATTATTTTTTGTTATAGTGGCAATATAAATACATATTCTATGAAATTTTCAACTTTCTATCATAGAATTATTTAAGCTTTTTATCTAGCACTCTTTGGATACGGAACCCTAAAACACACCCCTAGAAGTAATAAATTGCAACAGAGTACAATCATAAATTGCTAAAGCGAATAGAAGCAAAAATAACGATTGGTCGAAATCCATTGGGGACCAAATGTAAACAAGGATGGCGCATAACCACTATCATGGTTTAGCAATCGTACAGTTAGGCGAAACTATGTAGCTGATTTCAAGTCTCAAACCACAAGAACCACTAAAACCGTCAGATGCGCAGAATGCGGATGACGTTAGCAATCGACTTGTAAGCATGTTATTCGCATTAAAATGTTTAGGAAAACACTAATTATTTAGCTTGATATTATTGATTTGCGAAAGCCGCAAGGTCTGAACGTACTGCAATGTTAGCTCTTTTAAAAAATTAAATTTGTCAAAAAAGTTCAAACTGACAAAAAAAATCTGACAGTCACTGCAGTGCGTACATACCTTGTCGCTTTTGCAAATCAACATCACCAAGCTTTTAGTATTTTTCTAAACATTTCAAAATACGCTTGGTTGTATTCTGCACATCCGGCCTGCAAATTAAATATTGACATTTCATTGAGCCAAATAGGCACAGATTAACTAAGTATGTACGTAACTAAGTATTCATGTATTATGTTAACTAAGTATTCAGTATACCTTTGTTTTACGTAACTATAGTGATTTTTTTTTTAATAATGTAATTATGTTTTATAAACCTATTACTTAAGTACTTGTATCTATTATATCTATTAAATCTATTTTATAATATAATGCTTACTTGGCACTTTACAAAAATATTGTGGATACTAGTCATCGATATACATACATGTTATAGTTATGCATATGTAATATGTAGTCTATGTAATAGTTTGTAAGTATATATATGGTATAATTTAAAATATGTATATTGTTAGTGTTCCTTAATAAATAAAATAAAAAAAGTATATTTGTTGCTTAACTGTTTCATTGCTACACTGAGTTACTATTGAACAGTGGATTATTTTTAACACCATGTAAAGCTGAAGTTTTCAGTAAAAGCTGAAGCGAAATTGCAGGGAAAGTCTATAAATTAAACAGAAATTTCGATACAGTAGTAGAGATGGGCCATTTCACAGGTAGCATTTAAAAAAAAATAGTGAGCAAATGAAAACGCGGGTCACCTGATGTTAAGTGATTACCGTCGCCCATGAACATTTGCAATACCAGAAGAACTGCTAATGCGTTGCCGGCCTTACATGAATTTGTTGATCCAACCCTTGAATAACCCCATGTTGTAATCTAGTGGGAACACCGTTGACAAGAGTGGGAGCATAATATGAAAAATGACGTGATAAGTTTTTTCATATTGTAATACGTCTTGCTTAAAGTGGTCTGTGAAAAATCACGATACAAAATCTCAAAGGAGATTACTGTATTATTTAAATTTTTTGCAAGCTTGGTCATTGATCCGAACTAAAGAGCGGGATCTATTGATCTTGATCACTTCCTATTTAAATTAATGTAGCGATGTAACGATTGTAAGTGCGTAAATTTAAAAATCACTTTCCGTGAAAAATCGCATGTGAATTCACTGTGACACAATAACAATTTCACCAAATGAAAATGATTTTAAAATAGCAATAATGCCCATCTCTGCGAAATACGAATAAAGGATTGAGAATCCATACATTTAACTGAGGCCGTTTGTTCAAAACTCATACCATTCGAATACCGTTTTTTATTTCGAACGCATCTGCTATCATCAATCATAGCTTTTCAATCAAGTCAAATGAATTGAGAGTGAAATATTTGTACAGCTTTATATTACCGTTTTCAATTTCCATTTCGCGAAGTTATTGTTAGGAATAGATTGCTGACATTTTGGAACCAAAAAAAGCGATTTTTAGGGTTCTCTCCACAGAGAAAAAAAGAACTTTTATAAGATGACTTCGTTGTCTGTCCAAGACCCGTCAAACAAGTAAAGGGAAAAATTGGATAAACAATGAATTTAAAAAAAAGTGGAACCCTAATAAAATAAACATTATTGTCTTTGACGTAAATGCGTTGTTTTAATGGCGTTAAAATATGTACGCAGAGGAAATTGCCAGCCAAAACTAGCATGACAAGACGTGTAAATTAAAAATTTATAACACCCCCGACAAGTGAAGGTTACAAGTAACTAGAAAAGAGCTGGTAACTTTCAAACGGCTGAACCGATTTTCTTGGATTATAGCTAAAAACACTCTCAGTCAAGCCACCTTTCAAACAAAAACAAATTAAATTAATATTGGTTCGTTAGTTTAGGAGTTTCGATGCCACAGATACATACGTCAAACTTATAACACCCGTCTTTTTGGGTCGGGGGTTAAAAAGTAAGATTTACCACAAGTCAGATTTAGTTACGATGGTAGATATTATATTATTATATGGAAATCAAATTCCATTCCAATATCAACATGTTCTCTACTTCAAATACACGAAAAATACATTCAAATATATTTATTTTGAATATCGGCTTTATTCAAATTCGTATGATAACGAAAAAGAATAGACTTTTGTATTTGAAAAGGGGCTTAGAATCCGCAAGACCCGAGGACCTTATCTCTGCCGTAGGTCTAAAGGAAGGGGTGAATGAATTTATACGCAAAAGCTTTCTGAATATAATGGGGGTCGATTCATTTTTCTTGAATTTATGACGGTCTTCAATACCGTTCCAACTTCCATTACTGAACAATCATCACATCTTTTAAAAGTATAAAAGTGGAGATTCTGATTATTTTACAGATTTTTTTATATGTGATTTTTTTTTTGTTTGAGCTTCGCTATTACCCTATCAGCGTTTTCTTGATTTGCTGAGATTCAGCATATCTACTGAGCCCGGGTCTCCTCTCAGAAGAGGGTTTGGCCAAAGGCCACCACGCTGATTGGCTGACTTCACACACCTTTGAGAATGTTATGGAGAACTCTCAGGCACGTTGGTTTTCTCTCGATATCAACTAATACAAATATTAATATTCCCTAATTATTATAACAAACAAGATGCCTTTGCCTTATCATTCGCGTGGATTAGGGTTTATGTAAAATCACATGGGTACCACATGTCCGTGTCTAGGATCGGATGCAAGCTTTAAATGAATTCAGTACAGTCGATGTACTGAATTCATTTAAAGAAAATACCATGTGAATTCTTGAGAGTGAGAGTGTAGTCCTGGCTCCGGCGGCGAATGGCCATTTGCCGTTTTAGGTCCAGATAGGCCATTTTGGAGAGGGGCGTCGAGCATAGCCTAGTTTTTTAGTGTTATATTAAGTTTGACGTGTGTTTCTGTGTATCTGTCTGTGGCATCGTAGCTCCAAGTGCGCACTATAGATTTCACCCTAAGCCACGGTTATCATCTAGTTTTGTGTAGGTAAATGGACATTTTCGGCACTGGGATTTCAAGCGTGAATAGTATTCCGGATATTTGGTGTTTTCTCACGAATCGCGGACAGGTCATGTAATTAGATGTCGTGGCTCGTGACAAACGATGGAGACGCATTACTTGGGTGAGAAAATCGTTTTTCTTATACGAGTATATTGCAAAGGCCTCGTATTCGGTCTGTATTTACTGAAAATTCCAAACAACTAAAATACCTCATCGTAACAAAAATTGTACGTCTAGACACACTGTACCGTAAAAACGTCTATTTTTGTCTAACAGGTTCCTATATACTGAAGCCTTTTGAATAGGTCTAAGTAATAAGCGGAACGCGGTTTTAAAGTTTCGACTGGCCTTCCCTGCTCTTCCCGGTGGAAGCGGCTTTCCGACCCGGTGGTAGAGTCTTGACATAATTTTGTAGCTGTGTTAGGTACATGAAATAAATACTTTCATTTCTTATGTATAAATACAGATTTTTTTTTTCATTCACACTTCACTCCACAACTTGTATTTAAAATTCAAAATTTATTTCAAGTAGGATTACTGAATATGGTGTCAGTTATGTCGGGAATGCTACCATCGCATCGGTTCGGAAAGTAGATTCTATTGAGAAGAACAAGCAAGAAGCTCAGCAGTTCTAAGTACTCTTTTCAAATCAAACAAGATAGCAATGCTAAAGAGAACAAAAAGTTTCTGGCCTCTTTCCCGTCCACTCTAAATGAAGTTCCGGTACGTAGAAACCGATAAAAAGTATAGCTTCATTAAAAGTCTCATATCCTTCCAAGTTAGCTTGCTTGCATCATCACCTACCACCAGGTAAGATCGCAGTCAAGGGCTTATAAAGGAATAAAAAAATCAATTTTGATAAGATCAATATTTATTTTGTACTTTATTTTATACTTTCCGCCATTGATCTATTTCTTGCACCAATCCCAAAATAAACAGCAAAACATGCATCGTAACACGCTGTAACAAAAGCCAACAAAAACCGGGCAAAATGCAAAAAACCTTTTTCGTGGCATTTCGTAATATCGACGTGGAGAGCTAAGCGAAATTTTTTGGTCCTCTTTGTTACCTTATGACTGCTGAAACCATGGTTTACGAACCATACAGTTCAGAAAATACCTTGCTTAGTAATTATTATCTTTGCGCAAGCACGGGTTTGCTTCAAAGTGGAGGAAAAATGTAAAGTCCCTGGATAGTCAAAGTTAGTTTGTAATCTAATTTTGCAGACATTATTACCTGTTTTATTGGTCAGTAAAGGTGGATTTATATTTATCTGTCATGGTGACACATGTCGCATTGTGACATGAGGGCTAGTTTTCACATTTATATGTCGTGCTCTAACGCTTTCTAACTGTATTTTGGATCAATACAGCCAAACAAACAACTCTGACCCCGTCATAACACTGCACTAGCGCTTGCACATTGGTCTTATGTCGTGCTGTTTCCTCACCTCGTCCCCAACCCCATCGCTCTGATGAAAACCGGGATCGCTTCTGATGCAAAACAGATGCCATCAGAACACATCGCTCACTACTAGTATGAACGTTACTATAAATCACACTAATATTATAAAGGCGAAAGTTTGTATGTGTGTGTGTGTGTGTGTGTGTATGTTTGTTACTCCTTCACGCAAAAACCACTGAACGGATTTGGCTGAAATTCAGAATGGAGATAGATAATATCCTGGATTAGCGCATAGGCTACTTTTTATCCTGGAAAATCAAAGAGTTCTCACGGGATTTCAAAAACCTAAATTCACGCGGGCGAAGTCGCGGGCATCGGCTAGTAAATATATAAAAACGATTTCATTCTGTCTGATACGTCACGACACGACATGTCAGCCAGATAAATCTACCTTAATGCGTGGTCCTTTCCTAACTGTATGATTGCTAAACCACGGTTCGATAACAAGAACTGTTAGTAGAGTTCGATGTGCATGTGCCTTTGATATTCGTTATCGTGATTGAAGTTCGAATTCCGTGAAATCCGGCTCAAAAGATAATCTTTTTCCAAAGGCAACGGGGTTTTACCGGTGTTTAGTCCGGCTTCACACGGTTTACGCCTATTTGCTTCTTTCTAAATCTTCTTATAAATGTAAAAAACCGACCAAGTGCGAGTCAGACTCATGCACCGAGGGTTCCGTACTCGCGTACTTTTCCGACATTTTGCACGATAAATCAAAAACTATTGTTCAGAAAGGTAACTTAAAAGGTAAGTTAAAATTTGTTTTAGAATTTGTTATGTAAACACAAATTCACGGTTTTCCGATTTATCCTTTGTACCTACTTGTGCTATAAGACCTACCTGCCTGGCAAATTTTATGATTCTAGGTCAACGATAAGTACCTCTTGACAGACATGACAGACGAACAGATAGACAGACATATAGACAGACAACAAAGTGATCCTATGAGGGTTCCGTTTATCCTTTTAATTTTTTTATATTAATATTAGTTTATTATATTAATTTGTGGTGATTTCATATTATGCCAAGACACCTTACCATAAATCTAAATAAAACTATGAAGTATTAGTTACCTTGAGCGGGCGCGTAGATGTTCAAATACAGGCAATCCTCCGACTGATTCGTCAGAAAAGGCAATATCCTTTTCAAATACTCCAACCTCCCCTTCGAGATCCGTTTCAAAACTGCCGTCTCATTCCTTATGTCGGGCAAAACTTGCGGGCAAACTGGGCTGAATTCCTCAGCTATTTTGACCCCTGACCATTGCGCCCCAGACACTGGGGGCATGAACCTTAATGAGCCCATAGGGGGTGACGCGTAGGGGATCCCACGGAAGACTTCCACCGGTTCCAGAAATCTTGATTCTGGCGTCACTATAAAACCTCTTATATCACCGTATTTAGTCCTAACTACTCTTGAGCTTATTAAAGGTACATTTTTGTCTTCCATTGTGTTTTCTCCTCTTACGATTCGGGAGGTGAGTGCGGGAAGCGTTATGAAGTGGAGGATGATCAGTATTAACATTTTTCCGCTTCCGGCGCCCGCGTTTGAGGAGGTATGTGGTACGGAGTATACTCGATGCTATAAGTCCACCATTTTGTTTTGTGGAAAGTCTTCGGCGGACCATTTACCGGGTTATCTGTAACAAAATTGTAATCTTAGTATCGTTGGATATCATGTCAGGAGTTTAAATGTACAATTGTTGTTGGCCCTTGAGTTAAGGTTTCTGGCAAGTATCAATGTGGAACTGAGGAATCAACTCCCATTGGCGGTGTTCCCACTAGATTACAACGAGGGGTTATTCAAGGAGCGGACCAACAAATTCCTGTAGCCCGGCAACGCATTGGGCGGTACCTCTGGCAAATGTTCAGGACGGCAGTAATCACTTAACATCAGGTGACCCACCTGGTCGTTTGGTCTCTATTTTATTATAACAAAAAAAAAACGTTCGACGCCTGAGTCGCATTACAATTGTAATAGCTTGTGATAAAAATTGTTAGTAGATCATAATGACAATAATAAATGTAAGCAAAAAATAAAATAAAAACCAACATTTTTTATGTAAAAGTTTTATATACAAAATACTTGTAGTTTGAAAATGTTTTAGTTACATACGATAAAAATGTTTCATCTTTTAACATTTTGCGCGACATTTCAGCTATCGTGTTTGACCCACTTTTGTGACAAACTGCGTTTAAAATTCATCGTATGTTGTTATTTAAGTCTTGTTTTTGAGTTCTGAGTTATAATCTCGAAATCTATATTCATGCCTAAGTAATATTATTATGAATGCGAGCGTGTCTGTCTATCTATCACACACACACACGCGTCTTATCACGCACCATCTATTTAACCAATTTTAATTAAATTTCTTGGACCTAGAGAATAACTCGTATCACAGGAAAGGACATACTTATGTAATCTAATTTTTATCTCGGAAAATAAACGTTTCCACAGGATTTTGAACGCAAATGAAGTCACAAGTATTAAATACTGAATAATTATTATCTTAGATCATTGGAAAAACAGCGTTAGGCGTGTCTATAAATTAAATGTCCCAAAATATTTTTCAACGAAAAAATTGTAAATCCTAGATCTTTATAGATAATCTTCATTTAGGTTTTAAAATAGCTAAATGCATAGGAAGCTAAAAGTGTAATTAGGTATTTAAACCACGAAATTTTAAGCTTAAAATCTACAACTTTTCATAGTCTGACCTAAAACCGTTGCACGAAAATAGTAAGGTTACCCCCCAAAAAAGGTATTAAAATACTTTGGCTTCAGATTATGTATTCATCTCTTTTGCATTTCTAAAACGTTTCAACCGTTACGTTTTGACCCATTTTCATGACAAAATGCTTTGGAAACCCGTTCACATGTATGTTAGTCATAGAGCTGGTAGAAAGTATTCAGAGGAGAGTTTTAGTAGGTATTCTTTACAAAGAAAATCCTCTTTAGAAAGGATTCACTAAAATTTCACCCGAGAAATGCTGGGGCGGGTCATTTAGTCTTGGAATATACTATTTCTATGTTTCCATACTAATATAAATCATACAAAAGTGTGTATCTCTACTACTACTAGCTGTTCATTCATTTATCCGATTGTGGCGAAATTTTATATCGAGATCCTGAAGATTCAGCTTGTATCCCTAAGATGGACACATACTACTTTTCATCCCGAAAAATCATAAAATTCCCACGGGATTTGCAAAAACTTAAATGCAAGCTAATCGTGCGGGCGATTATGTCACTCTCCAGGTCCTTAACTGTATTTATGCAAAAATTTAAGTCGTTTCATTGCTCTGTTGCAGCGTGATTAAAGGATACTTAAACCAATAAACTAACAAACACACTTTCGAGTTCGAAAGTTATGTCCATCTCTGAAGATGGACATAAATTAATTTTATTCTTCATCCCAAAAAATCATAGAGTCCCCACGTGATTTACAAAAACTTAAATGCAAGCGAACGGTGCGGGCGGCTATGTTCCAGGTCTTTAACTATATCTATGCAAAAAATCATGTCGATCTGTTGCCCCGTTGCGACCGATAAAAGAACAAACCAACAAACAAACACACATTTGAATTAATACGGGTATAGCCATATATGGTCTAGTGGGTCTAGTAGGTCTATGGCCTAGTGATGATATGTAACGTCTGGTATAATGTAATTGCCACCAGCTCTTAAACCGATGTATGTAGGTTTGTTGCCGGGTTACGACCCCGAAATGTAAACGTGGAATTTGAAATTACATAAAACTGTCAAGAGGAGATCGCGGCGGGTAATGTGAACGGTTCAGGCATGTTTGTTTGATGTTTGAGGATGTTTTATTTAACCTAATGCCGCTGTCTGAACTTTGAATCGTAAACCAAAAACGTTTTTGACTGCAACCTTTTAGGAGCTTTTTGTTTAAATTGCTAAAATAAAGTAAATTTTTAGTAATAATAATTCTTTGCAGGATTTTTTATGAGACCTAATATGTAAGTTCGAAATCTCAAACAATTCGCAGCGAAGGAGATTATGCATGATCCAGGTTACACCAGCCCATATACCACACATACACGAATCGTGTGCGGACAGACCGGTGTACTAGTAGTAGTAATAGTAGAAATAGCCAATTAAATCAGTTCGCTTGTATGATGTGTCAAATGTATACTTTAAGGTTGAGATACTGGTACAGGAATATCAAAGATAACCCCGTGTATATTTTTAGCAGGATTTTACTTTAGAGGTAAAATGTAAGTTCGAAAGCTCAAACAATTTTGCAGCGAAGGAGATTATGCATGATCCAGGTCACACCGGGCCATGTATTATTCACACTCGGTTGCGCTTGTCTCCTGTTATGGTAAATACATGCACTGTTTATCATCGGTAACCTAATACCAAGAAAGATGGCTAAGCATTTTTGGCTGCATATTTCGAGCGGTGAATTTTAAAAGCATATCCGGTGTTTGGCTTGTCTTTCAAAGGAATTTCCAAAGCCCGTGATTTTTGGGAGATTACCTTTCATAAAATTGGTAGGAGAGTTGAAATAACATTAACAAGTGTAAATTAAAAATTTATAACACCCCCGACAAGTGAAGGTTACAGTAACTAGAAAAGAGCTGATAACTTTCAAACGGCTGAACCGATTTTCTTGGATTATAGCTAAGAACACTCTCGATCAAGCCACCTTCCAAACAAAAAAATAAATAAATTAAAATCGGTTTATTAGTTTAGGAGCTACGATGCCACAGACAGATACACATTATAACACCCCTCTTTTTGGGTCGGGGGTTAAAAAACCCATATCTACCTACTGGGAATTAAACCTAAGTAGTCTAGATTGTCCCAATATGCTAAATACTATTACGGCATATAACTCGTCGTTCCTGATGCAGTAAGTTATTTAAAGCGGGCATTTAATCGAATTCAGCAAAGTCGGTCAGCTCTGACGTCACGGCGGCTATCGGGCAGTATACCGTCCACGTCATACTAGAGTTACGAGTATGACGTCATACTTCTAGTACATACATCTGATACCTACGTGGCTATAAATTTTATCTTTACTAATATTATGAACGGCAATATTATATTTGGACCATACGGCCCTCCCCCCCCCGTTCCACTATTGGAGGGGCAAGGGGAGTATTATCATGTATCATCATCATCATTATAGTCATGATTAGCATGGCTAATATTCTTTTAAAAAAACAGCTAAGTATAGTTTGTAAGTTTTTTGTAGGAAGTAATCTCTGGTACTACCGAACCGATTTTGAAATTTCTTTCACCAGCTTAGCTTAGGTAGGTTAGTGGTTAAGACATCCGCTTCTTTTCTGGAGGTCGGGGGTTCGATCCCGGACACACACCTCGGAGTTATTTGTTTGCGTTTGGTGAAGAAAAACATCATGAGGAAACCTGCATGCCTGAGAGTTCTTCATGTTCTCGAAGGTGTGTGAAGTTTACCAATCCGCATTATAGCTAGCGTGGCAGACTATGGCTTACACCCTTTTTACTCTGAGAGGACACTCGTGCTCAATAGTGGGCCGGTAAAGGGTTGATCATGATGATATTAAAATTCGAGGGAAAATCTGATGCTGGAAGGGCATTACATATCCTATTTCGAATAATTAGAAATGAGGAGGCAATCAATAAGTACCCAGACAGGCGTGAAAACATAAACATATCTTTCCTATCGCGTAGTCGGGGAATTATAACATTACGAATTGTGTAATGTACCATCTTATTTGTTTCTCCCAATGAGAGACCCCGATCAATATGCTATCTCCCACTTTATGCCCCACATTCGGATACAAGAGTCCTTTGTCACGACGTTTTACGACTGTGTATGTTTATCTCAGCTAAATTTATTGCGCCAATAACCCGAGACGGTATGGGGCAGTATTTTTGCTTAGTATCTTTGAGATAACACGGAATATAATAGGGAATCGTGAGACGGATGAACTTTTCAAGCGTATTATTTCTTTCTTTATTATTATTAATTTTCTTGCTTAGAATATTTGTTAGATATCACTGAATATAGTGGGGATTGTGTGACATTTTAAAGGTAAGTTTTTTTCTTTAGTTGATTTCATCATAATATTATGTTTAGAAGTTGGCAATCCAGCTAGGGTTTAAGTAAATAGAGTAAGTATAATATACTATCGCTTTCGTTTCTCCCAATGAGAGACCCCGATCATATGCTATCTCCGACTTTATGCCCCACATTCGGATACAAAAGTCCTTTGTCACGATGTTTTACGACTGTGTATGTTTATCTCAGCTAAATTTATTGCGCCAATAACACGAGACGGGGATGAGCCAGTATTCTTGCTTAGTATCTTTGTTAGGATATCACGGAATATAATGAGGAATTGTTTCTTTCTTAGCAAAGATAGCCTAGAGATTAAGACGTCTATTCGGTAAGTCAAGTGTTCGATCCTGCTGCGCACGAAGTTCTAACCTTTCTGAAGCAATTAAACATCACTGGACTTAGCAGTGAAGGAAAACATCGTAAGAAAACATGCATGCCTGAGAGTTCTACAAAATGTTCTCAAAGGTGAGTAAAGTATTTTAATCCGCACTTTACCAGCGTAGCGTTTTATAACCTGTGCTCTAAAGTGGGCTGGCGATGGGTTGATCATGATGACAATGATGACTATTAACATAGAGTGCTCTACAAGGAACCAAAAGCTTAATTCGCTATAATCCGCTAAACAGATACATTTGTATGATGCAACATGCAGGACGCAGCACCACACAAATCCCAAAACCACTCGACGCACGTTCATCGCATGCTGCATGTTGCACCATGGTTGCACCATACAGATTTGTTAGCGGATTATAGCAAATCAAGCTATTGGTTCTTTGTATATCATGGACTTCTGCTTTTATACAATCATAACTCAAAATTTAAAAAAACCCCCGACACAAAAACCTCTATAAGAAAACTAGAAAAGAGCTGATAACTTTTACACTGCTGAACCGATTTTCTTAGATTATAGCTAAGAACACTCTCGATTCAATTAAAATCGGTTCATTCGTTTAGGAGCTACGACGCCACAGACAGATACGCAGATATACAGATACACACGTGAAACTTATAACACTCCTCTTTTTGGGTCGGGGGTTAAAAAGTACTCTTTCAAGCTACATTTATATACATAATCGAGGGTAATCCTTATGAACTATGCAAGAACTAGGTTATGTTAGAAATCCGTAGAGTTAAAACATCCGCATGCTCTCATATGATAGCGATGGCTTGCAATAATGCGTACCTATTGACCTCGTTCATTGCAGGATTGCATTTGAAATATTTTCAATTAACGTTGCCAAGCTGAATGGAATTTTGACGACCTATTTAGTGCTGAAATACGATTATTTGCTTTGCTAAAGAGGTTTTAGATTCGATTCACAAAAACCGTACCTGAACCATTTTTTTTATATAAATAAAAAAATTTCAAAAGAAAAATAAAACCGACTTCAAAAACCACAAGCACTAAAAAGTAATAAATAATTTTTGTTTAGTTACACATGAATGTAATGTACCTAGGTATGATGTCGAGCGAGCATAATAAAACAAAATTAGAAATCCAAATGTGAAGCTCGACCGACTTCATACCTAGGTACATTACACGTGTAACTAAACAAAAATTATTTATTACTTTTTAGTGCTTGTGGTTTTTGAAGTCGGTTTTATTTTTTGAATTATTTTTATTTCACAATTTTTAGTGGCCCCACTGTACTATAATATGCTATGCCCAGTTAAAACCCTACTGTTTACTATGCTATTACACTGATCGCGAGCAATTTGCTCTTATCCATTGAGGAGTTCTGTTCTCCATCTCCGAAAATATTCATCAGATCTTCACCAAATTTATATGGCACCACCTGCACAGTATACCCTTTCAAACAAAAACAAAATTCCAAATCGGTCCAGGGGTCTTTGAGTAACCGGTGAACATACATTTAAAAAAAAAAAGATTCCGACGAATTGAGAACCTCCTCCTTTTTTGAAGTCGGTTAAAAATAGCGAGAAAACGAGCAGGCGAGTCACTTCGTGTTAAGTGATTACCGCCCATGAAAACTTGCAGCACCAAAGGTACCGCCGATGCATTGCCGTTCTTTCGGGAATTTGTTGGTCCGCCCCTTGAATAACCCCATGTTGTAATCTATTGAGAACACCGCCGATGGGAGTTGATTCAACATCATTCATCATCATCATCATCAACAACGTCGTCCACGGCTGGACATAGGTCTCATAGTGGGCTTTCGCACGCCATGTTCTTCTGCGCCACCTGAATCCATCGGCTTTTTGTGACTTGTTGATCTGAGTTATGTGACTAGCGAAGATCTTTCAACGCTGTACTTGTGTACCGTACCTCCAGTGCGAGTTTGCTATTCCTTGGGACTCCCATGTCTATCGGTTTTTAGGGTTCGGTACCTCAAAAGGAAAAATGGAACCCTTATAGGATCACTTTGTTGTCTGTCTGTCTGTCAAGAAAACCTATAGGTGAACTTTGACCTAGAATCATGTTTGGCAGGTAGGTAGGTATTAATAGCACAAGTACAGGAATACATCCGAAAACCGAGAATTTGTGGTTACATCATCAAAAAAAATTAAAATGTGTTTCAATTTTCAAAGTAAGATAACTATACCAAGTGGGGTTTCATACGAAAGGGCTTTACCTGTACATTCGAAAACAGATTTTTACTTATTTTTATCGTGCAAAATATTGGAAAATACCCGAGTCCGGAACCCTCAGTGCGCGAGTCTGACTCGCACTTGGCTGAATTTTGAACTATGTGCCCTGACCATTGCCACTTCAGTATTGCAACCCGTCGAGCTACGTCAATTACTCTAGTTCCGCTAGTTTGAGTCTCCTTATTTCTGACTAGCGACCCGCCCCGGCTTCGCACGGGTGGACATTTATTGTTTCTATTTTCCGGGATAAAATATAGCCTATACGGATTCGGAAGAATCCCTCTAAGTAATGGTAAAAGAAATTTTGAAATCGGTCCAGTAGTTTTTGAGCCTATTCAATACAAACATACAAAAATACAAAGGTTTCCTCTTTATAATATTAGTATAGATTTGATCACGTAGAGAAACTCCAAGCATAGCTCTCTCCATACCTACCTACCTACCTACTTTATCTCAAAACAATAAACAAAACTTAGACAGAGCCAGTGTAAAACAGCCTTTAGTTACGCTGTTGTATAATCGGACTTCATTATCGTATATCATTATAAGAAAACGTCATTAAAACGGGGAAAACGCCACGTTTCCGATATTAATATCACGTTATTAATTTCAAATCCATCCCGAAAGCCCATTAAATTTTCATCGTCCAGGGGTAGGACAGATATACATACATTATTAATGGGCTATACGAACAGAAATCGTAAAAACGTTTCGGCATCGGCCCCCGGGTTTAATAATAAATTTTGCGGAATCCGTTTTTGCGGATGCGATATTAAGGCTTTTTTGGAGGAAATTGGAAATGAACTCTGCTATTTATTATACGTAAACACTATAACTATAACAAACAAAATTACGTGACTGACTATGCAGGGTTGCGTAGTATAACAAAAAAACCGGCCAAGTGCGAATCAGACTCGCGCACCGAGGGCTCCGTATGTTTTATATGCAACTAGCTGATGCCCGCGACTTCGTTCGCGTGGATGTGGGTTTTTTAAAATTCCCGTGGGAACTCTTTGATTTTCCGGTATAAAAAGTAGCCTATGTGCTAATCTAGGGTATAATCTATTTCTATTCAAAATTTCAGCCCAATCCGTCAAGTAGTTTTTGCGTGAAGGAGTAACAAACATACACACACACACACACACATACAAACTTTCTCCTTTATAATATTAGTGTGATAGCAAATCAGACGTCTTTCGGAATCACTACCCATATTATAGATAAATGTGAAAGTGTGTGTTAGTTGGTTTGTTGGTTCGTTGTTTTGACCTTCAGTAACGCAGCTACGGAGCAACGGATCCGCGTGTTTAATTTGCACTGAAGGTATAGCTTTAAAGACCTGGAAAGGAACGTAAGCTACATTTTTGTCCTGGAAAGTCTAAGAGTTCCCATTGAATTTCCCGGAGACGAAGTCGCGGGCATCAGCTAGTCATGTTATAAAAGAGTTTACTGTAATAAGTACTTAATTATAATAATATCAAGTGCTAAATTACTATACGTACCCGTTGTTGTTACATTTTGCTAATCACTTATCACGGTAGAGCCTCAAGAGCCTTCCTTTGAACTTGCCAAAGAAGCCAAAGCCTAAATATTAATCTTAATTAACTTGCCTAACTCTACTGTCTCGAGAAAACTCCGGGAGAAAGAATAATTAAATAGCTTTATTAATTATTTTCTTTGTAAGCAAACTGCTTTATCTGGGTAAATTGGGGTTTTTTTTTTTATTATTCTATTATATTTTATGATTATAATATAATTATCTTTTTTCAGTCATAATTGCAAAGCTGAAGTGGCAATTATAACACCCCCGACAAGTGATGGTTACATACAGTATCTAGAAAAGTGCTGATAACTTTCAAACGGCTGAACCAATTTTCTTGGATTATAGCTAAGAACACACGACCAAGCCACCTTCCAAACAAAAAAAACTAAATTAAAATCGGTTCATTCGTTTAGGCGCTACGATGCCACGGACAGATACACAGATAACAGATACACACGTCAAACTTATAACACCCCTTTTTTTAGTTTTTGTAGTGTCATGTTAGATTAAAATATTCTTTTCTCTCTATAGTCAATTACGTTGTATAAAAAATTTTATACTCTACCAAACGTAAACCAATATCCATTTACCCGTATTCGCTTAGTAACGACGGCATCGATTCTGAATCGAATACGGGTTGATTAACGATATATTCGTTAATCGACGCTCCGGTAATGACTCGATACTGAGTAATGGAGTCGGGGTCAAATCGCGTGCAAATGCCCGCTGATAACCATTGCGGAAATGATTCTGAAAGGAATGTAAAGGAATGTAGGTAATCTCTTATTTTAGTTGCTAAACTAACTGATCTGCTCTGACTTTGCATGGATTCTGGTGTCAGTCAGTTTTTTTCTATGTTTTTTAACCTGCTTCTTTCTGCGACTTCATCAGCGTGGATTATTTTTTTAAGTCCATCTGTCAGTCAGCTTTTGTATAGCGAAAAAAAAAACAAATATCTAATCTAGAAAACGAATTCTTCCCCTGAGGGGACAAATCAAGGGGACAGATAGGAATAAAAAGTTCGATCTGTCCCCCTTCACGCGACGAGGGGACAGATCGAACTAATCGAATTGCAATGATATTATAATACATTCGCTTAGTAATGAGGGAATCGATTCTGAATCGAATACTTGTTGATTAACGTAGTATTTGTTAATCGAGGATATTATGGTAATAAATACTGAGTAATGGAGTCGGGATCAAATCGTGTGCAAAAGCCCACTGATAACTATTGCGAGGATGATTTTCTGTGCGTATTGTGCGCAACACAGGGAGGAACGATCAGTTATGAAGTTTGGATCATAGGGCTTTGGTAGATAATCCATACGAATATTATAAATGCGAAAGTGTGTCCGTCTATCTATCTATCTGTCTGTCTGTCTGCTACCTTTTCACGGCCCACTTCCCACGGGATCTTTAAAAACCTAAATCTACGCGGGCGAAGTCGCGGGCATCCTCTAGTAGATAATAAAGGTGTAAAAAACTTACGTCAAAATATAAAGTCTAATTTTATTATATTTTCTTCGGAATAGTTTTAAAAATCACGTCACGAATTGCCAGACACTTAATATGGTAGCAACCCCCTGCCAGACACCCTTAAACTTTTTAACTTTAAGGGAGTCTTTCTGGGGGTTGCCATGACACTAAAATTCTTTTGAGGATTAAAAAGCAAAATTTTATTTGAATAAAGAACCTTTATAAGTATTCTATTCATTTAACAAGAAATAAATTAAGTTTTTGGGTGTATTTTAGTTAAATTGTAGCTGAATTTCATATTTCATTTGAGTTTCACCGCAGATGAAAAGTAGAACCGTGGATAAACGGTAGGCAAGGATTAAATTAAAAAACCCGCGGTGGAATTTGAAATAGGTGCGCGCATAATATGAGCTCTCAAGAATTTCATGTCCCGCGATATTAAATATTATATTCACGTTATAAAATTTTCATATATCCGGGATCAGGAATCGGGCTTCATATATTTCGTGTTTTATTTAAACACGGCTTAATATGATTCGCCCAAACGTTAAAATTAAATTCTGATTATTTCTAAGGGCCAACGCATACAGACTAAGTAGAAGCAGAGGCGATTTTTTTGATAAAATGTCAAAAAAGTAATTAAAGAACACTACTGCCCTGTCATAAAACGAACTAAAAACAAGTGTAAATTAAAAATTTACAACACCACCGACAAGTGAAGGTTACATACAGTAGCTAGAAAAGAGCTGATAACTTTCAAACGGCTGAACCGATTTTCTTGGATTATAATCAAGAACACTCTCAATCAAGCCACCTTTCAAACAAAAAAGAAACTAAATTAAAATCGGTTCATTCGTTTAGGAGCTACGATGCTACAGACCGATACACAAACACACAGATACACAAATACACACGTCAAACTTATAACACCTCTCTTTTTGGGTCGGGGGTTAACTAAAGAACACGACTTCCCTGCCATAAAACGAACTAAAAAGTAAAATATGGTGCCATACAGCCACCATATTATTATTTTTTAATTAAATGCGTTGCTACTCGGTATGATAGATATAATAACATAAGTTTTCTTTCATCAGGTAGGTAGGTTTCTTTCATCAATAAGGTACATCATTCCTAAGTGGCACAGGCTACATTTAATTTTCAAACAAATTAGAGATCCTTACGAAAATTGTAATAAGCTGCCCGCGCGAAGCCGGGCGGGTCGCCAGTAATAGATGTAATTTTTCACATCGTCATTAGAGATCCGCGATCGAATTTCGGGCCCTCAGAATAATGGCCCACTAGGCTATCACCTGTTTATAATATTTAACACAATTCAACACAGAGTCTGGAATTCTATGAAAGTTTCATCGTCCAGGAAAAGGTCAGACTACATCCATTATTAATGTAACATGGGCGGAAAATCGTAATAATGTTCCAATGTCCTTCTGATTTAATAATGTATTTTGTGGAATTCTTTTTGTGAAAGCTTGTTTATTTAGTAAAATTTTATTTTTCTTCCTTTTTCAACCAAAAAGGATGGAAAAAAATTCTTATACGAATTAATTAACAAAATATTTATAAATTTCTGGCGCTCTCTTTTCCTTCACTCTTTAAGAATACTCTCCATAGTTGCTTCAAGTTGATCCGTCTATCAGCAGGCTGTATCTCATGAACCTTCATAGGTGAGAGTTAAAATTTTCAGTGTAGAGTTATGGCACGTTAGGGCACGTTAACTTGGACATAAAAAATTGGTTGTCTGTAAAGTCAGTTTACTGACGATAGTTGAACGTGACAACAAAGGCCGATCGCGACGTTGAACGCCGCATGAGTCATGTTTTTTCGTGCGTGCAGCCGGCTGTACCGATTATAAGACGTTACTCACGTCAAAAAAAAATTGTCTGGAAATTTTTATAATTTTATTTTGTCATACTTCAGCATTGTATTTATCAAATCAAAGTAGCATCAAAGTAGGGTACGTGTCGTCTTTATATACTAATTACCAAACACCCTGTATAGATTAAGTAGGGGTGTAAGGTAGGTAATGTATCTATAATATAAAAATGAATCGCAAAATGTGTTGGTAAGCGCATAACTCAACAACGCCTGGACCAATTTGGCCAAATCTTTTTTTTAAATGTTCGTTGAAGTTCAAGGATGGTTTTTACGGGGAGAAAAATTAGAATTATTGCTGGAAAAACCCTAAAAATAGCCCTTTTCTTTTTCCCATACAAATGATTTCTAACTAAAACGTAGTCAATTTGAGCTTTATTGCTATGGTATAAAGTTCATATTAAATTACAAGCACTCACTGTTGTCTAAGCAATGTAGGTGTGTTCCTAACGTCAAAGATCATATCTATCAAAACAATGTGCGTGTGTGCGTTGGAGCACAGAATACATAGTTGGAGGAGTTTAATGTCGCTTGCTTGAAGGTGGTCGAACAGCCCATTCAGCACTAAAATTGCCATTAAATATGCAAAGCAATGAAACTCCAACCTGCAACGTTTCGAAGAACTCTGCAATGGCAAAGGTTTTGCAGCAATGTAAATTGATTGTTTGGGATGAATGCACGATGGCACATAAAAAATCTTTGGAGGCTTTAGACAGAACCTTAAAAGATCTACGGAGCAATAATAACCGATTTGGTGGTGCAATGATTTTATTAGCAGGAGATTTTCGTCAAACATTGCCAGTGATTCCACGATCAACGCCAGCTGATGAACTCAATGCATGTCTAAAGTCCTCCAATTTGTGGAAACATGTCAAAGTACTTCATTTAAGCAAGAATATGCGTGTCGAGTTGCAAAATGACCAATCTGGAAACATATTCTCTAGACAACTCATTGACATTGGTAATGGCAAATTTCCTATAGACATGTTGACTGGCTGCATTAACTTTCCTCAAAGTTTTTGTCAGTTAACTCGATCAAAAGATGAACTTATTCAGAAGGTGTTTCCAGATGTTTCTCAAAATTACAGAAACCATGATTGGTTGAGCGAACGAGCTATACTGGCTGCAAAAAACATAGATGTAAATGAATTGAATTTCAAAATTCAAGAACAAATTACAGGCGAATTGAGGATATATAAATCAGTTGATTCGGCTACTAATCAAGATGATGTAGTCAACTATCCACCGGAATTTTTAAACTCGCTGGATTTGCCAGGATTGCCACCTCACAATCTTCAATTAAAGGTTGAATCGGTGGTTATAATGTTGCGAAATATCAACCAACCGCGTCTTTGCAACGGTACACGGTTAGCGATAAAAAAATTACTAAACAATGTGATAGAAGCAACTATACTCAAAGGAAAGTATAAAGGAGAAGATGTTCTCATACCGCACATCCCAATGATTCCGACTGATGTGCCATTTGAGTTTAAACGACTACAGTTTCCAGTGCGGCTTGCTTTTGCTATGACTATAAACAAGTCCCAGGGGCAATCATTAAGTGTTTGTGGTATTAATCTAGAAAACCCATGTTTCTCACATGGTCAATTGTATGTTGCCTGTTCCCGTGTTGGAAAACCATCAGATTTGTTTATCTATGCGCCAGGTAATCAAACAAAAAACATCGTATACCACAAAGCACTACAATGATAATAATAATAATTATGATTCACATGATTAACAATAAAGCGATTACTTACTTTTAAATCCTTCTATATGTTTTATTTAATTATTTTTTATTCACAACGCCCTATCACCAGGGTGACGGTTCTGTTCAGGAGAATTTTTTAAAATACGTAGGCACAAAAACTGCCACATTACAAATCTTTTTGACAGGACGAAGTCTGTCGGGTCAGCTAGTCTACATTAAAAATAACATTATCTAACTTGTAAACAAATGTAAATTAAAAATTTATAACACCCCCGACAAGTGAAGGTTACAGTAACTAGAAAAGAGCTGATAACTTTCAAACGGCTGAACCGATTTTTTTGGATTATAGCTAAGAACACTCTCGATCAAGCCACCTTTCAAACAAAAAAAAAAACTAAATTAAAATCGGTTCATTAGTTTAGGAGCTACGATGCCACGGACAGATACACAGATACACACGTCAAACTTATAACACCCCTCCTTTTGGGTCGGGGGTTAAAAAGTGCACTATAAAACGAAACAACTACTTATGATTTTCACATATAAAACGCATAAAAGAGATACCTAAACCATAGATATTATTAATGCTCTAAAAATTTTACAAACAAACTTTCCGCGTATTTTAAAAATAGAAGGAGAAAAAAGAGAATTGAAATGAAAATGCAAACTTAGTTTCTGCATCGCATGAGTTATGGATCTAGGTCATTGCGGGTTTCTGATACAATGTAATGACTTCGCTAGAATGGAAATAGTAAAATATTGTTGCATTCTGATGCGAAAGCGCGATTTTTCGTTTTTATAGTTAACACGATCATAGTTATCCTCATAAATATCAAAATTAATCAAGTACAGAAATGGCTGATCGCGGCAAGCGGCGCAACTATGCCTCTCTTATTGAGAGTCACATTTTTGTTCCGTTTGCCGTGGAGACCCTGAGGCCATGGAGTTTAATTACAAAAAAAAATTACGACACATTTCACCGCGTCTAATAGCCTCATCGGGTGACAGAAGGGCTGGCTCATTTTTTGCGTAACGGATCAGCCTGGCTGTCCAGGGTGGAAATGCAGCCAGTATTCTTGGCACCATTCCACGCGGGCATGATTTGTATAGTAATTAGATAAGGCCAGCTTTAAGTTTTATTGTAATACTAGCTGACCCGACAGACTTCGTCCTGTCAAAAAGATTTGTAATGTGGCAGTTTTTGTGCCTACGTATTTTAAAAAATTCTCCTGAACAGAACCGTCACCCTGGTGATAGGGCGTTGTGAATAAAAAATAATTAAATAAAACATATAGAAGGATTTAAAAGTAAGTAATCGCTTTATTGTTAATCATGTGAATCATAATTATTATTATTATCATTGTAGTGCTTTGTGGTATACGATGTTTTTTGTTTGATTACCTGGCGCATAGATAAACAAATCTGATGGTTTTCCAACACGGGAACAGGCAACATACAATTGACCATGTGAGAAACATGGGTTTTCTAGATTAATACCACAAACACTTAATGATTGCCCCTGGGACTTGTTTATAGTCATAGCAAAAGCAAGCCGCACTGGAAACTGTAGTCGTTTAAACTCAAATGGCACATCAGTCGGAATCATTGGGATGTGCGGTATGAGAACATCTTCTCCTTTATACTTTCCTTTGAGTATAGTTGCTTCTATCACATTGTTTAGTAATTTTTTTATCGCTAACCGTGTACCGTTGCAAAGACGCGGTTGGTTGATATTTCGCAACATTATAACCACCGATTCAACCTTTAATTGAAGATTGTGAGGTGGCAATCCTGGCAAATCCAGCGAGTTTAAAAATTCCGGTGGATAGTTGACTACATCATCTTGATTAGTAGCCGAATCAACTGATTTATATATCCTCAATTCGCCTGTAATTTGTTCTTGAATTTTGAAATTCAATTCATTTACATCTATGTTTTTTGCAGCCAGTATAGCTCGTTCGCTCAACCAATCATGGTTTCTGTAATTTTGAGAAACATCTGGAAACACCTTCTGAATAAGTTCATCTTTTGATCGAGTTAACTGACAAAAACTTTGAGGAAAGTTAATGCAGCCAGTCAACATGTCTATAGGAAATTTGCCATTACCAATGTCAATGAGTTGTCTAGAGAATATGTTTCCAGATTGGTCATTTTGCAACTCGACACGCATATTCTTGCTTAAATGAAGTACTTTGACATGTTTCCACAAATTGGAGGACTTTAGACATGCATTGAGTTCATCAGCTGGCGTTGATCGTGGAATCACTGGCAATGTTTGACGAAAATCTCCTGCTAATAAAATCATTGCACCACCAAATCGGTTATTATTGCTCCGTAGATCTTTTAAGGTTCTGTCTAAAGCCTCCAAAGATTTTTTATGTGCCATCGTGCATTCATCCCAAACAATCAATTTACATTGCTGCAAAACCTTTGCCATTGCAGAGTTCTTCGAAACGTTGCAGGTTGGAGTTTCATTGCTTTGCATATTTAATGGCAATTTTAGTGCTGAATGGGCTGTTCGACCACCTTCAAGCAAGCGACATTAAACTCCTCCAACTATGTATTCTGTGCTCCAACGCACACACGCACATTGTTTTGATAGATATGATCTTTGACGTTAGGAACACACCTACATTGCTTAGACAACAGTGAGTGCTTGTAATTTAATATGAACTTTATACCATAGCAATAAAGCTCAAATTGACTACGTTTTAGTTAGAAATCATTTGTATGGGAAAAAGAAAAGGGCTATTTTTAGGGTTTTTCCAGCAATAATTCTAATTTTTCTCCCCGTAAAAACCATCCTTGAACTTCAACGAACATTTAAAAAAAAGATTTGGCCAAATTGGTCCAGGCGTTGTTGAGTTATGCGCTTACCAACACATTTTGCGATTCATTTTTATATTATAGATTTTCTTAATAAAAAAACCGGGTATCTTTAAAACAAGAGTGAATAGGCACCTTCTAGGTAAACGCGTCCCATCTTAGACCACATCATCACTTTCCATCAGGTGTGATTGTGGTCAAGCGCTTACCTATAAATACCTCTACTATGAATAAAAAAAAAAAGCATAGCTCTATTTATCACCCGCAAATCCGTAAAAATCCTGAAACATATGTGGTCATTTTTAACCAAAAACCCAAATACAAATTTTCATCACACTAATATTATAAAGGCGAAAGTTTGTACGTGTGTGAATTTTGGAGTGGAGATAGATTTTGTATCTTGGATTTAACACGTATGGGCTTTTTTAACCCGCAAAAATCAGTGGTACCTACTCGCAAGATTTTTTAAACATAAGTATATCCAGAAGGACAAAGTCGCGCGCATCTTCTAGTAGATAATAATATAATATAATATCATTATATTTAAAAAAATGACGAACGTTCATACAAAGTTTCATCCTCATTCATTGCCTCGATAACTCAACGGTTCAGGAGCGGACTGAATTCCGAAAGGTCAACCGGTTCAAACCCCACCCGTTGCACTATTGTCGTATCCACTCCTGGCACAAGCTTTACGCTTAATTGGAGGGGAAAGGGGAGTATTAGTCATGATTATCATGGCTAATATTCTTATTAAAAGAAAAAAAAACAATCCCCTATTTAACCGCGGCTTTAGGAGTGGAATTTCAAACAATCCTGTCTGAAAAAACTTAGTACCACAATCTCAAGTATCTAAATAATTATGGATAAATAAAATGGGGCCGCAACCCTCATAAATGAGAGAGATAGCAAAAAACCGCAACAGTCCAAAACTTATCCAAAAGTATTACAAAATTTCTGTACACTTTAAATTAGTTCATCTCATAGTAAAATACAGTCCACCCAAAAAAGTTATTATTTAGCATTATTCTTATATATTTACGAATAAGGTTCACATTGTTGACAAAATTTTGAAGGTTTCGTTGCCGACTGTATGAGCTGTGGTTGCAATTTCCGGGAGAGCCCGAAGCAGTTTCTGTTGGAATGGACAATAAGTCGCCGTTTTAATTTAAAAGCAACTGGGTAGGGGCCAACTGAGAACCGTTGCTATAAAATAGCTATTAGGTTAAAACTTTTGAGGGTTTTTTTGGGTTCAGCAAAAAAGTTCGCAGATTGAGCTACTTATGTAATGTTTAATGTGCGATGGTAGAAACAACATATTGAAACAATCAATCAAATCTACTAGTTCTACTACAGGTTATTCTGAACTAAATCGACCACCGACCCAAAAAGAGGGGTGTTATAAGTTTGACGTGTGTATCTGTGTATCTGTCTGTGGTACCGTAGCTCCTAAACTAATGAACCGATTTTAATTTAATTTTTTTGTTTGAAAGGTGGCTTGATCGAGAGTGTTCTTAGCTATAATCCAAGAAAATCGGTTCAGCCGTTTATCTTACTTTGAAAATTGAAACATGTTTTTTTTTTTTTTTTAAATGATGTAACCACAAATTCGCGGTTGTCAGATTTATTCCTATATTTGTGCTATAAGACCTACCTACCTGCCAAATTTCATGATTCTAGGTCAACGGGAAGTACCCTATAGGTTTCTTGACAGACACGACGGACAGACAGACAACGAAATGATCCTATAAGGGTTCTGTTTTGCCTTTTTAGGTACGGAACCCTAAAAAAGAGCTATGTAAGTAACAATCTTAAAAATAATCTCAACGTGTTCTACATCTAACCCTGACAATAATCTTTCTATTTTCCCTTGGAAAGTGCGCTTAAGTCTGGGAAAGTTTTTCAGCATTACCGCTAATAAACAGCCAAGCTATTCCATTAACCCACACTGGGCCACGGAAAACGTCTAAAATGCTTTATTCGTGCCAATTATGGAACGCCGCGGGGATTTTTTCACATTTTCCTTAACAACTGGAAAGTATAGTGGCCTGGTTTTTTTCATTATGCAAGATGTATCTTAAAAGGCGTAAAACGTGATATCCAAAAGTTAAGAAAACTTCTTAGAAACGTCATTGCAGGCAGTCAGTCGTGAACATAACTCAAAAAAAAACCCCCGACACAAAAACCTCTGTAAGAAAACTAGAAAATCACACTAATATTATAAAGGCGAAAGTTTGTATGTGTGTGTGTGTGTGTGTGTGTATGTTTGTTACTCCTTCACGCAAAAACTACTGGACGGATTTGGCTGAAATTCGGAATGGAGATAGATAATATCCTGGATTAGCACATAGGCTACTTTTTATCCTGGAAAACCAAAGAGTTCCCACGGGATTTCGAAAAAACTAAATCCACGCGGACGAAGTCGCGGGCGTCAGCTAGTAGTTGATAACTTTCAAACGGCTGAACCGATTTTCTTTGATTATAGCTAAAAACACTCTCGATCAAGCCACCTTACAAACAAAAAAAAATTAAATTAAAAACGGTTCATTCGTTTAGGAGCTACGATGCCACAGACAGATACACTGATACACACGTCAAACTTATAACATCCATCTTTTTGGGTCGGGGGTTAAAAACAGACCAGGCTGCTTAACACATATTATTCATGATTGGAATTGAGTTTCATATTCCTCATTCGTCTCAAGCAGGGGTTTTATTGCCGCAACTGTTTTACGGCTTTTTGCCTCACAGCCATCACGTTTTTAGGGTTCCGTACCCGAAGGAACCCTATCACTAAACCTTCACTGTCCTTCCATCTGTCTGTCAGCGAGCTGTATATCATGAACCGTAAGTAGGGAGTTGAAATTTTCACGTGCGCCGTTTTTTTCCTATTGCCGCTACGACAACAAGTAATGAAAAACCAAGATGGCGAATTTCAAAATGGCTGCAATGCAAATTAAAGGAATTTAAAAGGTACATATTAATAATTGTACGATATTTTAAAGCACAAATAAAAGGGAAAAGTCGAAAACCGTGAACTTGTGTTAGCATCATTATCATGGACGTTCACTATTGTACATAATATGATAGGCCTTCCCTAAAGAGCGCCATCAACAAACATGACAAAAATATTTTAAGTGTTATTCTTTGTACGATGATACGGAACCCTTCGTGTGCGGGTCCGACTCACGCTTGACCAGCTTTTATTACTGAATATTTTATAGGAATTGTATTGGTATTCGTTGATACAGTTTCGTTTGCTTGCGATTTTGTATGGGCATTCGATTTCCATAAATTTTGCCGCTGGACCAAGCCTATAAAACTGAAATGAATATGAAAGGCGGTATTTTTGTTATTGCAATTGGGGTTCCGTAATAAACAAGAAATATGTAAAACTAGGTGACACCCGCGACTTCGTGCGCGTGGATAAAATCACCAGGGATCTTTTCGATTTTCCGGGATAAAAACTAAGCTTTTATACATTTACGGGATGCAAGCTGTCTCTGTAGCAAATAGATGAATTTGCCCAAGCAATTTAGGTTTTTGAAATGTGAAATCGATTAAACGAATAAACCGTTATATAGCTAGCAGACTTCGCTTTAAAAATGCAATATTTCCTTTTTCTGTTGAGTGGCCAAATGAAGTTTGGGGTCACAAGATGCTAGAATGGCGTCCTCCCACTCTCGCACCAAAACTTGACTTTGCTAAATCTTTATTTAGAGTTACAAGTGTAAATTAAAAATTTATAACACCCCCGACAAGTGAACTTTACAGTAATAACTAGGCAGATAACTTTCAAACGGCTGAACCGATTTTCTTGGATTATAGCTAAGAACACTCTTGATCAAGCCACCTTTCAAACAAAAAAAAAAACTAAATTAAAATCGGTTCATTAGTTAAGGAGCTACGATGCCATAGACAGATACACAGATACACACGTCTTTATAACACCCTTCTTTTGGGTTGTTAAAAATGAGACAGAATTATTAGACTTTGACATAAATCTGTCTCGTTTTAACTCTAAATAAAGTCTAAGTAAAGTTAAAGGACCTACGCTTTATAAATCTCAGACTTACATCGCGATCTCCCATTCTCTAAGCAATTAATTTGTTCTCTTTAGCTTGGATTTCAACAAAATTAAGAACGTTTTACTTTATGGGTTCTTAAATAGCACACCTATTAAAGGTTAAAGTAGGTTCGTTAAAATAACAGCCAGTTACCGTTTAATACCAGGGCAGTTAGATATTATGTTAACAGGTGGGAAAACATTAAGGGTAAATCTTCACTGAAGACTATTGGTCCTGTCGCGTTTTTGGCTTAAGTATATTTTTAACCCCCGACCCAAAAAGAGGGGTGTTATAAGTTTGACGTGTGTATCTGTATATCTGTCTGTGGCATCTAGCTCCTAAACTAATGAACCGATTTTAATTTAGTTTAAAGCCCAATGTGTGATTTTTAATGGGTAACTACCTGTAATATTGTGAGATTTTAGTGTTAAGTATAATGTTTGTGAGGCGTGTAACATCTGCCCCCCAAAACGTCACTTCATGATGACCACGACCGCTCTGCCAAGAGTGTAACGACAAAGAAGAAGAATAATGTTTTGTATATGTTGCTTTTTTGTAGTGTATGTATGTTTGTGTGTGTGTGAGTGTGTGTGTGTGTGTGTGTGTGTGTGTGTGTGTGTGTGTATGATTACCAGTTATAGTATATCATAAGGGCAGTGGCGTGCAGGCTATGGAGGCATAAGAGCACTGCTTACCCTATTTGAAATAGCTGGATGGTCATTTTTCATTATGGTCTGCTAATAATACGTTTCCTACCTTATTAATATCAACTCAATTCAATTTATTTATTCATACATCTTTGTTACCAAATAATGCTCTACCAAGTGCATATGGAAATATAAGATATTTTGTCGAACAAAATGCCGTTAAAGCGACAATTTCCTATTTCCTTAAGCATTTAATACCTTAGTATGTGAAACAAACATTAAGTGTAATAAATACAAACTCCACTTCCTCGAACTCGAATAAAACACAACAGTCGCTCGTAAAATCAAAGTTTACGTATAAATAGGTATAAAGTGATCGCGGTCGGGGCAATGCTGCGGGGCATACTAGTGTTAAAGCGAGCTAAGTATAGTTCGCGACAGGTCGAGATGGCAATTGGGGTGTGAGGCGGAAGGAGACCCCGCACACCCGCACGTCACACGCACTCGCTCGCACCAGGATATTGGGGCGGCTGTGTGAGTGTGCGGGTTCCCGCCCCGATTGCCATCTTGATCTGTCGCGTCTATATGTATGTACTACTTTAAATAAATGAATATTATCTGTTTTTAACCCCCGACCCAAAAGAGGGGTGTTATAAGTTTGACGTGTGTATCTATGTATCTGTGTATCGGTGTATCTGTGTATCTGTGTATATGTCTGTGGCATCGTAGCGCTTAAACGAATGAACCGATTTTAATTTAGTTTTTTTTGTTTGAAAGGTGGCTTGATCGAGAGTGTTCTTAGCTATAATCCAAAAAAATTGGATCAGCCGTTTAAAAGTTATCAGCTCTTTTCTAGTTTTCTTGTAGAAAAGAAGGTTAGATAAACCCTTAGGTTCATAATATTCAAGTGTCAATTGACAAATGTCAAGCTGTCAAGATGGACGTTGCCTAGATATACATAATTATTTATTTGAAAATGATGTTTTGGAAAACTCAGATACTTTGGATCGTAGGCGCGGAATAGTCAAAGAAAATCGGTTCAGCCGTTTGAAAGTTAACAGATCTTTTCTAGTTACTGTAACCTTCACTGGTCGGGGGTGTTGAAAATTTTTAATTTACACTTGTTATAAAAGGAAATGCTGACTGACTGACTGATCTATTAACGCACAGCTCAAACTACTGGACGGATCGGGAAAACTTCGTCCGCGTCGACTTCACTTTCAAGCCCCGATTTTACTCTTTTAGAAGTTGAATTTTTGAAAATCCTTTTTCACCGAATGTCTACGTCATAATAGCTTTAAGTAGCTATGCCTAATTTCAGCCCAATCCGTCTAATAGTTTGAGCGATGCGTTGATAGATCAGTCAGTCAGTCAGTCAGTAAACTTTTCCTTTTATAATATACTTAAGTATAGGAATAATAGACTTAGATAGATTGGATATTAAACCGGACAATTATTACAGTCAAATGCTGAAACTAACAGAAAATTCATATTCAAATTCAAAATATTTTTATTCAATTAAACTTTTACAAGTGCTTTTGAATCGTCAAAATAATCTACCACTGGTTCGGAATGCCGTTCCTACTGAGAAGAACCAGCAAGAAACTCGGCAGTTGCTCTTTTCAAGTATTCAATTTACAGTAATATGCCATACTGTTACTATACAAGCAATTGCAGCGCCGTGTATTGCTGGAGCGCATCAAATCCAAGCTTTTTTGTCATTTACATAATCTTCGATTGTATAATAAGCTTTTTTCAGGAGCATAAGTACTTTTAATATATTTTTTAAACTTGTGTAAAGGCAAGTCTAAAATTGACTGTGGAATTTTATTTTAAAATATGAAACTCATTCCCACAAATGACTTTTTCACTTTCCTGACGGAGCGTAGGATTTGCGAGCCTCTTACGGTTTAAATCGCAAAACTCTTTACTTACAAATAGCGCATAAGAAGGTTCTGATTAACAATTGAATTGTGCTTTGATAAAATAATGTAATGTGTATCGTGAATAAGTTCGCTGAATACAGCATGCGACTGCAATTTCCTGCCAGGCGTTGTTCAGTGCAGTTGGTTGTGCAGTTTACACTGTACGATACATCGGTACGATTTTCAAATATTCTGAAAAAGGTCAGAATATTGTTTTTCGTAGTAAAAGTTTTGTTTTGTGTCTAGATCATTTGTCTGCCTGTGTGTGTTACAACAATTTTAAAAATAAATTATAAGAGCTACAAAGTAGAAATTTAGCACAGCTATAGAAACTTGCTACCGCTTTACAGAAGCCTATTAAAAAAAAACTTAGGGTACACCACGTGAAATCTAAGAGTAGACAAAAAGTTGGCTTACTGTGATTTTATCCCTCACGTGATTTCCCGTTGATTAAATAATTTTAAAATCATTATGAGAATCTTGAAATATAAGAAATACATCACCAAGTAGGAAACATCTCATTAATAGATACACCTGAATGGGTAATTTTTAATGCAAAATTCAACAAGCGGATGTAAGATAAAATCAGAATATTCCGCGAGTTTAAGACAAAATAGTGATTCGTATCGTGAGGTATTTTATCGTGCCGCTGTCGTCGGTACTAAAACCACACCCCCATTGAATGCAACTGACAAATGACGTCTAGGACTTCGTCTGTGATGGCGTTTGCTGGCGCGCGTGCTGTGCTTGTTTGGAGTGTTTTTTTTGTTAAGAGTGGCTGGTTTTTGTTTGGTGTTTTTTGGTGGTGGAACTGACTGGGAAGCGCCCTAAGGGGGCGCCGCGCGTATGTCGGCGGGCACCGGCGCAGACGGAGTCCATACTTGTATAAATTCAATAACTTGAAAATATTAAAAACTTGACATTGGCTGATCAGAGTAAAGCCAGATTTAAAGAAAAAAAAAAAATGACGTCTACGAGTGCTTTATTGCATATACACGGGACGGCATTTGAAGCGCAGTTATTATATTCTGTGCGTACAATGCCATTGTTGGCTTTCTTCCTGTTGTGTTGAATTTAAATTAAAATAAGAGTATTAAGAGATTATAATATCGAAAATACACTAATTCGCCAGTATCCATATTTATTTTTTCACCCGACTGCGGCAAAGCTAAAAGGAAGGGTAATGATTTTAGTAGTCTATGTATGTATTTATGTATGTATGTATCTATGCATGTATGTTTGTATGTATCCAGATTCTGCGTGTTCCACCGTAGCGCCTAAACTACTGGGCCGATTTTGATGAATGAGGTGTCAATTGATTCAACATCATCATCTTACAACTCCAATTTTGATTGTCAATTATTGACAATCAAAAAATATAGTATACAATAAAAGGTAGGTACCTAGCCCCTAACCTACTTTGAACAAAAAATTTCACTTTGACTAGCCGACCCCAAATAACATGGGAAAAGGCTAAGTCTATACCTATGTACTTTGACTTTGACTACGCATCTAGTATGAGTTCCCATAGTACTTGAAATCAAATTCGTCCGAATTTCGTACGAAAACGCCTGCAAAGTGAGCGCGGCCTAATACTACTAACCACTTCAGATTAACCAGCTTCGGGTTTCGCCGAAACACAAAATCCCTGAGCGCAATAATTAGCCACGCAGCGCCCGTACCGAATTAACTGTGGTATACGGTACGGTATACCGTATTCCCTGCGAAAGGTTTGCGAGTTACGCAGTTAATTTCTAGTTGTAATGCAAATGACGGATGTGAGGTCAAACAGAGAGCGATTTCATGTGTTGATGGCACGTTTCTATTATGCAAGTGCAAGTGGCTTGCATGCAAGTTGCGTGCAACTTAAACGTACACTTGCATATCAGTTGCTATTGGTACTGTTTATCCTTATCCTTACTAATCACACTAATATTATAAAGGAGAAAGTTTGTATGTGTGTGTGTGTGTGTGTGTGTGTGTGTGTGTGTGTGTGTGTGTGTGTGTATGTTTGTTACTCCTTCACGCAAAAACTACTGGACGGATTGGGCTGAAATTTAGAATGGAGATAGATTATACCCTGTATTAGCACATAGGCTACTTTTCATCCCGGAAAATCAAAGAGTTTCCGCGGGATATTTAAAATCTACATCCACGCGTACGGAGTCGCGGGCATCAGCTAGTATTATAAATGCGAAAGTGTGTCTGTCTGTCTGCTACGTTTTCACGGCCCAACCATTGAACCAATTTAAATGAAAGGTACAGACTTGGGATACATCCCAGGGAAGGACATAGACTACTTTTTATCCCGGAAAATCAAAGAGTTCCTACGGGATTTAAAAAAAACGGATTTCACGCGGGCGAAACCGCGGTCATCCTCTAGTTATTATATAAAACCTAATAGAAGATTTTGCAAACTGAAACTCAAATCATTAACTATTAAAATTGGAAACCATTGTACACTTTTTGATTGTTAATTGTTGAATCTGTAGGATAATGGTATTACAATGGTGATATTAATTAATTACATGAACCTAAAACTAAAGCTACGATGGTTCCGGACGCGCCCTGTTCTGAGAAGAATCCCACAACAAACTCAGGTGAGTATTATTTTTATCATCATTTCAAAATATCACTAAAAACTTATTAGAATTTCCAAAATGGGCAATTCATTTCTAAGCTTTTTTATAGGTAATTTAAATAATCATTGCAATAGTAAGTATATTATTTTGCTTTACTCTAGGATCATTTTTTCCTTGTTTTTTTTTTTACTTCAGGTCAACCACTCATGTCATAAGGAATACTGACTGCGGAATGCAGAACTCCGAATACAGAAATCTAATGTTTACAAAGTTGATAACCAATGAAGACAACGTTACGCAACACCAGTTGCATATTTTATTAAAAATAATTAAATTAAAAACTAAAATCTAAGTTACTAAAATAAAGAACCTAAAACTAAAAACCTTAAAAATATAATATAAATAACTAAAATAAATTATTAAAAGAAGTCCCTTTAGGCAAGGTTCCGAATATACTGGCAGCGTTCCCCCTTTGAATAATTGACTAATTCTTTGTCCGAGTTAGCTGCCAGCTCTTCGGTCTCCTGTGATGTCGACTAACCTTTTTGATATTTCCCTTAAGAGGGCTCTCTCCGTCACTCGTTTTATACAATCGTAGTTCCAATTTCATTTGAATATTAAGCAACCAAAGCCCATGAAATTTTGCAGACATATTCTAGAAACTAATATCTATGTCTGTGGTTTTCCAGATTTCTGTTAAAATATTCGGTTTCAAAGTTACGCGGTCTTAAAAATTTTCATACAAATCTTTGAGATCCTGTAATTTTAAAACTACATATTTTTAGAAAAATCTAAAACATCACAGACACAGATATTAGTTTCTAGAATATGTCTACAAAATTTCATGTACTTTGGTTGCTTAATATTCATATGAAATTGGAACTACGACTGTATGAAACGAGTGACGGAGAGAGCCCTGTTAAAAGCCTTATAGCGCTAGGAACCCACGGACCAAGGGTCTCGACACCGAATGGGACAAAATCATTATAGTTGCATTTTGTAGGTTGAATGTCATATAATATTTGTATAATACTGATAATAATAGCTCCAAACACAATGAGCGATAAGCTCGCTGTATAATCGCGCCTCAAGCCGGATCAGCCGTGATTGTGTCGTATGCATTGCTTTGTGCATCCCCGCGCATGTGTGATTATGTTGTGAATTGTGATCATATTTATTCAATGCTTTATCTAACATAATTTTTTTGGGAAGTTCATTTCAATATTTAGATCTTACTGGTACTAATATTATTTTTTTAAACTCTAAGTAAAGTTTGCACATCATCAAATTCTTTCCTATGTCCGGCAATGATTTTTCCGGAAAAACCATTGCCGGCCCACTACTGAGACCGGATCTCTTCTCAGAGTGAGAAGGGTTTAAGTTATAGTCTACCACGCTGACTCATGCAGGTTTCTTCACAATATTTTTCATCACCGTTAAAGCAAGTTATATTTAATTGCTTAAAACGCACATAACTGAAAAGTTAAAGGTGCGTGCCCGGGATCGAACCCCCGACTTCTGATTAGGAGCCGGACGTTCTAACCACTGGGCTATCACAGTTATAAGCCGATGCGAACGAAGTCAAGGGCATCATGTAGTATTCTATAATATATTTTGAATTCAACTTCGTCATGAAAACCTTACAGTATCCATATAAAAGTTACATAATGAAGTAATTTGTATAATTTCCCGCTTTCAATTCGACCGCGCCCCGCGTGTATTGCGGCCCTAACAGAAACACGTCTAATTGGTACCGTTGTGTACTAATTAGCCGCGGAAACCGTAACAACCCAGCTCTATGTGAAACTCGAATATATCTAATATAGTTTGTATATGTTACCCACCTCTTTCTCGTTGTGTATTCGTTTACAATGTCTTTGAAATTATAATAAACTGCATCAGCTTCGGGTGAAATTTAGAAAATCGGTGTGGGGGTTCTATTTCCAAAAATCCGATGTAACTTTAAAAATGACGGACTTTCATACAAAATTCTATCCCCTATTTAACCTTTAATTAACATCCTAAGGGGTAAAATTCAAAAAGTCCTTTCTTAAAGGGTGCTTACTTTTTACAAAGAACACCCTCCAAATTTCAAGTCTATAAGGATAGCGGTTTACATTGTGCTTTGATATATAAGTCAATCAGTCAGTCAGGACTTTGAATCTATACTGACTGACTGACTGACTCACTGACTGATCTATCAAAGCACAGCTCAAACTATTGGACGGATTGGGCTGTTTGGCATGCAGGTAGCTATTATGACGTTGACATCTGCTAAGAAAAGATTTTTGAAAATTCAACCCTAAAGGGGTAACATAGGGGTTTGAAAACGGAATCCACGCGGATGAAATCACGGGTATAAGCTAGTGTTATGTTTACAGATTGAAAGTAATTTATGTCTCAGAATTATTATACAACTAGATGATGCCCGCGACTTCGTCCGCGTGGATTTAGGTTTTTGAAATCCCGTGGGAACTCTTTGATTTTCCGGGATAAAAAGTAGCCTATGTTCTAATCCTGGATATTATCTATCTCCATTCCAAATTTCAACCAAATCTGTCCAGTAGTTTTTGCGTGAAGGAGTAACAAACATACACACACACACACACACACACACACACACACACACAAACTTTCGCCTTTATAATATTAGTGTGATCCTCCTATTCTATTTTACTGACACACTTACCTACTAACACTAAACCCATCGTCCCATGGTCGCCTAACAAGGTACAGTATTGTTCTAATTCTACTGGAAGGTTGTAAACAAGGCCACTTTCCAAGTGTCACCATCTGCACGATTGAATTGAATGTATCCGTCGCGATGGCATGTTTTCAACTATTCCAGCCAGTTCAGAACTGGCGGTTTAATTTAACGGAGTTTAGCAGCGTGCCGAGAACTGTGTGATTAGAAAGTTCGAGCTTTAGTTTTAGGTGAAACATTTGACGACAGCGCTTTGTAAAGTGACGATGGAGTCAAGATTGAAGATGCGAACGATTATGTATTAAAACATTTTTACTCCCCGACCCAAAAAGAAGGGTGTTATAAGTTTGACGTGTGTATCTGTGTATCTGTCTGTGGTATCGTAGCTCCTAAACTAATGAACCGATTTTAATTTAGTTTTTTTGTTTGAAAGGTGGCTTGATCGAGAGTATTCTTAGCTATCCAAGAAATCCAAGAAAATCGGTTCAGCCGTTTGAAAGTAGCTCTTTTCTAGTTACTGTAACCTTCAGTCTTGGCGGGGATGTTATAAATTTTTAATTTACACTTGTGGTTATTTTTACTATTTTCTTATGATCTTTTCTTTTTAATTTTTATTATGGTCTCCCTGGCGCAGTGGTAAGCGATGTGGTCTTATTAGTGGGAGGTCCCAGGTTCGATTCCCGGCATGGGTTTGGATTTTTATAATTTCTAATTTCTGGTTTGATCTGGTGGGCGGGTTCGGCCGTGGCTAGTTACCACCCTACCGGCATAGCCGTGCCGCTAAGCGATTTAGTGTTCCAGTACGATGTCGTGTAGAAACCAAAGGAGTATGGGTTTAATGAAAGCTGCCATACCCCTTCCAGGTTAGCCCAGTTCCAACTGCATCATCACTTAACACCAGGTGAGATTGCAGTCAAAAGATAACTTGTAACATACCTTACCAAACATAAAAACAAATCTAAATAGAACATTAATCTAACTTGTAAAAAGTTTAATGCAGGTCTAAGTTCTGATAACCTTAAGCAGTTAGACATGATTGGAAAATATTGCAAATGCGCAGCTGCATTCTGTGTAGTCCAGAAATTGCAGTTTACTTCTTACCCAACTGCGCGAGGAAATCAAATTTGTTTTCACCACAGAACTATAAATAATGTAATAGAAATGGTACGCCACTGTATTCAAAATGAAACAGCGTGAGCGTGTCGCGATTTTGAGCAACTCGTTCATCACTACTAATACCTATTATGAATGCAAAAGTGTGTTTGTTTGTTGGATTTTTGATGACCTCCTTAGCACAGTGATAAGCGCTATGACCTTATCAGTTGGAGCCCAGGTTCGATTCCCAGCAGGTTAAATTTGGAATTTTATAATTTGTAAATTTCGTCTGGTCTTGTTTGGTAGAATCATCACTTATCACCAGGTGAGATTGCAGTCAAGTGCTTGAAACTTAATAAAAAAATTAAAAAAACTTGTCTTACAACAGATCAACGGATCCATGTGATTTTTGTAAATAACATAATCTACTTTTTATCCTAGAAAGTAAGATCAAAGAGCCATGACAGATTTTACTAAACCCATTGTCCTAATTTCTTCTCAGCATCGTACCGAGATGCTACGGATTTGCCACCAAATTAGACTACAGAACTCCAGAATTCTTTCTGCCGCTCACCCTGCGTCTGGAAGGCAATCTATCTCACTCTTCTTAACATTTCTATACTTACTTATTTCAAATTCAGGGGTTCCACTATTATTGTCTCGAACTCTATCAAACTAAATTTCAGTAGCGTGCTATTGCAACATTTGAATTTTTATTCCTTTTTTGCTAGAAAATAGCGTTGAAAACTTAAATTCAAGTAATTTTTCAGCATCGAATAAACCTATCCAATACAAGCCCAATGTCTACATTAGCAAAATTTTATTTCAACATATTATTATACCTTTAAAAAACTTATGTGAAGAGCCGATTTTTACATCGGTACGTCGCTCGAGGCGTTTTAGCCTCTCGTACTGATATGGCGACTTTGCACCAGAAAGTGCAGCTTTGGAAGACCACTAGGTAGACAGACAACATCAAACCAATCGCAGGGAGCCGCTGAATTCAGGCGGCGCATGACCGTGACGTATAGAAGTACGTACAAGAGTCTATCGCTTTGAAGATGATGATGACGATGATGATGATATACTGTGGATCAGGCTCTTTTCCTTGTCATTTTAGAACCTGACTCATGGCTCTGGCTGCAGGTAGTACCTAATTTAATGTTAAGTTTGTTTGTTAGTTTTTCCTTCAATCACACCGCAACATAGCAACGGATCGACGTGGATCTGAAGAGTGTCATAATCTACTTATTATACTGGCAAATCAAAGAGGATTCTTTAAAATTCCCGGAAAAGCAAACGGGATTTTTAAAAACTTATCGTGGAATCCTGGGTATCAGCTAGTTTATAAAATTAGCAAAATAAGTATAAAAAATAGATATTAGAAAAAATATCATAAAATATGCCACAGCTTGACCACAATTTTATAAAAAAAAATCTCTGAAGCACCCTCAATCAGTACTGAGATTGTTATTAATGAGCACTCGTGAAATATCATCTCTCGTTTCTACCATCCTGTGTGATTAGATTAGTATGAGTTTATTAGTATTTCGTCTCGCTAACGATGATAGATTTCAAACGTCAAGATTCAATGGATTAAAACTCATCTAGAATTGCTTGATTTTAAGCCAAAAATTCATTACCACTGATTTAAATTTTGCAAAGTTTGCGCTTGGACCGTATGCTGTAAAGACGAATTTGAGCTTTAAATCAAGACCTTTCAGGTCCATTTTACTAGTATGTTTTTCATTAGTATTAAATTGCACAATTGTAGTGTCGTAATACAATAACGTCAGACTAAAATAGACCTAAAAGTCCATGATATAAAGTCAAATGATTCAGTGTCATCGATTTTAATTTCGCAAGGTTTCTGGTTGGAGCGAGGGCTGAAGATGTATAGACGAATTTGAGCATTAAATTTAAGCGTTTAAGGTTCAATTTACTTTGACGCTATGATGTTGGTGACACCCGAATTCTATCAACGCTGCTGAGATATAAAATCTTATACTAAGGCTTCTAATTACCGCTGCGGGATAGAAGGGCTATTACCCAGTTATACGCTGACTAGGGTTGATACCAGCTTTGCTGTAGATGTGTGGAGGAACTTCAGCTTTAAAACAAAGTGTTAAAGGTCCATATTGCTTTGACGCTAAAGAGCTTCAACGTTCGAATCGTATCAACGTTGCTGGAATATAAAATCTTATACTAAGGTTTCTGATCACCGCTGGGGGATAGATGAGAGCTATTACCCAGTTATACGCTGACTACGGACCGATATTAAAAAGGGAATTAACCCTTATGGATGAGGAGTCAAGCGACTGTAGAATAGGTCAAGTAAAAGATTTTATTAAGGTGCTTTTTAACCAGAGCTACTTTCAAGCTTGATTTTATAAAGCAAAAGTATGATTTTTACTAAATGGTTATAGCGTAGTGTTCAAGACTTAGATTTCCCCCTCGAAAAAAAATAATTGGTTGTCTGTAAAGTCGGTTTACTGACGATAGTTGAACGTGACAACAAAGGCCGATTGTGCTTCTTTGTCGCTCGTTCCGCGCTCTCGCTTGCACTTCAAGCCTTACATGGAACGCCTCAGAGCGAGGTAACGCCGCATGAGTCATGTTTTTTCATGCGTGCAGCCGGCTCTATCGAATTATAAGACGTTGTCACGTCAAAAGTTAAGTATATCCTTAAGAGGGCTCTCTCCGTCACTCGTTTCCACTAGTTTCATACAATCTTAGTTCCAATTTCTCAAATATTCGCGATGCCACCTCACTAGGTCGCTTGCCTGGAACGCGATGGATGTCGAAATGTCCATTTTAGACCGCATCATCACTTACCACCAGGTGAGATTGCAGTCAACGTTAAACGTGCGAAGCTATTTACGCTTCCTCACTCACCTCGCTTGCTAACACACTTTTCATAAAAAGGAAAAATAAATATCAACAAAAAAAAAACCCTACATAATTACGGATAGGTAGCTATGTAGGTAATTACTATTGACTTAATAATGGAAAATGTACCAAGGAAAAATATTGTTATCAGATTCATTGACGTCAAACAGAAAAGTTTTTCTTTGACGTCATAATGCTTGAATAAAAATAGAAATTTAATTATAGCTTTTTAACACGGTATTTTTAAAGCATTGGATAGAAAGTATGAGTGAAATGCAACGTGTTCAACACGCCTTCTTGTTGTATATTTAACAGGGCTCTCTCCGTCACTCGTTTCCACTCGTTTCATACAATCGTAGTTCCAATTTCATTTGAATGTTAAGCAACCAAAGTCCATGAAATTTTGCACATATATTCTAGAAACTAATATCTATGTCTGTGGTTTTCCAGATTTCTGTTAAAATATTCGGTTTCAAAGTTACGCGGTCTTAAAATTTTCATACAAATCTTTGAGCCCCTGTAATTTTAAAACTACATATTTTTAGAAAAATCTAAAACACCACAGACACAGATATTAGTTTCTAGAATATGTCTGCAAAATTTCATGGACTTTGGTTGCTTAACATTCAAATGAAATTGGAACTACGATTGTATGAAACGAGTGGAAACGAGTGACGGAGAGAGCCCTGTTAAATATACAACAAGAAGGCGTGTTGAACACGTTGCATTTCACTCATACTTTCTATCCAATGCTTTAAAAATACCGTGTTAAAAAGCTATAATTAAATTTCTATTTTTATTCAAGCATTATGACGTCAAAGAAAAACTTTTCTGTTTGACGTCAATGAATCTGATAACAATATTTTTCCTTGGTACATTTTCCATTATTAAGTCAATAGTAATTACCTACATAGCTACCTATCCGTAATTATGTAGGGTTTTTTTTTGTTGATATTTATTTTTCCTTTTTATGAAAAGTGTGTTAGCAAGCGAGGTGAGTGAGGAAGCGTAAATAGCTTCGCACGTTTAACGTTGACTGCAATCTCACCTGGTGGTAAGTGATGATGCGGTCTAAAATGGACATTTCGACATCCATCGCGTTCCAGGCAAGCGACCTAGTGAGGTGGCATCGCGAATATTTGAGCGAGTAGACCAGTGTGTGGACGGGGGGTAACATTCATAAGAAGACGTGACGTCTACAAATGTCATCAAAATCTTTTCAATGCGTCACATGCTGCATACTATTTTTTATTCAGCTTTGATCATTTTTGCGTGTCTTATGGGGCAGTTCCGTGATATACAATCACTATTCTATGTATGCTCTATCTATGTATATCATAGTTATGTGGTATAGCGATACAGTTTGCCCATGGTACACTACATTGGCCCATGATCCACTATATTTGCTCAGTATACAAACATTTGCTCACGACACACTATTAAGAGGATCATTGTCAACGATCCCCCGTCGATTTCCTACGTATGATATTATTGTTCTCATCTCTATCTGCCCTGGTTCGTGTATTCTCGGTTCCTAGATCGGTGCATTTGTGATAACCAATTCTAATTGCTGTGATTGGCTGAATTTACCATGTTCTTGCTGCGACAGTGAGTTTGAGCCACTAGCGGAACAATGTTAGCCGGTCAGAAATGATTGCAATTAGTCAACCTGTATGACGTCCGTGTTCTGTTTTTGATTACAAAAAAGAAAAAATTGTTGTTGCAATCATCAATTTTAGCAAATAGTGAAAGAGAGTCGACCAATCAGAGGTCACAACTACCGTCACACTTTCTGTGAAACTATGGCAGTAGGCTTACCGAGTAATGAAAACAATTTTTCATTCTGTAATGTCATGTGGCAAGTAGGGTTGCCACCTGCCTCTTTTTGATTTACAGGCTACCACCATCAAAAATACGGGGTTTAGATTTGAAGAAATTTAAAAATTTGATGTATTTGAAGAAATAGGCGGTGGTTCTCTCTGAAATGCATGGAAAGCCTATTTAGATATTTCAGTTTATTTGTAAGTTTTGTATTTTTTCTCTGTATGTTGCCGTGTCTTGATTGGTGAACTGTGTTTGCAATGTGATTTTAAATAAAAGATTTATTTATTTAAATAGCTTTTAAAAACTCTAGTTTTGTAAAGCAAAATGTTATACATTTCATGCATACAATCTTTGCATTTTAACTTAAATTTACATTTAACTTGTAATTCCACCTTCACAGTATCAATACTATGGCCGTAGCCAGGAATCGATTTCGGGAGAGGTTTTATCAGGGCCGGAACTGAATCCTGTCATGAGGAAAAAAACATTCGCTCAACTTTATGGGCTAATTACCTGGTTAGTGGAATTTCGCCTTTCAATTTGACAGTGAGATAAAATACAACAATAAAAAAGCGCGAGCGCAGTGAGCGTAAGTGTTTTTGGTTCAATTACAGAAAGAATTAAAGTGAAAGGGAAACGAGTTTAGCCATAGCAAGATTTTATTTTTAAAGCTCCCTATCCCTATATTACAAATACGACAGTATATCTATTTGCCTATCTATTTGTTACCCTTTCACGGCCCATCTTCTTTACCAAAATTTTGGTACTTACTATTCAGAGGTAACTTGCATCCCAGACATAAACTTTTTAGCCCGGAAAATCCCCCACGGAATTTTTAAAACTCTAAATTCATGCAAACGAAATTGCGGGGCTTACACCAAGTAATACAAATTCAAAGCGCGAGTGAAGTGAGCGCGAAATGTTTGATATATTTCCAAAAAAAAATTGGTAAGCAAATGCAAGAAATAGTGTAAGTATTATTTTAGGCTTAGGTTTTTGACGGCTTCCCAGGCGCAGTCGCCATTTCTAAATTTCTGGTCTGGTGGGAGGCTTCGGTCATGGCTAGTTATATGGTTAGTATGGCCCTAACGGCCAAGAAATTAGACTGCATCATCACTTACCACTAGGAAAGATTAAAGTCACGGGCTAACTTGTATAAAAAAAGGCTAACATCCTCAAACCAAGCCCCGCCGCCTTGGCTACGACCATGATCAATATCGAGTGGGTTTCGGCTACGCATTGCCGCAAAAGGAAAATATTCTTTCTACTGGACATAACGTCAGTGTTCGGTTTCGCCAGCCAAGTGCGAGTCAGACTCACGCACCGAGGGTTCCGATTCGGGTATTTTTTTCGACATTTTACACGAGAAATCAAAAACTGTTATGCATTAAAAAAAATATGCATAAAAATAAATAAAAATCTGTTTTAGAATGAACAGGTAAAGCCCTTTCATATGATAACCCACTTGATATATGTAGTTATCTTACTTTGAAAATTGAAAATACTAATATTTGTTCATGAACACATGACAGACGGATAGAAGGACAGATGGACAGACGGACAGACGGAAAGACAGACAGACTGATAGACAACGAAGTGATCCTATAAGAGTTTTTTTTGCTTTTGAGTTACGGAACCCTAAAAATATTTAGTTTTATTTGCCCCGTATTTTATTTTCATAATTACCGGTTTCTCTATCCTGACATACGGGGTAACCAGTAAAATACGGGGCCTCTGGCAACCCTATTCGGAAAACACTGTCACATTCAAGTTAATGTCAAATATTTTGTTTTCAATTACAGAAAGCTGCATCAATCATTATTACAATATTTTCTTTGTTGTGATTGGCTGAATTTTTGAGTTTCAGCCAATAAACAGACTGTTTGCCAATTAAACGTCATAACAATATAAATGCCAGAAAGTTTAACCAAATAAAACAAACTTAATGAGAACCTAGTGAGAATGCAAACGGCACACAATTTATAATACATATTATGTTAGTCGTATATAATAGATATTATAGTAGTCGTTCACTTTGGTAATAGTCAGATTGTCATCAGTAAAATTGATATTGGTCGATGTATCGTAAATTATTGTTTCGGTGACAAATATTTTTATTATCTATTTATCTTTGAACAGAATGGAATAGAATGAAATGGAATACAATGATAAATTTTTATTCCTGTAAACTTTTAGGTAAACTTCAAAGTGTTTTTGGATGGTCAGAAAAATTTACCACTGGTTCGGAATGCCGTTCCTACGTTTTCTAGGGTTTCGTACCTCAAAATGAAAAACGGAACTCTTATAGGATCACTTTGTTGTCTATCTCTCTGTCTGTCGTGTGTGTCAAGAAAACCTCTAGGGTACTTCCCGTTGACTCAAAACCATGAAATTTGGCAGGTAACCTAACTGCGTAATTTTGGGTAGTTTTTTTAATCGATAAAGAAAGTTTGCGACATTGTTCAATAAAAAATTTGGATTCCAACTCCTCAATCCTGATGTTGCAGGGGACCTGACTACTAAAGCTAATGGGATTTAAAAAGTGTCGATTATTAATTGATATTGAAGGTATCTATACCAAGTAAACACTTTGTCGTTGACCTCAACCCTGATGCTGTAAGAAATTGCATTCCTAAATCCTGGTGATCCCTCGGGATTTGAAAAGGATAATCCGTTTAAATATTCTTACGTGATACAGAAACAAGTTGCATCCCGGGGACGGGCTATTACGGAGAGGCAACTTTTGTTCTGGGAAATGAAAGGATCGGGATTTTTAAAAACCTAAATCCACGCGAGCGAAGCTGCGGGCATTAGCTAGTTGTAAATATGTTTAGAAGCTACTATAAGATAATAGATAAGGTACTTATTTCCTTATATTTTTAATGTATGGCAGCGCGCGGTTTTAAATTATAAATTGCACGTCCTGTCCTTTTCTGTAATACATTTTTTTCTCAATATCTACCGCTTTATCTCATAGCAAGAGTCTGTAAGACATAATACAGTGAAAATAGTCAAAATATACAATTTTTGCAGTTTCCACGTCAGTACCTGTCGAATTTTTCTAACAGTGTAAGCAGCAGAGCTGAGTTTACCATCAAGTGTTGATATGTGGGTGTTCCATAGAAGCTTTGCATCTAACATTATACCGAGAAACACGGGGTTCTCCTTTATTTTCAACATATGATTATTTATCAATGAATTTATGTCATTTAAGGTCCTGGTATTGGGCAGTGTGAATTCAACACACTTAGATTTCTTTGCATTTGGAAGTAAATTGTTAGCAATAAATCAGAGAGTGACCTGTGATATGGCATTACATATAGTATACATTGTCAAAAATTATAATATTAAAGCTGTGCGTATTGCGTGAGGAATAGGTTGCAAGAGAGTTGCAACTTGCAGGGTTTGATGCATGCGCTATTGCCAGCAAACATGAGACATATTTTTATCTACAGGCAACGTCTGAGTAGGTAACGCATACGTCTAACGCAAGTTGAAATGTATTTAGTTAGACCTATCGACAAGTTTGGAGTCGGGTGCAGTCTAAATGTGGCCCGTGTGTTTAGACTGTCCGTTTCTGTCAGTTTCACGTGTCGTCCCCCGCACTTCACCACCCCGCTTGCACAAATCGAGACAGCACGAAATTTTCAAGATTTCTGGGTGTAATTTCTGGTTTTCGTAGTTCCCACATAATTATAACAATATAAAATATATAACGATAATTTTTTTACTACATAATATTCATTAAATTTTCTAGGTCTGTGGTTTTTCCAAATTTCATTAAATTGCTTCGATGTCTAGAAAAACGAGCACAAAGTTGGGCCTTTTTTTAAAGAAAAATACAAATCTTTGAGCCCCTGTAATTTTAAAACTACATATTTTTAGAAAAATCTAAAACACCACAGACACAGATATTAGTTTCTAGACTATGTCTGCAAAATTTCATGGATTTTGGTTGCTTAATATTCAAATGAAATGGGAACTACGATTGTATGGAGTAAGTGACGGAGAGAGCTCTGTTAAGTAAGACCGCCGCAACGCTCTGCCAACAATCGACGCTTGATTAAAAACAATCATAATAATCGAAATTGAATCTGTCAGTTTGTATATCTGGGTCAGCGCTCGATGCACTATCGCTATCGAGAGAGAGCCAGTGCGTATCAGACCTTCATTATTTTATAAAAGCTGAAAGTTTCTCTCCGTATTGTCCCCGACACAGGGAGGAACAAACATTATTCTTTCTTAGCGGTTGTCTACGTCATAACTAAATAGCTATCTGTCAGTCAGTCAGTCAGTCAGTCAGTTATTCCTTTTATATTATTTACTAGCTAATGCCCGCAGCTTCGCCCGCGTGGATTGGTCAGATCCCCTGCAGCATCAGGATTGTGAAGTTGGACTCCAAAGTTTTTATGAAACAATGTCACAAAGTTCCTCTATCGATTAAAAAAGAAATGACGCAAATCGGTTCAGAAATCTCGGAGATTTCGGTGTACATAGGAAGAAAAACACAACTCCCTTTTTGAAAGTCGGTTAAAAAAGTAGCCTATGTTACTCCCTGGTCAATTCTCTACTTGTCTGTGAAAATCCCGTCAAAATCGGTTCAGCCGTTTCCAAGATTAGCCTTTTCAAACAGACAGACAGACAGACAGACAGACAAAAATTTTAAAAACGTGTGATTCAGTTATAGTATCGTTCAAATAACTATATGACCTTAATATGCGGTAGTTATTTCGAAATTACAGACAGACACTCCAATTTTATTTATTAGTATAGATGGATGGTAATTATCTATCAGCAATGAAAAATATGACGAACACGGAGAGAATTATAATAACCAGCATGAAACTGCAAAAAGATGACAGGTTCAATAGCAGCATTGGTATATGGATCCCGATTGCCATTTTTCAATACCTCACCGCGTTCAAACTTTAATATCTAGATAGATACCTACCTCACCCTCAAGTCTGATTCACATCACACACTATTCTATGATCTTCGTCCTTTTCATAATCTTCAGGAATATTTTATGGTTCACTCTAGGGTCCACCTCTGTACTAATTTCAGCGGACTTAACCTATAAACCGGACCTTACACGAAGAGTTCCGTACAACGATAGTAAGAAACTTGTTACAAAACCTCGAGGCTTTCACCTACACAGGCGTCAGCCAAATGTTACCTACTTTTGACGCTAGGTAGGCTATGAAACGACTAAGTATTTTTGATTTCGCCTATTTCACGTCACTAGCCTAATATTTGACAGAGGTCGATTCAGGAGCCAGTGGATGAGGAAGGCGGAGGACCGTGTTTGGTGACGCGCTCTTGGAAAGGCCTATGTACAGCAGGGACGCATACAGACTGATGGTATGGAATAATACATACTCTAAAAATTTCAACTCTCTACCTCTTATGTTTCATGAGAAACAGCCCGTCTGACAGACAAACGGACAACAGAGTCTTAGTAATAGCGTCTCGTTGGCATCCTTCGGGCGTGGAACCCTAAAAACAGCCATCAACCTTTTTACCTCAAAAAATATTTTATGCCCCATAATCCACGGGAACTCGTGCAGATGACGGCATCTGCACAAATTCCCGTGGATTATTTTTAAACGAGGCCTGTCAAGACAAATTACTTTTAAAGCTAATTTTGTACCCATTATAAATTCGGCTGTATTAATAATTACGTTACTAATTTTTAATTCTGTAAATGTCACAACGGATGGTAATTTATTTTTAAACTAGCTGACGCCCGCGACTTCGTCCGTGTAGATGTAGGTTTTTCAAAATCCAAAACTCTTTGATTTTCCGGGATAAAAAGTAGCCTATGTGTTAATCCAAGGTTTAATCTACCTCCGTTCCGAATTTAAGCCAAATCCGTTCAGTAGTTTTTGCGTGAAAGGGTAACAAACATACACACATACATACACACAAACTTTCGCCTTTATAAGTTATAGTGTGATGTGAAGGTAAGAGAATTAAACATACTTAATAATGATAAAAAGTAAGTAAGATTGGTGGACGTTGGCCTTCTATTCGGAGGTCGGGGATTTGATTCCGGGCAAGCACCTCTAAATTTCGGAATTATGACTTTAAGCAGTTAAATATTACTTGCTTTAACGATGAAGAAATCATCGTTGGGGAAACCTATATACTTGCGACTTCTCTATCGTGTTTTCAAAGGTGTTGTTTACAGTCCACCGATTCGTACTAGGCTAGTGTGGCGGACGATTGCGTAATGAAATACGTCGAAATATTAGCCCAAAAATTTTGACCAAGTGTAAACGTTTCACGAATATTCTCGACTAAGTAACTCGCTACATATAATATGTATAACTCAGTCTAAGATCCGATTCACCTCACGGAGTGCTTGGCCTTTATCCTTTTCACCTTCAGAAATATTTTATGCTCCACCGTAGAGAGACCATCAGTGTGGATTCCCGGGGATTTGCCCCAAAGTGGGGCTTTTATACAAAATCGCTTTCCAAGCCGCAATAATTATGTACACATTTTAAATTAGACAAACAACAGACTTCGTTAACTCTTAAAAGTGATGCAGATAGGGTTACTCAAAGCATTTTTAGTAAGTATGAATAGAAAAAATAGTTATACCTAGTACTAGCTTATTTAGTTTATTTTCTAATAGAAAATATTACAATAAAATTTAAAGCTAGCCTTAACTAATTATCATACAAATCATGCGTGGAATAGTACCGAGAATACTAGCTGCATTTCCACGCTGGACAGCCAGGCTGATCCGTTGCGCAAAAAATGTGCCAAACCTTCTGTCACCTCATGAGACTATTAAACTAATTTATTTAGGTAATATTGATACAACTTTGTGATTTAACTTCGCCTGGTACACATGAAACGCGGACACTGACATATTTTGGCCTCATCCGCAAACTGAAAGACGCTCAGCGCGCTATGGAGCGAGCTATGTTGGGTATCACTTTCAGGGATAAAATCCGGAACGAGTAAATTCGCAGAAGAACAAAAGCACACGACAAAGCTTAAAAAATTAGCAGGCTGGCAATGGGCAGGTCATGTCTGTCGCAGACCTGACGCCCGATGGGGCAAACGTGTTCTGGAGTGGAGGCCGCGTACCAGTAAGGATGAGAAAGGCGGAGGACTGTGCTTGGTGGCGCGCTCTTGGAAAGGGTTATGTCCAGCAGTTGACGCATACAGGCTCTTGGAATGAAATGTGTCCAACGAATGGGTCGTGAAGTGCTAGCAGATTGACAGACAGACAAACACACTTTCACATTCATAATATTAAGTTATATCTAATACTAAAGTACAAGTGTAAATTAAAAAATTATAACACCCACGACAAGTGAAGGTTACAATAACTAGAAAAGAACTGATAACTTTCAAACGGCTGAACCGATTTTCTTGGATTATAGCTAAGAACAATCTCGATCAAGCCACCTTTGAAACAAAAAAAAACTAGATTAAAATCGGTTTATGAGTTTAGGAGCTACGATGCCACAGACAAATACACAGATACACACGTCAAAATTATAACACCCCTCTTTTTGGGTCGGGGGGTTTATAAATTACCTAATACTAGGTTGATTTAACGCACTTGAGCCGGCAAATTCAGGAGTAAACCACTAAACTGGTGTTAGAAATCTCGTCACGCAGCCAGCGGGCAATAAAACGGGAGTGCCCGACCGAAAAGGTTTTGTACCTACGTAAAATAAGAATCTTGTAATTTGATATCAACTAGCCGACTCGACCTGGCTTTGTTCTTTTTTTAACCCCCGACCCAAAAAGAGGGGTGTTATAAGTTTGACGTGTGTATCTGTGTATCTGTCTGTGGCATCGTAGCGCCTAAACGAATGAACCGATTTCAATTTAGTTTTTTTTTGTTTGAAAGGTGGCTTGATCGAGAGTGTTCTTAGCTATCATCCAAGAAAATCGGTTCAGCCGTTTGAAAGTTATCAGTTTTTTTCTAGTTATTGTAACCTTCACTTGTCGGGGGTGTTATAAATTTTTAATTTACACTTGTATTCCGTTACAATGCAAGTTAGCCTTTGACGGTGATCTCACATGATGGTAAGTGATAATGCAGTCGAAGCAAGCTAACATGGGAGAAATATTTCAGTTTTAATAAACCATACTTATTGCAGGTGTGCTCAAAGTAGACACCTTAACTTTGAGTAAAAAAAACCTACTAAACTATTGATTTTTCAAAAAAAAAGTACTACCTCTACTGGGAAAAGAGTTTACGTAAAAGAGTTTATAACTTGATATGCGAAATTTAAATTCTTGCTTTAAATATAAGATATTAGATGTTTTAATTACTGCTAGTTGTAGAAAAAGTCCTCAGTCATATTCTCAAAGATGTGTGATGTCTGCCAATTCATACTTGGCTAGCGTGGTGGACTAGCTGAAACCTATCTCATTCTGAGAGGAAACCCATTCTCAGTAGTCAGTTGGCGATGATAATGATGAATAATTCAACAAATGATCCCAATTTTTAACCCCTGACCCAAAAAGAGGGGTGTTATAAGTTTTACGTGTGTATCTGTCTGTGGCATCGTAGCTCCTAAACGGATGAACCGATTTTGATTTAGTTTTTTTTTGTTTGAAAGGTGGCTTAATCGAGAGTGTTCTTAGCTATAATCGAAGAAAGTCAGTTCAGCCGTTTGAAAGTTATTCAGCTCTTTTCTAGTTTTCTTTTTTGTGTCAGGAGTTTTTTAAATTTTGAGTTATATAATAGTTAAGACCATGGTGTCCGTAAAGGCAAAAGGTGGCTATAAAGATACCTGCGGTTATTGAACTAAATAGTTTTCATAGGTTGGCAGCAATGCTGGAAACGCGTTACCAATATTCCGTTAACCGTACGTGCAAATGAGTTTCAGAATGTCTTTATCTGTCTGTAATAAAATATTCTTTTGATTTGTAACCCCTGACCCAAAAAGATGGGTGTTATAAGTTTGACGTGTGTATCTCTGTGTATCGTGTGTGTTTTTTTTTAAGGTAGCTTGATCGAGGGTGTTCTTAGCTATTAATCCAAGAAAATCAGTCCAGCTATTTGAAAGTTATCAGCTCTTTTCTAGTTACTGTAACCTTCACTTGTCGGGGGTATTATAAATTTTTAATTTAGACTTGTATTTATTAATTTATAGTCTGTGTCGGGATGATGTAAGGATTTTAACGATACCTCATAATATATCCGAATCTGTTCTGTCTATCGATTTTTCCACTATAATGTGCCCTGCCCATTGCCACTTCAGCTTCTTAGAGATCCAAAACATGGTCGCTAAAATATGGGCTTCATAAGAAAGCTCATTTCGTTATGTGACCTAGTAAAGTACCTATGGGATTTGTTGTTCCTCCCAAAAGAGTAGGTACTCGGTAAATACTAATTAAACACTCAAGTTCGTTCGTTAAGGATTTGGACTTTGTGACGGCGTTACGTGCTCAAACGAAGCAATTACGAGATCTTGAGACGATCCTTTTACGCCCGGTAATCGCTGCCTATTTGGCAATGGCCCTAATGTGGGGCATATTAGGATAATTAAATCCTTAAGGTAGAAACTTGATAATAATACCCACGACTCGGCTCAAACGTCGAAACGCGACGCGTGTTTGTAGTGTGCTCCCATAGCACGAAAGTTATGGTTATCGTATTATTTCTACGTTAAGTACCCGAAGGGTGCCAATTGACCCTATTGCTATTTGCTAAGCCTCCGCTTCCGTCCATCTGTCTGTCTGTCAGCGGACTGTATCTCAAAAACTGTAATAGGTAGAGAGTTGATTACGCGTTGGGAATCAACACCCATCGGCGGTTCCTCTGGTGCTGCAAATGTTCATGGGCGGCGGTTATCACTTAACATCAGATGACCTGTCTGGTTGTTAGCTGACTACACTTATATATTTTTTAAAGGTTGGTACGCGCCCGGGGTGGAGCCCCCTACCATACCGACATCTTACACCACTAGGCTACTAACTGTTTAGGCAATGGTTAACCTTTTTCAATGAAAATTACTCTCGTCCGTTCTTGAGTCCATTCAATTCCAAGCCAATTTTATTCATACGCTTCTACAAAAAGAAAAGAAAACACTTTAAGAAATTCACTAACATTTTTATGAAAAGTATAAGACCATTTTGTTCACTTGAGTTAAGTCACGGCCGATATCTTTTCTCATGAAATATTTAGGGACTCAAAGACTTCCAAAGTGTATTATAAGAAGCCTAATAAGTTTGGGGTAAGATCTAGTGAAAGGGAATACGGCTTTGTGAAGGTATTAAAATAGGCTATGAATAAGATAAACTGACGAAACTGATGTGGTACCTAATACATTTTTAGGGTTCCTTAATCGAAATGTACCAACCCTGTTACTAAGCCTCCGCTATCCGTCCGTCCGTCTGTCTGTCCGTCTGTCAGCGGCAGTATCTCATGAACCGTAATAGTTACAGAGTTGAAAATTTTTACACAGTGAGTACCTATTTCTACTGTTACCGATGTAACAACAAAATAAATTAAAAAAAGTAATCAGCACAAGAACAGAAAGAGAAAAGAAACCCACCGAAGGATGAAAATTGTGAAAAAATCATTAAAAAAATCATACCTCCTAAACTACCAAAAATCGCTAAACATACATGGGGGTGATTTGGATACCCCTTGATATATTAATGTATTTAAATTTTTCTCTCAGACGTCACATCCCCGGCCATCACACTAATATTATAAAGGCGAAAGTTTGTATGTGTGTGTGTGTGTGTGTGTGTGTGTGTGTGTGTGTGTGTGTGTGTGTGTGTGTGTGTGTGTGTGTGTGTGTGTGTGTATGTTTGTTACTCCTTCACGCAAAACCTACTGCATGGATTTGGCTGAAATTCGGAATGGAGATAGATAATATCCTGGATTAGCACATAGGCTACTTTTTGTCGCGGAAAACCAAAGAGTTCCCACGGGATTTCAAAAAACCTAAATTCACGCGGACGAAGTCGCGGGCGTCAGCTAGTCCTGTCATAAATGCTAAAATCATAACCCTTCCTTTTGGCTTTCCCGTAGTCGGGTAAAAAGAGTTGTAGAGATTACAGCTTTTACTTAGAAGACAAATTCTCACTCTTTCTGAAAGTACGTTTAAGTTGACTTTTATTTTCCTTGTCGGTATAAAAATGATACATTTATTCCCGCCCTTTTGTCAACAACAAAGCCCTTTGTTGCATTGTTGTTGGTGTTAAAATGGTTTGCTTTCACGTTATTGCTTAGTGAAATTATTGAGCTCACCACAATGGGGGTTGATGAGATGAATTGATTTCTTTTTAACTCCCGACCCAAAAAGAGGGGTGTTATAAGTTTGACGTGTGTATCTGTGTATCTGTCGGGGCACCGTAGCTCCTAAACTAATGAAATCTAAATCGAGAGTGTTCTTAGCTATAGTAATCCTAGAAAATCGGTTCAGCCGTTTGAAAGTTATCAGCACTTTTCTAGTTACTGTAACCTTCGCTGGTCGGAGGTGTTATAAATTTTTAATTTACACTTGTATTGATTGATTCTTATTTGACTTCAAATGAAAATTACAAGTTTTCAGGAAACTTTTTTTAACTTTTTTTTTTGTCACAATATGCTTTACTTTTAGATCAAAATTACATAGCTAAAAAGATATCTATAGGAAGGATTTTTGAAAATTCCATCTCTAAAGGGGTAAAATAAGGGTTTAAAAGTCGCGGGAATTAACTAGTAAATGTATAGATAGAGTTTAGATCGAAATTTAACGGTTATCGTAGAACTTTAACCGTTTTATATGCAACTGGCCCTAAGTAAGTTAGTACAAGTAGATATCATAATAACTAACTCCTGTACCTGTAATTACCGAGCTCACAGGATGTCGGCTATCTTAATAGGTCGTTAGGTGATATCATGCATAATACCCCCATGCTTAGACGTTACATGATATCATATCATAACCATTAGGAGTGGGAGTAGATTAACTTTGGTAATACAAAATTTATGAATGACTAGCTATGCCCGCGACTTCGTTCGCGTGGAATAGTGACTTTTCGGGCAGCATATACTCTGTACGTTAAAAATGTTCGCCGTGATTCTTTAAATAGACATAACTTTTTTATTTATGAACCCTAGTGAAATAAACACTAAATATTAAGTGAAGCTTACTACAATATATTAGTGAAAACCGTATCTTAATCGAATAAGCCGTTTCTGATATTAGCGTACACAAACACACAGACAAACAGACAAACAGACAAAAAAATATTAATTACAATTTCGGGTTCAGCATCGATATAATAACAACCCCTGCTACTTTTTTTTATATATTTCCATTGTACAGACACCTCTTTTCTACAATTTTATTATAGTCTTGAGTCATAACTCATAAGTTAAAGCGCTCTCTAACGACTAAATCATAGACGAGTCTCTATAACATAATCGACTCAACATCGATTAGATGCAGACATAACTCGTGTGATTACTTAGTATCAGCTATCTGCTGGAACGATTAGTGCTATCGTGCATAATAGGTGTCTTCGTGTTGAGCTAGTTTGCTGTCATATTATAATATCTTCGCTATTAGATGCGTAGACCGACGTGATCATACCGTGGCACCAGCCTTACTGTAACTACCGATTTTGTTAAGTAACATGATCAAGTGATCAATTTGAATATGCCAAAACTACCGTATTCCTACGATTTCGTCTCAACGATTCGTGTTTTTTGAAAGTTCCGTAATGGATTTTTTTCCAAATGCCACTTTAGTCCGCTCCGAGTAGCTCAAAGGATATTTTCTCCAAACAGATCTTTCACCGGTTCTGACTGTGTATACTTTCACTACAATACTGTTTTATATATTACATAGGAGACATAATTAGTGTGAACTGTTCATAATCGATGTTATATTTTTCTATGTTATTTAAATATTAAAAAAATGATGTACTTAAAAAATATTATGCTGTTAGTGAGCTTGTAAGACGGCGGAGAAACTTAAAGCACAAAATAGTGATTTAACTTTAAAAACCAAGCTAAAATAGTACTAAAAAATTTTTTAGTATTATAAATGAGACTAAAAAAAAACAAAAGGTCATAAGTTAGTGATGGAGTTTCCAGACGGGTCGAGCCACCTTATTGCTACTTGAAGATTAGAAGTAATAACTGCGTTTAGGTAGATAACGTTAGCAATATGAGGTTCACGGACCGTGCTTAATTAGTTTCGTAGACATGCTAAGGTTATAATAATGTTATTTCAATATCATACGTTATTATACGAGGTTTACGCAGCCAAGTAATGTGTTAAGAAAAGCGAAATTCTGAGCGAAATAAATGCGAAAGTGTGTCTGTCTGTCTGCTACCTTTTCACGGCCCAACAGTTTAACCGATTCTGACGATTGGTACAAAGTTAGCTTATGTCCCGAGGATGAACATAGAAATTTTAAACCGGAAAATCAAAGAGTTCCCACGGCATTCCTAAAGATTCATCTGCTTAACCGATTTGTATGAAAGGTACCGAGGTAGCTTGCATCCTTTGTTATTGATATAGGCAACTTTTTCCCCGAAAATCTAACAGCTCCCACGGGAATTTTGAAAACCTAAATCCACGCGGTTGAATTCGTGGACATCCTCTTGTTTCCTATAAAAATTAATTCCTTTATTGTCTTCGGACTCGTACACGAAGGGTTCTGTAATCTGTACTATTGTACAAGATATAACACTTTTTTTTTTAAATTTTCTTAGCTGCCATTTTGAAATTTTTATTATTTGTTCTTAAACCTGAAATACAAATACACATTCTGTAAAAATTCTCTCTACCTATTATGGTTCACGAGCTACAGCCTGGCAGATGGACGGACAGCGGAGGCTTAGTAATAGAGTCCCGGTTTGGGAACAGAACCCTAAAACAATCCAGCTGAAACATTATAAGGAACTTAGGAGCAAAAGCTTACTAACTTACGGAACACCTATTACTTTTTCTAGCACTCTGAGCTCAGAGTTTGCTCCAAAGTTCCCCAGATACGAGTAATTAAGGCAACTTCTTCTAAGCGTCTTTATAAACTTTTCTTTTTTAATTCCGCAAAGCAACTGTTAGCTCACTTACCTAGGCTAGAATTTTTTAATACTACCCACTAGAATCACGGAGTCTTAGGATGTGTTCACATCAAACATATTACCAGCCGCCGATTGTGAGCTAACATTACACAGTTTACTGCTTTTACGGTTTCGTACCCGAAGGATGCCAACTGCAGGACCTTATTACTAAGACTCCACTGTCCGTCCGTCCGTCCGTCTGTCTGGCAGAAGCCTGTATCTCGTGAACCGTAATAGGTAGAGAGTGGTTCACAAAATCTGTATTTCTGTTGCCGCTATAACAACAAATATGTAATAAAAATATCAGAATGGCTGCCATGAAAATTAAAAAAATTAAAAGTGTTATTTTTGTTACATTGAGCGATTTAGCGATACCAAAGGGGTAGGTATATGTATTTTGGGTTTAATAAGAAACTGCCATACCTCTTCCAGGCTAGCTCGCTTCCATCTTAGACTGTGTCCTCACTTACCACCAGGTGAGATTTCAGTCAAGGGCTAACTTGTATCTGAATAAAAAGTCTGACTTCACGTTCACACTGAGTCTCGCAGTGAGTCTGCTCACAATCGACAGTTGACGATCCGTTTGGACTTTGGTGTGAAGAAAGCCTTATTGCAACGAACAATTATATGGAAATGAGGCTGTTGGAACTTCTCTAGCACATTTCGACTCCACAGAAAAGTTTTAAAGTCAAATAGCCTTTTTACACATTGCTTGGGACTGGCATTTTCCTTTGGCTTTGTCTGCTCAGTCTTTATTATTAGTTTGCGCCGAGTTCTCCAGCGTTTGTTTCCTTCGTGTATTTTTCTTAGTTTGCACTTTTTACGGAGGTATTTTTAGGGTTCCGTACCTAGAAAAGAAAAAACAAACCCTTACAGGATCACTTTGTTGTCTGTCTGTCCGTCGTGTCTGTCAAGAAAACCTATAGGGTACCTTACCCTTGACCTAGAATCATGAAATTTAGCAGGTAGGCAAGTCAAGAACCAATAAAGAATAAAATCCGAACACCGTGAATTTGTAGTTACATCATTGAAAAAAAATGTGTTCAGAAAAAAATAATTTACTAAATCACAGATCCGTTATTAACTTGCAGTGTTCTACACAAAAGTGCTAGGTGTACCTTGTAAGATGGCACGGAGCCCTTCTTGTGCGATTCCGGCTCGCACTTGGCAGGGTTTTATTGTTTTAAGTAGATTCCTTTTCACTACCGTTGGATTCAAGATTGTTTTACTTAAAAGCTTAGACTCCACTACTACAAACTTTCTCTTAACATCTAGGTAGTAGGCGTTCGAACAGATTACAATCAGGTTTAATCTGATAAGATAAAAAAGTTTGCAAAGACAGTTACGAACAAGATGCACTTATTTATATACAGTTCAGTTGAATTTCCGTTCTGATTTGAAATGCGAAAGTGTGTCTATCTGTCTGTCTGTCTACTAGCTTTTCACGGTCCAACAGTTTAAACAATTTTGTTGAAGTTTGGTGCAGAGTTTAAATCCCGGAGAAAGACATAGGCTACTGTTTATCCCAGAAAATCAAAGAGTTCCCACGGGATACTTCAAGAGGCCCATCCGCTTAACCGATTTATACTATAGATAGGTATATACGTAGCCTTGCGTCTGGCAAATTGGCATAGAACATTTTTTATCCCGGAACATCAAAGAGAGAACCGGATTTTGAGAATCTAAATCCATGCGGACGAAATCAGAGGCATCAGCTAGCTAACTAGGATTCATTTCATTTCAAATGGGTCCAAGTGACACATCTCAACTAATATACATTTTTAAGGTAGCTATATGATCTTATCCTGAAAATTACTCATTTTTTATACCGTACACTCCACACTTGAAACGAGATCATGAATTCGTATCACGACTGAAGAGCGCAGTCTCTTACGAAAATAAGGAAGCATTTTCCTTTGTTGCGAAAAATCTTAGAAACACAACCTTATTCACACAGCCCGTTCCCACTAGTCGAATGTCGGGCCCAGGTTTTAATAGGGTGTCAGCGCCTCTGTTTACACTTAATCGGTTATCAGCTACGGTTCGACCGAACTATGGACATCGTAAAAGTTGTTGTTGTGATGACGTAAGTATTATACTTTGAAAAGAAAACGAATAAAGACAGCTAAGGAAAGAAAATATTGGGTACACCCAATCCTGAGGGAAAGATTTAGTTCAAGAATATTTCAGAACTTAATTACAGAATTATCGGCCCCGACATCCGACAAATGGGAACAGTGTCATACTTATTCATTGGCGAGCGAGATCCGACATGCCTTTTTTCTGGCAAAACACCCGACATTTATTGTCGGCACCGATACAAAATCGGTTTCAGACAAGTGTGAATAGCTTCATATAAAATGATCTGCTAGTGATATCCGATTGAAATCCGGGTCCGACACCCGACAAGTGGGAACCAGCTCTTATTCAGGTGAAAACGTAACGAAGGCCGTTTATAACTCTATCTTTTCTGAGATCACTTCAGCCACTACCTGCGCGAGTGCTTCCCGAGTTTTTCCACGATTTTTCCCACTTAATAAAAGTCTGGAGGAGACGGGGAGAAATTCATATGTTAAGTTCGTGGACTGACGCCGGCGTTTTAAAGCACCCGCCATTTTTATTTATCGGTTAAAAGAGCTGGTGTCTGTTTTTTGTTAGTTGTAGCTTTCATTTTACTCATAAATCCATATTTCCATACTTAATATTATAAATGAGAAAGTGTGTCTGTCTATCTGTCAGCTTGTCTGTCTGTCTGTCTGTCTGCTAGGTTTTCACGGCTCAACAGTTTACCGATTTTGATGTTTGGCACAGAGCTAGCTTACACCTCGGGGAAGGATATAGGCTACTATTCATCCTGGGAAATCAAAGAGTTCCTACGTAATTCTTAAAAGCCCATCCATTTAACCGATTTTTATGAAAAGTACAAAGGTAGCTTGCGTCCCGGAAATTGACTACTCGCAGGCATTGAATCTCACCTATTGATAAGTGATTATGCAGTATAGAAGATATGCGCCCCTAAATATTCGATAAGATTAATCTTGTAAAAAAACGTGCGGTATTATAATGCCGTACAAAGACTTGCATAAATGTTCCTAGTCAGTCCGCACCTTTATAAATAGATTGTAGACGTGACACCTAGTCATATAAATAGGCCAATAGGCCGATAACGACTTTTATTTGCTCGTGCAGTGACCGGAAAAAAGGTTCTATTATCAAGTAACAGGTTGTTAGGGGAATGTTTGTTTCCGATTTTCTTCTTTTTTTTTCACTAACTATGTCGTGTCAGATTTCCTTGTATCTTTTTACGATTACGGCATTTGCATGAACTATCCAGCTTTTATTTTTTTTGGTTTTGTACCCAAGGGGCGAATCGAAGCCCTGTTAAGAGGGGTATCTCCGTCACTCGCTTCATACAAACGTAGTTCGCCTCTCATTGGAATACTAACCAATCATACTCAATGGAATTTTGAGAATAATATCTATGCCTGTGGTTTTCCAGATTTTCGTTAAAATATTCGTTTCAAAGTTACGCGGTCTTAAAAATTTACATACAAATCTTTGAGCCCCTGTAATTTTAAAACTACATATTTTTAGAAAAATCTAAAACACCACAGGCACAGATATTAGTTTCTAGAATATGTCTGCAAAATTTCATGGACTTTGGTTGCTTAATGTTCAAATGAAATTGGAACTACGATTGTATGAAGCGAGTGACGGAGAGAGCCCTATTAAGGTATGTTTCTGTGGTATGTTCTGATACGGACGCGCCGCAGCTGTCGCGACAATGCTACGTGAATCACACTAATATTATAAGGTGAAAGTTTTTATGTATGGATGGATGTATGTTTGTTACTCTTTCACGCAAAAACTACTGGACGGATTTGGTTGTTTGGAATGGAGATAGATTATACTCTGGATTAACACATAAGCTACTTTTTATCCCGGAAAATCAATGAGTTCCCACGGGATTTTAAACCTATATCCACGGGAACAAAATCGTGGACATCAGCTAGTATGACCATATACGGAATTGACAAATTAACGCAATATTAACTCAACTCCAAACTGTCTGTCTGTCTGTCCGTCCGTATTTCACAGCCACTTTTTCATATTATCACTGGTTACGGATTCCTTAAAAGATTTTTAAAAAACTTGATCACTCACTCCACACGGTGTTTCCTTGCTATAAATTGAAGTCGGTGTTTGCGTTAAAAGCGATACATCCACCGCCTCCATTAGCGGCACTAAGTGTCCCCTTCCCCGGATCCGCTCACAAACCGGGTTAATAGTATTTTGTCCCGGGCACGGTGTTGACGGCGAAAACCTAATGGGAAACGAACTACACAAAGGGCTCACCTCTTTGTATACCTAAGTGTTGTACGTAATAGGTGACATTTTTTGGAAATGTTCACTATAATTTCCTAAATTCTCATATACTTATGAGCTCTTTTTAACCCCCGACCCAAAACGAGGGGTGTTATAAGTTTGACGTGAGTATCTGTGTATCTATGTATGTATCAGTGTATCTGTCTGTGGCATCGTAGCTCCTAAACTAATGAACCAATTTTAATTTAGTTTTTTTCGTTTGAAAGGTGGCTTGATCGGAAGTGTTCTTAGCTATAATCCAAGAAAATCAGTTCAGCCGTTTGAAAGTTATCAGCTCTTTTCTAGTTACTGTAATTTTCACTTGTCGGGGGTGTTGTAAATTTTTAATTTACACTTGTCAAAGGGTCTTATTAGATTATTTAACTGCTACAAAAAGTGATTTAATCAGAAGTATAATTATACACTATTTGGTTTGCCAGCTCCTTAGATATTCTGGTTAATTTACTACCGTTATGTGAGTTCTGGAGGGGGAAGGAAGTGACATTAACGGCCGTTAATGGAGGTTGACAGGCCGATAGCTTTTATGCAAACTCGCGCTACATTTGCTGCCACGGAAAAGGGTGTGCACTTATGGGTCGAGCCTTTTATACGCTTTTATACACTTTTATAACCTTTATAGCACTATTAACCGTATAAAGGAACTTTATAACACTATTGTCTCCGTAAAGGTAATATTATTTTGTCATAAAGAAAAGAGAAATGCTTATTGCCCACTGTGTATATGGTTATGCCAGAGTCGTAACTTTAATGCAGACTATACACGTTACGGCAAGTGCAAGTCGACCGTAATGCCACAGAGTAACGATGCATTACATGCAGAGGTTCGACCGAGATGTCTAGACAGAGCAATCGTGCGTCATGTGAAGGATGATTTAAAATTTAAACGATAAGAAAGCTTAGGATTGATTTGCTTAACAGCTTTGATACTTCTAACAAGTTAAGTGATTTTACAAAGTGATTTTAAATTGTCGATTCAACTAAAAAAGCACGTCAAATCATTGTGACTTCAAATGCCAGTATTTCATAGAAGCTTTGACTAGTTGTCACACTAAATTACACCGTAAACGATAGGTAGGTAAACACCGGATTAAAACTGCATTCGTGATTTATTTTTATTGATTATGATTATCATTATCATCATCACTATCATCATCATCATCATAAGCCTGTGGACTCCACTGTTGGAAATAGGCCTTCCCAAGACAGCGTCACCACACTCGGTCGTCAGCCTTCATCATCCAGCCACTTCCCACCAGCTTCTTTATATCGTCGTCCATCGTGCATTTTTAACCCCCGACCCAAAAAGAGGAGTGTTATAAGTTTGACGTGTGTATCAGTGTATCTGTGTATCTGTCTGTGGCATCGTAGCTTCTAAACTAATAAACCGATTTTAATTTAGTTTTTTTTGTTTGGAAGGTGGCTTGATCGAGAGTGTTCTTAGCTATAATCCAAGAAAATCGGTTCAGCCGTTTGAAAGCTATCAGCTCTTTTCTAGTTACTGTAACCACTTGTCGGGGGTGTTATAAATTTTTAATTTATACTTGTTATTGATGCAAAATATTAATTTCAATGTATAATATCGTAATTAAACATGTTGAGTTAACACAAATAATGTCCTGATGCATGTACACAACACAATATTAGTGCTAACAATGTTACTGTTGGTAGAGAGTTGGTACAGACACACTTGTTAACAATGTTAATATATTGTTGCTTTGATGTACAACACCGGCAACTTAATTTTACATCACTTAGACGGATTTATAAATCATAAAATATTATGAGCAGAGTTTTCGGATGTTTATGTGCTAATGAAAAATATTTTGTACCATAATGTCACTTGCTAGTACTGTTTAGAAAGTAAGAACATTGATTTGAGCTTAATTAATAAATTAATAGAAAGATAAAAAAATATTGGTACTTGAAACAATACAAGCGTTCATAGTTGTTGACCCTCTCATATCTATTGTATGTATTAATTAATCATGTCGAACCTATACCCACCAGTGAATATCTATAGGTGGACCGAAAAATAGTTATTTGTTATGCAGAACAATTTAATAGAAAGAAAATAACATTATAATAGAAAGAAAAAAAATACAAACCTGACTTTGGCTAATCTGAGTAAAGCACTGACATAGGAAAATACCTCATAGGTGTAAAGCCAGTAGAAAAAAAAGTATGTAAGTACGCCAATCATAGATCACAGTTCGTAACGTTCGAATTTCAACTCGTATTTTGCACGCTAGCGAGCAAAATTACCACTTTCCACTCGCCCTTCTTTTCTAAGGGCAAACCAATCTTTTCCGAGCGAGTGAGATGAAAACTATATTATACATAGCCAAGGCCACTCTCCAGTCTCCAGGTATTTAACTATACCCATGCAAAAAAATCACGTCAACCCGTTGATTGAAGGACAAACCAATGAACCAACAAACACACTTTCGCATTTATAAATGGGTAGTGATATAACTATGAACAAGTGTAAATTAAAAATTTATAACACTCCCGACAAGTGAAGGTTACAATAACTAGAAAGGAGCTGATAACTTTTAAACGGCTGAACCGATTTTCTTGTATTATAGCTAAGAACACACTCGATCAAGCCACCTTTCAAACAAGTAAACTAAATTAAAATCGGTTCATTAGTTTAGGAGCTACGATGCCACAGACAGATACACAGATACACACGTCAAACTGATAACACCCCTCTTTTTGGGTCGGGGGTTAAAAATATGCCTGTATAAGAAGAAAAGCAGGTATTTTCTTGCATTTTTAGGCAGACTAAGTAGCACAGGAGGCTGCTCCAGTTTCTTTTAGCATAAAAGATGTCTTTCTATGCAGCCTATATGGATCATGTGCTTACATTTCGACAATGCTACTCTATCTGAAATAGGACTTTCTAGTCGGGTGAGCCAAGATGTCTTGTCTTTTATTTTGTAAATGGCTCGAATTTTTAACAATTCGAATTTTAGTTTGAAATCTCTCTCCTTAACCCCCGACCCAAAAAGAGGGGTGTGATAAGTTTGACGTATGTATCTGTGTATCTGTCTGTGGCATCGTAGCTTCTTAACTAATGAACGAATTTAATTTAGTTTTTTTTTTGTGTGAAAGGTGGCTTGATCGAGAGTGTTTCTTAGCTATAATTCAAGAAAATCGGTTCAGCTGTTTGAAAGTTACCAGCTCTTTTCGAGTTACTGTAATCTTTACTAGTCGGGGGTGTTATAAATTTTTAAATCGTGTGATTGAACCATGGCGTTATTTTAAACTTTATTATTATATCTAACTTCTGTAAAATTAAAATTAAATTAAGTTAAAAGTTATGACTCAAATACCCGCTAGCCGCTTCCATCTTAGACTGCATCAACACTTACCACCAGGTGAGATTGCAGTCAAAGATTAACTTGTATCTGAATTTAAGCCTTGCCTAATAAAACGAAACAAAAAAAGAAACATTTTTTGTTGCTGTTTTTATAGCTAATATGAAAACCTGAAATCCAAGTTAAGTAAAGTAGATATACCTATATTTAAGTGCTTTAAGACGAACGAAATAGAATTAGTTTAGTGGCTTTCTTTCCGACCTAGTTTCCAAAACTCTTACTGAAGAATTTCAAATATAGAAATATATAGACCACAAATATTTAAGTTATTTTAGTAAATTAACCAATTAAAAAAAAAAGTTATCTTAAGTTATCTACAGAGATTTATTCTTGAGTATAACTGTGTACGGAAGGTATAGTACGCGACAGGTTGAGATTGCAATGGGGGTATGAGGCGGGGGGATGACCCATACACCCGCGCGTCACCCGTGCTTACCCGCAGAGGGTTAGCGCGGGGGTTTGCGGGTGTGCGGGGAGTCCCCACCCCGGTTGCCATCTCAACCTGTCGCGCACTGTACACCTCGGTAGAGTGAACTAGAGAGGTGAGAGCTCTCGTTTTGAGCCTGAATTGCTGAGTATCTGTGTAGCTGTCTGTGGCATCGTAGCTCCTAAACTAATCATCATCATCATCATCATCATCATCATCCTCATCATCAGCCTGTGGACGTCCACTGTTGGACATAGGCCTTCCCTATAGAGCGCCACCACACCCGGTCCTCAGCCTTCCTCATCCAGCCACTTCCCGCCAGCCGCTTTATCTAATCCTAAACTAATGAACCGGTTTTAATTTAGTTTTTTGTTTCAAAGGTGGCTTGATCGAGAGTGTTCTTAGCTATAATCCAAGAATATCGGTTCAGCCGTTTGAAAGTTATCAGCTCTTTTCTAGTTACTGTAACCTCACTTGTCGGGGGTGTTATAAATTTTTAATTTCCACTTGTATTCTATTTTATTAACCTACGCGGATAAATAGTCCCTCATCTGCGCAGGACGTAGCGGTATCTAAAAAAATTACAGTCGCTACTTCAACTTAATACTTAGGTTTTACTTTTTTAATTTAATCGTTACTCAGAAATTAACTTAGAGCTAATTTTTCAATCGTCAAATAACTTTAGGAATGAGGTTTATTCAACGTCAAATTTATTCCTCATATGAAAGTCATTTGACGATTGAAAAATCGGCCCTTAGTGAGAGTGTTCAAAAACAAACACCTATTCACATTCACAATAGGTATACAAAAAGAATTAACGCAATCATTTTCGTTCACTGGATAACACGTTTTTTAGATAACTGCTATTTACTCAATGCTTTTGTTAGTAAAAAAATTCAGTAGCCAATCATTGATATTCAAACAAGGTAACAATTTTATGTGAGCTTAGCACAATTCAGGTCCAAACGTTAATCAATTTGCCTGGTGTGAAACCGTAGACTGACATCGTTTATGCGATCACACTAATATTATAAAGGCGAAAGTTTGTATGTGTGTGTGTGTGTGTATGTTTGTTACTCCTTCACGCAAAAACTACTGAACGGATTTGGCTGAAATTCAGAATGGAGATAGATAATATCCTGGATTAGCACATAGGCTACTTTTCATCCCGGAAAATCAAAGAGTTCCCACGGGATTTCGAAAAACTTAAATCCACGCGGACGAAGTCGCGGGCATCGGCTAGTCATTTTATAAATAAGCACGACACTTCAAATCAATCACTTGATCAAACGATCAAGCGAAGCGATAAGGTAGTGAATTTGATCATCACAACCCATATTACAAAATTGTTAAAGTGTGTTTGTTTGTTGGTTTATTGGTTAGTTGGGTTTGTCCTTTAATCACGTTGCAAAAGAGCAACGGGTCGACGTGATTTTTGCATGGGCTTAGTTATATACCTGGTGTGTGACGTTGGCTACTTTTTTCCCAGAAAATGAGTCTCCACGGGATTTTAAAAACCTAAATCCACGCGGATGAAGTCGCGGGTATCATCTAGTGTACTATACTTAAGATAGTTCACTTTTGTCTGATGTATTATACTCACAGCTTTTTGGTGAAGTGCGTGATGGTGATTTCAGGCGGGTTGAACCAACATATTGTTACTTAAAGTATGACACATATCTGATGGACAAAATCCCGATGGAGGTCGACCGGATGGATTCCGTAGTGAATGGTTTTCCATTATTTATGCGACCCCTAATTCGGACTTTGTGCATAAAACACTATTGATCCGTGTAGTGTTTGTGATTGGAAATTCATTGAGCATACCGTGGTCGATCAAATGGTGTTGGTTAGTTTTGTTTTTGCAGGCACACTTTTGATTTTACCACCACAGCTGTGTTTTTTTTTATAACTAAATGGGCTTGCGCTTGGCTGCAATCACACCAAACAGCAGATGATGCAGCTTAAGGTAGAGCGTGCCTGCCCAGAAGGTGCCTATTCACTCTTCTTTTGAAGGTACTAATATTATAGCTAGCGGGAAAGACGGAAGCCGGAAGGGCATTCCATATTCTAGCAGTGCGTAATAAAAACGAGAAAACAAAACGCCTTGTACGGGTGCGTGGGATTTCCACTATGTAGGGATGCAGACATAAGCTATGCTATGCCTAGTAATTCGATTGTAAAATGTGTGATAGATATTTTGATTATTCCTTGATGTTTTCCTTCATCGTTATAAGCAAGTGATATTTTATTGCTAAAACACATAACTCCGATAAGTTGAGGGTTCGTACCCGGGGATCGAACCCCAGACCCCCTGGCTAGGAGGTCAACGTCGACTTGTTATAAAGTCAGTAGAGCAGGAGAAGTGAACCCTAGTGAGCTCCCCGGTACGCCCCGCACACCCGCACAGTCCCTGCGCTTAACCCGGTGCGGGCGAGCGCGGGTGACGTGCGGGTGTGCTTTGCGTCCCCCCGCCTCATACCCCGATTGCCATCTCGATCTGTTCTATAGTTTGGTTCTTATTAACCCCCGACCCAAAAAGAGGGGTGTTATAAGTTTGACGTGTGTATCTGTGTATATGTGTATCTGTGTATCTGTGTATCTGTCTGTGGCATCGTAGCGCCTAAACGAATGAACCGATTTTAATTTACTTTTTTTTTTTTTGTTTGAAAGGTGGCTTGTGTGTTCTTAGCTATAATCCAAAAAAATTGGTTCAGCCGTTTAAGAGTTATCAGCTCTTTTCTAGTTTTCTTGTAGAGAAGAAGGTTAGATAACCGTTAGGTTCATAATATTATGTCAATTGACAAATGTCAAGCTGTCAAGATGGACGTTGCCTAAATACATAATTATTTATTTGAAAATGATATTTTGGAAAACTCAGATACTTTAGATTAGATCGTAGGCGCGGAATAGTCCAAGAAAATCAGTTCAGCCGTTTGAAAGTTATCAGGTCTTTTCGGTCTTTTCTAGTTACTGTAGCCTTCACTTGTCGGGGGTGTTATAAATTTTTAATTTACACTTGTTTGAATATTAATAAATCAAACTCAATATTTGAAGACACGTTCGGAATAAATATCTTTGTCTGTAATTTGGCAGATTTTCGTAAAAATACGCAGTTTCAAACTTATAAATTTTTAGAGAAATCTATAAATATTTGTTTCTAGAATGAGTCAAAAATGTCATTGAGTTTGATTGGTTATAGTATTCAAATGAGATCCGAACTACATTTGTATGGAGCATGCTGCGAATAAACTTCTCTTAATATTCAGATTTCTTTTGAGATAAGTAGCTACCTTCCTACCTAAATGATTTTTCATTGAATAACCGGCCTTTCTTGAATCCAAAAGGTCTTAATTAAAGTCTTAATTAATTAATTAACATCAAACGAAAGTGATTATTTAGATTGGGCACAACGCTTTAGATAAATTGTTTAATAAGTAGCTTTGTTATTAATTAGATTTTAAAAACATCATTACTTACGACCTATTTAATTTTTTATCTACCCAGTGATACTCGCGTCATCGACGCATCATTCATCAAAATCGGTTGAGCCGTTCAGTAGTTACGAGCGGGCATAGAACCGGACGTACATACATACATACGTAAAGGTCAAAAACATAACCTTCCTTTTCGCCGAGGTCGGGTAAAAACGAATTGAGAATAAAAACATTAGTCACACATAACGTGGAGTTAACATAAATACGTAGGTATATACTTACGTGCAATATATAATAATTATATTCACGTTCAAAAACCTTTTTATGTATAAAAGATTAAGTTAACTTAATGCCACGCACGACGTCTCGGTTACCATATTATACAAACTTATATCTACACATACAATAACTAGGGTTCCCAATATTTAAAAAAATATACTCCCTTAGGGGCGGAATTTTCAAAAATCCTTTCTTAGCGGATGTCTAGGTCATAATAGCTATCTGCATGACTTTCATCCCGATCCGTTCAGTAGTTTGAGCTGTGCGTTGATAGATCAGTCAGTCAGTCAGTCAGCTTTTCCTTTTATACATTTAGAAGATAAATTAGATGATGCCCGCGACTTCGCCCGCATAAGTTTTAGTTTTACAAAAATCTCGTATGAATTCTTTGATTTACCGGGGATAAAAAGCCTACCGTCTTTCCCCTGAATGCAAACTATCTCCGTACCAAATTTTGTCAAAATTGGTTAAACGGATGGGTCATGAAAAGCTAGCAGATAGCTAGACAGACAGACATACATTCGCATTTATAATACTAGTATGGATTTTAAAAATATAGTACTTTATGGGAAGAGGCTACTACTCTACTACTTTTTCCTGGGAAATCAAACAGTGTAGAAAGATTTGTCAATAAATACTAAAATTTTTTCTTTTTCCAAAGATTGTTTCATTTTGTTTCCGTTTTTTTGAGGAAAATTTTGTTTGAAAAGTGAGCCCTATTGCCTCTACAAAGTGCGGGATTTGTTTATTAAAAAAAAACTGCACCAAATTATTATAATACAATACAATATGCTATAATATGGTTGGCAACCCTACCCATAACGTATATAACATGGTATACACACATCAACTCACCATTACGAAACGGGACCCTCTTCCAAAAGTCTAGCACACACAAAACACGAATACTCCATTGCACTGCACACACAAACACACAGACACCGTGTCACATCACAACCCACTGTATTCGATTTATTCGCTGTATTCGCTGTATTCGTTGTATCCCGCGGATGTATTCGTCGGGATAACCCGGGCGCGGTCGGGATACAACACGTCAGTCCACCCCACTGGTGCTGTTTGAGGGATAGGCTCTTCTGCGCATGTCTTGCCGCGCAACCTCGCCCCGAGAACAATGAAATTAATAGACAGAGTATTATGTGTGTTCAACTTTCAAACGCCATTTGTTAGTAACCCGATTCATCGTTCCGGGCTACAGTATTAAAATACAAACAATTACATTAAATAATATGACTTACAAAAAAAAAATTAACAAAATATCACACTAATATTATAAATGTGAAAGTTTGTGTGAAAAAGATCCATATTCTTCTGTGGTACAGCTATGACCCGCTAAAGTTATAAAGATGTGGCTCATGGCGAACTCATTAGTTTTTTTTAATACCAATATCGCGGCTCTTCTCATATTGTGTTCAGTAATCTTCTCTAGTTATTGTGTTTTTTTTTTAATTAGAAAACTCAAATATATAGAATCTAAATGAAAATAACAACTGCATCCATTATGATACCATCATAACTCTTCACACACTTCACCGCACGAGCCAATCGCAGCGCCACAAATGCAACTGTGCAAACTTTTCATGAAAATTTTTCAGTCGTCAGAATTGTGCAAATCCAAGCATAAAAAATATGATGCACGTTTTTCAATAGGTATAGACATGCCGCATTCGTTTTTCGCTAGTAGAACCAATAATAATATACTCATAGTTACTTTGTACGCGTTATACATTTTTTGTCGAAATAACTGAAATGCAAGGAAAACTAATGCTCCGTCTATAGTATTCATTGGTCTGCGACTTCGCTGAGATGCACGAGTCTGGCCGAACGGTGACGAATGGCAGGGCTCGTTAACGCTTCGACCGAACGTCGCGTGATAATAAATCGGTGCTAATTCTGTTATTGTTAGCACTTATTATAAGATCATTCTTGAGACGAATGGCTCATCTAATTCATTAGACATCTAATGAATTAGATGAATGATATACAAGAAATGTAGGCTCTACAATAATTGCAAAGTGAAAACTTACTTTGCTAATTGAACAAAGAAAAACAACTCTGCTTGGTTGCTTGCTTTGCATGCATGTTTAGTAGCAAGAGGACGAGTAATGTTTAATTCGAAGTTGTTTAAAAAAATTATACATGAAAATTTATCATTTCCCGTATCACCGAAACTACTGATAAGTATAAAAAAATTGAAAAAAAAAATTTGAAAAAATAAAAAAAAAATATACTAGTTATTTTGTCACAGATTACAGAATTTATAAAGTTAAATTCTCATAGATTTCGTAGACTCCGTAGAGTTCGTAGACTTCGTAGAGCTATTAAATGCCATTCATTATACGAAACTAACAAAATTGGCCTCCCCTTTTGAAAACTTATTCAATAAATCCGTCACAACCGCTTGTATACAGTCATAAACCAAAAAAGAAGAATTGAAATCGAGCTAAATAAAAACTTTCTCTATTCATAGGCGAAGGTTAACATGCAAACGCTGTATTTTTGTTCAAAAGAGGCCTTGCGACTCAATAAATAAGTTCTCGACCTCTGATCTACACTATAAGCATTCTATAGCGGAAAGCCGTTGATTATACGCAAACGTTTCGGATATGTTCGTCCAACTTCGGCCATAATCGTGTGACTACAAACGAAGCCCAATTTTTACGACCACGGTTTCGTACCCCTGCAAAACATTTTTACACTCTAATTTCAACCTTAATTAATATGAAATTAAAGTTGAAATTTGACTGGATAGTAGCGTCGGAGTTTCTAGTTGTGTGTTGCAAAGAATCGGCTCGTGATAGCCTTTTCGGCATTTTTTCCGGCCATCTTTCTTTGAGTAAAGAAATAACCATGTGTGTTCATTTACTTTTTAGTACGATATTATTTGGACGGTCCTTTTGAAGTCTGAATTTATTTGGGACTGGCTGATGCCCGCGGTTTCACTAGCATTTAGGTTTTTAAGGTTCCTTGCCTCAAAAGGAAAAAGTTACCCTTACAGGTTCACTAATTGGTTGTCTGTCTGTCCGTCTGTCGTCAAGGAAACCTACAGTATACTTCCAGTTGACCTAGAATCATGAAATTTGGCCGGTTGCTAGGTCTTATAGTAGATACAAGTACAAGTAAAGGAAAAAATCTGAAATATAAAAACAATAGTCTTTTTGCTTTGACGTAAGGTTTTTTACACCTTGGTTACTTATCTACTATCTCCAAACTTCATAGTCAGCGTATAAAATAACGAAGGTCTGGCCTTCGCGGGCTCTTAGTCTATAAACAAAAGTTCGAAGAAAATTTTAATTTATCTCATAACCTGGTATAAGATTAATTTTCTTTTAAATTATTTAATACGCTGTTGGACAAAGAGGACCGTTTTACAGAAGTTTGCGAGGATGAAAACTTTTTAGTCCGTTAGACAAAGAAAATTAATTATTAGTTCAGAAACAAGACATTTATTTTATTAAGTAGGCATATCATCATTTTATTTTTAAGTACGTTCCTACTTAAATATATTGCCCAGTAAAAATATGTATAAAGTTTGAGATATAAAAATATGATGAAATAGATATGACTAGACCTGCGACTTCAACTGCTTGGATTTAGGTTTTTAAAAATGCCTTGGATACTTCTTAATGTTCCAGGATAAAAGTAGCCTATATCCGTACCCGAGATGCAAGCTATCTTATGTACTAGATTTTGTCAAAATCGGTTAAACGGGTAGGTCATGAAAAGCTAAAAGACAGATAAAAAATCTTTCGCATTTATAATATTAATTGATTTCTGAACAATTACTGTATACAAACTTGAACTAATTTCCAAGCAAAATGGCCCAAAACTGTCATAAAATGGGAGCAAAGTTAGTGATTTCGATTAAAACGGTACTCTTACAGGAAAGTTTGAGCAGCTTTCATTCAGTTTTTTGCTGGGCCTGTAAAATTTTACTTGCAAACACGCCGTTTTGTTTACCAGTACCTCACTTAAATATAAGTATAATTTTCGTCTCATACGCTAAATCATGAAATCCCATGGAAGCATCAAATAAACTAAAGGGCCGGTTAGGCCCCCACAGAGTAGGTTTCGCGTCCCATTCCGTTGAAATATGTCCTTTTTCCTTAGGAGTTCACAAAAACATGGGTATTTTGTGTGTGGAGACGTAAATAGGTCACGGAGGTTTAGTATCGCGTTTAACAACTGATGTTAGGTTATTATGAATTCACTGTAATCACATGGTGATTTAAAGATCATTTGAAAAATTCAGCATTAAAAAAATAACCTTTGGCGCATTGGTGAGAGCTGTGGTTTTTTAAATGGAAGGTCACACGTTTGATTCCGGCAGGGGAAATTTGCGAATAGACACGATAGACAGACAAGAAAGTGAGCCTTTAAGGGTTCCTTTTTTACTTTTGAGGTACGGAACCCTAAAAATACAAACATTTTACATGAGCTGTGCAAGAGCAGTACCCAATTGCAGGGGAAAATTGCTCGAAAACACTCTGAATGCAATGTAATGACCATTCAGACGCTTTGATCCAAGTCCGGATTGCAGGCTTGTTTTAGTGAAGTAAACGGTTTGTATGTGAATGCGATCATTCGGAGTTACCAGTTGGTCGGTACTTTTAGTTAAATTGAAGCATTAGGATAAGTTAACTGAGAAGTGAGAAGTGAGTGCGAGAAGTTATCTATCTTTAACTACTACGAAACTATGTTTTCTAATTGAATTTCGAATGTTTTTTGAAAACATGTCTGTGATTGGTTGGTGACTCAAAATGGTTCAATCAATCAATCAATCAATCAATCAATCAATCAATCAATTTTTTATTTGCTGATACAGGTATTACAGGTGTAATTATAGAAATAGTCCGGCTGTATCACGCCAAGCTGGCATGCAAATACATTAACGCCCACTGAGGTTTTTGTCTCTATCATTTGTATGGGATTGCGTGACAGAGAGTGCGCTTTACTTCTTTTCGCGGATAGAGTATCCTAGTGTAAGACTAAAATGGACAAATGTTTTGAGTTAGTGAAAATTGAGATGGTGTGGTGTAAATATTCCCTTAGTTAGTTAAGAATGGTGACTTCACACCGTAAAAGGCAACGTTTGAAGTCCCCTTATGAGGTGGACACATCAAACGAATCGCAGGGAGCCGCTGCATTCAGGCGGCGCAAGCCGTGGTTTGTGGAAGGAAGTAGATCTACAAGAAACCCATGTCTAGCAGTGGACGTATATCGGTTAGCATAGGTCTAGAAACTCGAAATTTTGCTTACAAATTTTTGTCTTTAATGTATGAGTAATGAGTATACTAATATTATAAATACGAAAGTGTGTCTGTCTGTCTGCTACCTTTTCACGGCCCAACAGTTTAACCGATTCTGACGAAATTTGGTACAGGGTTAGCCCCTACTTATATATATCCCGGCTACTTTTTATCCCGGAAAATCAAAGAGTTCCCACGGGATTCCTAAAAACCCATCCGTTTAACCGATTTGTATGAAATTTGGTACCGAGGTAGGTTGCGTCCATGTAGGCATAGGCATTTTATCCCGGAAAATCAAATAGTCCCCACAGGATCTTTAAAAATCTAAATCCACGCGGACGAAGTCGCGGGCATCCTCTAGTATAGAATAGTTTCTCTCCCGTGCAAAGCCAGGGCGGCTTACTAGTAACTGTTGTAGAGTTTAAGGAACTTACACAATCATAATTTCTTTGAATTAAACACCTCCCAGACGGTCTCAGAGGACAAAAGGCGATTAATTGCTCGAAACCTCCCGAGAACACTTGAGTGCTAAATACTGGACGCGCTGGGCGAATTATTGTAATTCAGATTTAGACTCGTAGACGGGCTATGAATATTGCTGTAAATATTGCTGGCTACTCCTCTCCTGGTAGAGATCAAAAGATCTATGTACCTCTATTGGGGTTTGTCAGTAAATGTGGATAGATTTTAGTTACGGATTTTAGACACGGACATAGACATATTTTTATCCCATAAATTCAAAGAGTTCCCACGGCTTCTTAAAAACACTAAATCCATGCATACGAAGTAATGGGCATCATCTTATCTTTTTAACCCCCGACCCAAAAAGAGGGGTGTTATAAGTTTGACGTGTGTATCTGTGTATCTGTGTGTCTGTGTATCTGTCTGTGGCAAAGTAGCGCCTAAACTAATGAACCGATTTTAATTTAATATTTTTTTGTTTGAAAGGTGGCTTGATCGAGAGTGTTCTTAGCTATAATCCAAGAAAATCGGTTCAGCCGTTTGAAAGTTATCAGCTCTTTTCTAGTTACTGTAACCTTCACTTGTCGGGGATGTTTTAAATTTTTAATTTACACTTGTACTAATATTGTTTGGTGGTAAAGTTTGTAAGTTTGTTTGTAGGAAGTAATTTCTGGAACTACTGAACCGATTTAAAAATTCTTTCACCAGTAGAAAGCTACATTACTCATGATCGATGAAGCATAACCTTTACTTCATTTCAAAGACTTAGAAATCCCTAACAAAATTGTAATAAACTAAATAAGCTACCCGTGTGAAGCCGGCACGGGTCGCTCGTAAGCAATAAACACTTAGTTTCTTACAATGGGGGTTGCTGTTAATAATAAAAAAAAAATTCAAAAGAAAAATAAAACCGACTTCAAAAACCAAAAAGTCAGTTTTATTTTTCTTTTGAAAACTTTTTATTTCACAATTTTTAGTGGCCCCACTGTACTATAATATGCTATGCCCAGTTAAAACCCTACTGTTTACTAAGCTATTACAGTGATCGCAAGCAACTCCTCAATGGATAAGAGCCATTGAGGAGTTCTGTTCTCCATCTCCGAAGATATTCATCAGATCTTCACCAAATTTATATGGGACCACCTGCACAGTATACCCCTTTCAAACAAAAAAAAAAAATTTCCAAATCGGTCCAGGGGTCTTTGAGTAATCGGGGAACATACATAAAAAAAAAAAAAAAAGATCCCGACGAATTGAGAACCTCCTCCTTTTTTGGAAGTCGGTTAAAAAGCAAATAGCATAAAACTCTACCTCAGCATTGAAAAAAAAAAATCTAAAATTTATAAGATAAAAATCTAGCTCGTTTGAGTTAATTTGCGCCCGAGGAAGCAAGGCGTTTAAAGAATTAATCCTTCCAACTGAAACTTACTGGGATATTTTGAGCTCAGTTAGGTATATTATATACTTGAAGATTTAAACCCAAACGCTTTATTATACACATTCTGTATCTTACTAAAATGTACAGAGTATATAGAAATTTATTCAAATAACTAGCTGATGCCCGCGACTTCGTCCGCGTGGATTTAGGTTTTCCGAAATCCCGTGGGAACTCTTTGATTTTCCGGGATAAAAAGTAGCCTATGTGCTAATCCAGGATAATATCTACTTCTATTCCAAAATTCAGCCAAATTCGTTTAGTACTTTTTGCGTGAAGGAGTAACACACACACATACACACACACTTTCGCCTATTAGTGTGATGTGATGTATTGACAAAATAATGTTTAACTTAAAACTATCAAGGCAAGAAACGTGTTTATTGTACATCCTCAAGGAATTTCTTTGAAGACAAAACCTCAGCACATCAGTTTCAGCGTAGACTTAGAGGCTAGTTGCGAAATCTTCGCGTCGAGTCATTTAGTAGTTTTTTCCTGGGCATATGTGACAAAGACGGATTATTTGACCCGACAAAGCTGTGGGAACTTTTTATTAAGTTACGTATTTTTATTGTGTGATTATGTGTATAGGAAGAGCTATTTTTCCTCAACAATGCCAAAATACAAGTTAAAACACAATATTATACAAGTTAGCCCCTAACTACAATTTCACCTGGTGGCAAGTGATATTGCAGTCTAACCTGGAAGGAGCATGGCAGTGTTCATTAAGCCCATACTCCTTCGGTTTCTACACGGCACCGTACCGGAACGCTAAATCGCTTGGCGGCACGGCTTTGCCGGTAGGGTGATAACTAGCCACGGCCGAAGCCTCTCACATTTCAAATTTCCCCTGCCGGTAAAGGAACCCGGGACCGCCCACTAATAATTCCACAGCGCTCGGTACTGCTCCAGAAAGATCATCAATTAATAATGCAGTACTAGTATAACAACTTAGAAACTACATAGTTACAAGTGTACATTAAAAATTTATAGCACCCCCGACAAGTGAAGGTTACAATAACGAGAAACCACCTTTCAAACACAAAAAACTAAATTAAAATCGGTTGATTAGTTTAGGATCTATGATGCTACAGACAGATACACAGATACACATATACAGAGATAGACACGTCAAACTTATAACACCCCTCTTTTTGGGTCGCGGGTTAATAATTATTGTAACTATGTAGTTAAACTGCTCGTAAATATAAAGCAGTACTACACTGCTTTATATTCGCGGGGTAAAGGATAGGGAAACAGAAATGTAAGAATACATAAGCTCCTTTATTCAAGCCACGAGGATACAAGCTACTTAGAAAAACTTCTTGCTGAGTCATTTAGTAGTTTTTCCTGGACGGCCGTGACAATGACGGATGGCGTCCGGCCGTGAACCGCGCGCGAAAGCTTTTTATCATGCCCCTTGTACACGTTAGCCCAATTCACTCGGCCAAAGTTTACTGTTGTTTAGTTAACAAAACAATTTCTAGGACAAAACAGCCTATGACTTTTCTAGTACTTTTTTTAGGTATAAGTTAGCTCTTGACTGCAATCTCACCTGGTGGTAAGTGTTGATGCAGTCTTAGAGGGAAGCGGCCTTACCTGGCAGTTTTTATTAAATCCATACCTCTTTTAGCTTGTTGTTAGCTTTTTTATTCCGTCACAAGTCACCCCTTGGCTGCAATCTCATCAAATAAGAAGCGACGACGCAGTCTAGGATGGACTTCATAGACAGTGGGCTATCTTTCATATTTAGAAATAGTAGCTCGCTGAACATAAAAGCACTGCTTACCTTAGGTGAGAAAGGTCAATGCTTAGGTTTCATTATGATATGTCAATAAAAATGTACTTACTTAACTAACGCATAGCCTTTTAAAAATACGTACGTCACCTGTGGCAGTTTGATTAAATCCATAAATAACCCTGATCAGTTTCTACGCGGCATGGTAACGCTAAATTGCTTGGCATACGGGTGGTAAATGGCCAGGTTACTCATAAGCTAATTAAGAAATTGACCTTTCCGAGAATTAAAACCTAGACCGTAACAGTAGAGACAACAGTAAAGACTATAGTGCTCATCGATATCCAGAGAAGTATCAAAAAGAGAGCACTTATTAGTATCTGGACACAATTCGTAAATATCATTTACACTTTGGCCGAAACTCATTCCATACATTGCGCCAATGTGAACTGGAGACTTAAGACACCATGTGTTTATGTGGTAGAGAAAGTTTTTGCATGTTGCATTTGGCACAGAAGTTTGACCAACTACGAACATGGTCACACATTGCAGGAACGATAGTGTACAGACCAGCTCCATAGTTACCGTTTTTGTGTTTTGAATTTAGTATCGAAATTTGAAACAAAATAGGTCTTTTTAGGTCCTTTAGGTCCATTTTCATGTAAGTGTAACCACACAGTATGGACCCATAAAACAGCTGTAGCTTTAAGCCAGTGAAATAATTAATTGATGACTTCCTGAAATATAAAGGCTCTACCACATTAGATATCAAGAAGAAGGCACGCGATGTTGATGATAGGTTATTCTAAAAAATGTTTCTGTAACAAAAGAATCGTGAATCTTGAATCTTGATTCTCCGGAAAATCTAAAATATATTGCAATGGGCGTTTTCACATATCTTCATGGAAAAAGTCCAAAAAAACCTGTTCTCACGGGTCCACAAAATTTTCTATACTTATATTACTGTGGGAGATATAATATTAGTGGCAGACTACGGTCTAAGTCCGTCTCATAGAGCCCTTGCTACGTAATATACCAGCGATGAGTTGATCGTGATCAAGACTTCTTCAAAACACCGAGGCTTCGACGTCACTAGCAGGCGTCAAATGTTCGTACATTTGACGCAGGTAGCCCTGAAGCATCCCTAATTTGCTTTGATTTTATTAACCCCCGACCAAAAAAGAGGGGTGTTATAAGTTTGACGTGTGTATCTGTGTATCTGTGTGTCTGTGTATCTGTGTATCTGTCTGTGGCATCGTAGCGCCTAAACGAATGAACCGATTTTAATTTACTTTTTTTTGTTTGAAAGGTGGCTTGATCGAGAGTGTTCTTAGCTATAATCCAAAAAAATTGGTTCAGCCGTTTAAAAGTTATCAGCTATTTTCTAGTTTTCTTGTAGAAAAGAAGGTTAGATAACCCTTAGGTTCATAATATTCAAGTGTCAATTGACAAATGTCAAGCTGTCAAGATGGACGTTGCCTAGATATACATAATTATTTATTTGAAAATGATTTGTCGGGGGTGTTGAAAATTTTTAATTTACACTTGTGTCACCATAGCCTAATATTTGACTTCAGGATCAAACCGAGAGTTCATTCACTCTAATTCACTCTTGTACAGTGCCTGAGCTGTTTATATTCAATGAGATACAATTTATACTGTTTCCAACTCTTCTAATTTTCGCAACAACGAAATTGTTATGCAGAGAGGTGCTTGTTACATCAAGTAAATCGTGCAAATTCGAACGGATCGGAATCCGTATAACGAACCGTTTCGAGGGCTATTTCATATTATTTTCGCCCCTGAAGCCTTTTATTTTGTTCCTTTCCACAGCAATTCGGCATCCGGAATACGGAAAAACTTTTGAGTGGTAATTTAGCGAGTGATTGTGTTCGTTATTCAAATTATCGTCAAGTTCTTTTTACACGTCTGCTCAAAAAAATATGTCTTCAGGGTTCATGAATGTGTGTATGTGTGTTCTTCATTGTGCTATAGCTTCTAACTTAGACGTTCTAGGCAAAAGGGAATATTTTTTAGTAGGTAGGCATAAACTGCAAGTAAACCTTTTTCTTTATGGCCGCTATTTCCTAAAATATTATGTCCTATGAAATCCAATAGAGGCATATTCAATACAGCAATGTATCGTCATTTTGGACATTTTCAATCTTGTTAACTGTGTAAGCGAAACATAAAAGCTGAAATATGTATTATTTATCGGTGCGTATTTATATACGAGTACATCGTGGTGACAACGACGCAATTTTTTTTTTAAATCCTTTATTTATAGGCTTTTACAAACGCAATTTCAACTTGGAAATTCAACGTTTGTTGGTCTTCAGTGACACAGTGTAATTATATTTATGGTGGCTAAGATGTCGGTTGCCTATTCGGAAGATGGATTCCGAACACGTATCTCTAATCGTTTCGTGGTTATCATCTGATTTAACGATAAAGACATTGTGAGGAAACGATGTTTTTCTTTTCTATTGAAATAAGTCTTTTTTAATTGCTTAAAACGCATATAATTCCGAAAAATTAAATTTCCGCGCCCGAGATTTAACCCAGGAGCCTCCGAATAAGCCGTAATTTTAACCACTAGGCTTTACGTTTTTACTATTTTGGTACGGAATCCTAAAAAACAGGACATCGAATAGTAAAAAGGTCGTAGCTCATTTACACGACACTGCTTCCACACAACACACGTACGGCTCCACTTCAAATCGAAGTGACCGCTAAGTAGTTGTCCACGCACCGACAGCTAACAGAAAGCTCGTGAAACGTATTTGAATGTTTATTCTGTTACCGTATGGGAGCTGTGTCATGTAAGTGAGCTATGACCTTAATGCTCTCATAAGCAGATAATGAACCGCATGAAGCCAATTTTGCGTTGACACGCACGACGCATAGCTTGTATCAGATTTATGCATAATAGTTGCAGTTAGTTGTGCCTTTGATCCGTATACGTAATCAAACTCAAACTCAAACTCAAACTCAAATTATTTTTATTCAATTAAACTTTTACAAGTGCTTTTGAATCGTCAAAATAATCTACCACTGGTTCGGAATGCTGTTCCTACCGAGAAGAACCAGCAAGAAACTCGGCGGTTACATTCATATTTACATGCTAGTTACATAATCTAAAACAGATTTTTTATTTATTTTTATCCATAGTATTTTTTGATTTATCGTGTAAAATGTTGGAAAAAAACCCGAATACGGAACTCTCCGTTCACGAGTCTGACTTCTACTTGGCCGGTTTTTTGGCAGAACAGTCATGTTTTTTAATTTTAACCCCCGATCCAAAAGAGGGGTGTTATAAGTTTGACGTGTGTATCTGTGTATCTGTCTGTGACATCGTAGCTCCTAAACTAATGAACCGATATTAATTTAGTTTTTTTTTGTTTGAAAGGTGGCTTGATCGAGAGTGTTCTTAGCTATAATCCAAGAAAATCGGTTCCGCTGTTTGAAAGTTATCAGCTCTTTTCTAGTTACTGTTACCTTCACTTATCGGGGGTGTTATAAATTTTTAATTTACACTTGTCTAATTCTATTAATTACGATTATAAACCCTGTATAAACCATGCCTTAGCAGCTAGTTTGACGTCACGTCCGTCTACAAGTGTGACGGAAACTAGATCTGATGACCTTGGCTCCGTATCTCGCGCGGCAAATTGGCAGCGATGATTGAACGCGATATCTTTCTAGTCAAGTAGTATATCGCCTTGTATCAGCTTACATGAGCTTTTGATGTGATTTAGTATATCTAGCTGATAAGAAAGCTCACTCAACTGGCACTGAAGAGTGTTATGCTTGGAGTATATCTACGTGATCTAATCTAAAATGTGAAGATAAGTAGAAGAATCACGACAACCTGGCGCTGTGAATAGAATGGGGTCTTATTTAAGTGGGATGTGTCATTTAATAAAAAGTTAAACAGTTCTATAATCCGACTACTACCCGCGAACTGCCGATAGATATTTAATATTGGCATACAATAGCAACAAAAAAAATTTGGAGACCCCACTTTTTTGGATCCGTCAAGTCGAGTTTTTTCATTTAAAATGTAGCCTATATCATTAAATTAAAGTATCCATACTATCCATACTAATATTATAAATGCGAAAGTGTGTCTGTCTGTCTGTCTGCTACCTTTTCACGGCCCAACAGTTTAACCGAATCTGATGAAAGGTACAGAGTTAGCTTATATCCCGGGGAAGGACATAAGCTTCTTTTTATTCCGGAAAATCAAACAGTTCCTACGGGATCTTTAAAAACCTAAATCCACGCAGACGAAGTCGTGGGCATCCTCTAGTAATGAATAATTGGAAAACCTTATACTCTAACTTTGAACGAAATAGGTTTTAGTTTGAGTTTGCCGGTAAAATCAAGATTCAAGATTCATTTATTCAATCTAGTTCTTAAATTCAAGTACGTGTGCCATAACTTCAAGAGCCAATGAAGTAAGGAAGCAGAATGAGGACAAACAATGTGGTGTGCGGTGTAGAGCTTATTATGAAGCTAATAAAGCCGGCCATTTTGCGACGGCACGCATGCCCTATCTCTTCACCGTCCTAGCGTGTTCCCGTGCCAAACAGGAGAAAAAATACTGAGTATACTTTGTTTTTCCTTCATGATCAACCCACCGCCGGCTCACTACAGAGTACAGAATCTCGCAGAATTTCCTCTCAGAATGAGAAGGTCATAGTCTACCACGCCGGTCAAGTGTGGATTGGCAGGTTCCTTAATTTGCCAATGCGATGAATGTGGAGTCACAAACAATATGAAGAGTGAACGGTTCATGCGGCTAATTGACACCGACTCCAAAATACCTATTATAGAACTAAGTACATTAACTCTTGTTACACAATAATATAATATTACATTCAGTAATAAATTAAGTTATTTTTTACTTTTTAGTGTTTGTGGTTAGGTACTGAAGTCGGTATTTTTTTTGAAAAAAAAATTATATCTACATTGGATAAGTTGAGTTAAGGTAAGGAGGTGAGGAAATCATATTATCTAGGGCGAGACAAATCCAAAGATGTGGCTTCTTAATACCTACCTGAAAACATAAAATCTAGGTAGGTATATTTTTTATTATCAAGTGAAATGCAATAGACATTGAGGTTTCAATTAGAGATCAAGTGAAATATTTAACTGGGTAGATTTTGAAGAATTTTCTTGTTTTAAAACTTTCTTAGGCATCATAATAATGTTCCATTGCTGAGCAAAATCTTAAGTATTAAGAACATCCTCCTTTTTCAAGTTGGTCAAATTACTCACAATGGAATAAAAACAAGGTGAAACAGAGTCATAGATTCAAGTTATATTGAGTGCGATTTACGAAGATTTCAACAGCAATAAAAACTAATGGTTCACGGAAGCTAATTTACTGAACAGCTTTCGGGAAGTTTTGATTTGTTTAGGGGGCAGTTGTTTTGATCCTAACGTTTAAATTAAGTATACTGGACTACGATTTAAGTCTTAGATTTTATTACAAGCAAAGTAGCTAGGCGGCGGTCGAGTGTTTAAAAAAGTTTTTTTTGATGACAATTTAGTTTTAGTAGAAAGTTTTCAAAAACTCGACGCGGTTTGAGCTGCATTAAGTACGTCTGGAAATTAAAAAATGTTTTTTCTTATTTGAAAATGGTGCGATATAGCCGCCACATTTGATTTTTTCAAAAAATTTACAGCTAATGTCACTCGGGTAACGTAAGGATTCTAATCCATATATTTTATATACTAGGCATTTAGAAGATAAATGCATAATGGTGGGATAAAAAACTCACATACATGAACCCCGAAAACATTACACACGTTTTTTTATTATCAATCGTGTAAAAATCTAATCTGTAGTATTTGTGATTTTAAATTTAAAAGTAAGACCATTGAAAACGAGACCGTAACTTAATTTGAAGTCCACATAGGACTTAAAGGCATTTTAGAGTTCTACAGGGAACTTTAAATTATTAAGTGTGTGTCTACCCTTAGCGAATCTGAGCATTCTCATCAGGTTCATTGTCACATCATTGTTAGCGACGAAGTTTTCCTACTTATCAACGTCAAAAACATACAATTTGCACAATTAGGGCAATCTAAACAATACTTTAGCCCTTAGTATTTGCAAAGGAAATCATAACGTAAGCGACGCATGAAATTAAGCGTCGTCGCACAGAAATTGGGTCGAGGGTTGCAAAATAATAACCCATTTACAACCCCGACTCCACACGAAGACGGGAACATTTCACCTGTTTGACCTACTTGTTTCTTTGAAGTTTCTTAGAAGTTTATAAGCGTCACTCAGCAAATTAATGAGGAAAACAATGTAAAAAGAGATAGTAAGTTGTAGTTCCTTGAATAATCCGTGTCGATCGGTGCTAAGCCGCCATCAATCGAGCTTACACAAATCCTTCTTCACTTCAACTGTTCCAATGCGAAGCCTCTACTTAAACCTGCATTTGTCACCTTGTCACAAGTCACTGCTTTACCACTTTACCATAGTTTAGCCATCATACAGTGTGGAAACCAACATACGTATATATCGCGAGAAACTGCCGAACCCTGAAAACGGTCATATTTACACGTTAAAATTACGGACCAATGCCAACGGATAGATTATACGAGTATGTCACCATATCTACAGATCTACATAAAAAGGTACCCTAAAAGATAGCGAGGTTAGATGGTTTTTACTTTCTCTCACTTACTCACTGACCAATCACGAAATCTTGGGTACTATAAAGCCTGAGTACAAATTTGAAATTTGAAAGGTATGGTTGCTTTACGGGTCATCCTTTTTTTTTGAAAAAAATCAATATGATAGCATATGGTATGGCATCATTTTCAAATGTAGTTTTTTATTTTTTAGTTCGTCTTAAGCAAGCCAGTCATGTTTTTAAATTTTTAATTATACTTGTTATCGTATATACTTTGAATCAATATGAATCATGCATGAACCCTGAACTAAAGCAAGAGATAGGTAGGTAAGTAATAGATCGCAGCAACAGCTCACAATTGTAGCTCGTGCCGAACCACCCCAAATGTTTGCAAAACTTCGTTTCTGAATTGTATAATTGCTAAACTGCGACCAACCTCGCGTATTACTCACGGCCTAATCTCTAATTTCCAAAATAATGGTCCAAATTAAAGAGAAAAACGAGAGTTAAAAAATGACCTCTTCCTTCTAAATGAAGGGCGAATGCAAGCCGTAGAATTTTTAATCGCAGGAAAAAGTAAAATACAAAGTAGTGAAAAAGATTTTGCTGTTAATAGATAGGATGTCCAGAGCGGAAATACTTCATTTCATTTCACTTAGCATAATCAGAATTTTGCACGCATTTGTCTGTACGCAAAATTACGCTTCTTTCTATTTATTTATATTGCATAGCATAGGTGCTTGAATCATAACTTAAAATTTAAAAAACCCCCGACACAAAAACCTCTATAAGAAAACTAGAAAAGAGCTGATAACTTTCAAACGGCTGAACCGATTTTCTTCGATTATAGCTAAGAACACTCTCGATCAAGCCACCTTTCAAACAAAAAAAGTTTAGTAGCTACGATGCCACAGACAGATACACAGATACACCGATACACAGATATACAGATACACAGATACACACGTCAAACTTTTAACACCCCTCTTTTTGGGTCGGGGGTTCATAAAAATGACAACTGTCCTAAATTAATTATAAATCGTAGAAATCGTAAGGCTCTTTACGCACTACATCGGATCCGAATCCGAGAGTTCTCGACCCGAAGTGACCTTAGTGCTGCTTGCACCATAAGTGTTTTTGAGTCACCAGCCAATCACAAACATGTTTTCAAAAACATTCTAACCTCAATCAGAAAACATAGTTCCGTTTGCGATTGGTTGCTGACTTAAAATGGTTAGCGCCCACTAGGATTTTTGTCTCTATCATTTGTATGGGATTACATGACAGAGACAGCGCTATACTAACTTCTTTTCCCAGGTAGAGTATAGGCTATCGCCGCTTTTTTACATCACTTAAATGATATAGATCTGTTTCCACGTAGAATTAGCGAGAAATTTTCTTTTTTTATAAAGTGTCACCGGAAGGTCACAAGTCATTACTTACCCGTAATCTCTTACTTCCAAATTAATGCCGCAAATTAAAGAAAGGAAAAAAGTCGATTATCGTTTTCATAAGATGCTCTGAGAAGTGGTGGGAAATTTTGGAGAAGTTCTTTGCAAAGTCGACTATAAATGTGTTATAAACTGTAACTGGACGATTTCTGTATCTACATACTTTTAATATATTATTTAAAAAATAGTAAATAGGTATTTAGAGGAAACAATGCTATTGGTATAAATTCCATTTTTTTTTGAAGTTTTATCTGTCTGTGAACGGTTCACGTTGAAACTACATTTGAACGTACCTTGTCATACTTATAGCTATAGCAAATTAACATATGAAATTTAGTTTTTATACCGAAGACATTAAGGTGTTTTCTCTAAGAGTTCCGTAGGAACTCTTTGATTTTCCGTAATAAAAGTAGCCTATAGCCTTCTCCGGGATGTAAGCTAACTCTGTATCAAATTTCATCAAAATCGGTTAAACTGTTGGACCATGAAAAGCTAGCAGACTGACAGACAGACACACTTTCGCATTTATAATATTAAAAAAAAGTATGGATATGGAAGTACGGATTATTAGGCATGGATATTAGTATGGATTAAGTACCTCTTGAAAATGTACCACCATTTCTTTGGCTAACAATTTCCAGGCCTGCTCATTTTCCTCGGTAATAAAACTTCTGGCGGGGACGCGGGTCCGCCTATCTCTCATTATATTATAAAATCTACTTAGGGCTCGCGACCAGTGAGCTCATATATTATGCAAGTTTATCCTAACCAAGGATTAGTGGGCATGCGGAATAGGCTAGGACAGTGCTTTCCAAACTTCTTATTCCTAAGCCCAACATATCTGTATATATAAAACGAAAAGCTGACTGACTGACTGATCTATCAACGCGTAACTCAAACCGCTGGAATGATCGGGATGAAATTTGGCATGCAGAATAGCTATTATGACGTTAACATCCGCCAAGAAAGGATTTTTGAAAATTCTATTAATAAAGGGTTAAAACAGGGGTTTGAAATCTATATAGTCCACCCAGGCATAACCAAGTTAAATATAAACACTAAAAAATAAAATATTTTTTCACAGTCATTCTCTCAGAAGTCCATTAGAAAAAGTGAATCCATTTTGAATGCTGGATTTTAATGGTAAACAAGCGTTAAGTATATTGTGGAAATCAACATAATAAGAAACAACAAGCTTAATTCCTATAATTCACCGGGGATAGTCTAATGGTTAAGAAGATCGCTTCCTAGTAGGGCGGTCCGCTGTTCACCTTTACCTTTTCGGAGCTAAGTACACTGTAAGCAATTAAGTAGGTATCACTTGCTTTGAAGGTGAACGAAAAATCGTGAAGAAACTTGCATGCCTGAGATTTCTCCATAATGTTCTCAAAGGTGTGAACTTCTCCAACGTGGGTAGACTGTGGCCTAAACCTTTCTCATTTTGAGAGGAGACCCATACGAGGAGCCGGCAATGTGTTGATGAAGAGACCTGTGCTCAGGAATGAACCGGCGAAGGGATGATGATGATGATGTTTACCTATTTTCCGCACGCCACCATGCTCGGCACAGCACTTAAAGGCAAAAAAGATTATTAAAACATCATCCATACTTAATATTAAAAATGCGAAAGTATGTCTGTGTGTCTGTCTGCTACCTTTTCACGGCCCAACCGTTTAACCGATTCTGATAAAAATAAGGCACAGGGTTAGCTTATATCCCGGGGACGGACATAGGCTACTTTTTATCCCGTAAAACTAATGAGTTCCCACGGGATTCATGAAAACGCTTAACCGATTTGTATGAAAGGTACAGAGGTAGCTTGCGTCCCTGTAATTGGCATAGACATTTTATCCCGGAAATTCTAATTGTTCCCACGGGATCTTTAAAACCTAAATCCAAGCGGACGAAGTCGCGAGCATCCTCTAGTCAGAAATAAGTGCATAGTACTGGAGTGATTAACCATTTGGGAAGCTCTGGTCTAGTTAATTTCTTATAACCTCCGCTTTACGTTATAAAACGGAATTTTATTGGCCGTTTAGTTAAACTTGGGACCTGGCACTTAACAAATTTTGGAATTAGGTTTTGAGCAAAAACAAAACCGCACATTCTGGTTCACCTACTGCTTAACAGGGCTCTCCCCGTCACTAACTCCATACAATCGTAGTTCCAATTTCATTTGAATATTAAGCATCCAAAGTCCATTAAATTTTGCAGATATATTCTAGAAACTAATATCTGTGCCTGTGGTGTTTTAGATTTTTCTAAAAATATGAAGTTTTAAAATTACAGGGGCTCAAAGATTTGTATGTGAATTTTTAAGACCGCGTAACTTTGAAACCGATTAATAGAAATCTGAAAAACCACAGGCATAGATATTAGTTTCTAGAATAAATATGTCTGCAAAATTTCATGGACTTTGGTTGCTTAATATTCAAATGAAATTGGAACTATGTTTGTATGGAGCGAGTGACGGAGAGACCCCTCTTAAACTGTGGCGTACAGCTCAAAGGATTCGTGGTAAAACCGCTGTAAAGTTAAAGTTGATTAAAAAGCTATGTTTAAGATTACTGGACAAGAATTAGCGGTAAAGTAAAACTAAAAGTAAACTAAAGTAATGTTTAGTTGTGTATTTGGCTAACACTGTCTATGAAATGAAATGAATTTATTTATCACACTATCACACTTCACACTAATATTATAAAGGCGAAAGTTTGTGTGTATGTGTGTGTGTATGTTTGTTACTTCTTCACGCAAAAACTACAAGACGGATTTGGCTGAAATTTGGAATAAACATAGGTAATATCCTTGATTAGCACATAGGCTACTTTTTATCCCAAAACATCAAAAAGTTCCCACGGGATTTCGAAAAACCTAAATCCACGCGGGCGGAGTCGCGGGCATCGGCTAGTTTGATATAGGGCAGCATATAGGTAATGTACCTGAATCCTAAATACCTATTTTTTATCCCGGAAAATTAAAAAGTTTCCATGGGTTTTTCTAAAAGCCCATACGTTTAACCGATTTATACGAAAGGTACAGAGTTAGCTTGCGTCCCAGAAATTAACATAGGCAACTTTTTATCCCGGAAAATTAAATATTTCCTACGGGATTTAAAAACTAAATCGTCGCGGACGAAGTCGCGGGCATCAGCTAGTATTCAATACATTCTTTTTACTACTATAATAATATTAGAAAACCTGATCAAAGCTCATTTTACAGCTTTCTCCAAAAATTTTAAAAGAAACTACTGTGCTAAAAGCGTGCTTTTATTTTTTAGGTAGATTTTTGGCAAGCTTTAAAATTCAAAAGGCATCCCAGACAAAGCCTTTGACATTAACGAGCCACGAAAACTTGAAAATGTCATCCAAATCGTCTTTTCTTTTATGTTTTTAATTTAAAAATGACATCATTTTTCGGTTTTAAGTCACAAACACACTACAGACATTTTGTTTTATATTTTTCTGTTGCACTGACGTCAAAAAATGTCAATGGATGGAAATCAAACAAACATTTGCTTTGCGGCTGCATTATGTCTGCAGACAGGTCTGAAACTAGTCGGGAATACACCGACAAAACTTTTCGGGTATGAGCGTGGCCTTGCATTTTATGATTACCTTACCCAGCTCGACTAGTTTCCATTCTCAAATTATACTTCCAGGTATACGTTAAGAAAAGCTTCATACAAAATATTATCACATTTCTAGATCCAGTGCTTAAACTGAACATTGTAGTCAGTGAGTTTATCCTCTAATATATAAAAAAAACCCAGTTAGTCTTACTCGCCTCAGTAATTCCCCCGAAAGACACTGAAATCCATTCTTATATGTCTTGTGAAAGTCTGTCTGTTACCTTTTTACGGCATATCCATTGCACAGTTTTTAACATAATTCGGTAAAGAGACAGCTTATATTTTGTTCAAGAACTTATAGAATAGGTTTTCTCGGAGATTCAAATATTTCTCAAGAGATTTTTAAAAATCTAAATGAAGGCGAAGTCATCTATTCTGTTTTGCAATCTATACCTACTGACATTATAAAGAGGAAAGACTTGTTTGTTTGCAATGGGTAGGCTACGCTCATAAACTACTGAACCGATTTTAAAAATTGTTCCACCTATTATAGAAAGTTACATTATCAGCTAGATTTTGATAAAGACTTTTTGCCGGGCGATAATAAAACGCTTGTATGGTTTCAGAAGTCAGGCATAAGGAAAAAAAATTTCATATTTAATTAATGATGGAGTCAAGATTAAAATATTTAATGAGTCCACTTCAGATTGAGGCAGCGGAAACGTGTCACTGGACTGATTTAATCAGAGCAATTTACTGCCTTATTAGTGTAGTATTTTCACCTGACTTAAAAATTGAGGTTATGTATTTGATGTGTATGTAGGTATGTTATGTAAGGCCGCGATCATCACAATGACTAATAAGTTGACCGATTTTGATATTTTTTCAGTATTGTAATTTATATACTACCTTCAAGAAGATTATAAATCTTGAAAAAAATATTATTTTACCACTAAGTATAAGGCTCCCCAGTCCCCATCTCATAGTTCTATAAGTCCTTAAGTATGGGGTTTCCTGGAAGAGATCACTGTACTTAGTGATTAGTGATATGGTCGCCGTTTTTAACCCCCGACCCAAAAAGAGGGGTGTTATAAGTTTGACGTGTGTATCTGTGTGTCTGTGTATCTGTGTATCTGTGTATCTGTCTGTGGCATCGTAGCGCCTAAACGAATGAACCGATTTTAATTTAGTTTTTTTTGTTTGAAAGGTGGCTTGATCGAGAGTGTTCTTAGCTATAATTTAAAAAAAATTGGTTCAGCCGTTTAAGAGTTATCAGCTCTTTTCTAGTTTTCTTGTTGAAAAGAAGGTTAGATAACCGTTAGGTTCATAATATTATGTCAATAGACAAATGTCAAGCTGTCAAGATGGACGTTGCCTAAATACATAATTATTTATTTGAAAATGATGTTTTGGAAAACTCAAATAGGTACTTTGGATCGTCGGGGGTGTTATAAATTTTTAATTTACACTTGTTTATAGAGTACATTCTGTATTTTTATTATTTGTCATAGTATCAAGCAATATAGATGTTTACAAAAATAAATAAAAAATGATCCAAACCAGTAAAATCGATGTACTATCTAGAACCAGAAAATTTAATTTCGATGAACATATTTTTTTTTGAGTTCAAAGATAAGTAATAAATCCTAATTAATATAAAGTAAGATTAGTAATAACAAGTGTAAATTAAAAATTTATAACACCCCCCGACAAGTGAAGGCTACAGTAACTAGAAAAGAGCTGATAACTTTCAAACGGCTGAAGCGATTTTCTTGAATTATAGCTAAGAACACTCTCGATTAAGCCACCTTTCAAACAAAAAAAAAAACTAAATTAAAATCAGTTCATTAGTTTAAGAGCTACGATGCCACAGACAGATACACAGATACACACGTCAAACTTACAACACCCCTCTTTTTGGGTCGGGGGTTAAAAAACAAAGATCCAGTCTAAAACCTGTTGTTTAAATGAACGAGTTTAAACGTCTACCAAAACAGCAAAGAACATAAAGAACGTTGAAATTCACTCACGTCTTACACTCTAGTATGCATTTCGCCCATAGCTGTGTCTTAACGTGAAAGCCTTTAAGATGGAGGTTGAATACAGCCGCGAACATGAAGAATGCTTTTCTTTGCGCTTCGGTGGTGAGGAGTTGAGAAATGAGCTGCCTCAGGCGAGTCTACGCTGCTTATTCATTGACGTCATAGACTAAACAACTATGGTATAGAAAGCGCTTTAATACCTATTTTATGACATAGACTAACTAAGAATAAAAAATAGATATTATTATATTTTTATTTTATAATAAGGTTTTAGCTTTTAACATGAAAAGCTTTAAGATGGAGGTTGAATACAGCCGCGAACTTGAAGAATGCTTTTCTTTGCGCTTCGGTGGTGAGGAGTTGAGAAATGAGCTGCCTCAGGCGAGTCTACGCTGCTTATTCATTGACGTCATAGACTAAACAACTATGGTATAGAAAGTGCAAATTTAAGTTTAATACCTATTTTATTTCATAGACTAAGTAAGAATAGAAAGTGCAAAATTTTCATTTTGTTTGTTCATGATAATAGGCGGCTTTGTTTTAATTTGGACAAAGCAATATTATTCCTTAGTTATACATTTTAATATTTAATTTGAAGATTTTAGTTTATAACATTGTGAACGAAAATCAAAAAGTGACGCATAAAAACATTTTTGGTGCAGGTAATTTGTGATTCTAGGCTTATTTCTTACTTTAACGGCTTATTTAAATACAATGCAAGGTAAATAGTGGTTTTGATATTTCTAGATTTACTTACTCTATTTTATAATCTATACTAAAATTTTAAAGAGGTAAAGTTTGTAAGTTTGCTTGTAGGGGGTAATCTCTTAAACTACTAAATCAATTTTGAAAATTCTTTTGCCTGTAGACAGCTACACTACTCCATAGTAACATAGACCATATTTTATTTAAAAAAAAAATAGAGATCCTTATGATAATTGAAATTGAAATGAAAAAACAAGCTACTCGTGCGAAGCCAGGGTCGCCAGTATATATAATTTATAAAATAGGAATTCTTTAGTCGGCTGACCATGATCACAATACAGAATATGATATATGCACTATCATCTACGGTACAAATAGTTCGCTCTTATTTCCATTTAGATAAGAGCTATTATTCAAGAGCAAACTCACTATTGTCTCATCCGACATAGCATCACGTGAAAAGGTCTCCTAAACCTTTGTACGCTCGTAGACGTGCTACGTGTCAGTATGTCTAAGATTTTATATGACACCTTGCTGAGACGACGTAATTTCGAACATATTTTCTTCAACACTTAGACTTGTGGGGGGCTTCGGCCGTGGCTTGATGCCACCGTACTGGCAAAACCGTGCTGTCAAGCGATTTAGCGTTCCGGAACGATGTCGTGTAGAAATCAAAGGGGTATGGATTTAATAAAAACTGCCATAGCCCTTCCAGATTAGCTCGCTTCCATCTTAGACTGCATCATCACTTACCATCAGGTGAGATTGCAGTCAAATATTTATGACGTCACATCTATCTAGCACCTAACTAGCTTACCCAATTATTTCTGGAAAAGTGGAGGGAGCCCACATGGAATGGCCAAGATGTATTTTTGTAAAACTGAATAAAAAAAGTTAAGACCATTTCATACAAGCTCTCTAAGCGAGCGGTATGACGATTGATAAAAAAATTGCAGATTTGACTAGCAGGCATTATCCCTAAACATGCAGCAATAAATAAAAGACCCCACTACTAAAGAGATTTATCATTGTTTAAAGAATTCGTATAAGATTAACTCCACTGTATCGGAACCTCCAGCTGGTATCAGCTAGAGCCGCCTTCTCTTAATCCACTCGCGCAGCATCGCATATCTCCTTAGTGCCAGATTGAAATTTAATATTTTGATCTTATTAAGTCACAAGTGTAAATTAAAAATTTATAACACCCCCGACAAATGAAGGTTACAGTAACTAGAAAAGACCGAAAAGACCTGATAACTTTCAAACGGCTGAACTGATTTTCTTGGACTATTCCGCGCCTACGATCTAAAGTATCTGAGTTTTCCAAAACATCATTTTCAAATAAATAATTATGCATTTAGGCAACGTCCATCTTGACAGCTTGACATTTGTCAATAGACATAATATTATGAACCTAACGGTTATCTAACCTTCTTTTCTACAAGAAAACTAGAGCTGATAACTCTTAAACGGCTGAACCAATTTTTTTGGATTATAGCTAAGAACACTCTCGATCAAGCCACCTTTCAAACAAAAAGAACTAAATTAAAATCGGTTCATTCGTTAAGGCGCTAAGATGGCACAGACAGATACACAGATACACACGTCAAACTTATAACACCCCTCTTTTTGGGTCGGGGGTTAAAAAGAGTTACCTAGTTTAGACGCTTTCTATTTTCACTTTTTAGTCCTTGCGTGAAAACTGAAAATACAATGCGTAAAGAATACATTTACAGTACACCATTCGTGTATTATAAAAACAATTTTTTAATAACGTGACAATGTATATAGTTCCCCTCACTCGTTCCTCTACGATAATTATAATCAGATTTTTCTTTGTGTCGTTAATTTATTTGCTGCGTGTTCAAATGCTATTTTTGCGCGACACCAATTTATTGTAGGAGTAGTTATTTCAGACCTAGTTACCTTTGTGGAACTGAATGACAAATGTGCTGTGATCACGATTCTGACAGTGTGTTCGCTATGTACGATTTCATGTTGAATTCCATTGATTACTTACACGAATAACGATTATAGAAATAATAAATACTTACTTTTGAATAGGCACATAGGTATCAAAAATTATCTGAGTTCTGAGCGCCCGAATAGATTTGACTATATAGGGTATAGTTATAAACCTAACATTATCCCGAGTGACCCTGGCTATAATTTTTTTTGAAAAAAAAAAAAACAATCAAAATGGCGGCACTATTTTTAAATGTGTATTTCTGGCAACATTCAACATGGCATCGTACCGGAACACCAATCGCTTGATTAGGCAGGGTGGTGACTACCAACGACCAAAATAACTTTAGACATTTTAAGGCTCGGTGAGTAATTATTCACTCTTAAATATTTTACATGTTCACAGCATCGAGCAAAATACTTTTAAAATTTACAAAAAGTAAACCCAGTTGTATTTAACATGACAAAATGCTTTCACAAAAACCTCTCCTAAACAAACACTCAAAGTTTTTTTGTATAATATTTGAAATTTTTCAAATCCAACGAGTTACGTGCCACGCTCTAACCCTCCATAGCTCGGGGCATTTGTGTAAAATGAAATAAATTGCTTAGGCCACGTGCAGATGACCGAAAAATATCTTTTATGTACCTGTTACTAGTTGATGCTCGCGATTTTATTCGCGTGGATTTACGTTTTTAAAAATTCCGTGGGCATTCATTGATTTTCCAGAATAAAATGTGGCTTATCTCGCTCCTCAAGTCCTTAACTACATTACTTCAAGATATATTTTGGACTGAGTGCCCAAGAACTTTCGACCTGGTTCTTCCTTCATCTTTCTATTATCGTACTGCAAGATATCGTCAAGGTTGCAGCCTCAGTACAGAATAATAGTGGCCGTACGTAGTCGAAATTTCACGGATACGATTTGCTTCCTCGTTTTTAATTCAAGCCGTTAGGATAAAAGAACGCACTTCTGATATCAGTTTTCCCGCCTTTTTTAAAAATAGATAAGTACCTTTAAAACAAGAGTGAAAAATTAATTACCTTCTAGGCAAACGCTGGGGCTTATTTAGGCTGCATCATCGCTTGCTAGCGGGCCTGATTGCAGCCAAGCCCTATAGACTACAAATTGTATAAAAAATCGGTAGTCTGGGTTAGATCTAACACAAAACTGGTGCGTGATTCCGTCGCGCCGCTTTCCCGGCGAGTATTCATCATTTTCATACGATAACCCGTGTTATTTTGTGTTATTTTGTGTTATTTTGTGTTATTTTGTGTTATTTTGTGTTATTTCGTGTTATTTTATCGCGATGTAACAATGCGGATGAGTGATGATAGTTTGGGAGTAACAATGGCACAAAATACTGGACAGTCTCTAATAGTTTGAATTTCAATGAAATGTTTCTCTAACTAGAAAGATTTAGTGTTACGGGTGGTAACACTAAAATCTACTAACTAACTAATGAAAACTGTCTATTTATTGCTAAACACAGATGTGATGAAATGATGTAAAAATATGAGCAAATTATATTATTGAGTAACCGCTTTTCGTCTGCATGCTTAGTTTTTATTTTAAGCCTCATGGAAATCCCTCAATTTTTCAGGATAAAAGTAGCCTATGTCCATTCCCGGGATGCAAGGGAGCTTCGTAGCGTGGTAATTATCATGAATGAGGACTTTTATTTATTTAAAACTGCAATGTGACAGCCCTGTAAACAGCTGATCGTGGAAATGAACTGGTAAAAAAAATCTGCGAACTCGCTGGACCGTTTGAACGTTGGTCAAATAGCAGAGACGATGCGAGAATCTATGGCACTAATCTAATATTGGCACATGCCTCATATTTATGTCATGTCATATGGTTTATCAAACACGCTGTATTAGGCATACTAATATTATAAACTAGCCGATGCCCGCGACTTCGCCCGCGTGGATTTAGGTTTTTTTGAAATCCCATGGTAACTCTTTGATTTTCCGGGATAAAAAGTAGCCTATGTGCTAATCCAGGGTATTATCTATCTGCATTCTAAATTTCAGTCAAATCCGTCCAGTAGTTTTTGCGTGAAGGAGTAACAAACATACACACACACACACACACACACACACATACAAACTTTCGCCTTTATAATATTAGTGTGATGCGAAAGTGTGTCTGTCTGTCTGTCTGCTACGTTTTCACGGCCCAATCGCTGAACCGATTTTAATGAAATTTGGTACAGACTTGGGATACATCCTGGGGAAGGACATAGGCTACTTTTCATCCCGGAAAATCAAAGACTTCCTACGGGATTAAAAAAACAGATATCCACGCGGGCGAAGCCGCGGGCGTCCTCTTGTTACCTACCTATATATCATAAAATATGTCTTCAGGCATGTTGTTTTGGGACAACGCGTGTGACGTAAAAAGTATGTTTCTCTTACAAAAAAAAGTTAGCCCTTATTTGTTATATTTTCTGGCTGTAGCATCTGGCAAGTTGACCTTCTTCTTAATAGCCGCGCAAACTACATCGATTCCACGAGAAATCCTAATATTATAAACACGAAAGTTTGTATGTATGGATGGATGTATGTTTGTTACTCTTTCACGCAAAAACTAAACGAATTTGGCTGAAATTAGGAATGGAGATAGATTATACCTTGGATTAACACACAGGCTACTTTTTATGCTGGAAAATCAAAGAGTTCCCACGGGATTTTAAGAAATCCTATATCTACGCGACCGAAGTCGCGGGCATCAGCTAATCTATTATACTTACCATACTTTGCACCACAAACTAAAGAATAGAGATATCCATTCATTCATTTCTCATAGAGAGGGTTAAAAATAAATAAGCTAAATCTTTTCACAAACTTAAATTATCAACTAATTATGCCATTTCTGAAGTGAAACTTAAAAGAACGCGAATGAATATAATTACCACAAAAAAAGTCACGACACAATATTGGAATTCAACTAGCAGCCAGAATAATTTGCGAAACGATCGTCGGGGAGCGCTTAGCGAAATTCAACAGGTAAATTTCTGTTGTAAAAAGCCCGTCAGGTGGAAAAGAGAGAATTGCGACAGTGTACCGACTTCCGGTGTGTGATACCGCTCGGAAACGATACGTTCTCGCTCTTTTTTCCCTCTCGCCGATTTCCATTCCCTTTGTACCCGACTGCGGCGAAAACCAAAAGGAGGGTTATGAATTTAACTGTATATAATTATGTCCTTTCGTATGTCCGCTCGTAACTATTCAACGGCTTAACCGATTATGGTAAACTAGCTTATACCCACGACTTAGTTCCCGTGGACATACATTTTAAATATCCGTCATTGATTTTCCGGAATAAAAAGTAGCCTTTGTGTTAATCCAGGGTATAATCTATCTTTATTTTACTTCACTAAACCATAGTCGGGGTTTTTTTGAAAACTTTTTAAATAAAGTACTTGTTAAACTTTGAATGTTATTTATCGATATATTGTACTTTGTAATCAATATCCATATTTCCACACTAATACTATTTATAATAAATAGTACTTATAATAGGAGTAGTAGTGTGAAAGTGTCTGTCTATATGCTAGTTTTTCACAGCCAATCTGTTCAACCTTTTTTGACGCTTGACCTACCTACTTTCCTAATCTTTAAAAGTATTTCTTTATATTTTAATGATGCATACAACAATAGAAAATTAAACTACCCAGTTTTATAACGAATAGCTTCATGGCACCAGTTTTAAATCTGAATCCCAAACGAACGAAACAACGAAGCTTGAAATAGATAAAAGTTTTCGCGTACGGTCTTACTGTGAGCGTTATTTCTGCGACCTCAAAAAAAAAAGTTTATTCAGCTCAACAAAATCACAAAAGAAAGAATAAAAATAAAAATACAATTCATACAAATTATCAACTAATAAACGTTAAAATACTAAGACCAATATTACATACATCTACGATACATCTACAATAATAGTATACGTAGTAATAATACACCTACTCTAATCTCTTTGAATTTTTTTATTTCTCGCTAGCTACATCTCTTTGTACTATGTCGGTTAATCTGGTTTTCCTACAAACTTCATGGTGCTCCTACCTGCAAACTCCTATAAATGGATTCCATCGGTTGTATCAAAATCAATTCTAATACAATTTTAGCTCCAGCACTAACTACAGCTCTACCACCACTCTACGACCAATCATTATGGCTCGCATTAAAAAAGCATTAGTATAATGGGTATCTTGACTATTTTAAACCTTTTCAGAGAAGAACTGCTTTGCGTTTGTCCAATATATGGCAGCCATTTTGAAATTCACCATTTTGGTTTTTATTGTTTGCAGTTATAGCGACACGCCTTATGAAAATAATCTCTATCTATTACGGTTCATAACGGACAGACGAATGGACAACGCAGGCAGTAAGGTCCTGCTGGTACCATTTGGAACCTTAAAAATGTTTCACGCTGTCATTAGAACCACTCAGTTCGCCATAGATACGTCAGAAACAATATGCCCGCATGGCGACTAAACCCGGGTTGATAAGCACGCCCACTGAATGGAATCAACAATATACCTATTGCAGTATCTACCATATTGCTAGTAACATTTACCTACTCGGTTTCGGAAAATTGCTCGTTACATGTTCATTATCTTTTTCCCCATATAAAACTAGAAAAGTTAGATAAATAAATTCTTGATTGGCACACAAAACATTACATTCAAAGAAAAAAGTAAATCAGCCAAGATTTTTTTTTTCATGGCGACCATTTTGAAATTTTTATTGTTTGTTTGGCATTGCCATAAAAGAAATACACATTCTGTGTGAATTTCAACTCTCTACCTATTACGGTTCAGGGACACAGGTGGGTTCGACGGACGAATGGACGGACGGACGGACGGATAGCAGAGGCTTAGTAATAGGATCCCGTTGGCAACTTTCAGGTATAGAACCCTAAAATTAAAGACTAAAAGAGTGAAGACAAAGGACCCTTCCTTCAAAAGACAGATTTTTTTTAATAAAAATTGTACCGATCTTATTTCCCCACTAGATTTCAACATGGGGTTATTCAAGGGGCGGATCAACAAGTTCCTGAAAAGCCGGCAACGCATTTGGTGTTTCCTCCCAAATAATCATGGCCGCGGTAAACACTCAACATCAGGTAACCCGCTTGCTCGTTTGCTCACTTTTTTTTTTAATTCATGAGGAAACCTGCATTACTAAGGCAGGTAGCCACCTAGTATGTACTTTTCTGTTTTTTTTTTTTTGTATTATAAATACAGGAGATACTAATTAACATACGGGAAATATTTTGCAAAATTTATAGCCTTTATTTTCGATACAACAAAGGTGACCATACATTACATTTAACCCCAAAAAGAACATTACTATGTCATCCACAATTTATGTCGAAATTTTAACAATATGCATAAGTGCCATTGATAAATTTCGTGCATTTCCCGAATTTAATGCTCTTGTATAAAATTTTATTGTATTGTATGTATTTTATTGTACTTAATTACGAATATGATATTTTCCGGTTGCTGGATGAACTCATTATTTCTGAAGCTCTAAAACTTCTTGGCTTAACACTGTCACAACTCACAACAATATGAAGGGGTTTACCGCTAAACGATACACGTAATATTTTTAGAGATCCGTATCCCAAAAAGAAAAACGGAACGGAACGGAAAAGTGATCCTATAGGATCACTTTGTTTTCTGTCTGTATGTCGTGTAGCTCAAGAAAACCTATGAAGTACCTACTTCCCGTTGACCTAGTTGTAGTTGTAGTTGACCAAATCATGAAATTTTTCAGGTAGGTAGGTCTTGTAGCACAAGTAAAGGATGAATACCGTGAATTTGTGTTTAGGGAAATCACAAAAAAGAAAATTAATTTCAAATAATTATTTTCAAAGTATGTATACCAAGTGAAGTATCATATGAAAGGGTTTTACCTGCTTTATGGTTTATCGTGTAAAATGTTGAAAAAAATACCCGAGTACGGAACGGATTCGCTCTTGGCCGATTTTTTAAAAATAGATCCTGGAAAGAAAAATAAAGAGTTTCTACAAACCCCATTATAAAGTTAGTCACAAATTTTCTAGCCCATAGAACTTTTACTTCAAAAATTGAATAATATATAGATCATAACGGCTGGCACCGGAACGAGTCGAAGGTTTTATTCTACTGGCAGCGAATTTATAGCGAACCTAACCTGAACGATATTCACGATCTCGCTCCATACCTATCTCTAGATATTTATTGCTTTGTATCGTCTGCAATGAAGTCCAGATCATTTTATCTCGAATTTGAAGACTTTCTGATGTTCATACGGTCCAATAAAACAAGTATTTTTTAAAGTAAAACGGTTTTATTCTAAAGAATCATAAATAAAATAAATAAAAGTTTATTCAGCTCAACAAAATCACAAAAAAAAGAGTAAAAATAAAAATACAATTCATACAAATTATCAACTAAACTTAAAAATAGAAAATTCTAAGACCAATATTGTGTCTGTGAGCTGAAAGGGCTCTGCCTCAGCAAGATGCTGCTGATTTTCAGGCAGAGCCCTGACCTCTGGCACCCCTGTACATAATAGGTAATGATGCCGATAAAATTTACTAAAAGAAAAAAAGATTAGGGTGGCACCATACTAGTCATCGCACCATTCTCCTCATCAGCCTAGAGCATTGTATACAATGTACTGTGAAAATACTCTTTTTCCAATTCGAATGTATATTAAATTAATTCTTACTGCCATTATTTTAGAAATCGTTTTAGATTGAGTAGAATTTTGGTGATTTGACTTACTTAACCTGGTAGAAAACGCACCCCTATTTGGATCAAAAATAGTATCTAGTGGGTTAAAAATACCACAATATTTAAAATATGATTCAACGGTTCAGCTTGACAAATTAAAATTGTCCCTTTTCAAATTGTTATGCAGGCTGCATTAAGGTTAACGTCAATGCCCAACATCGCCATAATTGTAACGATAACCAACGCGTTAAACTGAATGGCCACAATGTCAATTGAATTGGGGTTAAAATCGTCTAACGCCAAACGGCATTGTGAATGCCGTTGGACGTTGTTCGTGGCTACATCTACGTTTAACAGGAAACGCCGTTTAACATCGCGTCGTTGGCCGTAAATGTGGCCGGGGACATCAGACCATAAATTTTGAACGCTCGGTAGGCACAACGTATGAATAGATCATAAGGTTTTTTATAAGACGGTATCAACTATTTATTGTGGATGTGAAACTTTTATAACACAGCTGTGAACGTGGACGTACGAGTATGAGCCATGTTGATAAATCATAACAAGGGAGAACAAATCTGTGATACTCCACATCCCAAGTTAAAATGTTGTTGTATTTATATCACAATTATATGTAATTATTATTGTTTAATGCATTGCAAAGAATAAGCGAAACAAATTTACAAGAACATTTTACACATCTATGGTAATTATTACCCAGTAGCGCCTCTTGCCGGGTTAAAAAGTGGAGTTTTGGAAAGGGATTTAACCGGGCTTGCGTTAGATCACCGGGTATTACAGGCCGGGTTATCCTTTGTGCCATGGGATAATCAATTTGGCTTAGAGGATTATTAATACCAACTGTATCGTTATTTTGTGATTGAAGTTAAAACAATCGCTTTTGGGTTCCGTACCCAAATGCTGCCAACGAGACCCTATTACCGCCTCCGCTTATGACCTTCGCTGCCTTCCCATCCGTCTGTCTGTAAGCGGGCTGTATCTCAAGAACCGTAATAATAATAATTGTATATATGTTTTTTTTCCGTTACTTTAGTTTTTTGTTGTTTATGTTATTTTATTTCTCTTATGTTTCTGTTATTTATTGATTTTGTTGTTGATGTTATTTTATTTTTTGTTGTTTCTGTTATTTTTTCTGTGTTTCTGTTATTTTTCTGTTGTTTCTGTTATTTTTTCTGTGTTTCTGTTGTTTTTGTTATTTTATTGTTTGTTATTTAAAAATAGGATAAAATGGGAAAAATAAATAAATGAGAGACTTATAATTGTATAAAAAGCACATAACCCCCACATAATGGAAAAATGTGGGTAATCAGCCTCATAACCAGCAGCAACTAATACCTCCTGCTGACCAGCTCTGAGCTAATTTAGAAATTATAAATTCAAAATAGCCCTTGTGGGGAGTCGAACCCAAAATTTTTCACTCATAAAACCACGGCAGGGTAAAATGATTTTGAAAATTTTTTTTTTTTTTTTTTTTTTTTTTTTTATTAATTAGGTTCACTTACAGCTACTTACATTAAATATTAAAAATAGTACATAATCTAAACTTATTTGCTAAATGTAGTCGCTATTTACAAGTGAACACAACATTTACAACAACAAAGTTACAAAAAAAAATATATATATTAATAGGTACAACGATGATAATTAAGTGGATAAAGATAAACAAAAAAGAAAGAATGAATGAAGTGTATCTAATAGTGTAAACTTATGGCTAAACGTAAAGTGTGGTTTGAAATTTTAGCTGGTAAGACTCAAGACTTCCACGATACGAAAATCTTTTCCCGAACCCTATACAAAGAGTCAGAGTTAATGTCGATGACAGAGCTGTTGAGGTTAAGAGTTTTACACAACCTTGAAATAGGAGAATTGGCGCCAAGGACAGTTCTACGCAACGGGGGACAAAGTGGTGTAATAGGTTTACGTGGATAATGGACAGGAACCTTAAATTTAAAGCTACTTAATAATTGAGGACAGTCGATTTTAGCGTTAAATAATTTATGCAAAAATTGTAGATCTAAAAGCTCCCTACGTTTTTCTAACGAATGCATATGGAAATAAGCCAATCTTTCTTTATATGCAAACTTTCTGTTAGCTTTTCCAACACTAGCAGCTAGATGCCAGAGGAATCTTTTTTGGATGCGTTCAAGTCTTAAAATATGTGTTGCATAGTGAGGTCTCCAAACCACTGAACCATATTCCACGATACTCCTAACTAAGTTATTATAGAGAAGCTTTTTCGTGCGGATATTTTTAAAGACTTTGGCATTTCTAATGACAAAACCAAGCATCCTGGATGCCCGCTTAGTAACATTTTCAATATGTGGGACAAATGTCAACTTTTGGTCGTAAACTACCCCCAAATCTCTTATTGTCTCCAATTCGTCTATTTTGTGCCCGTGTATATGGTAGTCAAAGTTAATAGATTTTAATTTTCTTGTATATTTGATATAAAAGCATTTATTTTTATTCAAAATCATTTTGTTGTTTTCGCACCATATACTCAACTCATCAAGGTCTTTTTGTAAGAGCATGCAGTCATCTGCAGCCTCAATCTTTCGGGTAAATTTCAAGTCATCGGCATACAGAAATGCAGATGAATATTGAAAGCAATTAGAAATGTCATTGATAAACACATTGAATAATATAGGACCAAGGTGTGAACCTTGGGGTACACCGGAAGAAATCTTGCAAACTTTGGATTGGTATCCATTAACGACTACGAAGAAAGTGCGATCATTTAAATAAGATTTTAACCAATCAAGGAAGTTTCCAGTAAAACCATATGCCTTTAATTTAGAAACGAGAATTTCATGTGGGACACTGTCAAATGCCTTACTGAAATCCGTGTATATAACGTCAATTTGATTATTTTTATCTATAGCATTGATGAGGGTTTCAGTAAAGGTTACTAAGTTTGTGCAAGTGGACCTAGAACTAATAAATCCGTGCTGGTTGATGGTGAAAAAATGCTTAAGGTGATTTCGTATCAGTGGGCAGACTATGCATTCAAATATTTTAGCAAAAGTGGAAAGAATTGAAATAGGCCTATAATTTTGAACTAGGGTATCTTTTTCTGATTTATGAATGGGGACGACCTTCGCTGACTTCCATACTTTTGGAAATGTACCTGTGGTTAACGATTTGTTAAAAATAGCACACAGTGGCGTAGCCAAGGCCGAAGCACACGATGCGATGAACACAGGCGGTATGCCATCTGGACCTGCACCTTTTCCTCGATCGACACTTTTTAAGGATTTTAACACGTTCTCAAAAGATAATGTAGGTATTGTTATTGAAAGGCCATAATTGTGTATATGTTCTAAGCATTTGGTGGATTCCTTCCTTGTTGAGTTTATGCAGTTAGTGTTAAACGATTGCAAAAATTGTTTAGCAAATAAGTTGCATATAGTAGTACCATCAGATGTTTCAGTTTCTCCATTACTCATATTAGCCGGATATTTTCCTTTGCCACCCTTCTTAATTTTTATAAATGTCCAGAATAGCTTAGGATTATTAATGATACCATGTTCTATGTCTTTAACATATTGATTATACTTAATTGACGCAAGACGAGAAGCCCTATCACTAACTAACTTCAGAGAAATTTCGTCCATAGGATTTTTGTATAGTTTATAACGCCACCTCAAAACATTTTTCTCATTTAGGGTTCTTCTAAGATTACGGTCGAACCAAGGAGGAAATTTATTTTTTTTGCCCTTAGTAGTAAATGGGACAAACTTTTGAATAGTTTCATGTAAAATGTCATAAAACACGTCTAGCATGGAATCGACGTCATTATATCCATGAAATATATCTTCCCAATCCTGAGCTTGCAAGTATTTACAAATAGCATCATAATCAGCTTTATAAAAGTTTGGTATAAGAATATTTGTATTATAGGCGAGTTTAATATCTTCTGTTATAGACAGGACAACTTCTAATGGTGGATGCAAAAGGTCGACGATACTTAGAGGATTACATGGTGTGGAAACTTCACAGGCAACGTTTGTAAGCAGTAAATCCAATATTCGGTTTGATTTATTAGGAATGTTGTTAGCTTGGCAAAGTTTATGTAGGTTTATAAAGTCGACTAAATGTGTTCCAATTCCAGATAATACATAGCTATCATTATTATCATTAAGTAAGGCCCAGTTTATATAGCTCAAATTAAAATCTCCAACTATACAAGTACGAAAGTTTTGGTCACACACAGAGTTACATTTATCTAAGTAGTGATCAAGCATGCTCTGACTTACTGGAGGAGGTAGATAGACGGCGCATAAAGCTATTTGCTTCGAATGTTTATGATTTTTACTAGCAATGTCATCGACAACAACCCACAAATCTTCGCAATCACTTTCCCAATTATACATGCGTTTAGACATATATTTATTTTTAACAGCTATTAAAACTCCTCCGCCGTCTTTTTTATGGTGGCAATTTGTTCTATCACGGTCTCTCCTATACACTACATACCTATTATCAAATAATTCATGGGAAGAGACATTAATGTTTAGCCAAGTTTCTACAAGTATAACGATGTCATAGTTATTACAGCAAATTTGAGTATAAAAATTATGAGTTTTAGTACGCAAGCCACGGACATTTTGATAGTATATTTGTAATTTCGCGTATTTTATAAAATGAGCGCCCATTACATGCAATGATATAGATAGTAAGAATCTTTACAATTAAATAATTTTATCTAATGAACAAGTATCCTTGATCCAGATATAGGCTGATTCCTCATCCTTGCGTACAAATATGCGGCCACCTTTGACCCAAACGAATTTGTAATTCATCTGTTTAGCCTTAATCCTCGCAGCAGCGTGTAGAACTTTATTAGCAGGAGAGAGGTGCTCAGCGACGTATATCTGCGATTTCAATCCAGGAATTCCAATCAGGTCACTATTTAGTCTGTCGTTTGGGTTGGCCTTATTGTATTTTATAACGGCAGCTAACATTTCATCTCGCAATCTAGGAGTGACCAATTCCACTACAATCGAACGTGGTCGATTTGTATCACGTTGTAATTTGGCAACTCTGGTGCAGGTCAGTATTTGCTCCTTATTGACGTTACAATTGACGACTTTTCCGATCTCAGTGATGACATTAACTAAATTCTCGTGTTTCTTTTCTGGTACACATTGTATTTCTATGTTTTTGGCTCGAGAATGTTGCTCTAATTGGCTAAGTCTACTGTTAAGCTCGGAAACTGTCGATTTTAAATTGTTGTTCTCAATTTTTAGTGCGTGCATTGTCTCTTGGGTAATTTTATGTTCAATGAGGACTTCCTCGAATTGTTCGTTCATGTGTTCCATTGATTTTATTATTTCTACCATTTCATTCTGGATTGGTTTTAATTTGTCATTCAATGCATTAACGAGAGTGTTATTCAGCTTGGACAGCATATCATCAAACTTAGCTTGCATAGTGCTCTGGATGATGTCGCCAATATCTTCCCTTGTAAGTTGGTCGTTGTGCTGAATCTCCGGGGGTGAGTTTGTCGCTTGTCTCTTATTGCCTCGGCATGTGGATACGTTGCGAATAGGTGTATTATCATCTATACCTTTCCTTGGTAGCGAGCTTATACAGGTGGGGCATTTCCAGGATACACGTCTTTTCGGAGTGTAAAAATCTTCATTGTATCCCAAACAAGAAAAATGATATTTTCCTTTGCAACGCGTACAGGAAAGAAATTTATCGGTGTCACAGCCCTCACTACAGCATCCCCAAGCAGCTTCGGAAACAGACATCTTTACAGTGCACGTCCAGTCACGATAATTTTATATTAAAATAAAACAGGAAAAACTATATTTAAAAAAAATGATTGATGAATACCGATAAAACTTGAGACTTTGCATTTAAAAGTTTATATTTTGAAAAATAATAAAGCTTTAAACGGGAACTCACTCAAGAAAGCGCACTCGGAAGTATTTGACTGACATTGATTGAAAGTACCCATTGAAGTACTCTGGCAATTTTTTTCCTTCCATCTACGGAGAGTATATACCACAGTTTCAAGCACACGTAAAGGAAAATGTATTATTTTTTTGCGGTTACAAACTTACATTTGCAGTTACAGATAACTTTAAAAACAATATAATCACATGTGGATATGCTTCCAAAGCCTTCATGTGAGAACTTGGCTCAAACTTGGCTGGGTCTGTGTGTGTGTTGGGTGTAATTGGTATAGTTCTTACAATTCACGAAGGCGAGTGAACTTTACTTGTGGTTACATCGTATACATGGGCATTGCGTAAGTGTGCGTGCATGTTGGACCAATCAGTCGCGAGCAAGCGCTCGCAAACGCACACATTTAGTGTACCTTACTTATACCGATAGGACTTAAACACAAGCATAAGCCACTCGCCTTCGTGAATTGTAAGAACTGTATCATAAGGAAACCCTCTCTATTACGTAAACTTTCAGTAAGAAAGGGGTTTTTAGAAATTCAGACGAACAAAGCTGGGGTGATGCAGCTAGTTAAATTTAAAAGTGTTCTGTCCTTTCTGTACTTCGACCTATTTTATCAGTAGGGCCAGTCGATGTAATAACAATAGCCGTTGAAGTATAAAAGATAAATCTTGGAGAGTTTGATATCCCGGCCGGAAATTAAAATGTTCGCAAACTGCTCGTAGGTGTTGAAGTGGGAAAGTTTCTCTAATATTAAAATACTGCTCAAGAACCTGAACAAGAAGAATAATTTTAATTTTTTGATTTTTATTTTTTAATTTTTATATACGTGACATTTTATTTATATGTAATCACTTTGCAACGCCCTGACGGGGCTTCATGTTGTAATATTATAATTATTTTCTATTATGATGTAAAACATGAATGCAAATAAATAAAGAAATAAGTAACCTACGGCTCTTATTAAATACTACCTTAAATTAGAGAGACGAACTCACTTTCGACCAGAAAACGTTTACTTCCCGGTCTCGTGCAGTGATGTCATACTATAACTTTGATAGGTACCTACCGCAGGCTTGGAACCTTGCTTCTTGTCTTTGCCATGTTTTCTTATTGCGTGACTTAGGAGCTTATTTTTTTACAGCCCCAAAGACCTGATTTGATATTAATTCCAACATTAACGTCAAAACGTTCCTGACAAAAAGTGACTTGACAGACAAACATACAACGGACAGCGAAGTGATTCTATAAGGGTTCCTTTTTCTTTGAGCTACGGAACCCTAAAAAACATAGTATATGCAGTACACTTTACAAAGCTTTGTGGGTATTTTTGTATGTATGTAGGTACACCATAAAAATCCATATAGGTTTAAAACACTGGTAAAAACGTCCATAGCAATTATTGGACGTTACAGCTTATTCCCGTTCCGAGCTGCAGTCGGGCTTCGGAAACGGGGTAAATAGCTCTATTTCCCATCACTAGGCTCTTACCTGTTTTTTTTTTTCCTGAGTCAGAGTGAACTAGAGTGAGGAAGCTTTCAGTTTAAAAAATTGGGCTACAGGTGACGTGAAATCAAAGAGATTTTATTTAAAGCCAAAAAACCGGCCGAGTGCAAGTCAGACTCGCGCACTGAGGGTTCCGTACTCGGGTAAGTATTTTTTCCGACACTTTGCAAATCAAAAACTATTTTACATAAAAATATACTTTAGAATTTACACGTAAGGCCTTTTCATATGATACCCCACTTGGAATAGTAATCTTACTTTGAAAATTGAAACATTTTTTTATGATGTAATCACAAATTTACGGTTTTCGGATTTATTCCTTTACTTTTGCTATAAGACCTACGTAACTGCCAAATTTCATGATTCTAGATCAATAGGAAGTACCCTATACGTTTTCTTGACAGACACGATAGACGGACAGACGGACAGACGGGCAGACAGACAGATAGACAGACATACAGACAGACAGACAGACAATAAAGTGATCCTATTAGGATTCCGTTTTTCCATTTGAGATACTGAACCCTAAAAATTAAATTTTCAAAAAGTTTCCGCTGGAATGAACTTTAAATCATTTCTTTTGCCCTCAAACTGCTGAGGCACGGGTCTCTTCTCAGAATAAAAAGTGCTTCTAAGGCCATTAGTACCTACCTTACTATTACGTTAGCCAAGTATGAATTGGTAGACTTCACGAACCTTTTGAAAACGTTATGGAGAACTCTCCGGCATGTTAGTTTTCTCACGATAATTTCTTTCGCCGTTCGGGCGTTTACTGTCGTATTTAGTTCGTATTCCTTTTCGTAAAAATACGATCTGTTTTTTAACGTCGAAAATCCATCAAAATATGAATCGTAAAAATACGAATGAGTGCACACGCGTATGCACGTTTTGTATGGCGGCCACTTTGAATTTTATTTTTACGAAAACGAATACGAATTGAATACGAATGAGTGGATACACGCCCTTAGACAAGTTAGAGATGCGTGCCCGGGACCGAACCTGAGACCCCCTAATGCTAACCACTAGACTATTACTGCTAACAGTTACACAATCAGTACAATTGCCTAATCTGTTCCAATACGATGACATGGTCACGCAATTGAATGTGTGTTAGTACATGTCATTGCAATTAGGACCCTATCATTAACGTAATAAGGATTACACGTAGTCTTGATTACAGCCAGATGCACCTGTAGCAAAGCTGTTGCCAAGACAGAACAAGGACTTAGTAAGAGGTATGACGAGATACGTACTATCGTTTGCGACAGGTCGAGATGGCAATCGGGGTGACGACGCCCCGCACGCCTGCACAGTCCCCGCGCTAACCCAGTGGGGGATAGCGCGGACGTCTCCCCCGCCTCATACCCCGATTGCCATGTGGTTGACATTGCCCGGGGCAGTTTTGTTTTTAACCCCCGACCCAAAAAGAGGGGTGTTATAAGTTTGACGTGTGTATTTGCGTATCTGTGTATCTGTCTGTGGCATCGTAGCTCCTAAACCAATCAACCGATTTTAATTTAGTTTTTTTGCTCGAAAGGTGGCTTGATCGAGAGTGCTAGCTACAATCCAAGAAAATCGGTTCAGCCGTTTGAAAGTTATCAGCTATTTCTAGTTACTGTAATCTTCACTTGTCGGGGGTGTTATAAATTTTTCAGTTACACTTGTTAATGTGTGAATTTTAATTGAAGATCCTTTCTGTCTGGATTACTATGTAAATCTCGTAACGAGTTATAATATAGAATTGAGTCGTTACAGTGGAGCTTTCAATCGCCTCAGTTCGCGGCGAGCGTCGTAAACTATCAGGGGCTCCCGCGTCCATCACTTTATTATACGAGCGAACTTGGCTCCATAAACACGAGTATCATATAAAAATTGATTTACGCCGTAAGCTTGCGAAGTTGTTTCAAACAAAATTGACTTATTTTTGCTTACTTGTCTACTCTATGTAGAAAGGAAGGAAATAGAAATGTTTTTTTTTGTTAGATGAAGCGAACGTGTCACCTGATATTGAGTAGCTTGACTGCTCAAGCTTGACTACCCGTGACTTCTACCGCGTAGACTACATGGATATCAAACCCTTATTTTAGGTGGAATTTTCAAAAAAAAGTTCTTAGCTGATGTTTGTTAGGTATACTGCATACCGAATTTCAGCCCGATCCGCCCAGTAATTTTACTCGTATGTTAGACTAGCTGATGCCTGCGACTTGGTTCGCGTGGATGTAGGTTTTTTAAAATTCCCGTGGGAAATCTTTGATTTTCCGGGATAAAAAGTAGCCTATGTGCTAATCCAGTGTATAATCTATCTCCATTCTAAATTTCAGCCTAATCCGTCCAGTAGTTTTTGGGTGAAGGAGTAACAAACACACACACACACACACACACACACACACACACACACACACACACACACACACACATACAAACTTTCTCCTTTATAATATTAGTGTGATGTGATGTTAGATCAGTTAGTCAGTCAGTCAATCACCTTTTCCTTTTGTATATCTATAGATTTTATTATTGTAGACTCGGGCTCGCAATCTGTCTCTGAACCGACGGCCGATGGGGCAGACGTGTTCTGGAGTGGAGACCGCGCACCGGTAAGCGCAGTATGGGATGACTTCAGCCTGCTGGTGCTGGACCGATGACCTGAAGAAGGTGGCGGGGAGCGGGTGGATGAGGAAGGCGGAGGACCATGTTTGGTGGCGCGCTCTTGGAAAGGCCTATGTATGGCTGATGGAAGGAAGTCTCTCCCCAGACCTACTCTCTGCAAGTCCATTTATATAAAAATACATCGTTAAGCTGTTATTGCGTATAAATTTTCGAAAAGCCCACCACGAGACTGACGCAAATTGACCGTTCCACCGAACTCTGGATTGATATTCGCGAATCATAACTCATTCCCATTGTTCTTTGACGAATTTGTTTTTTCGAGTACATTTCGAACTACCCGCATTAATCCGCGCAATATCGTTGCAATGAATCACTTTTATTACCCCTTTTTACCAGTTTGGCTGTGGTATTGCCATCGATAGTATCTGGAATTTGCACAAAATGGGGTAAACTTTCCATACATAATGTAAAAGTATGGGTACACCACGTCACTTTGCCCTCCTTTATTGGAATTAGAGCATTCATTTGAAAGTACACAATCTATACTGATCACCAGAATGAACTAGAGTGAGGGAAGTGTTATTTGGATTTTGGAATTTGGCTTAAATTGCGGAGTGAACATAGCCTAATTAATATTTATAAGAATACCAGAAGTGAACCTCAATAAAAATATAAGAATGAATAAATATAACCCTTATTTGCATGATTAAGGCTTGAGACTCAACAAAACTAAGTTAGCGCAATAATAACAGATTGATAAAATACGTCCGCACACTAAGATCGACCGAACCAAAGTGAGTCGAACTCTCGCAGGCCACTTTCAAGATAGTTTTCCGAGGTGGCGCCACGGTTGCGTTCCTAAAAACATTACCAATAGATGCCACGTGACTTCCGTTCAAAAGCGCGGCAAACATGTGCGATAACATATTTTATGCCGGAAAATCAAAGAAATCCTACTTGTTACTTTTGCCTTCATTTAGTGTGGATTAGCATTTTAACCCCCAACCCAAAAAGAGGGGTGTTATAAGTTTGACGTGTGTATCTGTGTAGCTCCTAAACTAATGAACCGATTTTACTTTAGTTTTTTTTTGTTTGAAAGATCGCTTGATCTAGAGTATTCTTTGCTATAATCCAAAAAAATCGGTTCAGCCGTTTGAAAGTTATCAGCTCTTTTCTAGTTACTGTAACCTTCACTTGTCGGGGATGTTATAAATTTTTAATTTACACCTGTTTATTTTCGTTTCATTTTGCCATAACTTAACAAACTGGAATATTGTAAATCTTATCTAATCTAATAATGAAAACCAACCCTTGCATCCCAAGGTCTATAACTCAATACAATATGTATAAGACGCAGTACATTTTGAGCATTCAGTAATTCAATCAATCGTAAGGTCGGCAGGGAGCGTACCAATCCAGTTTTCGCCTGTTTCAATATTTCATTACTACCCTACTTAGCTGTGCAACTTTTATAATGGGCTTGGAGCGAAGCCAGATCCTGTCGCGGCTACACCCACGCTGCATTTTGTTTTTATCTAACCGATACTGAAACAATATAAAGTTAAACAGCACCAAACTCGACTACTACCCGCGAACTGCCGATACTTAGATAGCAATAGATTTACTTAAATTCTTTTTCAGTTGCTCGGTGTATTTTATATATTTATATTTATATTTATGAACTAAGATTTTTTCCTCTTTCATTTGATATCCCATTCGATCCAATAGCAAAAAACAAATTTGGAGGATTATTTTTTCACACAAAATCTAGCCTATGTCACCCGGACTATAATAACGAATCGATTGACACCTCATTCATCAAAATCAGCTCAGTAGTTTAGGCGCTACGGTGGAACACACATAAATACACGACATAGATACATCCTCAGGCGATGTAGACCTTACAATGCACAATTGCAATTGCAGAAGATGCTCCGGTATCGGAGCGAAACATGCGTCGAGTGTGTTGTAGCGGATTTGTTGGTGATACTTGGGGATTGCTTGGTTGCTGGCTTTTCTTGCATGCTTAGCAGTGACAGGGTGAGGGGTTTTATAAGTTTGACGTGTGTATCTGTGTATCTGTTTGTGGCATCGTAGCTCCTAAACGACTGAACCGATTTTAATTTAGTTTTTTTGTTTGAAAGGTGGCTTGATCGTGAGTGTTCTTAGCTATAATCCAAGAAAATCGGTTCAGCCGTTTGAAAGTTATCAGCTCTTTTCTAGTTACTGTAACCTTCATTTGTCGGGGGTGTTATAAATTTATAATTTACAATTGTGTACCATACCGATTGGCCTTTTTAGCGGATTATAGCAAATTAAGCTTTTGATTCGTTGTCTGTAGTTTAAGTTAAGTTTAAAATCGAGAATGTAGCGTCGACACAATACAACTGCACGCTAGTTCGGATGCGCTATCTGTGCGCGGTCAAATCTTAAACAATAACAGCCAATAAGAGAATGCGGTATTGTTTCCAATTGAATTTTTAAGCTCCAGTCTGACCAACAGAGATAACTTGCAAGATTGACCCAATAATATTATTGTGAAATTAGCTGATGCCCGCGACTTCTCTCGCGTGGATGTAGATTTTTCAAAAATCCCGTGGGAACTCTTTGGTTTTCCGAGATAAAAAGTAGCCTATGTGCTAATCTAGGGTATAATCTATCTCCATTTTAAATTTCAGCCCAATCCGTCCAGTACTTTTTGCGTGAAGGAGTAACAAACACACACACACACACACACATACACACAAACTTTCCCCTTTATAATATTAGTTTGAAGTAGTGTGAAGTGTGAAGTGTGATTTATTGGTAGCAGTCACACAAAACTATTAATATAATCTGTAACAATAATGAATAATGGATTTTACAGTTTTCTTGGTTTTTAGGGTTCCGTACCCGAATGGTGCCAACGGGACCGTATTACTCTGTCTGTCAGCGGACTGTATCTCGTCAACCGTAAATAGGTACGTATAGAGTTGTCACAGAATACTGTGTATTTCTATTGCCGCTATAACAACAAAGTGGCTACCATGAAAATTAAAAAAATTAAAAAGTATAAAAATAGAGTACGGAACCGTTTTTATGCGAGTCTGACTCGTACTTAACCGATTTTTCATTTATTTATTTATAGACTAGCCCTTCACTGCAATCAGACCTACTGGCTAAGTCTAATATGGAGCGCGCACGTTCTGATGCATATTATTACCAAGCTCTTAATTTGAAGGTCCCTATAATATAAGTGGCGGGCATTGTGGAGGGGCAAACTGATACCAGAAGCTACCAAAGGTTTGGATTAGAAACGAGGAGGTAAATCGGGTAAGCAACGTTCTTTTTAACCCCCGACCCAAAAAGAGAGGTATTATAAGTTTGGCGTGTGTATCTGTGTATCTGTCTGTGGCATCGTAGCTCCACGAATGAACCGATTTTAATTTAGTTTTTTTTTTCATTTGAAAGGTGGGTTGATCGAGAAAGCTCTTAGCTACAATTGAAGAAACCGGTTCAGCCGTTTGAAAGTTATCAGCTCTTTTCTAGTTTTCTTATAGAGTTTTTTGTGTCGGGGGTTTTAAATTTTGAGTCATTAGCTTTACCTACTATGAGAAAAGTTCAAAGTAAGGAAGGAACTTTACAGAAAATCTTTTTAGAACCGCGATACTAATGCTCAAGAGTGTTCGGGATTCATTACAATAGATAAAAGCGCTTAAAGCGATAAATACCGACAGGTACGAATCGAAACCACAAATATCGTCCAGGAAGCGATAGCGATAAATTCGCTGCAAGGGAATAAAACCTTCGCATCGTTCCGGAAACCATTATGATGTATGCGTGGGAATTGCTCTATATTGGTGAATAACCCTTCTGGCACAGCGGTGTGGTCTGTGGCCCTAATGATGGGAGATCCTGGTTCAATTCCCGGCAGGAGCAATTTAGGGATTTATTTGTTCTAAGCTGATGTGGCAATGAGCATCGCATCCCATCCATCCTTCCATGGGCGATGTAAGAACTAGATTACAACATGGGGTTATTCAAGGGGCGGAACAACAAATTCCTGAAAGGTCAGTAACGCATTGGCGGTCCCTCTGGTGCTGCAAATGTTCATTTTGACGGGCTTTAATGTTTTCTATTTAAGGATAACGCCTTCGCTTTCTATACATGTCTGCATAGTTTTTTATATAGACATGTAAGAAAGCGAAGGCGGCGCGGTATGCTCTCGATATCCGACCGTGCTGATTTTACACCACCTGCTGTACCGACTAGTCACAAAGCGGCCTTAGTAGTATTTTTAGGGTTCCGTACCTCAAAAGGAAAAACAGAATCCTTATAGAATCACTTTTTTGTCTGTCCGTCTGTCGTGTCTGTCAAGAAAACCTATACGGTACTTCTCTTTGACCTAGAATCATGAAATGTATATAGGTCTTATAGCACAAATAAAGGAAAAAAACCGAAAACCGCGAATTTGTGATTACATCACAAAAAAAATCAAAATGTGTTTATGATCAAATAATTAATTAGTATTTTCAATTTTCAAAGTAAGATATACTACCAAATGGGGTATCATATGAAGAGGCATAACCTGTACGTTCTAAAACAGATTTTTATTTATTTTTATGCAACACAGTTTTTGATTTGGAAATGTTGGAAAAAATACTCGAGTACGGACCCTCAGTGCGCGAGTCTGACTCGCACTTGACCGATTTTTTTCTTGAAGCTCAAATTTTCTTCTCTTTAGTCGTGCGAAGGTGCTAATAAGTAGCTTTGAGTACTGAAGGTAATCATTATAATTGGATGTCGCCTACTCTTTCAGTATGCGTAGAACATTGCCTAACTCGTTTACACTTACATGGAAATCCTTTTGCGAGACGTTCCTAATTTACACAAGCTGATTATCTTGAGACATTTCGGAGTATTTAGAAAATTAGCTACTAAAACTTTTCTTATATTGTGTTTTTAGGGGTCCATACTCGAAGGGTATCAACGGGACCCTATTACTAAGTCTCCGTCTGTCCGTCTCATATTATAAATTCGAAAGTGTGTTTATTTGTTGGTTTGTCCTTCAATCACGTTGCAAAGTAGCAACAAAGTTTCTTTTGAGATAAGTTGATCACTCAAAATGGTTAACGCTCAATGACTGTTTGGTCTTTGTCATTTGTATGGGATTACGTAACAGAGAGAGACCTATAATAGAGAATAGATCTTTTGCATAAGTAATGATTTTTTTTACATAATACTCATTTACTCTTTTTAAATGTTAAATTGATTAAATTAAACATTTGAAAAGAGCAACCATCGGGTTTCTTGCTGGTTCTTCCCGATAGGAACAGAACTCCAAACCAGACGAAGTACGATGTTCCTAATGTACAGGCCCCTGGTGGGCGAGACCGACTCGCCCTTGCCTGTTTTTTTTTAATTACATTATTCTTACAACGACGAAATATTACTTTTAATATCCACCACCTACAAAATTTAAAAATATCAGCATGATTGCATTAGCGTATTAAAAATTTCCATTCCCGCGTGTCCGAATAAATACGTACCTACTTGGTACATGTAAGCAAAAAAAGAAAGAAAAAACCAAATTCGAATCCAACGCCACTCAGAACAAGGTTCTTTTTGCATCGGACGACGTGAATAGTAATGCAATCGATGGTTTTATGAGATGTGGGCAACCGGAGAAAGGAATAAATGAGATTTCATTTTTCGCTCTTATTTTTTTTTGTAGTCCAACGTAGCCGTAGAAGTCGTAATTAAACCACAGGAAGAGGGGAGATAAGTACTTAGATGACTCTTTGACTCTTGGGGCTTTGTCAAGGTTTTATATGGTTTTATTATTTGGAGTACAGACCAGTCTCTAATTAAAGAGACCTTAAAAGTACTAAGAATTTTATTGAGTTGAGATATTCACGTTCATTACTGATCGAGCATACTCAATTAAAAAAAAATTGGAAACTCGGACAGGAGTGTTCCTTACCATCGTACAAGAAATGACCCTTTTAAATTTTTTTTAAATTTTCATGGCGGTATTTTTGAAAAATTTTAGGCTTCCGTACCTCAAAAGGAAAAACGGAACCCTGATAGTATCACCTTGTTGTCTGTATGTCTGTCTGTCCGTCGTGTCTGTCAAGAAACCTATAGGGTAGGTACTTCCCGTTGACCTAGAATCATGAAATTTAGCAGGTAGGTAGTTCTTATAGCACAAGTACAGGAATAAATCTGAAAACACCAAATTTGTGGTTACATCCCTTTAGGTCCAAAATGTTGTTGAATTCTCATAATGTTGAATTTACAAAATGTTTAATTTCGGAGTTGCAAATGTTGAATCCCAAAATGTTGGATTCGCAAAATGTTGAATTTCAATTCCCAAAAAATTGAATTCGGAAAATGTTAAACCTTAAAACAAAAAAAAAAGGAATCAACCCAACCCAAGCTTTATTTTATTTTCAAAAAAATTGAGATCCCTAAGAAAATTTTAATAAGCTACCTGTGCGCAGCCTGGGGCGGGTCGCTAGTCTAGTAATAAAAATAATCCAGCGCGTAAAAATATAACCTTAAAACTTCAGTCAGACTCAAACTATGTCTTCCAACTTTAAATCCTATTATTTGGTGATTATAGGAAAGTCAAAAAGCTTGTTAAAATATTTTAATACTGGATAGTATTTAAATGCCTTTGAGTGCTCGGGGAATCGCTCGCGAATCGTATATTAATGAACGTTGACCTATTTCATTAATTGGATTGGTGAATACTATCACTTGTATCATAAGAAGTATACTTTGAACCATGATCCCTTTCCATCAGTCCCATTAAAAGCAACGACGAAAAATTACTTTTGAACTGTATACTGATATCAGGCTCGATTTTAGTTTTAAACGCTGTGTCATCATCATGTTCAACCCAAAGCCGGCTCACTACTGAGCACGGGTCTCCTCTCAGAATAAGAAAGTTGTAGGCCATAATCCGCACTGGGCCACACTGGCCCAGTGCGGAAATTTTGAGAATGCCTGAGAGAGGCATGAAGGTATCCTCAAATCAAATGATATAATATTATATTTAATAGATTAAAATGGTTCGAAATCCCGATCCCGATTATAGGAAAGTCAAAAGCTTGTTAAACTTATATAATAATTATGTTGTTAAAAATATTATCATTATTAAACTCCTTTTGTAGCAATATAAAATTCTTGGTGGCCACTTTGAGCACACCTCCCCTATGTCTACGTCATAATAGCAGCTGCTTAGCAAATAGCCCGACCCGTCCAATAGTTTGAACTGTGCGTTGATAAATGAATCTGACTCACCTTTTTCTTGTATCATCATCATGATCAACCCATTTCCGCCCCACTACTGAGTACGGGTCACCTCTCAGAATGAGAAGGGTTTAGGCTATAGTCTGCCACGCTGGCCCAATGCGGATTGGTTCACACACCTTTGAGAACATGGAGAACTCTCAGGCATGCAGGTTTCCTCACGATGTTTTCCTTCACCGTTAAAGCAAGTGATATACTGCTTAAAACGCACATAACTGAATAGTTAGTGGTGCGTGCTCGGGATCGAACCCCCGACCTCCAATTAAGAGGCGGAAGTTCTAACCACTAGGCAGCTACAGCTTATTCTTGAAAAGATTTTGTACCTAAAAATTTTCAAAAGAAAAATAAAACCGACTTCAAAACGACAAACACTAAAAAGTAAAAAATAACTTTTGTTTAGCTACACGTGTAATGCACCTAGGTATGAAGTCGAGCGAGCATATTAAAACAAAATTAGAAATCCAAGAGTGAAGCTCGCCCGACTTCATACCTAGGCGCATTACACGTGTAGCTAAACAAAAGTTATTTTTTACTTTTTAGTGTTTGTCGTTTTGAAGTCGGTTTTATTTTTCTTTTGAAAAATTTTTTTTTCACAATTTTTAGTGGCCCTACTGTACTATAATATGCTGTGCCCAGTTAAAACCCTACTGTTTACTAAGCTATTACACTGATCGCGAGCAATTTGCTCCTATCCATTGAGGAGTTCTGTTCTCCATCTCCGAAGATATTCATCAGATCTTCACCAAATTTATATGGGACCACCTGCACAGTATACCCTTTCAAACAAAAAAAAATTTTTCCAAATCGGTTCAGGGGTCTTTGAGTAATCGGGGAACATACATAAAAAATAAAAAAAAAATAAAAAAAAAAGATCCCGACGAATTGAGAACCTCCTCCTTTTTTGGAAGTCGGTTAAAAATACAAGTGCATTTGCGCAGCAAGTTGTGATTTTCCTGCGGTAAGTTACAGAAGTGCTTTATTGAGTCAGATGTGTCCCGCAGGAAATCTACGCTAGACGTTTGTGTACACCACAATTTTGTATCGGTAACTTAGTTTACTAAAATATTGACAATAGCGCTGCCGCGGTCCTAAATAAAGTTTTATACTCCACTCACATACTTTTAGAGTACTGTAGGAAAAATTATATTTTGCGATAATATATTATTTATATTTTTATTTATTTACTTATATTTATATAACTAGCAGCTATACCTTATCATTGCTTTCCCTTATCAGGCCGATAAATTGTAAGAAATAAAGTCAATTGACAATCTACCTTTTAATTATAACTAGCCGATGCCCGCGACTTCGCCCGCGTGGATTAAGGTTTTTCGAAATCCTGTGGGAACTCTTTGATTTTCTGGGATAAAAAGTAGCCTATGTGCTAATCCAGGATATTATCTATCTTCATTCCAAATTTCAGCCAAATCCGTCCAGTAGTTTTTGCGTGAATGAGTAACAAACTTACACACACACACACACACACATACAAACTTTCGCCTTTATAATATTAGTGTGATATCACTAGTGAGATTGTAATATTACGGCTTTGACAATATACCTGCAACACAAATAAACCAGCTAAATCGGGATATCTATCAAATTAACGAGCGCCCGACGAAGTTCAATCCGTGCGTAAATTATTGGGCAGCTTGAGGGCGTGATAGGGACCTAAGTACTTCGCCTCGGGCTATGGGTTTGGCCTGAATGTGATGCCCTATATAACAGCTCTTCACACATAATGGACTAAGAGACAGCGCGTGCTAGACCTGCGTTATTTTATAAAAGCTGAAAATTTCTCTAAATATTGTCCCCAACACAGGGAGTAAGGATCAGCGACTATGAAGTTTGGATCATGGTAGCTTTGGGAGATATCAGGTAATAAAGGTAAAGTTAAAAGTCTGATATTTTTGTTTTCTTTGTAATAGTATTAGAAATCAGGTCATGCATTTCCAGACACTTGGTATTGTGGCAACCCTTTGACAGCACCCTTAAACTTAAACTTTAATGGCGTCTGGCAGGGGGTCACTGTGTTGGGGACAATACGCAGAAAAACTTTTAGCTTTTATAAAATAACGAAGATATGGCGCGCACTGGCTCTCTTTCTATAAGTTAACTAGACCTTAGGCGATGCTATTTTAGGACCTGGTTTTTGCGGTCTATACACGAGAGTCTGAAATCTAAATATAATATAATAATATAAGGCTTTATTTACTGAATTACATGCCATACATATATTATTATAAACAAATAAATAGTTTTACACTGGTATTTTATTTGTTTTTCTTTTTTCTCTTTTCATTCAGTCCGAAATCTAAATACCTAACATTAATATTTAAGTATGACATAATTAAAGACCTTTTCGTTTTCTCTTTGGCTCCGGTCCCGGTTATTATCACTAACATCACACTATTATAAAGGCGAAAGTTTGTATGTGTGTGTGTGTGTGTGTGTGTGTGTGTGTGTGTGTGTGTGTGTGTGTGTGTGTGTGTGTGTGTGTGTGTGTGTGTGTGTGTGTATGTATGTTTGTTACTCCTTCACGCAAAAACTACTGGACGGATTTGGCTGAAATTTGGAATGGAGATAGATAATATCCTGGATTAGCACATAGGCTACTTTTTATCCCGGAAAATCAAAGAGTTCCCACGGGATTTCAAAAAACCTAAATCCACGCGGGCGAAGTCGCGGGCATCGGCTAGTCTGATAATACCTGTGAACTCTAAGAAACAAAATCTCGTTCTCTTAGTGAGTTGTATGCGGAATGCGGAAGCATCTGTGAACTCACACATCCCAAGAGATCTCCTGCCATTATGTGCTCTATCACGCATTTGACCAGTTATTTTGTTAAGTATTTTAAGTAATTAAGTTTTAGTTCTTGAATGCTATCTCTTTGATAACTAAAGTTTGTAAACTATCGATCGTTTTAATTTAACTATCGCGTGCCACAAACTCGTAATGGTCCAAGATCCCAGTGTCGCCAGACGTTACTTATTTTCTGAGAAATAAATGTACATATTATATGACAAAGCACCTAGTCTTAGTACATTTAACGTAGCAATGCGTAGGCATTGCTACCTTGTACCAAAGGCTTATTTAAAGATATGAATTGCTAAAGCTACGTAAAACATTAGTCACTTTTCTTAAAAACTTGTCAAATATAAAATTTACGACTTAGACTATAAGTAAGATTATTTATATTATTTCTTCGCAAGATTTTAAGTGTCTGGCTGAGATGACCGCCGACGGAAAGTGTATTGAATATAATTAATCATTATTGACAATCGTCTGTAAAACAAAAATAAAAATCTACACCCAGGCTTTAAGAAAACTGAGTAATTGTTATTACATATCTAATATTTCATAGATAAGGTATCTCTAGCAACTGATACGTATAAATTGGCCCAAGACACAAGTTAGCACGCACTAACGCTACTGTATCAGAAACGTTTTGTTCCTCAGGAAATAAGTCACGTCTGGTGGCACTGGGATCTTGCTATAACATCTGTTATCATTTTAAATTCGTTGCGTGACACAACATTATTACGAATGAGTGCCTTCATTTCCAACCCTTTGATTTGGAACTGTGTAAAGTGACACATGTGGAAATTACTGTACAAACTCTGCCTGTAATTATTTGTCAAGGACTGTCTGTTTACATTTCAGCCGACTGTAAAAAAGAGGGCATTAGATGTTGATTGTAAACCTCGCTAGCTCAACGGTTGAGGAGCGGACTGAATTCCGAAAGGTCGGCGGTTCAAACCCCACCCGTTGCACTATTGTCGTACCCAATCCTGGTTCAATCTTTACGCTTAATTGGAGGGGAAAGGGGAGTCCCCTAAAAAAAAGAATAGGTACAAACAGCGAAACAAGGAATATCATAAAATAATCGAATAGTCAAAAAAATTTAATACAAGTAAGTATGGCAACACGTAATATTTTTTCCCTGAAGTTTTAAGCGACTTCAAAAAAGGAGGTTATGTATTCGATCCGTATGTATGTATGTATGTTTATGTTTATCTCAAAGAGCAAGATTTTGACTATTGTAATTTACATACTTTCAGGAAGGTTTTAACATACATAATACGAACGTACGAAGTTCCTTCTGTACGAAGTAATATGCATAAATGTACCTACACTTACGCCGCCAATTTTTTGTATAATAATATGTACACCAATTTCTCCAAGATTTATGAACTGATTTTGACTTTCATTTTAAACTGATCTCTATAAATTTAACAAAATAAGCAATAATATTTGTCTTGACCATTATGTCTTGTTGAGTAGAAAGTATGGCATATACGTGTTCACTGTTAAAACTTCATATTGAGAAGATTGAGAAATAACTCACTATATTTGGTCTATGTGTCAATTATTGTCATATCAGTTCGTTTTACCGTTTAATCTAAGGGTTGTTTTTAATCGTCAAATAACTTTTATCTGAGAAATAAGTGTGAGGTAAATTTATCCCTCAGATAAAAGTTGTTTGACGAGTGAAAAATCGGCCCTTAATCGTACTTTTCTCATTCTGAGAGGAGACCCGTACTCAGTAGTGGGGCGGAAATGGGTTGATCATGATGATGATGATGATGAATCGTACTTTTGACAAGACTTTATCAAAATGGATGTGAGCATCATAAAGCTGATACTTATCTACTGGTAGGTAATTATTTAGTACGTACTTAAACTTCAAACTCAAGAACCAAGGGTAGAGGGTTTGAAGTGTATTAAGCTGTCTTATCCTTATTCGTTCGAGTGTTAAACAGGGTTGGACGTCTGAGATGGATTGATGACTTGTCCGATTCAGGCTCGAGATGAATTCGCGCCAGTTTTGTTTGAGAGTTGCCATTGTTGGACTGAGATATGAAAGATTCGGTCTTTACTCCATTGAATAATTAGTGTAAATAAAATATCTGTGTTCAAATATTTTTGACTAGATGATGAAGGCGACTTCGTCCGCCTGAATTTAGTTTTTTTTTTAATCCTGTACGAACTGATTGTAATTTCGGGATAAAAAGTAGCTTTTGCTAGTCGGGATGCAAGCTACCTTTGAACCAATAGACGATGCCTGCGATTTTGTCCAGGCGGATTCAAGTTTTTTGACGTGACAACGTCTTATAATTCGATAGAGCCGGCTGCACGCACGAAAAAACATGACTCATGCGGCGTTACCTCGCTCTGAGGCGTTCCATGTAAGGCTTGAAGTGCAAGCGAGAGCGCGGAACGAGCGACAAAGAAGCACAATCGGCCTTTGTTGTCACGTTCAACTATCGTCAGTAAACTGACTTTACAGACAACCAATTTTTTTTTTAAATCCCCGTGGATCTTTTTGATTTGTAGGAACAAAAAACCAATGTTCTTTCTCACTCGTTCTAGTGTTAAACAGGGTTGGACGTCTGAGATGGATTGATGAGTTGTCCGATTCAGGCATGAGATGAATTCGCGCCAATTTTGTTTGAGAGTTGCCATTGTTGGACGAAATGAAAGATTCGATTCACTCCATTGAATTGCTTTAAACAAAGTATTAAAATAATTTTGGATATATTATTATACTAGAGTAGCCCGCGATTTCGTCCGCGTGGATTTAGGTTTCTGAAAAATCCCATGGGAACTCTTTGATTTTCGGGGAAGAAGTTGCCTATGTCAATTTCCGGGACGCAAGCTACTTACTTCTGTAATAAATTTCATATACCTAAATCGGTAAAACGGATGGGCCTTTAAGAATCCCGTGGTTCATCCCTTATTGCACCATAGCGGTAGTTTCCGAAAATCCTACCGTCTACAGTTCACGGTTCGAACCTACTGTTAAAATTTCACCTTTTTAGAAGTTTAAACTGCGTTGAAAGATCTGTCAGTCAGTCAGGACAAAAGTCTTTATGTTATACTCCGATGGTAAAAAAAATGGGATCCCCGCGAAAAAAAAAAAACTGTGTGCCATCGGCTTTTCCAACCTTAATCAGATTTTAGCTATTTATTTCAATCAACCAACCGCAAAGTAAATATTGGATTTGATTTAAACGTAAAAGCAGATCAATTTAAGCTGTTTTGGTGTCACGATCGGTCAATTCGAATAATGGAGATTTTAATTCAAAATATTGGTCCCTGTTATTTTTGTGGGAACGAAGAATAACAAGTGATCGGAACGTTGGCTATAATCTTTTCACACTGTTAAAGCGTAAATGGAAAATATAAGAGTATTTTCTAGATATTAGTTAGATATACCTTTCAAAGTTGCGGGGTCTCAAGGATTTAGTCCATCTTTGAAACTACACCTTTAGTCAATTTTTTAATCCCAGAGACAAAAATGGCAGCTCGAACTGTCAAACTTAAAAATAATGATACCTGAGCTCATCCTGAGCTGGTATCATCTATACTAATAAATAAAATTGGAGTGTCTGTCTGTAATTTCGAAATAACTACCGAATATTAAGGTCATATGGTTATTTGAACGATACTACTATAACTGAATCACACGTTTTTAAAATTTTTGTCTGTCTGTCTGTCTGTCTGTCTGTCTGTCTGTTTGAAAAGGCTAATCTTTGGAACGGCTGAACCAATTTTGACGGGATTTTCACTGACAAGTAGAGGATTGACCAGGGTGTAACATAGGCTACTTTTTTAACCGACTTTCTAAAAGGGAGTTGTGTTTTTCTACCTTTGTACACCGATATCTCCGAGATTTCTGAACCGATTTGCGTCATTTCTTTTTTAATTGATAGAGGAACTTTGCAACATTGTTTCCTAAAAAATTTGGAGTCCAACTCCTCAATCCTGATGTTGCAGGGGATCTGACCAATCCACGCGGGCGAAGCTGCGGGCATCAGCTAGTTATTTCAATAAAATAAAATAGTGTTGTCCTCATGGTTGTGGTTTAGGTTAAAATGTGTAATTACGAAATTAAAAGGTAACACTAATCACATATTATTTGAAAGACTTAAAGAATAATTGGTAATAAATAATACAAAAAATAATTCACCTAGAAGAATATTTTTAATAATATGTGAAACTCATAAATTGCCTATTTCATTTGAATAGGACAAATTTATTATACAAGTATAATAGATTACTGCTGTCGACTGCTACCTATGCAACTGTACACTGGACTCAATTCAATTACCTAATCTGCCTAAATCCAACGACATGGTCAAGCAATTGAAATGTATGATAGCCCGAACACAACCGCCATTGCGATTAGGACCTTGTTTCTTATCAATTAAGACTTATCTTTGATTAGCACGTAGTTTAAACATTTGTGACATGTATTGTGATCTGTAGCAAAGCCTTGCTGACATGACAATACAACGACTGGCAAGTAGGAACAGGGAATGTTCATTGTTCGTGGTAAGTAGAACTTTATGTAGGTGGATACATTAAGAGCTGGTCACTTTTTAACCGACTTCAAAAAAAGGAGGAGGTTCTCAATTCATTGGATTTTTTTTTTAATGTATGGTCTCCGATTACTCAAAGACGCCTGGACCGATTTGGAATTTTTTTTTGTTTGAAAGGATATACTTTCCAGGTGGTGCCATAATAAAGGTGAAGATTTGATAATTATCTTCGGAGATGGAGAACAGAACTCCTCAATGGATAACAGTAAATTGCTCGCGATAGTGATAATAGCTTAGTAAACAGTAGGGTTGTAACTGGGCATAGCATGTTATAGTACAGTGGGGCCACTAAAAATTGTGAAAGAAAAAAACCGACTTCAGAAACCACTAACACTAAAAAATTATAAATAAATAATTCGAGTCGGTTTTACCTTTCTTTTGAAAATTTTTGTATGTTGAAAACATGTCTACTCAAGAGCGCTTGGCTGCAATCAAACCTGCTTACAAGTGATAATACAACCTAATGTGGAGCCTTAAATAATGTATTTTGTAATTTCTTGCAGGTACAATATTTCAATGAGTTATAATTTAAAAAACCTTCATCATTTTATAAGTTCTAGTTCTGCTTATAAGTTATAGTTTCTAGATCAGCATAATGCTGTAAACCTTGTACATGCACAAAAGCATAGGTATAGCGCTGATTTTCAGCCAGATATTTCAATCAGTTATTATAATTTAATAAAGAACCAAAATAACATTTCCTCAATAATTCCGCAATAAACCTGGGCGGTGTAAAATAAAGGTGGAACAGCGGAGGCCATAAGTATTCCTGTATTGGGGAATAAAATTCCGTCGAATCCGGCTGCTTGCGAATTGCGATACCCGCAAAGCATTTATAATGTACGCGTCTACAGGGGAATCTAGCCACATCGGTGATTCACGGTCATAAGCGCAGCGAGATTCAAGCTGAGATCTGGCTGAGTGGTCTCAGCCAGATCTTTACTTTGCTCAGATTTCAAATTCAGTTAAGATAAGAAAAATTTCTATGCCAGTGGTAACCTAAACCTCATTTCAAATTACGAAAAATGTAATATAATCTTACAACAATATTATACAAAAATATTATTAATTTAATTTTATTGATAGATACTCCAACTGAGCAACTAAATTATAATTCAAACGTCTTATTACCACTGGCTCGATTACGGTAAATAAATGAAAGCTGCAGTGTGTTGAATGTTGATCGATCATCTCTAATTGGCAAAAATACATTGCTGAAACAGAAATACTATAAATGTTAATGACAGCAATTGACATCGTAGCAAATGATTGATGCAGCTTTTTCGTAATCGACCTGCTGAAAACACCTGAATAGCATTTTTATATGGCTAATTTTACAGCACACTATACCTATCAGTTTTTTTAATCAAAGTTTATTTGAATAAAGAATATTTAAATGCTTCCCGCTTCCGCCTATACAATGTGACCTCGCTTTTAATGCTCATAACACAGAACACTGTGCGAGAGCAATTTTCCATCGACAAGTTACCTCACATTTAGATATCACAATAATACAATTTTTTACCTGTTAGCGTTATATTTCATGTAAAAAGTTTAGCTTCGGGAAATACGGTATTTATCCGCATAGTATGTATTTTCTGAATATGTGTTTGATTTATGTAGGGAAACAAAAATATAAAATCATGAATATTCAATAATAATATCCAAATATATGAAAGAACTGACTGATCTATTCTCTCTCTCTCTCTCTCTAATGGATGGATGACGGGCTGCATGCAGATAACTATTGTATACATCCACTAAGAAAGAATTTTTGAAAATTCAAAATAGGGAACTGAAATATGTATAGTCCACACGGACGAAGTGGCGGGCATAAGCTATATAATTAAACTATATAAGCTTGCAATATAAACTATAACTTGAACGTAGAGTTAAATAAGTAACAAAGCATTGTATGCATCTACAAAAATAAAATTAAACCGACCTAAACTTCTTCCGTGTTCGTAGACGCTAAGCTTATTGCTTTCTTGGCAAGCCTTCCATCCATAGTGCCAATTCACTCTTCTTTTATATTTCACATCAATTTCCTTTACCCAACCACACCTACCCAACCCTTATGTCTAATGGAATAGAGTCCATGTTATGTGTGAAAAATATCAAGAGCTTGTTAACCGTATTTGCTGTGTGTATTGATACAGCTAATGTTTACACTGAACTTTGGTGTGTTGTTCGTTTGGCTGGGTTATAGGTTGTTCGAATTTACGACGATTCGATATTTTAACGATGGGTTTACATCGATATAGGTCTACGATTAGGAAAATAAACTACGTGATATTTAGTTGCAAAGCCAATTTTAAGGCCAAAGTGAATACGGTGCATACATTTTGAGGACTCACTCGGTATTTTTGCTCTATGCGTCAACTGTCATTTCAAAAGAACGATTTTAGTCTTCAACAGGGCTCTCACCGTCACTTATACTCCATACAATCGTAGCCCCAATTTCATTTGAATATTAAGCAACCAAAGCCCATGAAATTTTGCAGACATATTCTAGAAACTAATATCTGTGCCTGTAGTGTTTTTTCTAAAAATATGTAGTTTTAAAATTACAGGGGGGCTCAAAGATTTGTAAGTACTGGGTATAAACAATACATATATTAATGTAGGTATGAACTAAGAAAACTCAGAATCGATACTTGAGAAGAAAGACAGCAAATCATCCGATGGCGAACGTCCAACATTATAGCATTTAATTTAACAAAAGAATACCAAGAAATAACTACTTGGTAACACGGAACATCTGTCTCTGAAATACTCAAATACTTATCTAGAAAATATTTCTGTTTAGTTGTTTCCAAAGTAAGTTTATATTTTATGTGAACAAAAGCTCAGTACCTAACTTATGTTGGAGTAGGTATCTACTCCAACATAAGTTAGGTACTGAGCTTTTGCTCATTGTTTTATTCATTGTCTCTTAAATTCAATAACCATTTGGCAACAAGTTGAATAAAACACGTTAAAGTGCGAGTCAGACCCGCACCCGAAAGGTTCCGTACCATCATACTATTGTAACACTGCATACTTTTTGATTTTTTTTAATTTTTATCTGAGACCCTTTAAGAAACTTATGGTAAGGAAGTCGCATTAATCATTCTCAAAACCTATCAAGTGATTATATCTTTGATCTTGCTCCTTTCAGACCTTTTATGTAAAACATTTGATCTAATATAATGGCATCAGCAAATAAGCAAAATTAAACAAAGTCAATAACTCAATAGGTACTCCTATTGAAAAAGCCTTTACAGGTATTTACCGGGTATTCCTCTTTCACTCTCGTGGTTGTATTCAAAAAGACTTATCTCATATTCTCGATATCATCAGTCCTGGAAAACCTTTGTGGAGAGAGGAAGGCGGGCTATTGGATTGGAAATAGAATCCCACAGCTTCAATTAAAAATTTGAGATTTCCGATTTGCAACATGAGTGATCTGATTGCTGTCTTCTATTTGTTGAAATGAAATATAGTACGTCCATTTTGAAAACTTGCCTTACAATTTTAGTCGTGAAACGTACCTACGTTTGACACGAAAGTTGACACATATGAAATGAAATGAAATAGTTAATAGAGCAAATGACAAGTGAGTTCTCAAAATGTATGCATTATAAAAATGTTTAACTAAAACGTGTCCATAATATTGAACCGCGTAATAAAAAATATAAAACATACTAAATTATTATTTTTGATTTACATTATACATTTCGCTCAAAAGATTCTCCATTCTCAGCGAAGAAAAGAAAAATGTTCATACACATATTACCTATAAGTATGTAATATTTTTCTCGAATCATATTTTCATTTATCAACCAGCAATGCTCTCAAAGAATTTATTACGAAAAGTCCATTTGATGTTCACATAAGTATCTATAATATAATGAATACCAATACCTAGTATCTGTAGATGTTTCGACTTCAAACGTATTCATAAAGAAAGCCATTCTTCAAGATACATAAATCCTATTTAAAAAGCAAAAGTTGCAATAGGTATGTATTTCTGAAATAAAATAGTGCTAAGTTACATAATTAATATACCTACGCGTTATTGCACCTTCAAATTATTATTGCAACTAGCTATGCCCGCGACTTCGTCCGCGTGGGCTACACAAATTTCAAACCCATATTTTACTCCTTTAGAGGTTTTATCTAAAATCCTTTCTTAGCGGATGTCTACGTAATAAGAGCTAAGTACCTATCTGCTTGCGAAACAGCCCGATCGGTTCAATAGTTGGAGCTGTGCATTGATATAGCAGTTAGTCAATCAGTCAGTCGCCTGTTCCTTTCATGTACATTTAGATTAGCAAACTAAATAATTCCTTTGACTTTGGTCCGCGTGGATTTAACTTTACGAACCCATTGGGTAGGTTTTCTGGGATAAATGTAGCCTATGTCACTTTTGAGATCTTTAACTATATCCCACGGACACGTAGGTACGATGCGATTTGCTTCCTCGTTTCTAATCCGCACTGATAGAATATGGAAGGCCCTTCCGGCTTCCGTTTTTCCCACTTGCTATAATATACCTTCCTAAGGTACCTTCAAAAGGAGAGTGAATAGGCACCTTCTGGGCAGGCACGCTTCACCTTGGGTTGCATCATCTCCTGCTTCTTGTGAATGCAGTCAAGCGCATGCCCATTTAGTTATTTTAAAAAAACCATCCAAAATCATGTCCATCCAATGTTTCTTCGATGACGGGTATGTGTTCACGAACCAATAAACAAACTTGTGAGAATAAACAAGGTGGAAATGGTACCTACCCAGAGAGGGTTATTGAAAGAATAGTTAATATGATATGTATTATTCCGTTTAATAAATATCACTGATTAAAATATTACAATACCAAAATACGTCGTAGAGCACACAATCAGTACCTAATAAAGAGAATAATTAAATATCAATAATGAGGCTCCCATAAAAGTGAATTGTTCGTGTAATTGACCTGTTAATGTAAATTTTGATGACTAAAATGACAAAATTAAATATTCGGATATTATTATAAATATCGAAATACGTTCCAATTATCGTTTGCAAATTTATGTGACAATAAGAGGGTTTCGTTTATTAAAATTGCTGAAATTTTGCATGAATTTTCGCGGAGTAAGGAATGGAGAATGAAAATTATGTTATTATTGTTTATTTTGTGTACCTAGGTCTGCTTTATAAAATGTTATGAAAATATTTCAACTCTATTAGTTTGTTGAAGGGTTAGTCAAAGATTAATAATTTATTATTTGATTATTCTTATAACGGCTACGTGAATGGGCCATGAATAGAATGACAGATAGACATCTTTTTAACCCCCGACCCAAAAAGAGGGATGTTATAAGTTTGACGTGTGTATCTGTGTATCCGTCTGTGGCATCGTAGCTCTTAAACTAGTAAACCGATTTTAATTTAGTTTTTTTTTTGTTTGAAAGGTGGCTTGATCGAGAGTGTTCTTAGCTATAATCCAAGAAAATCGGTTCAGCCGTTTGAAGGTTATCAGCTCTTTTCTAGTTACTGTAACCTTCACTTGTCAGGGGTGTTATAAATTTTTAATTTACACTCGTATGTACTTACCTAGGTCTGCTTTATAATATGTTATGAAAATATTTCAACTCTATTGTTTTGTTGAAGGTTATTATTTGATTACTATAATTATTTGAAAAAATCGGTTACGTGAATGTGCAATGAATAGACTGACGGATAGACATCTTTTTACATTTTGCAATATTAGAGCGGTGATAACCTTAGTGGTTAAGACGGCAGTCTCCTATTCGAGAGATATGGGGTTCGATCCTGCGTGCACCTCTAACTTTCCATAGTGAATTTTATGCAATTAAATATCACTTGCTGTCACGGTGAAGGAAAACCTCACCTGCTTAACCTGCACGCCTAAGAGTTCTTCATAATGTACTCAAAGGTTTGTGAAATCTGCTAATCCTCACTTAGCTAGCGTGGCGGACTTTAGCCTAAACCCTTCTCATTTCGATAGTAGACATGTGCTTAGTAGGTAGGCTTGCAATGGGTTGATCATGATGATTATATGAACAACATTCAGGGAGATTTCAGCCAGTTCAGTAATTCTCCTGTTAAAAAACTTTCATCATCATCATCATTATCAGCCTGGGGGCATCCACTGTTGGACATAGACCGTCCCTAAAGAGCTTCACCACACCAGGTCCTCAGCCTTCCTCATCCAGCCACTTCCCGCCAGCATCTTTATATCATCGGTCTATCATGCTGGAAGGCGTCCCACACTACGCTTGCTGATACACGGTCTCCACTCAAGGACTTTCCAACTCCAACGACCATTGCCTCTACGACAGGCATGACCTGCTCACTGCCACTTCAGCTTGCTAATTATAGGACTATGTCAGTGACCTTGGTTCTCCTGCGGATCTCCTCATTTTGGGTCTTATGCCTCAGGGAAATTCCTAACATAGCCCTCTCCATAGCTCGCTGAGCGTCTTTGAATTTGTGGACAAAAAACTTTAGCAAAAGAAAATTAATTCGTTAATTAAATCTTTAAAGGTATTCAAAGCTGTAAAGGAAAAAGTGACAATGGGATTTCTACCCTAATTAAATTACATTCAAAAGCCTCTACAAAGGCATGTTCACCAGAACGCTAATGTTATCGATGAAAGATTAAGCCTTTTGGAATACACCCACAAAGAACTGAAACTATGTATTACTTGGGCTTTGAAATGATATTACATGGATGTACTATTAATATATGGAGCTAGCTATGGATTGATCATGAATGCGTATACATTCATTCAAAATTTAAAATCTTTTATTGTATCATATTTTGTTCTATCTTTACCTTTTATTTTTATTTTATTTTCTTTTTGTATTTGTATAATAATTAATCATCTAGTTCGTGTAAGTGGCTCTGCCGTTCAATTAGATTTAAAATAAAAATAAATAAATAAATAAATGAGGATGATGACTCTAATATTATGATTATTTCTACGGAACTTTAGAACTTTACGAGATAAAATGTATCTTGTGCGTTAATTCAGGCTATACACAGTCATTAACATCCAAACATACAAACTTTGACATTCACTTATAATATTTATTATAGTAAGATCAACACAATATAAAAAGCATACATCTCAATCGTAGCCCTAACGAAGTTGTGTTACAACCCAAACACAAAAAACAAATCCTTTCCCTTGAAAAAATATCGATAGGTATTCACCCTTTGTCGACACTTGTTTGCGAAAAATGGCCGACCTATTTCCAACATTTTGAGGCATATTTCACGTTTTCATACATTTGTAACTCACACAGAACTAACTGATCTTTGGGCAAATACTGTCGGTGTTCCAAGCGTTTCATTCAATAAATCCATATTTCCATACTTAACAGGTATTATAAATACGAAAGTGTGTCTGTCTGTCTGTCTGTCTGTCTGTCTGTCTGTCTGCTACCTTTTTATGGCCCAAAAGTTTGACCGATTCTGACGAAATTTGGTACAGGCTTTGCTTATATCCCGGGGACGGACATAGGCTACTTTTTATCCCGGAAAATCAAGGAGTTCCCACGGGATTCCTAAAAACCTTTCCGCTTAACCGATTTGTATGAAAGGTACCGAAGTAGCGTGCATCCCTGTTATTGACATAGGCGACTTTTATCCCGGAAAATCAAACAATTCCCACGGGATCTTTAAAAACCTAAATCCACGCGGAAGAAGTCGCGGGCATCCTCTAGTCTTAAATAAGAAAATCGATCTTTGGACTCCGTACTATCGTACAATACGTACGAAATAACACTTTTTTTTATGCCAGCGTCTAAGTTTACTAGGCGCAATAAATTGCAAACAAATCATAAATTGCAATAAATTGCAAATAAATTGTACACTTATTATTATTATTGGTTTATTACATTATTATCAGTGTGTGTTATATTGCGAAAATATGTGGTAAATGTAGAATATGTACCTGTATTATAATTATTAAAATGTACTTAATCGCAGTCAATAATGGTTACAGTATGGAACTCTAACAAGTGTAAATTAAAAATTTATAACACCCCCGACAAGTGAAGGTTATAGTAACTAAAAAAGAGCTGATAACTTTCAAACAGCTGAACCAATTTTCTTGGATTATAGCTAAGAACCACATCAAGCCACCTTCCAAACAAAAACAAACAAAATTAAAATCGGTTCATTAGTTTAGGAGCTACGATGCCACAGACATACACAGATACGCAGATACACACGTCAAACTCATAACACCCCTCTTTTTGGGTCGGGTTGTAAAATTCTGACAGTGGAAAGAAATGATCGCCAAGATGATAATCTAAGTAAATCCAGTCAGTACTAGCGTGCCTACCAACTTTTATACGGTGATTATTCAAGCTGGAAAGACGAATGTTTTGACGTGACAACGTCTTATAATTCGATAGAGCCGGCTGCACGCACGAAAAAACATGACTCATGCGGCGTTACCTCGCTCTGAGGCGTTCCATGTAAGGCTTGAAGTGCAAGCGAGAGCGCGGAACGAGCGACAAAGAAGCACAATCGGCCTTTGTTGTCACGTTCAACTATCGTCAGTAAACCGACTTTACACACAACCAATTTCTTATCATAAGCTTCTACTTGTAGCTCCGTTCCTCGTCGATATTCAGATATCAGGCATTTTGTTTGCAAGGAACATGCCGGGCGTAATTTTATCATTCCGAGGCATATTTCACGCCGGCACGCGTTCGTAAGATTCACGCGACTGCTATCTGATCGCCGGTCGAACATGGCAATACGGGCGTCAAAGAATATTGCTGAAAAGATTTTGGAACTAGACAATCCTTATGATTTCATGCGCGTGGATTAAGGTTCTTTGAAAATCTCGCGCGAAATCTTATTAACCGACTTCAAAAAAGCAGGAGGTTCTCAATTCGTCGGAATCTTTTTTTTTAATGTATGTTACCCGATTACTCGAAGACGCCTGGACCGATTTGGATTTTTTTTTATTGTGTGATAACCTTGCGCTTGACGACAATCCTCTAAATAATATGTGTACTTATTGCGTGTAAGTACTACCCAACACACCTAGTCTCTCCTTTCACCAAAGGTTGCCTGGTGGAGATTGATTTTAGCAATAAGGCCGCCTTTGCATTAATTTTTTTAGTTTCTTTGTTTTGTCTTGCTTATTTTATGTTTTGTGTGCAATAAAGTTTGCTTGTCTGTCTGTCCGTCCTTCCATCCGTCCGTCCGTTCGTCTGTCCGTCTGTCCATGTGTTGTCGCACCGAATGCGCTATACCAAAAAAACGAAAAGCATTAAGAAAAAGCATTTTTAATTTGCTCCTTCTACATATTTTTTAATCTATGACAACAATGTACCCACATGTTCTATCGGAAAAGATAGCCAGAAACCCTTGGCAAAAGCTAAGAGCATTCAAACGGTTTATTCGTATACATATTTTATCCTTTGATCTTTGCCACAAATAAAATAAAACACAATTCAAACCTAACCGGAGCATGTATTTTTTAGTACAAAGAACTTTAACCAAATTTTTTTACAGATTTGTTTTGTCTCTTTGGGCTGGATTTTTCAAACAGTTGACCTTGTTTTTAACCCCCGACCCAAAAAGATGGGTGTTATAAGTTTAACGTGTGTATCTGTGTATCTGTGTATCTGTCTGTGGCATCGCAGCTCCTAAACTAATGAACCGATTTTAATTTAGTTTTTTTTGTTTGAAAGGGGGCTTGATCGAGAGTGTTCTTAGCTATAATTCAAGAAAATCGGTTCAGCCGTTTGGAAGTTATCAGCTCTTTTCTAGTTACTGTAACCTTCACTTGTCGGGGGTGTTATAAATTTTTAATTTACACTTGTATATTGAAATGAATATTATTTAATTTATAGTTTGAATGCATGAGACAATACTGTTGGTAATTTTTTCGAGTATTTATTTTAATCACAACCATTAGCTATATCTATACTATTGGCGTCACTCAGAAAAGCAGGTATTATTTAATTATTTTTATCGAATTATTGGAATGTTCTCTCCAAAACCAACACAAAAAACACAAGTTTAATGTGTAAGGTTATCCGAGAGTTTTAATCTAAACAAACTAATGCCAAAATAAATAATTTAATTAGAGCGTGATTGCTATCACAACATCTAATTATTCAGTTCACAATCCAAATACCGAAAATATGCGATATCGCTCCGAATCTCAGAAGGAGACTGAACTAAAACCTTCGAAACACCCGTATTTATGCAAGTTCAATCTTGTTGGCCTCCTAGCAACAGATTGTATGACATCGAATGAGCCAAATATCGATTTTATCAATCTACCTGCATTAGATAAATTATTAATTTTATATTATTTTTGACAACTCAAATCAATTTTTAAAAATAACCTTACAGTTCGGCCGTCCTGAATTTAACACGTCCTCGTGTTTCTAATCAATCTTGTCATGTCAGTCGCGGGCTTCCTTGCCCTAAGTCAAATCCAAATCATGGGCTATCCTGCCTTCCGTCAAATCATTAAAACCTACCCTTGAACTGCCGAACTCTCAGTTTTAATATCAAGTCAACAATAAATCCAAACGACTAACTTCCCATTCGATGTATACAAAATCTGAACCACTTATTGCAAGTTACTTTCCACTTCACAAAAGACTAAAATCTTAAAAAAAAAAAACTAAAAATTTTAATCACTAAATCAAACTCAATTAAAATTTTAATCAAATGTGGGTTGTTTACAAAAAGATACCAAAGCAAAATTAAGGCAACGTGAGACACATCCCGCTTCTGAATTATTGGCGTCACTCAGAAAAGCAGGTATTATTTAAATATTTTTATCGAATTATTGGAATGTCCTCTCAAACCAACACAAAAAACACAGGTTCAATGTGTAGAGGTTATCCGAGAGTTTTAATCTAAAAAAACTAATGCCAAAATAAATAATTTAATTAGAGCGTGATTGCTATCACAACATCTAATTATCCAGTTCACAATCCAAATACCGAAAATATGCGATATCGCTCCGAATCTCAGAAGGAGACTGAACTAAAACCTTCGAAACACCCGTATTTATGCAAGTTCAATCTTGTTGGCCTCCTAGCAACAGATTGTATGACATCGAATGAGCCAAATATCGATTTTATCAATCTACCTGCATTAGATAAATTATTAATTTTATATTATTTTTGACAACTCAAAACAATTTTTAAAAATAACCTTACAATACCTACAATTTTTTTTTTAATTTTTCTAATTTATTCAAAATACTACTTCTTACTCTTCTAAAACATTCTAGTTACGACACTGCGGTAGGGCCGATACAGGGTGAAAAAGTGGTGAGGATCCTAGATCGCTTCCTAAACATTAAGATTGTGGATATAAGAGGTGTCATAGAGTGTTACACTATCAGTACCACAGAGCAAATTAAGGGATAGCTTCCTTCTACATCAATGGTCAAAACCGTGTTCCGATTCTTGTATCCTATAGTAATAGTTTTTTTTTTTTTTTTTTTCTTTTTTTTTTTGGTGGGGTTTTAGTCTAAGAAGACTATGTCACCCCCGTAGGTTCTACAATTAACAATTATAGTGCGTACATAAAACATAACAATCAAAAAAAAAAAAACACTCAAATCATATATATATTACAACAATATTAACACATTTTAAGAAGCGACCGCACGTCCTTGGCCAGCGGGGCAGCTAATATGGTATTGCACATACCCACGCTGTAGTTGTTTTTAAGGACGCGCGGCCGCTTCGACCCGTTCCGTGCACATTCCATCAAAAGGTGAAAAACGTCGTCCACTTGTGTGTTTCCACATTCAATACAATTTTGTGTGGACGACCTTTTCACCATAAATTTGAATTTATTTGATGGGATGTGCCCGGACCGAAGTCTTAACAGAGTTATAATCTCTGCCCTTTTAAACTTGGACTCTGCGAACCATGGACATCGAGGGAGCTGACACACTATTGTTTTATACCATATGCCTTTAACCCGAGACCTTTCGTCAAAATATTCTTGCCATTCTACTACACATTCCTGTTTAAATTTTATCAAAATTTCATTTGGTAGTGGTATACAGTCATAGGGTATACCATCGCTGATGGCGCGTTTGGCTGCCGTGTCTGCTTCCTCGTTGCCCATGATTCCTACGTGGGAGGGTAACCATTGAATTATGACAGTTTTATTATTGTTGTTAATTTTGCATATGGAGTCTAAGATGTCATAGGCTATCGGGTATCCTCGAATATTCGAGGTTAGCCGAGCCAAATGTAGAAGGGCGCTCTTTGAGTCTGATAAAATCACAAACTTATCACCCTCAAGTGACAATATATAAGACAGGCATTCAGATATTGCAATCAGCTCAGTGTGCATAATATTGATTGAAAGCAGGTATTATTTAAATATTTTTATCGAATTATTGGAATGTCCTCTCAAACCAACACAAAAAACACAGGTTCAATGTGTAGAGGTTATCCGAGAGTTTTAATCTAAAAAAACTAATGCCAAAATAAATAATTTAATTAGAGCGTGATTGCTATCACAACATCTAATTATCCAGTTCACAATCCAAATACCGAAAATATGCGATATCGCTCCGAATCTCAGAAGGAGACTGAACTAAAACCTTCGAAACACCCGTATTTATGCAAGTTCAATCTTGTTGGCCTCCTAGCAACAGATTGTATGACATCGAATGAGCCAAATATCGATTTTATCAATCTACCTGCATTAGATAAATTATTAATTTTATATTATTTTTGACAACTCAAAACAATTTTTAAAAATAACCTTACAATACCTACAATTTTTTTTTTAATTTTTCTAATTTATTCAAAATACTACTTCTTACTCTTCTAAAACATTCTAGTTACGACACTGCGGTAGGGCCGATACAGGGTGAAAAAGTGGTGAGGATCCTAGATCGCTTCCTAAACATTAAGATTGTGGATATAAGAGGTGTCATAGAGTGTTACACTATCAGTACCACAGAGCAAATTAAGGGATAGCTTCCTTCTACATCAATGGTCAAAACCGTGTTCCGATTCTTGTATCCTATAGTAATAGTATTATTATTATAAAGTTCAGCTGCACTTAAACCACTTAATTTAGGCCATAGTTAGCCACCCTGACCAAGTGCGAATTGGCAGATTTCACACACTTTTGACAACATTGTAAAGAACTTTCAGGCATGCAGGTTTCCTCACGATGTTTTCATTCACCATTAAAGCAAGTGATATTCAATTTCTTAAAACACACACTACTCCGAAAACTTAGGGGTGCGTGCCCGGAATCGAACCTGGTGGACGTTTTTTTTAATTCAGATATAGATAGATAGATAGATAGATAGATAGAACACTTTATTGCACACAAAAACACATGTAAAGGATCACAACACAGAAAGAAGAAAACAGAAAAAACAATTGTGTGCAAAGGCGGCCTTATTGCTTGGAGCAATCTCTACCAGGCAACCTTTGCTGAAAGGAGAAGTGCTAGTGTTGGATAGTACCAAGTCGCAAGGAATTTTAATATAAGTTAGCCTTTGCTGCAATCTCACCTGATGTAAGTGATGATGCAGTTTAAAATGGAAACGAGCTAACCTGGAAGGGGTACGGTAATTTTTTATTGAACCCTTTGAACATACCCCTTTGGTTTCATCTACACGGCATCATACCGAACGCTAAATCGCTTGGCGGCACAGCTTTACCGGTGGTAACTAGCCACGGCCGAAGTCTCCAACCAGACAACGTTACGGCTGTAGGTACTAATAGACGTTATAATACCTTAATCGTTATGCAGTGCTAGGTAAATTTATAAGATCTATTCAAGTACATTCCGGTGCATATACTAGCGATTATGCTCCTAATGAGGCGGTAAATTCTCGGTAATTGCACCAGAATACTCCAAGCATGCTAAATGGTGCCGAGTGGCAATTAAATGGTGCTAAAGTGGTGGAAATACGAATATTTTATGATAATTCTGTATTTTACTAGCTTTTAAACGCAGTTCTTCACACGTATGATTTAGGAATACAGTGAAAAAATTATATACTTAGTACTTATGTTAAATGCCTGCAATGTGAAAGACCCGGCATCAATAGACACTACAGGCACTGGTACTGGTGGATTAAATTTTTAAATTACTACTACTACTACTTAATTAGTACTATAACTACCATAATATTATAAATGCGTTGTTTGTTATAGAGTGAGAGCCAGCGCGTGCAAGACTTTCGTTATTTTATAAAAGCTGAAAGTTTCTCTACGTATTGTCCCCCATTTAAATGTAAATATGTAAACATTTGGCGCTACCTCCTAAATTTACTAACATTTGACTACCATTTGAAACCTGCCGATGACGTCGGTGCCTCGACGTTTTGTTAAAAGTTCCCCACAGGAACTTCAGAAGAAGATAGACATACAGACAGACAGCAAAGTGATATTAATAAGGTTCCGTTTTTACCCTTTGGGTGTGGAACCCTAAAAATTAACCAGGTCATGATGATATTTTCTGGTATATCGATTGTGTGTATTTGGTTAAAAAGATTAATGTTCTACCTAGCAAAGATTATGTCATCGTAGAGTAGATGTATTGATTAAAACTCATGTTATACTCAAATAATAAATTAATCAACGAGTCTTCGAATCGTTCAATATTTCATCGTAGTACATAAAGGAGGGAACTATAATTAAAACTCAAATATTAACTCGGCGCGCTGATGAAGTTGGTCACAGCGGTCGCGGCCCGCGGTTTTCTCATTTCGAATTAAACACGAAACCGCCAAATCCGGTAATGAGATTGCACGCATATTAGGAAACTTATCTACATATCAACCATTTTAGGTACCTATATTATAACTTTTTTAATAATTACCAATTAATTAAGATGAATTTTATGAATAAATTCGACGATTTTTTAACACGCGACCCAAAAAGAGGGGTGTTATAAGTTTGACGTGTGTATCTGTGTATCTGTCTGTGGCATCGTAGCTCCTAAACTAACGAACCGATTTTAATTTAGTTTTTGTTTGAAAGGTGACTTAATCGAGAGTGTTCTAAGCTATAATTCAAGAAAATCGGTTTAGCCGTTTGAAAGTTATCAGCTCTTTTCTAGTTACTGTAACCTTCACTTGTCGGGGGTGTTATAAATTTTTAATTATCGTTTGTTGTTAATGTATTGGGCATTTTATATGATTGAGTAATTTTAAAAATTATTGCGCATACGCATTGCATTCGATCTGATTCCGTGAAAATACGTACCGAAGTAGTCATAGAACTATTTGTTTGGTAGCACTACATCCGACTCCGTCATTCATGAGAATGTCTCCGATGTGCCTCAGATTCAAATCGGACATAATATGACGTAGATATGTCAAAGATGCCCACTAAGTAGCTTAGATTTGCACGAGAGATCGGATTAGTGCGTACTCAATATCCGAGTTTGGTCCGAGTTTTAAAAATCTGTATTTACACGGACTTGGATTGGATGAGAGCGCAACCGCGCTCAGTCTTTTAAAAAAATTTGAAAAATAGTTTACTAACTGCTAATAAAAATTCAATAAAATGTTTGATTTAGAATGCGCCTTGTAAAAATCCGGGGCAAAGTAGTAATCCTTCAATGTACAATATTGCTATTAATAAAGCAAAGGCGTTGCATTGCACCTTATGAAAAGAATAGCAATATATTTCATCAAAAATGTTAATGAAAACACACAGCTTAATGGCCTGAAATTCAGGCTAACTCAGAATATTCTTTCCACTTACCCCTACGGTATAATTCCGCTTGTCCAGTACGAGTATAGTATAATGAATATAAAGAAAACTGCAAAGCTCGCACAAAAGATGCATAATTCGCATAAACCGTGGGACCTGCATAATGCCGCCGTGTTAGGTTGGAATTTTGGAAACGAAATCTGCATTCAGAATAGAGTATAGCCGCAATTTTATCTTTTGAATACACTGACATAATTTTAGTCAGACATAGTTGGGAATAATTTTGTTTCAACTTTCAGCTGATAATATTTTATGCCATTGGAAATGTTGTTCATGCATTAGAAAATACATACAAGTACATTCTTTGCTTACCACAGGTCGAGATGACCTGTGGATGGAGTGTGATGGGGATGGAGGAGGAGATGGAATCGGGGTATGAGGCGGAGGGACGCCCTGCAAGCCACCAGCGCTATCCTGTTAGCGAGGGGGCTTTGCGGGTGTGCGGGGCGTCCCCACCCCGATGCCATTTCAACCTGTCACGTACTATCATCATCATCATCAGCCTGTAGACGTCCACTGTTGGACATAGTCCTTCCCTATAGAGCGCCGCAACACCCGGTCCTCAGCCTTCCTCATCCAGCCACTTCCCGTCAGCTGCTTTATATGTCCCGTACTATACCTAGTTTCAAAATATAGAAACTAGTGATGCCCACAACTTCATCTGGGTGGATTTAGGTTTACACAAAAATCCCATGGGAACTCTTTATTTTTCTGGGATAAAAGTAGCCTTTGTCACCCTATAGGCCTTATTTATATTCAAGCAAAAAATCAGATGGATCCATTGTTCCGTTGTACCGTGATTAAAGGACAAAACACACACAAACACTGAAACACGTGAATATTGTATTTTTTTTTGTAATTTGGAATAATAAGTAATAAACAAGTGTAAATTAAAAATTTTCAACACCCCCGACCAGTGAAGGTTACAGTAACTAGAAAAGAGCTGATAACTTTCAAACGGCTGAACCGATTTTCTTGGACTAACTAACTTGGACCATCGATGACTTGGACTAAGCTTGGACTTGGATCCAAAGTATCTGAGTTTTCCAAAACATCATTTTCAAATAAATAATAATGTATATCTAGGCAACGTCCACCTTGACAGCTTGACATTTGTCAATTGACATAATATTAAGAACCTAACGGTTATTTAACCTTCTTTTCTACAAGAAAACTAGAAAAGAGCTGATAACTCTTAAACGGCTGAACCAATTTTTTTGGCTTATAGCTAAGAACACTCTCGATCAAGCCACCTTTCAAACAAAAAAAACTAAATTAAAATCGGTTCATTCGTTTAGGCGCTACGATGCCACAGACAGATACACAGATACACAGATACACAGATACACAGATACACAGACACACAGATACACAGATACACACGTAAAACTTATAACACCCCTCTTTTTGGGTCGGGGGTTAAAAAACACAAAAACTCACACGTGAATATTTTTTTTTTTGTAATTTGGAATAATAAGTAATAAAAAAAGTAAGAAGGTAAAGTCTAATCACAAAAGAAAAAGTAATACTTATTGTTCATGCAGTTAAATCGTTTCATTATAAATTTTTCGTATCTCTGGTTCGTGCGGGCATTACTTAAGTCAAGTGAAATTAGTTGAACTATACTTTTTGCTGCAACATATTGCGCCATAAATTTTGGTAACACCACCCTGATTTGGTTTATATTTCATGCCCCATATTATGTCCTTAATCACACTAATATTATAAAGGCGAAAGTTTGTGTGTATGTTTGTTACTCCTTCACGCAAAAACTACTAGACGGATTTGGCTGAAATTGGAAACGGAGATGGATTATATCCTGGCTTAGTACATAGGCTACTTTTTATCCCGAAAAATTCACGAGATTTTGAAAAACCTAAATCCACGCTGGCGAAGTCGCGGGCATCGGCTAGTATCCTACACATTGTACCTGGATACTTTTGTAGGTTACAATAAGATAATGAAATCTGTCTCAGGTTTAAACTAATGTCAATTATTTAGTTTGAAAAGATAACCGAAATCTACAGCTTTCTATGCTCTAAGAAGCAGAAAAAGTAAAAGTTCATAAGTATCATAAGTTCGCTCGTGGAACATAACAGCCAAAAATCATGTTTGCTACACAAAAAAGAGCATTTTCCTCGAAAAAAGCTCAAATTCAAGACGACTCGAATGAATTGTATTGGCTGTTTACGTCGCGATTATATTGAGGTGTTCAAGTGGTGATGGATCTATAAACTTACGCGTCTCGTTCGAGGAATGTTGTTTATTTGTGAAAAAAAGAGCAAACAGACGAAGCATTTACTCAAATAATATGTTGAAAATTCAGTTTGCTGTTAACATATTGAACTGCGTTTTTATTGTAAGTACATAATTGCATTTTGTTGAAGATGTAGTAACTTTTCGAAATTATTAAACAAATCTTCATATCCAAGAATTTGTTAACAGTTTTCTTGATGTAGTTCTAATCTAACATTTATATTTATCAACAAAAAGGTGTAAGAAAAATACGTCATAAAGAAACGAGCAAACAGCTTCAAACTGCTAAAATTTTGTGCCGAATTCGTATTTCGTTCATTGAATACAAACTTGAACGTTTTTAAATAAAACAAACTAAAACTGTGCTTAAATTGAGTCCAAATCTCGTAATTCCGAAATGGTAATTACAATTAAGTTTCAATAGCTCTCATACAGTTTTTTGCTCCTCTTGTGTATAATTTATTTTGGTGTAAGTAATTTACACTTGATCAGATTGATATATGTTTTGATTATGAAGAATTTATGAACAAAAATGACGTAAAATAAATAAATTATTGTAACACGAGATAGTTATCAATGTATTAGAAAAACGTATTTAATAACAAAGAGGCTTACTTTTTACTTTTACTTTTATTAAGTATCACACTAATATTATAAAGGCGAAAGTTTGTATGTGTGTGTGTGTGTGTGTGTGTGTGTGTGTGTATGTTTGTTACTCCTTCACGCAAAAACCACTGGACGGATTTGGCTGAAATTCGGAATGGAGATAGATAATATCCTGGATTAGCACATAGGCTACTTTTTATCCCGGAAAATCAAAGAGTTCCCACGGGATTTCAAAAAACCTAAATCCACGCGGGCGAAGTCGCGGGCATCGGCTAGTTTACAATGATTTGTTCGCCAAATCCTCACTTACTATATAAAGCAAGTTTACATTTACGATTTTTACGACTCACTTTACTTAATAAATCCCGAAGCATTCCGCGGAGCTTTATTCTCCAAAGCCAAAGCATACAGTTTTTAGTCGCGTCATAAATCCAGATTATCGAACCCGCCTCCCTGAGGCCAGAGGTGCTTCACTCACAAAAACCTCTAAAATCTCCAGACAGACTGATTGGAGTGGATAGGCCTCGCACGCCTGTTGGTTTATTTAGTGTGCTTTGCGTGATAGATCTAAATGAGGTTCTTTACTATGTACAGCTATTTTTATTTCCATTTAGCCTTTTTAACCCCCGACCCAAAAAGAGGGGTGTTATAAGTTTGACGTGTGTATCTGTGTATCTGTCTGTGGCATTGTAGTTCCTAAACTAATTAACTGATTTTAATTTAATTTTTTTTGTTTGAAAGATGGCTTGATCGACAGTGTTCTTAGCTATTATCTAAGAAAATCGGTTCAGCCGTTTGAAAGTTATCAGCTCTTTTCTAGTTACTGTAACCTTCACTTGTCGGGGGTGTTATAAATTTTTAATTTACACTTGTTAATTTAATACTATACTGATACTAGCTGATGTCCGCCACTCCATCCACGTGGATATAGGTTTTTTAGAAATCACGTGGTTATAGGTTTTTTTTTAAATCGTGTGGAAAATGTGTGGGAACTCTTTGATTTTTCGGGATAAAAAGTGGCTTATGTTTTAATCTTGGGTATTATATATAATTAACCTCTATTTCAAATTTCAGTCAAAACTGTCCAGTAGTGTTTGCCTAAAATAGTAACAAACACACATACATACACACAAATTGCCTATATAATATTAGTGTGATTGTAGTGAAACGCCCATTTAATTAATTTAACCGATTTTGACAAAACTTGGTACACAGATAGCTTGCATCCCAAAAATGGACATAGGCTACTTTTTATCTCGGAAAATCAAAGGATTTCCACGGGATTCTTAAAGGCCCATCCGTTTAACCGATTTATATGGGTACAGAGGTAGCTTGCATCCCAGAAACTGACATAGGCAACTTTTTATCCCAGAAAATCACAGAGTTCCCACGGGATTTTTAAAAAACCCTAAACCCAATGAACAAATTAATCATCTGGTTACAAATAAAGTACCAATCTGACTATCCCACAGCTCTGTTATAAGTACTACGAACTATTATCGGCTAATGTGCAAATGCTGTTACACAGTAACAATCTACGAGTATATTATGCAATATTCATTACCTTCGAACACTCCGATAAAGTGAAATGCATAGTCTTAAGTATTCAGCAGTAAAACTTGTCTCTTGGAGGCAATTAGCCTAAAATGTCTCAAGACGTAGCGAGTTCACTGAGGGTATAGGTAGCTACTTACTGTGGCACTCGATTGGGTAAGGCTACTCTCAGACGGATAGACAGCGATAAATAGTGTAAACAGATACACAGATACACACGTCAAACTTATAACACCCCTCTTTTTGTGTCGGGGGTTAAAAAATGCTTCGTCTGTGATTTTACCACCAGTTTAAAATGAAGATTCCACTGTGAAAAGCCGGCAAGAAACTTAGTTCCACTTTCTTTCTACTTCTACTTTTACAATTTTGTCACCAAGGGATTCATAAAATTGTGCAAAAGAACTTAATAAGTGTATTTTTAACCCCCGACACAATTTTATGAATCCCTTGGTGACAAAATTGTAAAAGTAGAAGTAGAAAGAAAGTGGAACTGAGTTTCTTGCCGGCTTTTCACAGTGGAATCTTCATTTTAAACTGGTGGAAAAGTCACAGACGAAGCATTTTTTAACCCCCGACCCAAAAAAAGTGGTGTTATAAGTTTGACGTGTGTATCTGTGTATCTATCTGTGGCATCGTAGCTCCTAAACTAATGAACCGATTTTAATTTAGTTTTTTTTTTTGTTTGAGAGGTGACTTGATCGAGAGTGTTCTTTTAGCTATAATCCAAGATAAGGTTCAGCCGTTTGAAAGTTATCAGCTCTTTTCTAGTTACTGTAACCTTCACTTGTCGGGGGTGTTATAAATTTTTAATTTACACTTGTTAAACAATGTTTGAAGTTGTTTAAGGGCAAATCTAATAATTCCTTTGGAACCATGTTATGAAAGCAAATATTCAGCCCCACAAAGAATATCTGGAGGTTGTTTACGCAGAGTGGCTTTACCGGTTAGCTGTTGTGGGTGGATACCTTCTACGACTAATCGTTCGTCTGCGCTCGCCCTAAAGTGTACAGTGTAGTGTACTCGTATAATTAGGTGCAAGTAGACTCGTATGTTGGGAGCCGAGTGGCTCCTTCGTGTTGGGAATTTTACGTCTCCCGGATTGTCTGCTTCCATCTCACACATTATTTACACTGTACAATGTGCCTTACACTTTATACCTACCTAATATGCCCGAACAGACAGGCGGATGGATGAGCGAAAACCGGCCAAGTGCGATTCAGACTGCGCACTGAGGGTTCCGAACTCGGGTAATTTTTCCGACATTTTCATATTAAATCAAAAACTATTTTGCATAAAAATAAATGAAAATCTGGGTTAGAATGTACAGGTAAAGCCCTTTCATATGATACCTTAATTGGTATAGTTATCTTACTTTGAAAATTGAAACACATTTTATTTTATTTTTAATCATACAACGACAAATTCGCGGTTTTCAGATTTATTCCTTTACTTGTGGTATAAAACCTACCTACCTGCCGAATTTCATGATTCTAGGTCAACGGGAAGTACCCAATAGGTTTCTTGACAGACACGACGTATGGAGGGACGGACGGACAGACAGACAGACAACAAAGTGATCCTATAAGGGTTCCGTTTTTCCTTTTGAGGTACGGAACCCTAAAAATGAAAATTCACCTAAGTAGACTCTATTGGGGTAGGTATCGATGCGAGGTATAGTCATATCTTTTAAATACACCGTAACAGGCTTGCGACTCCTACGCTCCGCCTCAGGAAGGTCCAAAAGTCATTTGTGGGAATGGGTATAATCTTCTATAACAAAATTCCTCAGCCAATTTTGGACTTGCCTTTACACAGGTTCAAAAAATCTATTAAAAATATGCTCCTGAGAAAAGCATATTATACTATCGAAGATTATGTAAATGATAAAAAAGCGTGGATTTGACCTGCGATTCGCTCCAGCAATGCGCAGGACTTCAATTGCTTTTATACATGGCATAATATTGTATATCAAATCTTTGAAAAGAGCAACCGCCGAGTTTCTTGCTGGTTCTTCTCGGTAGGAAAGGCATTCCGAACCAGTGGTAGATGCTTTTGACGATTCGAAAGAACTTGTAAAAGTCTAATTGAATAAAAACATTTTGAATTTGAATTTAAATTTGAATACACATTACCTTGGCTTGGAAGGAAACAAAGCAAGCTCAGTCTTCTAGATCCATCACGCTCTAAGCACTCGGAATAATCCCGCCGCCGTGGAGGGCCAATACACTCCATTGAGGCCGTCTCGAGCTTTTAGAGTTTTTCGAGCAAAGTGCCCCTCTTTGTGCGAGCGCCGCAAACTTGATTTATGGCGCGCCTACCACCTGTCTCTATTTACAGAAACTGTGATATACAAGGAACCAAAAGCTTAATTTGCTATAATCCGCCAAACCAAAGAAATCTGTATGGTGCAACACGCAGCATGAGACATGCACCGTCCGCCCTCCCACTGATAAACATGCAGGAAAAGCCAGCCACACGCACCACCACCACGCAGCACCACACAAATCATCATTTTGTCAGGATTCCAGTCTAGCTTGGCTGTAATTCTGATTGCAGCCAAGCTAGACTGGAATTATTTATTTAAAAGAATGCTTATTGTTGGCAGTCTGAAAATACCTGGATTAAAAAAAATCTTTAATATTTTTGATTGGTAAAGTGGATCTACCACTGCTTTGGAATATCTTAAAGGAAGAACTAAGGAAAAAAGTTCCGATTCTAACAAACAAATCCATAAATAAATTAATATAACAAATCAATTGAAACTTTATACGTCACTTTCATATAACAAGTGTAAATTAAAAATTTATAACACCCCCGACAAGTGAAGGTTACAGTAACTAGGAAAGAGCTAATAACTTTCAAACGGCTGAACCGATTTTCTTAGATTATAGCTAAGAACACTCTCGATCAAGCAAAAAAACCTTCCAAACAAAAAAATACTAATTAAAATCGGTTCATTAGTTTAGGAGCTACGATGCCACAGACTGATACACAGATACACCGATACCTAGATACACACGTCAAACTTATAACACCCCTCTTTTTGGGTCGGGGGTTAAAAAGAGTATGAAAGTGAACGACAAGGAACAAAAGCATTCATACTTTTACGATAAATTCCTAGAAATGAATGCAGCAAAAATCTGAGCGCTGAGTTGAATTAATGTAGCGCTACCTTAAAAGTTCCTTTGCTGTTTGACCCGTGTTCATAATGCTCCCTTTACAACTCTCTACCCGTGTTTTGTAAAATTTATTTCTGCTAACTTGATATAAAGTACATTTCTGGAAAATATTCCTGGAAATTATTAAACAATAGACAATAGACAGGAAAAGAAGAAAGAAAGAGAAACAAACGTTTATTTCTTGAATTGTGCCACACATTACATCTTCTATCTATTGATTTACAATGATCACTTAAATTATAATGTATTAAACTTTAATTCTTTTTGATAAAGTGTAAATATTTTATGTACTTATCGAAAATGTAGATCAAGCTAACAAATTTTGCACGCCATTTTATGGCAGATTGTGATATGTACCTACTTAATAATTTATGTAACAACTTTTTGGAACTTACAATCTTGCAATAAATAAATGAATGAATGAATCTTATATAACTTTACTATCTATTTTAAACTATAAAAAACATTCTTGGAAAATAATGTTAATAGTCGAGATTTCTGTAAAGTTTATTTCTGAACATAATCCTTTATAGTTGTGTAAAAAGGTGGTCTACATTAAACGCACCCTTACTTTCCTCGCAATAAGTGAAAGAAGGCCGTAATCCTAGACGCTGAATTCATTATACCTCACGGACTTGGCATAGCTAGACTGTACCGTCGGTTTATCAGCCACACTTCAAACTAATATTGTAAAGGCGAAAGTTTGCCTATGTCAATAAATCGAAATTCAAAAAAACCCCGACACCTCTATAAGAAAACTAGAAAAAAGCTGATAACTTTCAAACGGCTGAATCGATTTTCTTGGATATAATCCTAAGAACACTCTCGATCAAACCACCTTTCAAAAAAAAAACTTAACAAAAATCAGTTCATTCGTTTAGGAGCTACGATGCCACAGACAGATACACAGATACACATGTCAAACTTATAACACCCCTCTTTTTGGGTCGGGGGTTAAAAGATGCTGATTTCGATTAGTCGTCAAACAACGGATTTTGTGTAATTCCGTAGATTCGTTCTTCATACAGTTTTATTGTAAGTAGTAAATGGAACGTCCGTCCGACGTCCACCGTCCACGGAGCGACAACCCATTACGGGACTTAATAAAGTTTTTATCTCCATTGCGTCCAAACTTGACTGCATTTTCTTTGTTCTTTATTTCTCTCCATGTGAAATTTCGCGTCGTCCAGAACGTTGTACGAAAATATAATTTTCATTAAAGTATCCTCGTGAAATTAAATTGGAACATGAGTTTACGAAAAAACCGTATAAAGACTCGGTATTTGTGAAAAGACCGTGTTGTTTCTACGCTATAAAACGTCTAATTTGCAACAAACTTTTTATACCAAGTCGTAGACTCTAAGGCGTAGATGTTAGGTCCGTCATCTATTCTTTCCGAAACAACTGTTAGATATTTTTCATGCAAATATCATGAAGAGAGAGACCGCGAGGGCCAGACCTTCGTTATTTTATAAAAGCTGAACGTTTCTCTGTGTATAATAACTGTTCCCAAAACACGTATCTGCTACCCGAAAAATCAAAACTGTCCACCCGTCCAGTCCCCGACACTATCTGATTCTAGTATTATATTATGTATTTATCGTAACAGGCGAGTTTTTTTAACATACTCGTAAATTCCATATTTTTTCTCAACCTACAATAAAACCATTAGAATTTCCACCCCAAAATTTATAAGATAAGATAAGATAAGATAAGATAATTTATTTGCGAGAAAGTTGGTACAATAAGATGGAAATTTATGATTAGAGTCCTTAACTTTCTACTAAATTATTAGTGTGCAAATATTTAAGATAACAAAATTAATTTAAATTAATGTCAAACAGAATTAAGAGTCAAATTTCAAATTTCATTAATTATAAATATAGTCAAGTGCATTATTTCAAATTTCATTAATTATAGTTATTACAATAGAAAAAGACAAAACAAAGTGACAAAATATTACACTATGTTATTGATATCATCCTCAAAACACTCATTTACCGAGTAATAGCACCTATTCAACAAGGTTTTGAAGAGTTTAGATATAAAATGGCTTATATTGAGTTTTTTAAAACGTTCCGGTAGCTTATTGTACACTCGTATGGCCATGCAGTATACGTTTTTTTGATATAAATTAATTCTTTGTCTAGGCACTACAAGTTTATTTTGAATAGTAGAGTAAACAAATAGGTAGTACATCCGCTAGCAGTAACTCAAGACCAACTGCCCATGACGCGGCCACGGCGACCAGTGATCGAACGTTAAAAGCTACACGTTACTCTATGGGCCACGTACGTATACAGGGTGTAACGAAAACGCTAGCAAAAACGAAGATAGGTGATAGTACTGGTGATTACTGATAAGATACCATAAAAAGCTACAAAAAACACGTTAAAAAAATTCAGATTTTTTAAAGTTCACAATATAAAACATCTGACTGACGCTAGAGGTCAACAAAGGTTCCGTAAATAGGTCATTCGAAGTCAATGCCGCGTCGTAGGTGGGGCATTGACGCGGGTTTTGCAAGCTTATACAATGCGGATTTGAAAAATGTTACATCACTAAAACTATGACATAAGGCAAATGGTTATTGGCATTGGATTGTGTTAAGGTAGTATAATAATAACGCTAAATTTTTGCTACCATTCTGGTTACGCCCTTTATACACGGGGATGGTTTAACTTTAGGGTCGATTTATATTAGCAGCGAATCGAGGCGTTTTTCTAAAATTTAATACAGCATTTTGACCTCTAATTCCACATGTAAAGCACCAATTTCAACCGAGAAATACAACAAAATAAAAGCATGAATTCATTCATTTATTCAGAATCTCACCATCAACAAAAATACTGCTCAACGTAAAGTCTAAACTCTAGATTGAATAGGTATATTAGCTTCCTTTTAGCTATCTTGAAGGAAGTAAAATCGGAAATGTAGAACTGAAATGTAAACAAAGACAAAGAAACTTTTAAAAGAGCAGAGGAAAGCTAGCACTCTTGAGTGACTGCTGCGGCCGGTTGTAGTATTTTATTTGCAAGCAAGTGCCACATTAGCGACATGTCGCAAGATAATAAGTCGTTTTACCTCTTTATGCATTGAAAAATATAAAGTGCTTGAATTAATTTTTGTGACCTCCCAAAAAGCTCTCTGTAATAGGTACAAGTATAAATGGTGCTCGAATTATTTTTTACTAGAGGATCCCCGCGGCTTCGCCCGCGTGGTTTTCGGATTTTTTAAAATTCCGTCGGAAATCTTTGATTTTCTGCGATAAAAAGTAGCCGATGTCCTTCCCCGGGATGTACCTCAAGTCTGTACCAAATTTCATTAAAATCGGTTCAGCGGTTGGGCCGTGAAAACGTAGCAGACAGACAGACACACTTTTGCATTTATAATATTATATAATAGTATAATGTATGGAAGTATGGATGAATGACTAGACTATGAATGCTTTCCAAGAAGCTTTCAGAAGACCCAAGGTGCAAAATGACACAATATAGGCATGATTGGCAGCTTTTAGAGTTGGAAACCAAGACCCTCGTTGGGTAACTGAGCCAGAGAAGTAAGTACAAGTAACAACCTGCAAGACACATCAAACTGTCCTATTTATGTGTCGTTGTCCAATTATATATATTATATTCTTTCTATGGGCCTGGTTGACATTAATCAAGGTTTAGCGTGGTATCATTACGAATGGAATCAACCAAGCCTAAAACAAGTTGACCCTATCTATAGACTTCTCGTTTAACTTGTCAACCAAGGCACGTTTCTACCAGCTAGAAGTTGTAATACAAGGAATCGAAAAGTTGAACGTTTTTAAACGCACTCGTTTGAAAACCTCGGCCTAAAGCTTTCGAAACAAAAAGTCGCTAGTGTAACCGCATGAAGCCAAGCACTCTTTGAATGTCCGTAGTAACATTTTATTAGCAAGTTTCCAAGATGTTCGATGCGCGAACGAAATTACGAGATCTAGTGCTTTAAAATACTACTCTCACATTCTGTTAACTGTTAGAAGGAAATAATCCTCTATTTCCTCTTCTTTTTTCGGTAAGGTAAGAATCAAACAGAATAGATAGGTTGGTTCTCTCTCAATAAAGTAGGTTTTTACGATGAGCTATTCAGTGTGAAATTGGTAGATTTCACACTGAATTTCCACACTTGGCCAGCGTGGTGGATTATAGCTCATTCACACAGGCTGCGTAAGCGTTGCGTAATCGTAGACGTAGTGCGTACCATTGCGTTGTAATGTATGGAACTGTATAAAACATGGCACACCGCTTGCGTAAAGCGTGGGCGTATGCGTAACCTGCTGTGTTAGGGATTTACGCGCGTCACTACGCACGTGTCACGTGTACGTACTTGGTGTGACTCGGCGTTTATGGCCAGACTCTTCTCATTATCAGAGGAGACCTGTGCTCGGTAGTAAACCGGCAACGGGCGATGATCTCTTGTAAAGCAGCTTTTTTAGGCGTATTGAAACTTTTGGGTCATAGGTTATTGCCTCTGTAAACCGAGATTATAATCCAAAATTCAACTTTAGGTATATTAATTTACCTACTAACCAATTTTGCCTTTGGATCATTAATATCAATTTACGAGCCCGGCTCGCTCTCAATTATTTTTGTCTAAAGCATGAAGCATACACAACGCGCGACGGCAGCGTATTACATCTTGTACCTGTGTAGTAGACAATTTCATTGATCTATGGTAGTTAGTATGGTAGTACCTGATGTTTATTCTGCCTCGTCTAGCGGTAATTACAATTACAGCGTTTATTACAGCGTCAATTACAGCGTTTGACGAGGTCCTGGGATCCATTCCCGGGTAACGCTGAAAAAATTATGTATCGGGTTTTTGTCTCAAGAAATTTTCCATTAGTCTAGTCTAGTCCGAACTTAGGGAGTTGATGGTGTTTCACCTCTTTGCTCTATAGAGTTCAAAATGCTGCCAATACAGCTCCTGATTTCTCCCCAGTCATGTCGCATTGCCATCCCATCGGATTGTGATAATCAAGGAATAGAAAATGCACCTGTGTTTGTGCACGTTTAAATTGTGCTATTCAAAAACTTCAAAATATTTTTATTCAATTAGACTTTTACAAGTACTTTTGAATCGTCAAAAGCATCTACCACTGGTTCGGAATGCTTTTCCTACCAGGAGAGCCAGGAAGAAACTCGGCGGTTGCTCTTTTCAAAGATTTTATATACAATATTATGCCAATTACAATATTGAGCTGCAGGTCAAATCCACGCTTTTCTATCATATCTCCACTGTATAGTGTATCCAAAATTCGGTCGGGAGGACATTACAGTTAGACATATTATTACACTCAGGAAACGCGTAAGCGCGCGTTTGCTGTGACGTCTTGTTTAGAGATTGCCGTCACGCGTTCTGTTTGTTGCGACCCCAAAAATTACACCCCTTTTGTTCAGTCGCCAACAAATCATCGTGTAAACCGAATTAGCTTCTAATATGCATTAGTGAGTTTTAGACAAATAGCCAAGTTATACCTGATATTCAATTATATGAATTTCCGGTGTACCTACTTACCTTGCATAATATTTTCTCTAACCCAATTATTTAATCCAATATAAAATATTATGAAACAAATATTGACATACATAATTCAAAAACTTCAATGAACTTCAATTAACTGCAGATGATTTCAATGACTTCTAGTCATTGGGTAATTTAAGAATATTTCCATGAATTGTTCTGAAATGTTAAGGGGGAAGGGGAAGATCTTTGTCCAGCAGTGGGATACTGTAACAAAACTAAATAAAACTAATCACAATCAAACAAGATATATGTTGAAAGAATCAAGCGGGAAGAACGGATTTTTTCGGGATAAAAAATAACCTATGTGTTAATCGTGGTATAATAAAGAAAACACACACACACATACACGCACACACACACACACACACACACACACAATCTTTCACCTTTATAATGTAAGTGTGATACACATCGTGACAAAAAGTTCTTAGTCAAAGTCAAAGTCAAAATCATTTATTCAAAGTAGGTACAATTGTACTCCTTATTACCAGGAGAAGTCTAAGCTCCATAGAATAAACACCATAATCTCCCTTAAAGAACTGAACGATGTGAGAAAAGACCCGGCTTGCAGCGCTTTTGCAAGAAATACTGTCGTGCTCAATAAATAAGGCACAAAAACTGGAGCACGGGGCGTCGAGCGCTTTATTTAGGCTTTCCATTAAATGGAATGAAATTCTTCAAGACGGCTTCCCAGCGCTGCTTCCTTCGCTACGAGCTACATAAGCTGTGAAACATTCAGTGCTTAACAGGGCTCTCTCCGTCACTCGCTTCATACAAACGTAGTTCCAATTTCATTTGAATATTAAGCAACCAAAGTCCATGAAATTTTGCAGACATATTCTAGAAACTCCATGAAATTTTGCAGACATATTCTAGAAACTAATATCTGTGTCTGTGGTGTTTTAGATTTTTCTAAAAATATGTAGTTTTAAAATTACAGGGGCTCAAAGATTTGTATGAAAATTTTTAAGACTGCGTAACTTTGAAACCGAATATTTTAACAGAAATCTGGAAAACCACAGACATAGATATTACTTTCTACAATATGTCTGCAAAATTTCATGGACTTTGGTTGCTTAATATTCAAATGAAATTGGAACTACGTTTGTATGAAGCGAGTGACAGAGAGAGCCCTCTTAAAGCGCTGCAGGAAACATCTATATACTGTACTTATACAGTACGCTGCCTATAATCTAGCGATTTTAATACAGTGCATCAAAGAATATCATGAGGAAAGCATGCCTCAGAGTTCTCCATTATGTTCTCAATGGTGAAATCTGCCAGCCAGCGTGATGGACTATGGTCTTAAAACCTTTCATCCTGAGAGTTGTGCACCGACGATGGGTTTGGTAATGTTTTCAAAAACATTTGAAGTTCAATTCGAAAACATAGTTTCGTTTGCGATTGGTTGGTGACTCAAAATGGTTAACGCTTATTGAATTTTTTTTTGTTATTTTTGCATGATTTTATATGGGATTACGTAACAGAGAGAACCTTATACTGTGTGATTTAATACGACGGAATCACTAAAATATCGGAAATTGGTAAATTCACAAATTAGCAAAGTTATTTCACCAAAAGCCGGAATTTTCGCGTAATTGATACTATTGATTTTACGTTCCAAAGCTGTGAAGAATAGGTAAATAATAGACATTCATTAAGTTGTTTTGATTTTATGCCTACGCAAGTCTTGACGTGGAACGCGAGCGCTTAGTATCACGACTTCAAATAGAGCAAGATTATAAGATATCCTTATTAGTCCTATCCTTATCCTTAGTTTTATCCTTAATAGTTCCTGCAATTCAACGCTACACAACGTGCGGATTTTTTTTTGTGTAATTCTCAACAGCTTTCGGCTGCTCAAAAATATCAAAATATTATTTAAGTAGAATAATTAAATAACCGCAATCAATGATCTATATAGAATATTTATTATGCTGCAATCAATTGTAAGTTTTACAAAGAAAACACAGCAATTCTATTTATAACTTTACTAATAAATGATTATTATAAACAAGGTATCATAATATTGTAGATGACGGGGACTTACCATGATTAATACTATATAAAATCATTAGTTTACTTAAGAAATAGTGTAAATATATTCATGTAGGCAGTAAAACAAATCGAAAATTATTTCAGTCACATCTGCAACTATTTCATAATCTATGCCATAATCCTAGCATGTAAAATCAATCGAGCATGCAAATCTCCAAACATATCCGATCAGTTTAGATTACTATTAGATAGATTGTTTGCTATTTTGATAATAACTGGGCCACTTATTACATTAATATTAATCTTCACGGTAATTTGTGTGAACAATTCGGAATTAATGTATGTAAACTAATTATACAGTGTATGCCTCGTAAATAATAAATGAAATAACAATATGAAAGTTATTATTAATTATGTATGCACTGCTGTGAAATTGTTTTTCAGATTTTGCCTGTATTTTTGCAGTTCATAAGCTTCGGAGATGAGAAAACTAGAAATTTGGATGTTAGTGTATACATACATAATATGACATACCTTATGTGTAGGATACATTCGTTAAAGAATCGGAAACTTTACGAACTTTTGCAAGATTAGTGGAAAAATGTATTTTTTATATCTTAAAAAAGACTGGCCAATAGCGAGTCAAACTCGCGCACCAATTGCTCCGTCGTATTATTTTTTTGACATTCTGCATGATAAATCAAAAAATATCAAATGTCAAAATAAATAATAATCTTTTTTAGAATGTGCAGGTAAAGACCTTTCATATTATACCCCATTTGGTACATATAATCTTACTTTGACAGTTGAAAAAACTAATTATTTGTTCATGAACACATTTTAAAAGTCAAAAGTGTTTTGTGATGTAACCACAAATTCATGATTTTTCCCCTTAAGCGTGCTTTATGACCTATCTACCTACCAAATTTCACGATAATAGATCAACGGGAAGTAACCTATAGGTTTCTTCACAGACACGACAGACATACAGATAACGAAGTGATCCTATTAGGGTTCCTTTTTTCCTTTTGAGGTGCGGACAATGGAGTAGCTGCCATATTTTAACAACGCCTTGTAAATTAAGGCGCAGGTCAAGCCCTTAATAAAAAAAAGTTGAAAAAACTATAACCCGACTACGTAAAAAATGAGACAACTTGAACCCGACTTGGTACAAGTAAAATAAACTAAAAAGAAAGAAACAAGATTGTGCTTAGTACTATTATCGTCTTGATTGAGATTCAATACAAAGGCCGTGGTCGTGCGTTGTCGACAGCGTATGTCTTATCCTTGATTGACGGCATTCCCAGTGATTTTATTTGTCTACCAAATTAGAATATTTTCTTTTTGCTGTCGACAACGCACAACCACGGCCTCATTCATCAAAATCGGCCCAGTAGTTTAGGCGCTACGGTGGAACACAGAATCTGGATACAAATATACATACATATTTACATATTTACATATATACATACATACATACATACATAGACTGCTAAAATCATAACCCTTCCTTTCGGCTTTGCCGTAGTCGGGTAAAAATACGAACTTCGGGCGACGAAAAGTTGCTAAGCGACAATTAAAATTTTACGAATCTCAACGACAGCTTTTACGTCTTTAACAACTCCCGAGGGCCACTACAGTCCTTGACCCGACTCAGGTTTTGTAATTTTTCTTAGAACCCTTTATTCCCGTTTACATTATTAGCTTTTTATGTTTTGAGTCTGAAATGAGGAGACCCTTAGGAGAACTAGAAGAGCTAGCGCGCACCAACTTTTTTCCGTAAAATCTGAGAACTATAGGACTAGATAGCTTTTATAGCTAAACTAGCTGACGCCCGCGACTTCGTCCGCGTGGATTTAGGTTTTTCGAAATCCCGTGGGAACTCTTTGGTTTTCCGGGATAAAAAGTAGCCTATGTGCTAATCCAGGATATTATCTATCTCCATTCCGAATTTCAGCCAAATCTGTCCAATGGTATTTGCGTGAAGGAGTAACAAACACACACACACACACACACACACACACACACAAACTTTCTCCTTTATAATATTAGTTAGGCTTGCGCTTAATGACAATCATGTCTGAGAAACAGAACAATGATGAGATCTAGGTTGTCTAGAAGATGCTTATTCACTTTTGACTTGAGTGTATTCAAATTACACTTAGCAGGAAACACGGACGCCGTCAGTCAGTTAGTTGACTCCAACAAATGTCAGTAGAAAGGTAAAAGACGAGCATGTATCCGCTTAGGATTCCCGCATCACTGTGATATCGTCCCGCGCTAACAAGTTGCAAATATTTGCGTTTGCTTCGTTACGATACGCACTGGCTGATCTGTTGTTAAAACAAAATGGAAATTGGATTGTTTGTTATATCACACTAGCTCATGCCCGCGACTTCGTCCGCGTGGACAATAAATGAAGAACTAAATTTCAAATCACTATTTTACACATTAAAAGTTTGGACTCGCTCACGGAGGGTTCCGTACCATCATACAAGAAATAACACTTTTTAGAATTCCGAACCCGTACCTCAAAAGGAAAAACGGAACCCTTATAAGATAGGTTGTCTGTCTGTCCATCCGTCGTGTTTGTCAAGAAATGGGCATTTCATGGCAGCCATTTTGAAATTTTTACAGCCAGACAGACAGACGGACGGACAGACTAGTAATAGGGTCTCATTGGTACCCGTTGGAACCCTAATAAAGAGGTACAAAATGTACGATTTAGTTACATCCACGCAATAAATATTATTAGGGCAGGTATAATTCTATTTCATAGCCACCTAGCATTGTAGGTCATACCCCGACGTTACTGTTAGACGGACCGCGCCCCCGGGAAATTACCACCGGTAAACGAAAATTGAATTCTAAAACAACTGTTATCATTATCTGCCTATTTTTCATAGTTATATTATTATGTTTGTTTTTTGTTATCCTAATTTTTATGAGGCACTAGAGGATGCCCGCGACTTCGTCCACGTGGATTTAGGTTTTTAAGGATCCCGTGGGAACTGTTTGATTTTCTGGGATAAAAAGTTGCCAATGTCAATTACAAGGATGCAAGCTACCTCGGTACCAAATATCATACAAGTCGGTTAAGCGGATGGGTTTCTAGGAATCCCGCGGAAACTGTTTAATTTTCCGGTATAAAAAGTAGCCTATGTCCGTCCCCGGGATATAAGATAACTTTGTACCAAATTTCGTCAGAATCGGTTAAACTTTGGGCCGTGAAAAGGTAGCAGACAGACAGACAGACATACTTTCGCATTTATAATATTAGTATGGATTTGTCACGGACACCCAGCACTATTACAATCTAATTTACATCATCAAATGCAAGAAATTCAACTGAAGAGATATTATTATTGCCGAAAATATTTCAATAATATCGTTTTAAAATTTTCTGTTGACGGTATACTGGAAAATGCGAATTTCTTTGCTTTCACGGTGAAAGAAAAACAGTTAGGATACCGGGATGCCTGAAAGTTTTCCATAGTATTAACAAAGGTGTGTAACGTCTGCCCATCCGCACTCGGCCAGCGTGGTAGACTATGGTCAAACCCTTCTCACTATGAGAGGTGACTAGTTCTTAGTAGTGAGCTGGCAATGGGTTGAGAAATTCATTGGTAGTATAACAATATTAATAAGAACAGAAAGAAAAGATAAAGCACAAAGCTATTAAAGATAAGTAAGATTTTATGGATGTAAACTGTTTAAAAATAATAACCGATTAAACAGGATACAAAAGATAATGGAAGCGTCACGGATTTGAATACAGAGTGTAACCAAAAAATGAAAAAATATTGTCTGAAAATCTGTATTAAACATATTGCAGATAAAACATCTGACTGACGCTAGAAGTACACGAACGTAGTGTAAATAGACCACTCGGAGTCAATGACGCGTCGTAGTTAGGGCATTGGCCCGAGTTTTGCACGCTATACATTGCGGGTTTGAAAAATACTAAATCACGTCTTAAACTGCAAGAAAATGCAAATGGTTATTGGCATTGGATTGTATGTAGGTAGTGTATAATAACATACTTTTACTAGCGTTACTAGTTGCTAGGTTACACTCTGTATAACTTCTGACTAACTGACTTCGAGTGACCTATTTACGGAACGTTCGGTGACCTATAGCGTCAGTCAGATGTTCTATTTGCAATATATTGTGAACTTTGGTTTATGTAACGTTTTGGTTACACACCCTGTATATAAAAGACAAATTAATGGAAAGTCACGTAGGGTCTTTAACACAACGCGCTATCGCGGTGAAGGTGGTTGATCAAAGTAATAAGATACCTTTAGAAAATTAAACGCGGTACCTTTTCTTACCTTTTTCTTTTAAATCTTAAGTAGAAATCTTAAAAATGGGATAGATGTTTCTTTTGTTTTTTTAACTACATTCAAAAAGTAGAAGGTCCACAATTCAACTGGTATTATAAGTGATAGGAATATCTACTGGATTTGAAATAAGTGTTTCAAAAGCGGCCCGAATAATAAAAGCAAAAATTATAGTTTGACCTTATTTCAAATAAGTCTTGACTTATTGATCAGGTGTTAAGTTTCATTTTAGAATAAATATTTTGTTCTCATTTTAAAAAACCTGGCCACTTGAGCGATATTATCTACATCGATGATTATCATTTCGTTCGTGATCGGTCATATTCTATACCTACTATTCTATATTAATGGGTATAAGTAATATAATATTATTTTATGAAGACAAATGTAAATTAAAAATTTATAACACCCTTGACAAGTGAAGGTTACAGTAACTAGAAAAGAGCTGATAACTTTCAAACGGCTAAACCGATTTTCTTGGATTATAGCTAAGAACACTCTCGATCAAGCCACCTTTCTAGCAAAAAAAAAAACTAAATAAAAATCGGTTCATTAGATTAGGAGCTACGATGCCACAGACAGATACACAGATACACACGTCTAACTTATAACACCCCTCTTTTTGGGTCGGGGGTTAAAAATAAGATTTCATCTTTAATCAATTTATCATTCTTAATTGACAAAAAGTCATTATATTATAAAATCAACAGTCAGAGTGTGAGAGAAGTGAGTAATATATTTCATAGGTTCTTCTAGTAGTAGTTGGCACAGGCTAACACACAAACACCACTCTACATTTGATTTCTCAGAAAATAGGTGACGTCTGGTATCCTGGGTGTCCTGGTGTCTGGTGTCCATATCAAACGCATAATTTCTCCAATACTACGAAAACCCTTTCGAAAATTGATAATTCCAAAAATCCTGTAAGAGATATTCAAACGGCCCTACATGTTAATAAACTGAGGTACAGTTTAATTAAAGTTATAAAGTAGGAAGTACCGCGTGCGACACTGTAATGAAATTTTATGCGACACTTGCCCTCAGCTAACGAGAAATGAGGTTTGCATATTACCTGCCTAAAATTACTAGAATAATAGGCTATTTGACTAATTTTTAGGGTTCTGTATCTCAAAAGGAGAAACGGAATCCTTATACTAGGACATTAGGGCAAGTTTCATATAACGTAGTTTATAACTATAACAATCACGTTTGACATTCTGCTTTTATTATAGTTTTCAATATCAACAATGTGCTTTATTAATTCTGAGCTCATAACAAAATAATCTTTAACAAACAAAAAGCGATCCGAAATAGCGCGGTATGAAATATTAAAATTTAATTCAGACCCACCTTCGGGTTGCCCGTAAATAATTCCGGGAACAACCGGGGTATAATGGATCATATGTGTAAACCTTGGGCTTTTATTTCTCTAGCAATAAAGACTAAAATTGAATAACAGATCAACATGCGAGTCTGCATAAATTACGCCGTCGGGTCTGACCTACCCCCTAATTCGTATAATTAATCTACTTCTAAGTAATTCCTTGCGGTGTAGAAGCACTTAGGATAACTTATGGTATGTACTGCTGAATCTAATATTGAGGGACTTTAGGAACAATAATCTTGGTGTTCGTAATAAGAGAGATTTAATTATGAATGTAGGAAAGCGCTCTTGAGAGAGCTTTTGCTAGCGGTTTCGAATATTGAAGTCTATTTTGTACTGTTTTCGTGTACGTGAGGTGGTTTTTTTTAATAAAAATAGCGAGCAAATGAGCAGGCTTGTCACCTGATGTTTAGTGATTACCGCCGCCCAGAACATTTGCAGTAGGTACCAGAGGAGCCGCCAATGCGTTACCGGCCTTTCAGGAATCTGTTGCTTCGCCCCTAATGGAGGGTAAGACCCCCAACGCAAAGAGCTATAAGTTTGACCGACTTATCTGTCTGAGTGTTGGTAGGTATGTCTATCTGTGGCATCATAGACCTCAAACAGATGGACCGATTTAAATGCGGTTTTTTAATGTGAAAGCGGGCTTTGGTTGATAGTGTGATAAAAATCTGTTTAGCCATCTAAAAAATGTCAGATCTTTTCCCTGGTGTAAACACTATTTTTTACAGCAACTGTTCTAAAACTCCAAGAAATTCGAAAGAAGATGAAATAAGCAAGCCATCGCATAAAACTAAACAAGCTAGCAACTACAAACAACATACGTTTGAGAAATTTTAAAAATTTTCTTCCCTACATATTGCCCGCAAACTATTGAGAAGTTCTCCGTTACCGACCATCGATATACTAAACCCTAAGACACGTACAGTATCATAATATAATAAATGTAGCAAAAATAGGAAGTAAAGGTCAAAATTCGTTTTATTAAATAATATATCAATTATTAACATGACCAAGCGCTTCAATTTCAATTAGGCACAAAAGAAAATTGAAATCATGATAGTTACATCAAAATAAATGATTTTCCAGCTCTCGAGTCCCCTTTTCGAAATTTCCTCAAAAAGATTTGGATTGTTTACTTTATCGATATCAATATCATCAATTTATTGTGCCTCGATTTTTTGTGTTTTGTAATTTTTTTAGACCCCTTAGGAGTTAAATTTCTGAAGGATAATGTATCGCTGCGTGTTTTATATCAACGGTGGCGCAATATAAAACTTTTCTCTTGTCGTAAACGGCAGATATTGGCCAATCCGAAAATATGAGATATCTGCAATATGTCCCGTATATTACTTCTTCCTGTATCAAATATTAGCAAAGAAAAGAAAGAAATGAAGGAAAAAAGATACCATTATTGGTAATTAGCGACCCGCCCCGGCTTCGCACGGGTGGACATTTATTTTTATATTTTCCGGAATAAAAATATATAGCCTATTCGGAAGAATCCCTCTAAGTAATGGTAAAAGAAATTTTGAAATCGGTCCAGTAGTTTTTGAGCCTATTCAATACAAACATACAAAAATACAAAGGGTTCCACTTTATAATATTAGTATAGATGTGTGTCACTATCCAGCTAACTTTAGCTATAAGCCAAGTAAGAATAAAATACACCCAGCAAAAAATTAATTTATTTAAGTGAAAATAATGTTTTTGTTGTTTTTTTCAGTTACATGATTTACACAATCTAATATTAGACAGTGCTACGTGAATGTCACAAAATCCGAGTTGTGAAACACGTAAATTATGCGTAATAAAGAGAACGAACGGTGTGGATGATAGGCTAAGAGCTGGCGCACAATTTACCATTCAAAACAAAATTTATATTCAAGGAACCAATTGCTTTATTTGCTATCCGCTGATACAGACAAGTCTGTGTGGTGCGACATACAGCATGCGATATGCACCACTCGCCCTCCCACTGCTAAATATACAGGAAAAGCCAGCCATCGAGCAAGCAGTACGCACCAACACCACACAAATCCCCTAAAATCGTATAACCGAACCGGGATAACCTAATCGTAGGTATAACTGGTAATGTGTGGCACAGCTTTCAAAAATAAAAGTTTTTTCATTCTTTCCAAACGTACCCAACACACGATGCGCTGCAACACCCACCCACAAACTATTATTATGACTTTGCGTAAAATGCTCAGCCCAAATCCTTGGGTATTATCAAAACGTTGGAAGTTGGTACAGAGGCTTTCTTTATAATGTAGACAAGCTGGGCTCCTATAGGAGCGACGCTGTTGGACGGTTCCTAGTATACAATAATCCAAAACCAAAGAGCCCAAAAATACTGAAAAAATATTTTTTGAGACTTTTCTCTAAACTCTAAAGGTTTAAAAAAATCGGATGTAGAAATATTTCATCAGCTCTTCGACAGTACTTTGCTGAAAGCCTTTATTTCATACAATCTCTTGAAACACTCACGTACTAAGGATTCGCAATTTGATAACACCATTGTGCGATATGAAAGGGAATCACTCATTCTCCATTATTCAGATTTAAATTCGAAATAATTATTCATTGTTCATTATTCAAATTATACTGTGAAGCAGCCCCCGTTATTATCACCTCTTTTCATAATAAACAATGTTACAAATTACAATAAATTACAATGGTAATATCTTTATCTTTCTGTCATCCGGCCTTATCCTGTAAGATTTTGAAAGTCTACATTATACCTACTCATAGTGATTACAGCATTAGGGTGCCTATCCACTAGAGCAAAGTGGAGCGTAAATGTGTTAAGTAGACTAATAAGATTACAAGCTGATGCCATGGATTAAGGTTTTTGAAATCCTTTGATTTTCTGGGATAAAAGTAGCCTATGTTATTTTCCAAGTCTCGAGTTATATCCATGCAAAAAATTACGCCAATCCGTTACACGTTACGGAGTGATTATAAAGAATAAACTAACTAACCAATATACCAACAAACACACATTCGCATTTGTGGATAGTGATTTTAACACATACATTATATCTTATACATTAACAATCCTACATAATATTGTAGATTGTATTAAACATACCAATTTTATTACAATATGAACTCTCAAAAATCTGATTGGTCGACTAAACTTATCTCCGCTTTGTTTCGCTTCAGATTTGTACCATAAAGATGCATTTTCACTGAAGCAGTTTAAATCTGAGAAATAATATGTTTTTTTTTTTATTTAATTGAATAATATTTAAATGAGAACCAAACTACTGTATGGAATATAGAGATTTTCCTTAAAAATCTACTATCGGAATCTTTCAATCTAGCTTATTTTGATAAGTATGTATAGTATTACTAGATGTTTTGTGAGATTACTTTTTTTATTTTATTGAATAATCACACTAATATTATATAGGCGAAAGTTTGTATGTGTGTGTGTGTGTGTGTGTGTGTGTGTGTGTGTGTGTGTGTGTGTATGTTTATTACTCCTTCACGCAAAAACTACTGGACGTATTTGGCTGAAATTTGGAATGGAGATAGATAATATCCAGGATTAGCACATAGGCTACTTTTTATCCCGGAAAATCGAAGAGTTCCCACGGGATTTCGAAAAACCTAAATCCACGCGGGCGAAGTCGCGGGCATCGGCTAGTATTTAAATGAGAACCAAACCTTTGTATGGATGGAGTTTCCCTTAAAAATTCACAATCGGAATCTTTCAATCTAGCGTATTTTGATAAGTATGTATAGTATTTAGTATAGTATGTATTCAAATTCAAATTCAAATTCATATTATTTTTATTCAATTAAACTTTTACAAGTGCTTTTGAATCGTCAAAATAATCTACCACTGGTTCGGAATGCTGTTCCTACCGAGAAGAACCAGCAAGAAACTATATAGTAGTATATTAGTATAGTTTTAGTATTACTGGGTGTTTTGTGAGATTACGCTCTAGTCCGTGTGGGAATGCGGTCGGGACTCGGGAATCCCCCGGGATTGCTGCAGCGGTATGTTGCGCTGGCTTGCACAGCCAGGCATCCAATGCGTTAACTGCTAAGCTTTCCGTTTAACGAAAACCATGCACGGTTAGTTTTGTTTTTCATGATTAGATTATAACATGGAACCTAAACCTTGATTCGCCGTGGAGTCTACATCTCCTGAGGATGCTCCGGTGTCCAGAGTGAGCGGGCGTAGGTACGTTGAGTGTTTTAGATAACATTATGTAGGTATGGTGTTGTTCGTATGTATTGCTTGCTTTTCCTGCTTTTTAACCCCCGCCCCAAAAAGAGGGGTGTTATAAGTTTGACGTGTGTATCTGTGTATCTGTTTGTGGCATCGTAGCGCCTAAACGAATGAACCGATTTGAATTTACTTTTTTTTTGTTTGAAAGGTGGCTTGATCGAGAGTGTTCTTAGCTATAATCCAATAAAATCAGTTCAGCCGTTTGAAAGTTATCAGCTCTTTTCTAGTTACTGTAACCTTCACTTGTCGGGGGTGTTATAAATTTTTAATTTACACTTGTAAATAGTAAGAAGGTTAGCAGTGCACATCGCATGCTCACATTGTACCATACAATGTGTCTGTTTTGGCGGATTAAAACATACTAAGCTCACGGATTTATATACAAATCTTACCTGAGTAACTTTAAAACTAGATATTTGTACAAAAATCTGGGAAACCACAGACACAGATATTAGTAACTAGAACGTGGCTACAAAATTTAATTGAGTTTGATTGATTTATATTTCAATAAAAACCAAACTACGTTTGTATGGGGAGCGCGCTAGGGAAACTTCTCTTAAAAGTTATGCAGTCGAGCCGTATATTAAGAGATCTGGAAGCCCACTGCATTACTATCCACAAAAACCCCTACGATTTGGAAAGGGTCACGACTCTCAGCACTGAAGAATACGACACAGACAGAAACTTTTTCTATGCAGTTGTTTTTGTTCGGTTAAAATGTCGTACTGTAAAAATGGAAACAAAGCTCCGTTGATTCGAATAGCAATGGGCATACTTACTGTAATTTCCTCGGGGAGTCTGTCCATCTGATATTATGATGAATCTGCGATGCATGTAGATCCCGATTCTTTTCCAGTGTATTTTGTTTTAGTTATATATCTATACCACTTATCTAAGTTAATTTCACGAAAAGGAAAGATTTGTTTGTTTGTCACACTTCACACTAATATTATAAAGGCGAAAGTTTGTATGTGTGTGTGTGTGTGTGTATGTTTGTTACTCCTTCACGCAAAAACTACTGGACGGATTACGCTGAAATTCGGAATGGAGATAGATAATATCCTGGATTAGCACATAGGCTACTTTTTATCCCGGAAAACCAAAGAGTTCCCACGGGATTTCGAAAAACCTAAATCCACGCGGACGAAGTCGCGGGCGTCAGCTAGTATTCGATAAACATGTGATAAACTGTGTAACTACTGAACAGATTTTAATAATTATTTCACCAATAAAAAACTTCTTTATCCAGAAGTAACACAGGGTATAACAATATATTATAACTTGCTTATGCTCGCGACTTCGTCTATGTGGACTACACAAATTTCAACCCCCTATTTTACCCTTTTAGGGGTTGAATTACCAAAAATCCTTTCCTTATAAAAAAAAAATCCTTATAATAGCTTTCTGCATGCCAAGCAGCCTGATCCGTCAGTAGTTTGGACATTAAGAACAAATAAGTATTATTTTTTTCTACATCCACGAGTTTGAATTAGGTATGCCTTGATAGATCAGTCAGTCAGTCAGTCAACTCTTCCTTTTATATATTTAGAAATCTACAAAACTCAAACCCTAATTCCCGGTCATAAAGCATAACATATTCTGTGAAACCTACTGCGTTATACCTAACTTACGTAGACTCTAAACTTAACCGTTTAGTAGCTTTCGCTTCATACACGAATCATATCGTAGTCTATTATAAAGGTAAGAAACTTGAAACATGAACTAAGTACCGGGGGATGAAAAGGTATCCATCCCCTTACCAACGGTTCTCGAAATAATATTTTCTCAAATAAATTGAGTTCGCAAGTTGCTTTTTGACCGAAGCGAGGTCTACTTGAGTAAAATTGCACTTCTCCATCTGTCCGTCCGTCTGTCAGCCTTATAACTTCTGAATTACTGAACGTGAATACTTCAAATATAACATAATTTGTAAGTAAACTGATGGGCTTCAGCATATTACATAAAAAATATAAAAACCTTTATTTCAGGGAAGTTCGCATACAAAATAGGGGGCTTTAAAGTGAAGATTATATATACATTATACATAGTACATATATGTCAAAAACGGCTACATATTAGAAACTGAAACTTGTGTATAATTTCAGTTATATCGTGTACTTCAACAACAAATACTAAAATTAGATAAATATTATGAAGAATGAAATTATTTGATTTTTAATTGGGATCAGTATTTATAACATAACAGTTTTTGATATATCGTACAAAATGTCACGGAACCCGCGGTGCGCGAGTCTGACTCGCACTTGTTCGGTTATATTTGTTTCTTTAATTTATAATTTAGTATATTTTGTTAGAATAACTAGGGTACCATAGTAGTGGTCCCTGTAAAGTTTCTCTATGGCTTAGTGCCCTCACTCGGCTTAGCTTCTTATCTCTCGGTGAAGGTGAATCCCTATTTCCTACATCTGCCGCCGCTGTATCCGACCGTTCATAGAATAGAATATATTTATAGAATAGAATATATTTTTATTCAAGTAAACTTTTACAAGTGCTTTTGAATCGTCAAAATAATAATTTGCCACTGGTTCGGAATGGCGTTCCTACCGAGAACAACCAGCAAGAAACTCGGTGGTTGCTCTTTTCAAATGTTCATTCATGTTCATTTCTCAATTTCAATAATATTGTGCCATACCTAGGTACTATACAAGCAATTGCAGCCCCGCGCATTTATAGGATAACTTTGTTGTCTGTCTGTCTGTCCGTCCGTCTGTCCGTCTGCCGTGTCTGTCAAGAAAACCTGTCGGGTGCTTTCCGTTGACCTAGAATCATGAAAGGCCTATCCACCTGGTAGGTCTTACAGCATACTCATAAGTAAATGAAACATCCGAGAACCGTGAAGTTTTGGATACATAAAAAAAAATTAAAATGTGTTCCTGAACAAATAATTAGTATGTATTTTCAATTTTCAATATAAGTTAACATATATTAAATACGGTATCATATCAAAGGGCTTTTTTATGCATAATAGATTTTGATTTATCGTGCAAAATGTCGAAAAAATATCCGAGTACGGAACCCTCGGCGCGCGAGTCTGACTAGCACTTGGCTGGTTTTTAATTAACGCTCTAAGCGCGATTCCTGAAGAGTACACAACAACAAAAAATAATTAATTACTAACAAGATACCTTAAACAAAGAGGAACTGAACTGGAAAAAATCGCAATTTAATAGACATGGAAATGGATTTCGCTTCCGGCCGCGAAATAATTAGCGTTAAAATTAGCTTGCCGTTTTGTTGTCGGATTTTGTTTACACCCTTATTTTTCTGTAGCCACAAAACACTCGCTTGAATAAATAAACGGATCTGATTTATCTTGCAAAATGTCAGAAAAAATACCCGACTACGGAACCTTCGGTGCACGAGTCTGACTCGAAATTAGCTGGTTTTTTGTTCTTGTTTCCGTTAAAGTAGTAGATAAATGCCCGATACCTCAAATTATAACGAATTCTTTCTTAATAGCCTATATTGAAATACATTGTTATAACTACACCCGAAGCCACGCCGAGGACCATTTGCGGGATTTGACAACAGAATAAATAAGGATCCATACTCGTGCACTTACTATGACCCCAGATTTGAACGGAAGATCTGGTTGCCTCCGAAAGTGAAGTTTCAATCTCACGTAAGTAAATGTGAAAATGTGTTTGTTTGTCGGTCTGCTTTTCAATCACGTCACAGCGGAGCAACGTATCAACGTAATTTCTAACCCCCGATCCAAAAAGAGGGGTGTTATAAGTTTGACTTGTTTGTCTGTGGCATCATAGCTCCTAAACTAATGAACCGGTTTTAATTTAGTTTTTTTTTGTTTGAAAGGTGGTTTGATCGAGAGTGTTCTTAGCTATAATCCAAGAAAATCGGTTCAGCCGTTTGAAAGTTATCAGCTCTTTTCTAGTCACTGTAACCTTCACTTGTCGGGAGTCATATAAATTTTTAATTTACACTTGTTATATCTTGTATTCAGATGCAGTATCAGGTATGCAGTACTTAATCGTATTTTTAAAGTTTTACCCATTCCAAACATGCATGAATACCAACGTAACCACGCGTTAAACTTGTAGAATTTAAACTTTAAAGTTAACCAAGTTTCGTGTTTTGGAACTCACATCAATCATAGCACGCAGAGTTGGGAAAATGGGAAGTTACAAAAGTAGCAGCGTAGGTGTATTGGGAACGTGAAACCTGGAAATTACTTAAATTTTCATATCTGGCGTATTAAAGTAGCAAGTAAGTCGTATTTTTTTAAACTACTAGCCGATGCCCGCGACTTCGCCCGCGTGGATTTAGGTTTTTTGAAATCCCGTGGGAACTCTTTGATTTTCCGGGATAAAAAGTAGCCTATGTGCTAATCCAGGATATTATCTATCTACATTCTAAATTTCAGCCAAATCCGTCCAGTAGTTTTTGCGTGAAGGAGTAACAAACATACACACACACACACACACATACACATACAAACTGTCGCCTTTATAATATTAGTGTGATACACGCTTGCACTTGACTGCAATTACACCAAATAGGTATGATAAAGCCTAAGGTTGAAGGTACATACGTACGTATTCAATCTCCCATTAAATGTACCAATATTATAATAGCTAGGGGGGAAAACGGAAGCTGGAAGGAACTTTATCCTCTTAGTAAATACCCCCTAAGTTTTTTATTTTAAATCTTACAAATTATTATATTTTCATATCGATTTCATAACGTGGTTGGTAGGAATATTAAATATTTTATTTTAATAACGTTTATAAATATTTATAAAAATATCAATATTTGTGAATATAATATTTTTTAATAATAATATTATTAAATAATATTCTACATGCGAAAATGTGTCTATCTGACACATTTTCGCCTGACTGCTAACTTTTCACGGGCCATCCGTTTATCGTCGGACGAAATTTTGACGGACCCAAAAAGAGGGGTGTTATAAGTTTGACGTGTGTATCTGTGTATCTGTCTGTGGTATCGTAGCTCCTAAGCTTATGAAGCGATTTTAATTTAGTATTTTTTGTTTGAAGGTGGTTTGATCGAGTGTTCTTAGCTATAATCCAAGAAAATCGGTTCAGCCGTTTGAAAGTTATCAGCTCTTTTCTAGTTACTGTAACCTTCACTTGTCGGGGGTGTTATAAATTTTTAATTTACACTTGTTATCTTGTAAAATCAAAGAGCTCTCAAGGGGTTTAAAAATGCTTAAATCCACGCAGATGAAGTCGTGGGCATAGCATAGTTCTAAATAAACGGGCTCAGGTATCCTATTTAGTATTTGTAACTGTATTCCAGACGCTCACGTTAGTGTTTAATATTTTAACAATACCTATATATGGTTCAAAGAAGCTCGCTGAAATCTGTAAGACGATACTTATAACAAGAGCTTTACTCAGAACATTAGAAGCTTTCATAGCCTAAATAAATACGTGCGTACTGAAAATTATTCAGAAACTTTCAACTGCGATTTTACCTGGTAGTTAAATAAAATGATGCAGTCTAAGATGTAACCGGACTATGCAAAGGGTTGTAGGGTTAAATCTTGTTCATGCCTTTGTTTCGTAGCAGAGCTACAACTTTTACGTAGGTAATGACTGCTACGGTGTAACAGGAAGGCTTGGCTCTACGGCTTTGCCGGTAGGCATTGATCTGTAGCAAATTGCTGTCGCGGGTAGGGCATAAAAACTAGCCATACTTTGCAATTAGGCATTGTAAGGTCTACATCTCCTGAGGATGCTCCGGTGTTGGGGCGAAACGTGCGTCGAGTGGTTTTGGGATTTGTGTGGTGATGCGTGGTGGTGGTGCAAATTGCTTGCTTGGTGGCTGGCTTTTCCTGCATGTTTATCAGTGGGAGGGCAGGTGGTGCACATCGCATGTGCTGCATGTTGCACCATACAGATTTGTTTGGTTTAGCGGATTATAGCAAATTAAGCTTTTGGTTCCTTGTAAACCACACTTACGCTGTCACTAATCTATTAATAAATTAAAAACTGCGAAACAATTTTGTCATTTTACCATTATCTAGATAGGATTTGTTTTTTTAATTTCCGTAATTTCCAAACTACAAAATGCAATAATAACGAAATTATTTAGGTTACAACTAAATCACAGTGATGTCAATTCAAATTCAGCGGTTTGTTATTTAGGCACGAATGTATGTGGAAATACACGTATCTATATTTCACTAAAATACTTAAGGTTTTTTAACACACGTTAATCAACAGCTTATTATTAGTCTTTATATTTTTTTTGCCTTTTAGGTCTAGAAACTTGAGATCTGTAAGTTTCCTTTGTAGCGTAGATTTTGAGAAATCCCACCCGAGCGAAGCCGAGGCGAGTCGACTACTAATTATTTATTTATCTATCGACCACTACATACTATTACAAATTAAAGTCCCTCGCTGCGCTGAGTTCGTGTTTGTTCGGGCTTATCTCAGCCACTACTCTACGGATTTTCATACGATTTTGACCAATGAAAAGAAGACTTATCTAAGAAAGTAAGGTTATAATTTATGAATATTTAAGGTAAAATAAGTTTAAACTAAGAGAAACCCATTATTCATATAAATTTGGAGCGGGACGCATCTAGCGTGAGTGGTCGGCTCAGCATCGATTTAAAAACTTGCAGTTTAAAAGTAATAAGCAACTCTACCATGAGAAACCGAGGTGGGTTGCATCTACAGATGAGTGGTTACTTAGCATCGATTTGTTTTATCGTCTATTTCTTGTTTTTGTTTTATGATATTATTTAATTATACGTGTACCTATATAAATAAGTGTGTCAATTCAAAGAAATCGCCACATTCACGCTGCATTTGACAGTGCGTATGTTTTCACTAGTAGGCTTGCCAGTCACGTCTGCCCGCCGATACATAGCCCGCTGTGATTGCAGGAGTACGTCAATAATAATGTATAGATTTGGGAATAAGAGATAGGAAAATCCGGAATACAATGTGAGCTTCAAAGCCGTATGGAATTGGAGCAATTTTGGAGCAAAATGTCAAACGCGTGGTTAGAATTTTTGTGGTTGACAGCACAGTCAGTAATAGAAACAGAAAGATTTTTAACCGACTTCAAAAACGGAGGAAGATACTGATTTTAAAGTTTATGATGATGTATGGTGTGGCAGCGTGGTTAGGTACTCCAGTAAAACGCCACTCACATTTATGTTACACTAGCTGACGCCCGCGACTTCGTCCGCGTGGATTTAGGTTTTTCGAAATCCCGTGGGAACTCTTTGGTTTTCCGGGATAAAAAGTAGCCTATGTGCTAATTTAGGATATTATCTATCTCCATTCCGAATTTCAGCCAAATCCGTCCAGTAGTTTTTGCGTGAAGGAGTAACAAACATACACACACACACACACACACACACACACACACACACACATACAAACTTTCGCCTTTATAATATTAGTGTGATTTATATTCACAAGATATATTATGACTTCGTCTGTGTAAGCGTTTGCTAGCGCGCGTGTGGTGTCTTTTTGGAGCGTTTTTTTTTTGTTAAAAGTGGCCGGTTTTTGTGTTTCACTGATGTTTTTTGGGGTTGGAACCATGCTGGAACTGACTAGGAAGCGCTCTAAGGGGACGCCGCGCGTGTGTCTGCGAGCGCCGTCACAGACGAAGTCCATACTTATCTATCCCTAACGTGTAAATAACTACAAACTTGACATTGGCTAATTTTTGTAAAGCCAGACGAGAGAAAAAAAAAGATAAGTATATTATTTATAATAAGTATATTCTGTATTTATATCAATGATTCGACCAGACGAGGTATATTCCTCGTTCTGATGCGTAACGTAAAAGGGCTTCTGGAACACGTCACTCAACAGTGGTTGATGAGGATCTCGGGGAAAATGAGGCTCTTGGAGGTCCACTAGAGCTGGATTCACAACTCGTTTCAAAATTGATTTGTTTGTTCTAACTGTATAAATTCATATAAATTATTAATTATTTGTATTCAAATAAATTATTAGTAGTCTGCCAACCAGCCAATGTCATCGGCGAGTAGAGGTTGAGTAGAGATATGGATTTTCGTAGAAGGTCCACCTAAGTGAAGTCACCGTTATCATCAAGTACCTATGTAGTCGCTGGACTCGAGTGGTGCAAGACTTATGAAGACCCTACAAGAGACCAATGTCCAGCATTGGACATCTATCGGTTGATACTGAACTCAAAAAAAAGTTCAAAAGCACCCGTGTAAGTAAACTACGTTGAATAAATAGACGATAATGGTAATTTTATTGGTCCTTAGCACCTAAGCGCTGTAAATTCCGCTAAAATCCACAACCAGCAGAACTGCTGCACGGTGGAGATTTTATCTGGAATTAATTACGGTCCCTGTTTAGAGTAAACGCTATTAAGATAGCAGCATAACTCAAGAAAGGGTTTACGCACACGAAAGACTTACAAGAGACTTTTTTAAATAATATAAACTGCAAAATTGCAGTCATACCAAACAGTAAGATGATGATGCAGCCAGGTGGAGCGCACCTGCCTTAAAGATTTATTTTGAAGGTTATCCAATAATGTAGTTGGCTTGTACCTATTTTCACATAAATGCCCAAAAAAAGGAAAGTAATATTTTTAGGGTTCACGTATATAATGTAAAGTGTGTATGTGAGTTTCTTTATTCCACCATAACTTCTAAATGCCTGAACAAATTTGGATGTGTGGAGTATTGTTAGAATCAAATCCTGAATGACACTGGCTATAATTATCTGGCAGAATAATTTTGTGTGGTACAACGTGGAGCATGCACTACGCGCTGCCTGCCCTCCTGCTACTACACATGCAGTAAAGCAATACGCACCAATACCACACAACACGAAATATACTCTTTGATGTGCCGGCCACATTAACGGCCAACAACGCGATGTTCAACGGCGTTTACCATTAGCCGTAGATGTATCCACGATCATCGTACAACGGCATTTCCAATGTCGTTTGGCGTTACACAATTCAACCCCAATTCAATTGGCAGTAGGCGTTAACCGTTCAAGTGTGGTCACTCAGTTTAACGCGTTGACTATTGCGATAATTATGGCGTTGTTGGACATTAACGTTAACGGTAATGTGGCCGCACCATAAGACACATTCTACGCACGTTTCACGACACCAAATCATTCTTATGACCCACCATACCCTGATGTCTCTAGAGTTTGGAGATAGTTCTTTTTGATGCTCCGCCTTTTTAGATTTATACGATAAAATTTACATGTTTTTTCTCACATATTTTATAACAACTTTCTTTACTTGGAGAGGTAAAATAAATTCTTAAGGCAAGCAAAAATAATTATTAGCTAACCTGACTGACTGTTTAACCGATTTTGACAAAATTTTACAGTCATAGCTTGCATCCCGAGAATGGGCATAGGCTAATTTTTGTCCCAGATAATCAATTCATTTCAAAAAAGAGTTCCTATTGAATTTGAAGGATTCATAAATAAGTTAAATCCATGTGGATGAAGTAGCATTGCGGGCAACATCTGTTTGACATAGGATACTTTTTATCCTGGAAAATCAGAGTTAGCACTAGATTAAAAAAAAAATAAGCACACACGAACGAAGACACGAGTATCATCTAGACAATAATAGTCCCTTTCTGGAGTCATTGAAATGTCAACCAGTCAATTTTCTTTATTTAAATTGTAAGACAATGTATCATATTGTGTGCGCGCACTCTTTAATTCGCTAGTCCTCGGGAGCATTTTTAACCCCCGACCCAAAAAGAGGGGTGTTATAAGTTTGACGTGTGTATCTGTGTATCTGTGTGTCTGTGTATCTGTGTATCTGTCTGTGGCATCGTAGCGCCTAAACGAATGAACCGATTTTAATTTAGTTTTTTTTGTTTGAAAGGTGGCTTGATCGAGAGTGTTCTTAGCTATAATCTAAAAAAATTGGTTCAGCCGTTTAAGAGTTATCAGCTCTTTTCTAGTTTTCTTGTAGAAAAGAAGGTTAGATAACCGTTAGGTTCATAATATTATGTCAATAGACAAATGTCAAGCTGTCAAGATGGACGTTGCCTAAATACGTAATTATTTATTTTGGAAAACTCAAATACTTTGGATCGTCGGGGGTGTTATAAATTTTTAATTTACACTTGTAAACGTTTACTTTTAATTCCATTTTCTTCGACTGAGTAAACTAACTTACTTAAATAACACAAATTAATCAAAACAATTTAATTCTATGCATTCAGCTGACGATTTTTTTAATAACTTAAAAAAATATCTTTCTACGTCGTGTTTCTCATTTTTGAGGGTTGTTACCCTTTCCATTAATTAAACTATTACACTTCACACTATCACATTTCGCACTAATATTATAAAGGAGAAAGTGTGTGTGTATATGTGTGTAGGTATGTATGTGTGTCACGTATGTTTGTTACTCTTTCACACAAAAACTACTGGACCGTTTTGGCTGGAATTTAGAAAGGAGATAGACTTCTACTAGTTACATATGTAAATTAAAAATTTATAACACCCCCGACAAGAGAGCTGATAACTTTCAAACGGCTAAACCGATTTTCTTGAATTATAGCTAAGAACACCTTCGATCAAGCCACCTTTCAAACATAAAAACTAAACTAAAATCGGTTCATTAGTTTAGGAGCTACGATGCCATAGACAGATACACAGATACACATGTCAAACTTATAACACCCCTCTTTTTGGGTCGGGGGTTAAAAATATGGTATTGTCAACAAAATAAAGGTAAAATTATAAAATTATAAATTAACGTAAAAAGCTATTTAAATAATGACTTTAATATCAAATAACCTATTAAAGCCTCCAACATTGTTCAAGTTAATTATAGACAGATACTTATTTTTGGTTAAACCTGAAACCGGCTGTAATTTTAAAACAAATGCTATTATAAATGCGTCTGTAATTTTCGCTACGGGCTCAAAACCACAACGTTATGTTTGTGTATGTTTACAAAATGGTGTTAAGTGATAAGTGAACACCGAGAAAGCTACCTACCTTTTTAACCCCTGACCCAAAAAGAGGGGTGTTATGAGTTTGACGTGTGTATCTGTCTGTGGCATCGTAGCTCCTAAGCTAATGAACCGATTTTAATTTGGTTTTTTTTTTTGTTTGAAAGGTGGCTTGATCGAGAGTGTTCTTAGCTATAATCCAAGACAATCGGTTCAGCCGTTTGAAAGTTATCAGCTCTTTTCTAGTTACTGTAACCTTCACTTGTCTTTATAACTTAACTGGTGTTTATAAGGTACAAAGTATGCAATTAGTTGTAGTATGTTTACCTAGTTAATTATAAAATACAAATATAAATAAAATGACCGCAAAAAGTTTTTATACTATGTTACTAGTCTAATATTATAAGTAGGTAAGTATGTCAGGTATTGAAATGTTAGGACATAAACTACCCTTATCTAACCGTAGCTTTAGTTTTAAGTTAAGTAATTAATTATAACCACTATATCTTACAAATATAAAAATTCCGACCATCAAAAGGAGTAAAATAGTACCTATCTTGAATAAATAATTTTGACTTTGACTTTGACTTTAATTACTGTACAAATCATGCCCGCGTGGAATGGTGCCAAGTTCTTCGAACTACAGGTCCCACCTATTGCCACTTCATCTTCGTAACCCATTGACACACTTAGGTTACTTTGTTTCTTCTATGAATTTTCTCATTTCTGATTTGATCACATAAAGCAATTCCAAGCAAAGCTTTGTAATAATGTGCTCCTGTCTAAACGGCCACAGCAACCAATATTAATGGTGACTTGACTAATAAAAAGGATCTTACAATGTACATGGTGTACTCTCCTAGGTGGATAGGACGGCAATTCAACACGACCGGAGAGAGAGCAAGCGCAGGATTAATACTTTAAACTAGTGACAGGGTCTCTTTAATCGAATAAACCGCAATTTCTTATGACTTGTTAACCAATACCACCTAATGCGTTGTTACCGCTGACAAATGAACTAACCTTGTTTGTTTATCAGCAAATACCTCCCAAATATTGTGATAACTTTGCGTTTTAGTTGCGTATTAATTGAATTTTTGATGATGCACTACATATTTATACTATAAATATCTACTTAATTATTTACTTATCGGTTATAATATTAAATTGTATCTGATATTTGGACAAAAGTATTTCTTTTTGTAGTCCTAATATAATTTTTAGGGTTCGATAGTGAAACAAGGAATCCTTATTCTTAGTTTCGTCCAGTCCATCTGTCTGTTTGTGAGTCACAGCAATAAAGAAAATTATAAGAAGAAAACCAACACGCCAGGTTTCCTAACCAAAATGGTTTGAACTGTACCTAAATATTACGTTAGTCAGTCAGTTTCTAATTTTTAACCGACTTCCAAAAAAGGAGGAGGTTCTCAATTCGTCGAAATCTTTTTTTTATTTTTTATTTTTTTATTTTTTTTTATTTTTTATGTATGTTCCCCGATTACTCAAAGACCCCTGGACCGATTTGGAAATATTTTTTTTGTTTGAAAGGGTATACTGTGCAGGTGGTCCCATATAAATTTGGTGAAGATCTGATGAATATCTTCGGAGATGGAGAACAGAACTCCTCAATAGATAGGAGCAAATTGCTCGCGATCAGTGCAATAGCTTAGTAAACAGTAGGGTTTTAACTGGGCATAGCATATTATAGTATAGTGGGGCCACTAAAAATTGTGAAATAAAAAATTTTCAAAAGAAAAATAAAACCGACTTCAAAAACCACAAACACTAAAAAGTAAAAAATAACTTTTATTTAGCTACACATGTAATGTACCTAGGTATGAAGTCGGGCGAGCTTCACTCTTGGATTTCTAATTTTGTTTTAATATGCTCGCTCGACTTCATACCTAGGTACATTACATGTGTAGCTAAATAAAAGTTATTTTTTACTTTTTAGTGTTTGTGGTTTTTGAAGTCGGTTTTATTTTTCTTTTGAAAATTTTTTTATAATATTATCAAGTACCTATGTACGAGTAATTCAAAACTCTTTGAAATCTACAAGTACGGTTGGCAAGTCCTAAATAAACGGGAATGAAAATTATGCAATTTCCAGGTAGTAATTAATTTATTCTATGTATATTATGCCAAGACCGTCAAACTTGGGCGACGATATTTGTTCAAGAGACTTTATTTTTGGGGGATTTGGAGAGCTTTTTGTAGGGTATAAGCTCCCCACGCCATATTTTTCATTTCCGAGGTTTATGGTCCCTTTCTAATAATCATAATAATTATTATAACGGTAGGTTTTCTTGAAAAAATAAGCGACTCTCAGATCCTTCAGCATATTAAAAGAAAAACTAGAGCCTCGGTAGCTCAACGGTTGAGGAGCGGACTATTGTCGTACCCACTCCTGGCACAAGCTGCACGCTTAATTGGAGGGAAAAGGGGAGCATGGCTAATATTCTTAAAAAAAAAGTCCTGCCTCACTGACTATTTAGACCATAGTTCACTACACCAGCTAAGTCGGTTAGCATGCTTCGTTACACCTTTGAAAATATTATGGAGAACTGTGACATCCCTGACATAGCTCAAAGGATTAGCAAGCTTAAGTGGCAGGTCATGTCTGTCGCAGAACCGACGGCTAATAGGGCAGATGTGTTCTGGAGTGGAGACTGCGTACAGGTAAGCGCAGTGTGGGGCGACCTCCAGCCCGCTGGACCGATGACCTGAAGAAGGTAACGGGAAGCGGGTGGATGAGGAAGGCGGAGGATCGTGTTTGGTGGCGCGCTCTTGAAAAGGCCTATATCCAGCAGTGGACGCATACAGGCTGATGAATTGGATATTTTCATTCCTAATGTGTTCTTAGAGATTGGTGTATGACACTTATACCAAAGCTACCCTCAAAGCAACTTATCCAAAGCTGCAATATTAAATGTCGATTTTCCTCTTTTAAAATACGATTCCCAAGTGTTATCTCGAGGCCTATTTACTGAGTCTCCGATGTCACACGAATGTTTCCCTTGCTATGTAAAGTTTTATGAAACTATGACACTTTGGAGTAGACTCAAGTATCGTAGTTAGATATTGTTGGAATGTTATGCATAGAAATCTGTTTAGAGTGTAACCAACGAACATTTTAAACTATAATTCACTCAGTCTCTGGGACTTTTTTATTGATTACAAGTAAGCCTTTAACTGCAATCTCACGAGATGGTACTTAAGTTATGATTTAGTCTATGCAGGCTTACTTGTAAATATATGGCAGTTTCATTATTTCAGTTTCTGTTCGTAAGGGGCATAGCATAACTTTGATAGAAAAGAAGGTTTCTAGTTGGTTCATTGCAACCTTCTTCCCTCGAAAAAAAGAACTAGGATTGAATTTGTCAGCAAAGTATTTTAATTATTATAAAAGCTCTCTCAAAACTTAGAACAGTGTGACTCGGAGTGAACGTGCTGCGAGTCACGAACGGGGAGCGCTGGAACTTGGTTATAGTTTAATAGTTTAAGATCGCTCTAACTGTACAGGTGCGGATTACACGGCAGCCAAACCATTGTTAAATAATACTCATATTATGTATTCCTGCTGCAAGTTTGAGCTTAGTGTTCTTCTTTGCAAGTTTTGAGTTGAAGTTTTTTCACTATTATTCCTGTAATTTATGTAACGTTTTGTTGATGAAAAAGCAGCGAAAAAGCGTTGTCTGTCTGTTTCTTTCAAAAAATGATTATGAAAGAGCGTAAACTGCTTAGTGCACTCGTCTATAAGTTATATGATTATAGTAAAAGTCATCAAAGTATATTAATTATTATAAAAGCTCTCTCAAAACTTAGAACAGTGTGACTCGGAGTGAACGTGCTGCGAGTCACGAACGGGGAGCGCTGGAACTTGGTTATAGTTTAATAGTTTAGATCGCTCTAACTGTACAGGTGCTGGCATTGTTAAATAATACTCATATTATGTATTCCTGCTGCAAGTTTGAGCTTAGTGTTCTTCTTTGCAAGTTTTGAGTTGAAGTTTTTTCACTATTATTCCCGTAATTTATGTAACGTTTTGTTGATGAAAAAGCAGCGAAAAATCGTTGTCTGTCTGTTTGTTTCTTTCAAAAAATTATTAATTATGAAAGAGCGTAAACTGATTAGTGCACTTGACTATAAGTTATGTAATTATAGTAAAAGTCAACAAAGTATTTTAATTATTATAAAATGTAACGCCACGCCGCCTCAGCCAATCGCAACGCGCCAACGCCAACCAGACTATCCGAGTCAAGCCAAGCTGGCCAATCACCGCCTGTTACAGCCGATAACCGCCAAGACGGCCAATCATAGCCTACTGCCGCCATGACAGCCAATCAACGCCAGCGCCATTGACAGCCGAACGCAACTCCGCCACCACTGCCGAATCCCTTCGGTGGGGATAACGCCATATAAAGCTATGCGAGCTCATTTTTAGGATTATTATTGTATCGTACGCATTATAAGCTGAAATACTGCCGGTTTGTGTAAATAAGTGTAATAAGTGTGTAATAAATGTGTAATAAGTAAATAAGTGTATTAGTAACAAATATATGAGAGTAATTATTAGTGTGTTGAGTGAAGTGATAAAATAAATTAGTGCGATTATACTGATTTGCTCTTTTTATTTAAACCCACTGTTTCATCTCAGAAGTGGGATTAATAAAGAAAGTTATGATGCATAATCGCGCCAATCAACGATTCGGCAAATACATGCCGGCTACTTTGTTCCTCCGCAAGAGGGAAACGAATCACCGTGTAAAAATCAAGCGACAATGAAGATCGTCCACTTCTGGGGCCCGGAAGGTCCTTAGAAGAGTTTTGAACCAGAGGTACATTCATCTGCAGCGTGCATGGTTTCTACGCCCGATGGCAACCTACCCTCAACTTCTACGCGTAATAACTGAGGTATGATCCATCCATTATTCCATTTCAAATTTTAATCCCGTTTTTAATGATATTGATGCATAGTGTAATGAGGTTGATCGTGTTTGTAACCTCTACTGATGAGATGACCGTGAAAGGTTAATATTGCTAACACCCTGTTTGAGGTTATGAAATTAGTATTAGGGCACGCGGGTTATGATAGGTGGTCATTATACGCTCGCGGATAGAGTGAATGGTTTGAGTGATAGCTGAAGCTAAAAATATAACTATAATTTGTGGCATATCTGACCGTCAAATAAAGGTTTAGGTTTAAAGACGTATTCTCATAAAAAAAGGTCATTTACATGAGAAAATAACGTTTACAATATTCGCCATTTAATGAAGTACTCATTCAGCGCATTTGCTGAAGTGATTCGCATTACTCATACTCGTAATGTGAGCAGCTAATTATTCAGTTTTAAATGGATTGAATGAGTGTACATTTTTTATGTGTGCAGGTATTTTGTTGTACAGTTTAGCTCCTTCATAGGTAAGGGTTTTTCTGCCATAAATTGTTCTAGTTTTGGGTAAGGCAAGGTAGCTAGCTCGACGAGTTTTAGTTTTAATTTTTGTGAATGTAATATTCGTGTGTATTGTTTTATTTACAGTTTTCCTAACAAAAATACACGTGCTGTATATATATAACTGATGAAATAAAGGCGGTAAATACTAATGCTAAAATTTCAACCAATTTATTTAGTCAACTTTTTATCGAATTAGGTAAAAACCCGCTCAACCATCCACTTTTCACGTTGCATCTCGCCGAGATACCCGCAATTTGAATTCGCAGTTTAATTCTAGAGTGCTACCGGTACGAAAAAGTTAACAAGTAATTCAATAAGTTAAATAGTAAAAAATAAAAACTCCCGACTGCTGTTTGCGCTGCATATTTTTTCGGCTCTTACATTAAATCGTATGAAATCCACCACATTGATTGTTTAAAGAATTTTATGTATCCATTGACACACACGCCATCAAGACGAATGACGTATCATTTATCAAAATCGGTTAAAGTTGTTGAGAGGTTATGAACTGACACAAATACATACTGATTAAACGCCTAATCCCTACTTTTGCAGCAATTAATTAAAAAAAAAAATCTAGTATATCGGATGGTAACAATAGTTCTCAGACTACCCGCAAATTTCAACCAGAAGTTTTCAAGAAACAAGCTTTGACGCTATTAGTGTTTTTATTTACACAAGGCTCAGTTATAGTATAAGGTTCTATAAACCTTTAAGGTTATTTTTTTCGCGTCGTCGGTGATATTCCCGCTGCAGTCATACAGACAACACGGGGTACGTGTGGGGTACCTGTAAATTATTTTTAAGGGTACAATAATATCATTTACGTCAGAATCGGTTGATGAACACTTTCAGTGTGCTCAAACCCAGTTTTGCATATAGCATGGCGATCGCAATTTGAATGTAAAATCGAATTGTTTTATGATGTTCACTTTTGAGTTTCTTGTGAAATTGATTTTCATGTGGTTATATGATTGTTATGTAATATGAATATAGATCTTCATAATTGGGGCAGACGTACTTTATGAATCGACTGGGAGCTACTTGTAGTCAAACAATAATATTGTGCTTATCTTTCTTTTCTCGGAATTTTTGGTGAGTTCGTGAAGTGCAAACGTCATCGCCTACGATGGTCACCACTGATGCTTTGCTGTGTGCTGTGTGCCTGATGCCGAGCGCGTCACTGCGAGGCACCACATCGTGGCGCGCTAACGATGCAGGGTTGCAGCCAATGGGTATCTATAAGCCGCCGCATTGTTGCCTATTTGGGGTGACATAAGCGCTGTTAAGCGTTTATGCTGTATGGTATGACTGTTCTTTTATTTTTACTAAAAGTTAGTGTTTATAAAGTCTGTACGTGTTGTAACTTGTAGTTTAAATCACATTCTTTGAATGATTGAGAGCATAGTAAGTAGATCTTACTCACGGCTTTGGAACTGTCTCGTATAATATACAAGCCAGTGGCACAGCGTATGAGTAAATACAAATAGGTAGTGTAATGTAGGCAGAATTGGGCACTTGGAGGAAACGTAATAATAACTATTACCAGTTAGATATCCTTATGATTTTGATAATGCTTTTGTCATTTTAGAAAAAAAAGTAGTGCTTGTAGGCAGCATGTATGTTACGTACTTTTGCCAACAAGCTTTCAATCGAGTCAATTTCATCATTCTACCTTAAGATTGTCGGTCCAATCATAATGTAAGTAGAAAGTTCAAGTGGCACTTTTAATTATAACCATGATATAGCTTTGTGCCGTTCATTGTTAGTCAGGTGGACCGGACGTACCGTAAGAATTTTCACTAAGCCGACTAGACTGACGTTTTACATAATATCTTGAGTTCAGTTGGTGTTAGTATGCCTGCCTGGTTATGTAGCTTACATAGTAGGGAATAGGAATGGAATAGAAAACTGTTATTTGACTGATGATCCTGTAGTACCTAAATTCAATCGTGAACTGTTTTCGGAATTACATAGATGCCAAAGTGAAGACAGTAGCCAAGTCTTACTTTCTGCAGCCAAGTCTTACTTTCTGCAGCCAAGTCTTACTTTCTGCAGCCAGGTCTTACTTTCTGCAGCCAAGTCTTACTTTCTGCAGCCAAGTCTTACTTTCTGCAGCCAAGTCTTACTTTCTGCAGCCAAGTCTTACTTTCTGCAGCCAAGTCTTACTTTCTGCAGCCAGGTCTTACTTTCTGCAGCCAGGTCTTACTTTCTGCAGCCAGGTCTTACTTTCTGCAGCCAGGTCTTACTTTCTGCAGCCAGGTCTTACTTTCGGTAGCCAAGTTTTACTTTCGGTAGCCAAGTCTTACTTTCGGTAGCCAAGTCTTACTTTCGGTAGCCAAGTCTTACTTTCGGTAGCCAAGTTTTACTTTCGGTAGCCAAGTTTTACTTTCGGTAGCCAAGTTTTACTTTCGGTAGCCAAGTTTTACTTTCGGTAGCCAAGTTTTACTTTCGGTAGCCAAGTTTTACTTTCGGTAGCCAAGTTTTACTTTCGGTAGCCAAGTTTTACTTTCGGTAGCCAAGTTTTACTTTCGGTAGCCAAGTTTTACTTTCAATAGCCAAGTTTTACTTTCGGTAGCCAATTTTTACTTTCGAAAGCCAAGTTTTACTTTCGATAGGAGTACTTTCATCTCGTTGCTCGTTGAGAGATCTCCCTGCAAGGATTTAAGTGAGATTCCTTTTCAAGTCAGAGTAATAGCATTCACAGCTTCACGAGAAGCTATTTACAAGCTATTTTCCTTTCTACAAGCCAGTCTGTTGACAGTTTTTCTTTCAAAAATGTCTCTAAAGTAAAACGTGGAAAAACAGTACAACTGAAAACGATAATAATTTATAAATTAAATAATGTTCTTTTGTTTCGTCTTGGTTTTAAAGTAGATAAGATTGCAGTTTAGATCACAGACCAATGGCATTGGATTAGAATTTTGTAGAGTTCATACTGACCACATTTTGTAAAACCATTTTGTAAGACAGCGAAAGGATATCGCTCATCAGTAGTGTAGGTACAATTTGATTATTACAGATGCTTTTGCAAAATTTGTTATTAGCCGAAAACGATCAGTTTCGTAGAATATTATACATAATTTGCCTTATTTAGACATCCTAGTAAACTTATAAAGTGAGCATAAGAATGCTTTTACTAGTAGACATTTTAGAGTTTCCGAGTGTCGACTGATTAATAGTTAGGTATGTTTTGACCTCCATGATACTACCACGAGTCAAGTGCCTAGTCAAGCCAATCCAAGCACTAACCAGACCATGTTAAACGCGTTGTGCCACAGGTCCTAGCGAAACTGCGAATAAAATGATTGGACAAACTGTTAACTGATATTATTTGGACTACTGACAATACTCTCAATGAATGTGATATCCATAATTTGGTATTTACCTAGGTCACGATGCCATGTTACTATTAATGTAAAATTAGCGAACTCGGGATGGTTATGCGTAACAAGGCAAATGCTCGGTAAAGGATAGCAAGCGATAGGATAAAGCTAACTAGATAATGTAACTGACAAAATTAATATTTCATTTAATTATAACAAAGGAATTTAGTTATTTAGTGGCAAGTTCCCACAAGCATTGCGATAGAAGTAAACACTGATAGCATTTACTCAGGTTCATTTTCGTAACCAAGCTGGTAGGCATTAAGAGAACTCGAAGTGTTAAGGGGTTTCGAGGCTACGAAGCTTGTACATGCCTGAGCAGACTCTTTAAAGCCATATCACAGCGCCTACGGCTCTTATATCCAACAGTGCTAACTGTTCCGATAAATAACTTGAAACCGAAGACCTTGTTGAGCTATTGTCTACCAGAAAGCTAACCAAGCATTTTCCCATTGCGGGAGCAATTCATTGTTTCAGGACGGCCGAATGTAACGCCACGCCGCCTCAGCCAATCGCAACGCGCCAACGCCAACCAGACTATCCGAGTCAAGCCAAGCTGGCCAATCACCGCCTGTTACAGCCGATAACCGCCAAGACGGCCAATCATAGCCTACTGCCGCCATGACAGCCAATCAACGCCAGCGCCATTGACAGCCGAACGCAACTCCGCCACCACTGCCGAATCCCTTCGGTGGGGATAACGCCATATAAAGCTATGCGAGCTCATTTTTAGGATTATTATTGTATCGTACGCATTATAAGCTGAAATACTGCCGGTTTGTGTAAATAAGTGTAATAAGTGTGTAATAAATGTGTAATAAGTAAATAAGTGTATTAGTAACAAATATATGAGAGTAATTATTAGTGTGTTGAGTGAAGTGATAAAATAAATTAGTGCGATTATACTGATTTGCTCTTTTTATTTAAACCCACTGTTTCAAAAAGCTCTCTCAAAACTTAGAACAGTGTGACTCGGAGTGAACGTGCTGCGAGTCACGAACGGGGAGCGCTGGAACTTGGTTATAGTATAATAGTTTAAGATCGCTCTAACTGTACAGGTGCTGGCTGCGGATTACACGGCAGCCAAACGATTGTTAAATAATACTCATATTATGTATTCCTACTGCAAGTTTGAGCTTAGTGTTCTTCTTGTCTTAATGTGAGTTTGATCACAGGTAGTGTTATTTTTAAAGAAAATGTTGTTAAGGTTCCGTGCCCAAAGGGTAAAAACGGAGCTCTATTAATGTCACTCTGCTAACTGTCTGTCTGTCCGCATGTCACAGGTCTCTAGCTCATAGACGAAATGAGTTACAAACCTCGGTATTTGGTGTAGAACGTTGACTTGAAACCAAATATTGAAATCAAAATTTCAATTAAATTATTTTTCAGGCTCCCATGCATGAAAAAGGAGCCGAAAAAAAATTTTTTTTATCCTAGTATGTGGAGTATCATTGTTTAGAACTTATTGAGTAGAGTACGAATATATATATATATATATTTAATCTTAAAAATAACGAAATGGGGGGCCGTCCAAGTTGTCAGTTTTAGACCATTTTTATGACCATTTTTATCTCAAAAACTAAACTAGTTAGGAATATGAAGTTTCGGTATATTATGTACCATATACTGTATGTGAACAACAAATACTGAAAACAACGATTATAAAATAGTTTCTAAGCTGTAACCAAAGCAAACCAATATTTTTTGGATTTTCCTTTCACGGCTAACTGCGATGTTCTAGTTCGGAAAAGAAATATTTCATACACCTAAAATATGATGTTCCTAATAATACACATGATCTTAAAAGAGCCAGGCCTGACGCGCACTAGTTTTTTAACTGACTTCGAAAAAAGGAGGAGGTTCTTTAAGAGGGCTCTCTCCGTCACTCGTTTCATACAATCGTAGTTCCAATTTCATTTGAATATTAAGCAACCAAAGTACATGATTTGCAGACATATTCTAGAAACTAATATCTATGTCTGTGGTTTTCCAGATTTCTGTTAAAATATTCGGTTTCAAAGTTACGCGGTCTTAAAAATTTTCATACAAATCTTTGAGCCCCTGTAATTTTAATACTACATATTTTTAGAAAAATCTAAAACACCACAGACACAGATATTAGTTTCTAGAATATGTCTGCAAAATTTAATGGACTTTGGTTGCTTAATATTCAAATGAAATTGGAACTACGATTGTATGAAACGAGTGACGGAGAGAGCCCTGTTAAGATAGCGCGTTAGATATACCAAAACCGTACAGTAGCTATCTAGTAGTAGTACATCTGTCAAATCCAAACAAATGTCAAACAGGTAGCGATGGTTATGTCAATACGGCTTACAGTATCCCGTGGGGTAATCGGGGCTTTGCCGTGTTTGGCCAAGTATTATGTCACTAGACCAGTTTGCAGAGTTACCCCACTCGGCCTTTGATGTAAACTTTTGATAGTGTCATGGATTTACGTGAGTTGAGACATTAACGACAAACCTTAACGACAATTATATTATGGCAGCTAGATAACTTTATGTTCTGAATTAACAAAATGTAAGGGGGCAAAATTGCTCAAAAATGGCTCAGAGGATCCTCTTTATTAACACGCTTTCTTGTCGGTCTGTTTATTTGTTATCGATAACAAAACTAGCCATAATAAATCTTGTAATCGATAAGAATAAAAATAAGTTTATTGTCAAGCATGTTAAATCTTACACAAAATAGTTCGTCAAGCTACAACATTAATTAATAAAAACGTGTACTTTACCCAAAACATCCCACTGCTATCGGTGAAAGTTGCATATTAGCCAGATTAAGAAATTAATTGTCCAAAAGAAAAGGAAACACCTGTTCAGTCAAGCTAGTGGTTTTCTTGGATCTACAGCTGGCAGCATGGCATATACATAGCCACTACCGTGTTGTGATGCGGTGGTCTCTGATTGGTCGACCACCGTCCATTTTACGTCACTAGCGACAATGTGACGCGAAGAAGAAAATAATTGCTAATCACCGTCCGTGATGAACTGCTCTTCGGAGCCCCCCTTTTTCGCGCCGTGCGTGATAAAATCTACAAAAACTATCAAATCCCACGTTTTACCCCACCGGTGGACGATTGTGCTGTGGCGTGCTCATGCAAAAGTGCTTCTGGTGATATTGGACGTTCCAATTCAAGCAGTAAGTGGTAACTGTTATTGTAGACTGTCGATTTTGCGTCAACAACACCTTGCCTACCTATTAATACCTACTAATAATTAATTCACCTAGAATGGCTTTAAACTTCCAAAGCTCTAACACCCATAAAAGTTCACCGAAGTTTCGACAAGCTTAATGTCAATACTCAGCGTGTCTTGAGTGTAATCCTGGCTTAACTCTGTTTGGGTAACGCGAACTTTGGCAAATATGTCACTAGCAGATTTTAACCCATTCGGCTTTTGATTGGTTTTAATAGTTTTTGAGCTCAAAAAAAAACGGAATATCTATGAAATCACTTGTGTAACTGTCTGTCTGTCTTATTTCTTTGAAAATCACACTATATAATATCATAAAGGCGAAAGTTTGTGCGTTTGTGTATGTTTGTGTATGTTTGTTACTCTTTCACGCAAAAACTACTAGACGGATTTGGCTGAAATTTGGAATGGAGATAGATAATATTTTTACTTTTTATCCCGGAAAATCAAAGAGTTCTCACGGAATTTCGAAAAACCTAAATCCAGGCGAGCCAAGTCACAGGCGACGGCTAGTATACTGTTTAGAGCAAAAAAAATCGATGTACCTCTCTTATATCAATAGAAAGTGAAACTCGAAAGAAGTTTACATACCCCCTTGAGTGGGATTTCATTGCATAGGTTTTGGTTAGCCCTTGACTGCGATCTCACCTGGTGGTAAGTGATGATTTAGTCTAATATGGAAACCGGCTAACTTGGAAAAGGTATAGCAGTTTCATTACCCCATACTCCTGATCAGTTTTTATGCGGCATCGTACCGGAACGCTAAATCGCTTGGGGTATTTTAAAATCATCATAAGGTTTCTTTAATAACAAATTTTTAATACAGTTCCACATAAATCCATGCTTAGTAGTATAACGGCACGATTAACATAGTCTCCAAAGAGCTATAGAACTGAAACAATTCTCAATACGTCAGCGATGCAAACAATAACCGTTCCAGACTGTCAGTGACATAAAGGAGGTATTGACGAGGGTTTCGGTCGCTTCGGCGCGCGGCACAAAGGAAAGGGCTAAGCTGACGCTGGCAGGTGACGCTTAGCACTTTACAATATAACCTACTTGTGTGAGTAATTCTGAAATCCCTTGTGTAATGGTGTGAAAGATGTATTTCTCATTAGTTCAAATCATTATATTTGGGCGTAGATTCTTATATTATTTTACATACTACAAGTTTTCAGAGCCCCTGAGAAACAGTAATACTTTTCTGTGACAAGAATCATCCCAAGTTGAACAATCGCGACCAATAGCTTAACGTTTTATTCGAAGCACGAAACGAATAAAAGAAAGCATTTATGTACGTATTTACGTAGAGACATATTTTTTATATTCTCATTTATTTATTTTTCACATTTTACCCTATTTTTAAACAACAAACAATAAAATAACGAAAACAACAGAAAAAATAACAGAAACACAGAAAGAACAAAAAATAAAATAACAGCAACAACAAAATCAATAAATAACAGAAACAACAAAAAACTAAAATAACGGAAAAAAAATTAGAGACATATTATTATTACGTTATGACTCTACGTAAATACGCACATAAATGCGTCATTAATAGTATAGCGGCAAGAATCGAGATTAACACAGTCTCCAAAGAGTTATAGAACTGAAACAATACTCAATACGTCAACGACGCAAATAATAACCGTTCCAGACTGTCAGTGACATAAAGGCGGTATTGACGAGGGTTTCGGCCGCTTCGGCACAAAGGGTTCCGCTGACGCTGGCAGGTGACGCTTAGCACTTTACAGTATAACCTACTTGTGTCAGTAATTTTGAAATCCCTTGTGTAATGGTTTGAAAGATATTATATTTCTTATTTGTTCAAATTATTGTATTTGGGTGTAGACCGCAACCGACGACGACGGTTTAACATATCCAAGGCAAGAAGTGAAAAAAGATGACCTAGTTATATTTTTTTAAGTTCATCCATATATTGATACTAAATAAACAATAATATTATAATTCAACACAAAGATATGAATAAAAAATCGGCCAAGAGTAAGTCCAGACCCAGACAGATAACAAAGTCATCCTATAAGGGTTCCGTTTTCTCTTTTGAGGTACGGAACCCTAAAATTTTTTTTAAAAAACGTTATTTCTTGTAGGTACGATGATACGGAACCCTTCGTGTGTAAGTCCGACTCGCACTTGACCGGTTTTTTATACCGTGTCTGTACCATTTTACCTTAGACCTTAATGAGACCTTAATAATCTACCCCTTCCAGATTAGCCTGCTTCCATCTTAGACTGCATCATCACTTACCACCAGATGAGATTACAGACTAACTTGTAGCTAAATAAAATAAAAAATACTTTAATCCTGTTATGAAATGAAAATTAAATCAATCTCTATTTTCATTTTCACAATAACATCAATAACTTCCGTATCAACTATCAATTTACGGATCCAAAGTTAATTGTACGCATACAATGTATCAATGCTATTGTTATTTCATCGAACTTCCACAACCCTCATATGGTATGACAATAGCTTGCTTACAATGCAAGCCTTTGTTAAAATTTTCATTAATATAACATCATCAACATAGCCGGCATACTACTGAGCACAGTTCTCCTCCCAAAATGAGAAAGGTTTTAGCCATCACATCACACTATCACACTATCACACTAATAATATTATAAAGGAGAAAGTTTGTATGTGTGTGTGTGTGTGTGTATGTGTGTATGTTTGTTACTCCTTCACGCTAAAACTACTGGACGGATTGGGCTGAAATTTAGAATGAAGATAGATTATACCCTGGATTAGCACATAGGCTACTTTTCATCCCGGAAAATCAAAGAGTTCCCACGGGAATTTTAAAAAACCTACATCCACGCGAACGAAGTCGCGGGTATCAGCTAGAAAATCATAATACTTGACGCTGACTAAGTGCGATTGGCAAACTACACAGACCTTTGAGAACATTTTGGAAAACTCTTAGGCATGCATGGTTTCATCACGATGTTTTTCTTCACCGCCAAACAAGTGATATTAAAGTTGTTTTTTTTTTAAGGAATGTTAGCCATGCTAATCATGATTATTCCTGTACTTGTGCTATAAGACCTACCTAACTCCCAAATTTCATGATCAACGGGAAGTACCCTATAGGTTTCTCGACAGACACGACGGACGGACGGACAGACAGACAGACAGACAACAAAGTGATTCTATATGGGTTCCGTTTTTCCTTTTGAGATACGGAACCCTAAAAAGTGACAATCTCACTTTGTGGCAAGTATTTTAAAACGAAATTAGGAAAGTTAGGAAAATTAAGTTGTGCAAAACAGTATAAAAACTCTTAAGCGCTTATTTACAAGCGGAAAAACATTTTTCCGACTTAAAAAGACGAGAAGACGATTCATAAAAATCATTTCCATTTTGGGGAAAGTTTAAGCCGGAATCTAATTTAGAATTTGCAAAGCTGTCGTGTTCGAAAGAAAAAGTGGTTGAAATACGCACTTCCGGGCTATATACTAAATCCCCGAGCCTGGATATCAAGTCATTACAAGTGTAAATTAAAAATTTATAACACCCCCGACAAGTGAAGATTACAATAATAACTAAAATTACAATAATAACTGCTTAAAAAGTTCTTCTACCTAGATGTATTGATTAAAACTTCTATCGTAGATGTATTGATTAAAACTCATGTTATACTCAAATAAATAATCAACGGGTCTTCGAATCGTTCAATATTTCATCGTAGTAGGTACATAAAGGAGGTAACTATTATTACAAGTGTAAATTAAAAATTTAAAACACCCCCAATAAGTGAAAGTTACAGTAACTAGAAAAGAGCTGATAACTTTCAAACGGTTGAACAGATTTTCTTGAATTATAGCTAAGAACACTCTCGATCAAGCCACCTTTCAAACAAAAAAAAAAGCAAATTAAAATCGGTTCAGTGGTTTAGGAGCTACGATGCCACACGCAAATACACAGATACACACGTCAAACTTATAACACCCCTCTTTTTGGGTCGGGGGTTAAAAATGAAAATAAACTCGTACGCTTGCGTACGTGACATTCATAGCAACACAGACTACTTTGGGGCATGGTTCATCATACAGGCTAAGTGCGTTTCCAAACTTCGTAGAGAATATCACACTAATATTATAAAGGAGAAAGTTTGTATTTGTGTGTGTGTGTGTGTGTGTGTGTGTGTGTGTGTGTGTGTGTGTGTGTGTGTGTGTGTGTGTGTGTGTGTGTGTGTGTGTGTGTGTGTGTGTGTGTGTGTGTGTGTATGCTTCTTACTCCTTCACGCAAAAACTACAGGACGGATTGGGCTGAAATTTAGATTTATCCCGGAAAATCAAAGAGTTCCCACGGGAATTTTAAAAACCTACATCCACGCGAACGAAGTCGCGGGTATCAGCTAGTAATGGATAATTCTCATGCATGCAGGTTTCTCTCCATGTTTTTATTTACTGAAAAATCAACAAAACACACAAAAGCTTATTTGAAACCCATACAAATATTCAAGGTACACCAGAAAAATTTACCAATTACGAGTAAGCAATGATCCGTCCATTTTTACTTTTTTGGGAGTTAGGGGTCCAAAGCATACCTATGTCAACATAAGTTTTTTGGTAAATAAACATTATTATTATTATTATTTGCGTGGGTAGTGGATCTGACTACTAAGCTCTATTAAGAATGCCATGTTCATTTCTTACGCATTATATGGCTTCTGAATTCACCAGTTTCAATAAAAGCCACTGTTTTTGTACAATCTCAGTAAAATAATTTGCAAAACTGAAGACGGCAGCCAGGAATACCTGAAATTTGACAAACTGTACATTTGATTGTTCACCGGAACTTATCATTCACCCCATTTAAGATACAGAAGCGAATAGGAACTGCTACCTATAAATTGAATTCGGAAACGCGAAATTAATCACACGATTGTTTATCAAGGGCACACAGTAACACATTTCTTGCGGAACCTGTCAGCAGCATACAGGGTGTGTTGACGAGGGTTAAAATTAGAACGCAACATATGAGGCAGACAGGGTACCCTAACGGGTTACCTATACTGATACTGACGGGCCTATTCTCACTCTTTAGTATTCATGTTAAATGTCTTTTAAGAAAAGCTTTTGCTAGCGACCTGGCAGCCTTTTCCCTACATTAATTTCAATGGTAGGCTTTTCTTGATTTTTTAGGGTTCCGTAATCCCAAAAGGAAAAAAGGAACCCTTATGGGATCACTTTGTTGTCTGTCTGTCGGTCTAAATTAAAATACTATTTTTACATCGATGCGCAACTGGATGGGTGACCGACTGTAGAGATCTAGATAACCCCTACTATTATTATGATTAATGAAAATACTCACCACCCTCAGAAATGAGGATTACGATTACGGATAAAAAATACCAGAAGGTAATGAGTACTTGTATAAAAGTAGTTATAAATGATTAGAACAAAGCCCGAGTTTATCTAATTCGCCCAATTTGTACTAATATTCAATCGATGGTCGTAATTGGCGAAACTAATAATAACGCTCACCGGTTTATTTAGGACTTGCAATGGTTTAACGAACGGGTGAAATTTAAGCCCTGGTCACAAAGGGCGCGATAGAAAATGAACGGTAAGACATTGTGCATCGCCACGGACGCCTGTAGACTTTGTACACCAGAAACTGCATAATACAATATAATGAATATACAATATACATACAAAAAACAAAGTAGGCAAGTATATACAACGGTAACGAGTGACTGTGAGGTATTATGAATCCTACGTGTAGGTAGTACTTTAGGATGTTAAGGCTTGTAGGATAATGTCATAACACATCGCTGCTGTCTCGCATTGTGTGCCTCCAAGATTCAAGCACAAGCCCTCACACAATGGGCAACGTATCATAATTGCATCATTATCGTCAAGTCAATAGACGTCAACTGCTGGTAAGTATATTGTAGGGTCTTCCACAGGTCACCTTGCGCCTTGCGTGAAAGCAACTATTGTGGGCTCTTCTCAGACTTAGACGCGTTTGGAACCCTGGTAACTTTAGTTTTAAGTTAACATTATTAGTTATCACCACTACATCGTTGTTTGACAATCGGAAAGTGTTCAATAGCACCCAATTTGAAAAAAAGACTTTGACTTTGAAGTTACGCGTTGTATCTGACCATGACTTTAACGACCGGACGATAGAAATTTAATGATGTTATCATGCAAATGCATCGGTAATGAACAAAGCTGGTACGTCCGGGTTGGCGCGGCAATTATGATTTTCACATATTCCCGGAAATCTGATGAAATCTGGATAGAAGGTAATAAAATTGTTAATGTTTCAGGATATTCTTTATGTGTGGCTAACTTTTTCCCATATATAACATTTTACATAACATTTACATTTACATAACATGCCGAAATTTCATATTCCTAACTAGTTTAGTTTTTGAGATAGCCTCCTCATAAAAATGGTCTAAAACTGCCAACTATGATGGCCCTCCATTTCCTTATTTATTTGGATAAAAAAAAAAAAAATATTTGTACTCTGCACAACATGCTAGGATAATATTTTTTTCCGGCTCCTTTTTCATGTATGAAAATGACAGACAGACAGACAGAGAAGAGTGACATCAATAGGGCTCCGTTTTTACCATTTGGCTACGGAACTCTAAAATACGATCAAAATTCCTGGGTTGACCTTGCCGGGCACCTCGGGACCTCCCAGTGATTCCTATCTCACATCGAAGTAATAAAATAAACCTTAATTTCTGAACTTCGATTATGGCTCCAAAAGCAATTCTCACTAACTTTGTTTCTTGCCAACTTCAGAAAGAAATTTTTGGAGTTAGCACACACTAGCGTTTTTACTCTACCTTACTACATATTTCTTTCAACATGTACTTATAATTAAAAAAAAATAAAAATACGACTGCCCTACCTAAACAGAACTGAAAATTAAAAACAATTGAAGATTTTTTTTTTCACATTTTTTTTTTCAGATCATGTAGGTAAGTACTATAAATTATTTATACTCACTATTATACAACTTAATGTACTCATTAAGTTACTCCTAAGGTACTCCTTAGTGACAAAGTTGCGTGGAAGTAACCGGCTGAGCTTTCATGAATAAATCATAGTGTATTGTTGTAACGTTTTGTGATTTGAACAGCGACTATATTTATTACTTGCCCGCTCTTTGAATAAAATCTGCATTCCAAACCCGTAACTAGCCACGGCCGTAGTCTCCCACCAGACAAGAACAGAGGCAATTGGCCCCTGTCGAGAATCGAACCAGGTTCCTCCCACTTATAAGACCACATCACTCGCTACTGGGTTAGGGAGGTCATCAAAAGGTACACAGAACTAGAAAAGAGCTGATAACTTTCAAACGGCTGAACCGATTTTTTCTGATTATAGCTAAGAATACTCTCGATCAAAGCCACCTTTCAAGCAAAAAAACTAAATTAAAATTGGTTTATTAGTTTAGGAGCTACGATGCCACAGACAGATACACAGATACACACGTCAAACTTATAAACCCCTCTTTTTGGGTCGGGGGTTAAAAATGCTAGTGTACGCCCCTTCACACTGAATAGCCCGATAACGTTTAGTATTGGCTGATAAGAGCCGAAAACAAGTTGAAACTTGCTTGAGTGTTTGCTTATCGGACAGCTGTCTTAATTTATCTGTTGAGTTCTTTATTGCTGTGCTGTTCCGGGCTTATTTCTTGTTTAATGGATTTTGGAAAGTTTAAATAGTGGTTGGAAACTTTTGGAAACTTGGGAATTTGGTTATTTGGTGACGTTGATGTATTTTACAACCTCCCTAGGTAGGCGCAGTGGTAGGAACGAATTCTTCCTATCTGTTCCCCACTAGTCTTTTAGTTGTAGTATTTTAGTAAGTATGAGGTTTTGAGTTCTGTTCCCGGCTTGTCGGATCGAGCCGAGGATTGTTTAAGAATTGATGAAGGCAAGTGAAGATCCTTAGGGTCTGCTTCGATCACTAGGCGATCTTCAGACGTGTTAAGAACAATACTTCCGTTTACTGCATGTCACAACTACCAGCGTAACTAGGTAAACCTAACCTAACCTACCTAGACCGGCTCCTCCACCCCTTACACCGGTCCCAAACCAACCATCTAACCTAACCACCACAATAACAACTCGTTTAACCAACAGTACCACTTTAGGTAACCACTACTCTAAAACCTACAGTACGACAGACTATTCCTACTGAGAAGTGTCCTCGGCAACAACCGGACGAATAATGCCCCGCTACGCACAGCGTGTCTGATTTTATAGTCCAACGATGACAGTGGGGAGATGACGTAATGCTCAGTGAGCAAAGTATTGACAGCTAAAAGTCGGTACCGCCGACACGGCTAGTTCAATTTGGGAACGTATAATTTCTTAATTAGATTAGGTGATGGTGATGAATTGTATTATTACAACATGGATTTGGTTTTGAAAAATCCTCTGGGAACTCTTTGAATTTCCAGAATAAAAAGTTGCCTATGTCGATTTCCGGGATGCAAGCTACTACCAAACCTATCAATTCGTTAAACGGATGGACCTTTAAGAATCCCGTGGGAGTATTTGATATTCCGGGATAAAAACTAGTCTTTATCCTTTCCCGGGATGTAATCTAACTCTGTATAAAATTTCATCAAAATCGGTTATACTGTTGGGCCGTGAAAAGCTAGCAGACAGACATACGGACAGACACACTTTCGCATTTATAGTAGGTATAGATTATGCCTGCTAACGATGTGGTTTCCTAAAACGAGACATGTAGGAAAATTGTACTTAACATGATGATTACGTGACATTCATACTTATTATGGATTAAATGAAAAGCAATTGGTATTATGATGTAAAACAAGGAATCGGTCTGGCGTTCCAGTTAAACTCCCATGACGCTTCATGGCTGCGTATCTGCGATCCTCAGTAAACAACTTCGCTTGATGAAGATTCGGCTGTGGATTGCGTGGTACAAGCGACAAACTTAGGCTCTGTAGCTCGATTCCTTAAAACCTGCATCAACCTTACAATCGCAATTGTTGTGATTGGCTGAATTTATGCTATTCTTGTTACAACAATGCATTGTAGCCAATAGTGAGCGAGCTTCAACCAATCAAAAGGGATTGGGATCGTGACTTTTTAGTTGTCATTCTAAGTACCTACCACAATCGAGCACCTGTTCTTTGAAGTGCCTTTTGACTTGACACTTTAACTTTAACGGTCCCCCATTTCTATATGTTTTAAGATAAAAAAATTTAAAAATATATCGGTACTCTACTCAGTGAGCTTGAAACAATGATACCCCACATGCTAGGGTAAGAAAAAAATTTTTTTCGACTCCTTTTTCATGCATGGGAGCCCCCCTAAAAAATAATTTAATTGAATTTTCAATTCAATATTTGGTTTTGAGTCAACGTTCTACGCCAAATACCAAAATTTCAGGTTTGTAACTCATTTCGACTATGAGCTAGAGACTTGTGCCATGCGGACAGACAAACAGACATTCAGACAGACAGACAGAAGGCAAAATTACATTAATAGGGCTCCGTTTTTACCCTTTGCGTACGGAACCCTAAAAAACCGTCTAGCTTTCAGCGCATCACTTGCACCATAAAATTCAACCTTTACGTCGGGTAGCTATTTAATTTTATACGCGCACTGTTTACCCCTAATGGGGGTAGGGGCTGTTCCGCCTGAGCTGCGTAAAACGTAAAAATTTCAAAATCAGGTACTTACCCCGCGTGGGACAGATCAGTGATTTTAATCCTATTTTTAACCCCCGACCCAAAAAGAGGGGTGTTATAAGTTTGACGTATGTATCTGTGTATCTGTGTGTCTGTGTATCTGTGTATCTGTGTATCTGTGTATCTGTGTATCTGTGTATCTGTGTATCTGTGTATCTGTGTATCTGTGTATCTGTGTATCTGTGTATCTGTGTATCTGTGTATCTGTGTATCTGTGTATCTGTGTATCTGTCTGTGGCACCGTAGCGCCTAAACTAATGAACCGATTTTAATTTAGTTTTTGTTTTGTTTGAAAGGTGGCTTGATCGAGAGTGTTCTTAGCTATAATCCAAGAAAATCGGTTCAGGTTTCTAGTTACTGTAACCTTCACTTGTCGGGGGTGTTATAAATTTTAAATTTACACTTGTACGGCTTCACGTTATCAACTTGAATCAACTTTTTGGCGGAATCTCAGGAGATCAACTTAGTCCCAGTTAGAGTGGAGATTTTCTTTTATACCGGTGACTACCATAAAATATTGTGTCCCTAATTCGCTGTTTTCAAACAAAACTTTGTACTGTTAATATAAATATCAAGCTTATATAAAAGTACTTTAGCCAGACTTTAAGAGGGCTCTCTCCGTCACTCGTTTCATACAAACGTAGTTCCAATTTCATTTGAATATTACGCAACCAAAGTCCATGAAATTTTGCATACATATTCTAGAAACTAATATCTTTGTTTGTGGTTTTCCAGATTTCTGTAAAATATTCGATTTCAAAGTTACGCGGTCTTAAAAATTTACATACAAATCTTTGAGTCCCTGTAATTTTAAAACTACATATTTTTAGAAAAATCTAAAACACCACAGACACAGATATTAGTTTCTAGAATATGTCTGCAAAATTTCATGGACTTTGGTTGCTTAATATTCAAATGAAATTGGAACTACGATTGTATGAAACGAGTGACGGAGAGAGCCCTGTTAACTGACTAATAGACAATATACAGCGTAAACCGGTGGACCTAGAGATTTGGACAAAAATATCCTTTGAGAACCCTGAGGAATGATTCAGAGAAATTTCAACGGAATCCACGCAAATGAAGTAACGAAAATAAGCTAGTTTTCGTATCTGACTGATTTTTTTACTTAAATAGCTATAGCTATAATAACTATAGTTAAATATAGTTATAAAATGGATATAGCTGGATGGAAATAGCTTAAATTAGCACTAAAGCTAATTTTCATCAAGGAAAATCAAATAGTTCCCGCGGCATCAACAACACGCAACGCTCTCTTAAATCCTACTCTACGCATGTTTTACTCAGACACCTGCATCCTCAAAAAATGTCGCCTCAATATATATCAATAATTTAAAATTGAAATGAAAATAAAATATTTTTACCTTTTCTCTCTCTTTTTACCAAATCAAAATGAAATAAAGCACATCCAATTTAATTCGAATGACTCTCTTTAACTGGTGTCGATAAATTTTAAATGGCCATCAGCTTTCCAACTCATTAAGCGAGAAAAAATTGAAGTGAATTTTGCATAATAGTTAATTAAAGATTTTTTTTGTTCCTCTCTATTACTGTTTCTCTAAGGGCTTGAACAGACGATTTCAAAAAACAGCTGAATACAGCACGAGACAGTATTTCCGTGAGACTTTTGCCCAGCTGTGGACATAGCTATCGTTTTGCATCTTAAATTATGTTGACTATACTTACAGCCGAAATTAGTAACCAATTTATCTGTAATCTCTCGATATGTTATTTATGACCAATTAAGGGAGGAAAATGTGCTATAAATAAAAATATAAATATAATAAAATATGGCTATTCTAGGAACTAATAGTGCATCTGTCTTTTATAAACCGTTGTTATGACTCGGCGTTTTCTTTAATATATTACAACAATAATAATTGTTATTACAATTTTTGACAAATAACCACGATGCTAAATAACCTATCCATAGTTTATAGACAAATTGATTACTAGCTGTTGCCTATGACTTCATCCGCGTGGATTTAAGTTTTTAAAAATCCCATGTGAACTCACATCTCATGTGAAATCTTATGTGAGTTATCAGAATGAAAGGTAGTCTTTGTCACTCTCCATATCATTAGCTGCCTATATCCTTGCAAAAAATTAGGTGAACCCGTTGCTCCGTTGCAGCGTGATTGACAGACAGACAACCAAACCAACAATCAAACACACTAAGATCCATACTAATATTATAAATGCGAAAGTGTGTCTGTCTGTTTGTCTGCTACCTTTTCACGGCGCAACAGTTTAACCAAATTCTGACGTTTGATACAAAGTTAGCTTACATCACGGGGACGGACATAGGCTATTTTTTATCCCGGAAAATCAAACAGTTCCCGTGGGATTACTAAAGACCCATCCGTATATTTGGTACCGAGGTAACTTGCGTCCCTGTAATTGACATTGGTAATTTTTTATCCCGGAAAATCAAACAGTTTCCACGGGATCTTTAAAAACCTAAAGCGGATGATGTCGCGGGCATCCTCTAGTTTATAATATTTCGGTCGGTCAATGTCACTGATCGAGTGTGTCCACGCCTTTAAATTGTATTATTATTTCTCTCGGATCACTTTAATTTTCTCTCTAAACTTTTAAATTATTTCAATAAATACTCTCTAGACTTGCCGATGATGAAAAATGTAAACAATCTAACTTTCATAATTAAATTTGCTAAAGTAAAAATTGCCTTTGAAATTAGTTTTGTGACTGGAATAGGACATGTCATAAATATGTATTAGGGTTCAAAATCTGGGGTAACTATGTTAAGTTATAATGAGGTTAGTCCTAAAGTGGGCAGAACCGCCCAGTGGGTGCTCCGGTTCTGCCCTACTAAACAGGGGTTGGTGGTAAAACTGAGGGGGGTTAAAGTAATGGTGATACAGGAAATTTAATTATTCAAATCATTTGAGTAGAACTTGTCAATCTATGATAATATTGTGAAGAGGTAAAATTGAGAATCCTTGAGTGGAGACCGCGTTTAAGCAAGCGTAGTGTGGGACGCAGTGTAGCACGATGGACCGACGCGACGATATAAAGCGGCTGGCGGGAAGTGGCTGGATGAGGAAGGCTGAGGACTGGGTGTGGCCGCGCTCTACTTATAGGGAAGGCCTATGTCCAACAGTGGACATCCACAGGCTGATGATGATGAAAATTAATAATTTGTGAGTATGTATCTTTGAGAGAATGTATATATTAATCTCCGAAAGTCCGAAACTGACGATCCTATTCCGAAAATATTTGCAATCTTTAAATTTTGATCGTAAATCCTGATTTGCATTGATATTGTTCATGAGAGACATAGATTCCTTTAGCTACTTCACTACTTTTAACACTACTAAAAAGTTATACTATAAAAATATTATGAAAAGCAGTGAAAGAAAATTGCGAGTGCTAACATTGTAGCAAATTTTAATACAACATTTTGAAATTGTACCAATTTATTTCGCAACAAACAATGTCGTTCCGCCGCCCGCCGTCTGCGTAACAGACAATTACGGAATTTAACGACCGTAAGAAAATTTCCGGACAGAAACGTCTCATTTATACAAGTGAAAATAAATGGCAAGTAATCAAAATACTTTGTATTGTAAACGAGAAGGTTTACGTATTGTGAACGGACGCTTGAGTTTCAAGGGACCAGACATTCCTGTGTGCGTGATAAGTGATAACACAGACTACGCACTGTGTGTATACGACCGTGAACAGAAGTTAGTATAGTGCTCTCTCTGTCACGTGATGTCATAAAAATGACAGAGACAACAAATATCTCAGTAAGCGTTACACATTTTGAGTCACCAACCAATCACAAAAATGTTTTCAAAAAAGATTCGAAATTAAATTTGAAATTTGAATGTTTTCAAAAATACATTTGAAATTCAATAAGACATTTTTTTAAATAACTCAAAATTTAAAAACCCCCGACACAAAAACCTCTATAAGAAAACTAGAAAAGAGCTGATAACTTTTAAAAGACTGAACTGATTTTCTTCGATTATTATAGCTAAGAACACTCTCGATCAAGCCACCTTTCAAACAAAAAAGAAACTAAATTAAAATTGGTTCATTTGTTTAGGAGCTACGATGCTACAGACGTACTAAAACGTGAAATAATATAAATATTATTCTCTCTAGGACGAATGCTGTCTGTGTGCGAATTTTAGTCAGAATCAGTTCAGCTATTGAGTCGTAAAAAGTTAACAGACAGACACAATTTCGCATTTATATTAGTTGTGTTATCTGTTACTTGGATCTGAGTTAGCGTATTATTAATTTAATTATGCGCATACTTGTATAAAATACTGGATACACTCTGTCATACGAGTAATAAAAAAGTTGCGTACAGATCTGTTTTATAGGGCCGCAGATAAAGTATCTTCGGCGACAGACGAAAATAGTCGGGAGCCGAATTCGTCGCGACCATAAAAAAGCGATTAATTTGAATAAACTCGAGGGTAACAAAAAATATTACTGTTTTTCTAATAGAGTGTTTTCATCGACGCGATGAGCAGAGAGGAAATAAGAAAAGATTGTCTCCTTTCCACGCTCCGCTACCTCGCTAAGCTACCTCACTAAGCTACCTCACTAAGCTACCTCACTAAGCTACCTCACTTTGATACCACGAGGTATCAAAGCGAGTGGAACGATCCACTAACTCGCGCTGCCACTTCTCTTATTGCTTGCTTTGCTCCTATGCGCACTTCTACAATCCAATACCTGGTACCACTACCTCGCTCCGCTACCTCGCTTCACTACCTAGCTGTGCATATTGCGGTTGAAATGTATGAAACTGAGCGGAGCGGAAACGAGAATTTTGTGTTACTTTATCGAATAATATTTTCTCAGTTCCACTCCTTTCCACTCTAGTGGACCAGTACCCTGCATATACCTGAAGAGAAGCGAAACGGAAATGTCGATCAATCAATTCTTTAGAGATGATATTGTAAAAATTTTTACTAAATCAGTTTTTAATAACCTGATTTGTCTGCTGAACACAGATTTCCGCTTATTAATTAATCTACTAATACCTACATCAGCTTCGCGCTTTGCTCCACTTCAGTGGACCAGCATCCCAATGACAGACGATACAACAAAGCTTCACAATTGCAATCCGCTTCCGTGAAAACATCCGCAGCTGCGTTCTTCCCTCTCCGCTTGTCTCGCTTCACTGGAAACGCGACCTTAGAACATTTGGAATTCTGTCGTTGTTTTATCATTGGGCAATCATTAATGGGATCTTAATATCTCGTTGGCACCTCGTTGGGCGCACTCCTTATCATTTTTACAAGGCCTTTTTGAATACCAAATCTACCCTTAGCTGTCTGAACTGAAATTGTTCGTAAGGACTACTTACTGATAAGGTCTGTCACACGTATTAGACAAATTGTATTGGGATCTTTTTTAGGGTTTAAAAAATCATAAGATCACATAACTTATAGGATCACTTTGTCAGTCTGTCTGTCCGTCTGTACGTCTGTCGTGTCTGTCAAGGAAACCTATAGGGTACTTCTCGTTGACCTAGAATCATGAAATTTTTTCAGGTAGGTAAGTAGGTCAGCACGAGTAAATGAAAAATCCGAAAACCGTGAACTCATGTTCACATCAGAAAAAAAATTTAAACGTGATAACTAAAAGACCTACCTACCTGCCAAATTTCATAATTCTAGGTCAACGGGAAGTAGGTACCCTATAGATTTTCTTGACAGACACGACAGATGGGCAGGTAGACAGGCGGACAGACGGACAGACAGACAGACAGACAACGAAGTGGTCCTATAAGGGTAATTTCCTTTTGAGGTAAAAAATGCTAAAAATTGTGTTCTTTTTGAGATAAGGGCCACCAAACAGACTGATGCAGCGAACCGACTATAACATTATGAAGTGATAATTTGTCTTATTATTAGATATTATTTGTATCGCCAGCCTTATCTTCACTTCGCGCTCAAAATGCAAGATGGCCAGATGACGTCACGTGATTTACGTCTCTATTCGCCGTTTCTTTTCATGACCTCATTACTATTCCACTCACACACTCGTCCCAACATCTGGTCTAACTTTTATGTCCATTATTGTCTTATAGCCTAGTGGTTAATACTTCAGCCTTCTGTTCGGAAGTACGACATTCGATCCCGATATGCATACCTATTCGTATATTTACCGATTCGACTGTAGTAATACAAAAACTGGCCAGGTGCGAGTCAGATTCGCGCACCGAGGGTTCCGTACTCGAGTATTTTTTCCGACATTTTGCACGATAAATCATATACTATTATTATAAAAATTATCATATAAAAAAACTGTTTTATAATGTACAGATACAGCCCTACCCCACTCGGTATAGTTGTCTTACTTTGAAAATTGTATCGTCACTTACCATTAGGTGAGATCGTAGTCAAGGGCTGCAATCGATTTAAAAAATGTTCTCAAAACTTCCCTATATCCCAATTGGTCCCAAAGTTCTGTATTAAATCTCTCGTCTTATAATAAAATATCCGTAAGCGGATGCATCTTGGTCAATCTTCTTATTGGATAACAAGTGTCCCTTACCGAGAACCCGAGCTTTGAACGTGTGTTGATATATTATGATAGCTCCCTACGATAACTAGCGGCGGTTGTACTGAGAAATTATGGCTATTTATGAACAAGACCGCAACAAGACAGTCATGTAATGGACCAAGAGCCAGCGCGTACCAGACCTTCGTAATTTTATAAAAGCTGAAAGTTTCTCTGCGTATTGTCCCCAACACAGGCACAAACGATCAGCGACTATGAAGTTTGGATCATGGTGGTTTTGGGAGATAACAGGTACTTAATAAAAGTGTAAAACAAAAAAAAAAAACAAAATTAAAATCGGTTCATTCGTTTAAGTGCTACGAGGTCCCAGACAGATACACAGATACACACGTCAAACTTATAACACCCCTCTTTTTTGGTCGGGGGTTAAAAATCTTGCGTCAAAATATAAAGCCTAACTTATTTTTTATTTTCTTCGAAAAAGTATCAAAAATCAAGTCATGCATTACCAGACAAGTCTAATTAATATCGTAGCAACCCCCTGCCAGACGCCCTTAAAGTTTAGCTACCTTAGAAAATATAGCTGTAACGGCGTAACGGCACAGATTTCGCAAAACGGCTTGTTTAGATGACAACGCGTCACGTCAGTCGTCACCGTCACCCGCGTTCAGTTGACGCTAGATTAATAGATGGGGACAGTTTGGGACATGACCGCACTTCCTGCTGCAGTGTACGGGTTAAAATTAACATCTTAGTTAATTTGTTGAACGGTATAACATAATATTTCACGCTACAAACAACTTTTTCATAGCCATTTGTCTAGTGATTTGACTGCAAGGTGTTAGTAATGTCCGTAGCATTCCGGCAAGTTAGTGAATAGGCAACTTCTAGGTAAGCGCGCTCCATCTTAGGCTGCATCATCACTTGCTAGCAGGTCTGATTGCAGCCAAGCGCTAGTCTATATAATTAAAAAAAAAAATTAGAGGGCCTATGTGTACCTAGGTGTATCAAATGAGTTGCGTGGTACCTGTGGGATATAATGAATAATCAGGACTTAATTAATTTGTTTAAAACTCCAGTATAACAACCCTGCAAGTAACTGATCGCGGAAATGGTCTCGTAAAAAACTTCTAGTAATCTCTATTGAAAATCGAAAATTCATGAACACTTTTTTTTTTGTGATGTAACCACAAATTCACGGTTTCCAGATATTTGCCTTTACTTGTGCTACAAGATCTACTTACCTTTCATGATTCTAGGTCAACGGGAAGTACTCTATAAGTTTCTCGACAGACAGACAGACAACGAAGTGATCCTATAAGGTTCCTTTTTTCTTTTAAGGTATGGAACTAAAAAATTACACTAATATTATAAAGATGTAAGTTTGTGTGTGTGGTGTGTGTGTGTGTGTGTGTTTGTTACTCCTTCACGCAAAAACTACTGGATGGATTCGGCTGAAATTCGGAATGAAGATAGATAATATCCTGGATTAGCACATAGGCTACTTTTTATCCCGGAAAATCAAAGAGTTCCCACGGGATTTCGAAAATCCACGCGGACGAAGTCGCGGGTGTCAGCTAGTACCTACTAAATAAGGTAGAAATTAAACAAACTCAATTGTTGTTTAACTGTTTAAAACAAAAAAATAAAATGACACTGATAACAAAAATATCTATGGTAAATTCATGTACAAAGTAGGTACCTACACTAAAGCACAAAACCTAATATAGCAATCCAGGCATCTTGCAGGAATCTTAAGCTTAAAGGGACGCTTGGAATGGCTCAAAATAAACTGTCACCGTGAGCAAAAGGACGCTTAGACGCAGCTGTTCCGTTCCAGAGATATCGATTGCAAAAAGGACAGACAAACTGACATGATGGAGCTGTGTGCTTAGCGTCAAGTTGCGAGCTTTTTGCCTGCAAATATCATATTTTTCTTGTGGAGTAAAGTTTTAAGTGTTCTCGGAAAGTTTGTACAAAGATTGAAAACAACGACTTGTCTACTTGTACGGGACGGTCATTCCGAATAAAATTTTTTGATGGTTGCAACTTGCAAAAACCGACTTCAAAAAAGTTATGTGTTCGACCCGTATATGTATGTACAATGTACATTGTACATTGCACAGTCATGTTGGACATAATTAAGGACGAATACCTACTACATGGCAAATGTACAAAATAACTTACTACTGTTTAAAAACATTGATAACTTTTGACCATACGTGTGTTAAGTACACACGTACACACGTACCTACACGTAAGTACATAGGTAGATATCTCTTCTTAAGTCTGAAAAAATGTTCTACATGTTCTTTTATTGTCATTTACGTCAATTTTTAACATTCAGCTGTTTAGATTAAGCAATTTATTAGGCTTATACCAAGGCTTATACAAGAAAGTTGTAAAAAAGAAGGAAACAAGGAAAAACAATATTGTGTCTTTGGTAAATTGCAAACTACCTCTGTAACCTCGGCAAAAACTAGTAAAATGTACAGGTTAAAAGTTGTAAAAGTGTCATTTTTATTTTATTGCGTTTTATTCCTTTGACGCCAATTTACGTGAACACTTTTGAAGGCATTGTTTGAATGTACAAAGTGAAATAAAAACTCTTTGGAGGTTACGTTTTATTCAAAAACAGACGAAAATTCAAACAAAGTTTTTCGCAAAAGCAACAAAATTCGCAAAAAGTTGAAACATTTTTTTGAATCAACGAATGCGTAATTGTAATAAATGTGAGAATGACAGCGCGAAATGTTCCCAAAAGTTTTCACCGCTTGGGTATGAATGTAGGAAAAATAATTGTGCTAAAAAATGAAATTATGCTAAGCACGGTCATGTTGAAACTGCCTCGACAAATGTAAATTGGTGTTGTGGTTGGGTGAAATTATTTGTCACTAACAAAAAATTTCACGTACTATGTTTATTTTAAACTAGCCGATGCCCGCGGCTTCGCCCGCGTGGATTTAGGTTTTTCTAAATCCCGTGGAAACTCTTTGATTTTCCGGGATAAAAAATAGCCTATGTGTTAATCCAGGATATTATCTATCTCCATTCCAAATTTCAGCCAAATCCGTCTGGTAGTTTTTGCGTGAAGGAGTAACAAACATACACACACACACACACACACACACACATACAAACTTTCGGCTTTATAATATTAGTGTGAAGAACATATTTTTTCCAAACCGTATTGGATGCAGTGGAATTTGGATCAAAGTTGAAATGACTAAAATGATTTTGTTAGTGGAAGAATCTTAGAGCCCAACTCATTTTTATCCCAAAAAAACCCCTACTATTATGTCATTAATGGGAATGGTCACAACCCGCAGCAAAGAGAATTAGGTACCTATCGCAAAGAGAATTGCAAAATATACAATCGTAAAAAAATTACATAAACTTTTACAGCACAATTCTATACTACAATAGATTTCTGCGCAGACTTAGATTTTTTAAATATCGTTGAACTAAATCCTTTTTCAGTAGGGGTCTAAGGCAGAAATAACAAAATTTCAAGTTAAGTGTTTAAGTAAATCCTTTTACACCAGCTTAATATTATAGTTATGTCAGTCAGTTTCTCCTTTACCATCAGTCAGTTTCTATCAAGGATAAATAGAAGAGTGGGATTATATAGGAGATAGTAGAAATATTGTGCTCAATTTATAAAGTAAAAACCCTTTAAGAAGGTTAATGTTAATCAACCGGCCCTAATAACAATTATTATTATGATAAAAATAATTAACTCATAAAATAAACAATTTCAGAAAATCGCCAACAATATCATTATTTTTAATCGTCAATAAAGTGAAGTGATTATTTCCTCGCTTCCTAACCCGTGCCGTCCGGATGTTTACGGCACGTGGCGGTGCGGGGCCGAAAATACCCCGCGATAATGATGCGCCGTGTTAACCCGCGATGGATGCACATGAGATCAGATTAAGAATATCTTTCTTAAGATTCAATCAACGTTTCGTAACTATGACTGAGAGTGAATCGGCATTATATATTATTAATTTTATATTATATATAGAGGCATATATAGTGGCATATTATAACCTAATAGTATAGTCTGTAATTTAGGCTAAATTATATTATTTTATTTTTAATTGCTAGTAAAGTAAAGTGATTATTTCTTCACTTCCTAGCCCGTGCCGTCCGGATGTTTACGGCACGTAGTGGTACGAGGCCGAAAATACCCCGCGATAATGATTTGCGGTGTTAACCCGCGATGGATGCACATAAGATCAGATTTAGAATATCTTTCTGAAGATTAATACTTCACTATAGTAAAGTAAAACCTTTAACAACATTAATTATAACTTAATGAAAGATAAATCTTTCAATTTGGTATTCCTTTGCGCACTATCTTTCATAAAGTTTTAATTACCTAATTATATACCTAAGTTTACAACAAAACTTTCACGTATCAGGTAGAACGTTAGAAACTAATAAGCCATCAAATACCGGCTTCCCACGGTGCGTAATATTGCGAATGGACGCGAACCAGCCTGCACCGACGCACCATTGGGAGGGTCGTCTGTCATGGTAGAGCACACATGTCTGTCGCAGTGCATCCGATCCGTTGCGTACAAGTTACTTCAAAAGTGCGGTGCGAAGTGTGCGGTATTCCGCATAAACACAGACAAGCAAAATTATCAAAACCTGCATACAGTAGAGTTTTCTAATTCGGCTACTATGAATAATAGAGTGGACGAACGAGTTTTATTTTGATTTTCTGTTGTATCGAAATGAGCTCACATTATGGATATCTGAAACACCAAAACACAAGGTCAAAAGCGATTCATAATTATGAAACCGAATAAAAAGTAAATTAGACCTGATAAAAATACCACAGAAGCCGCAGCTGCAGCTATATGCAGTTCACTCACATTACGGAATGACAAAATGGCTTCCAATCTCACGATCCACATACACTGACACGCACCATTGGAAAAGTATTGTGCGCGGTGCGTGGCTGTCCGTGGTCATCGGCCGTGCGTGATAATCCGCAGGATTACGCACCGTGGGAAGCCAGAATAAAATAACTAATCAAAACATTCCAGCAACAATTCTATCAAAACTAATAACTAATCAGTAACGAAAGTGAAGTCAAGACTCAAGAGGTAAGGGAGTGAAACTACGAATTAACCAAATCTCGCGTCGAAGCGTTACATTAAAATGGATCTATGTAAATTTGCGGTATGGAGTGAACGAAGCTTGCTCGTTGTAAACATGATAATGGTTAGTCTCGCAAATTGCTCGACGGAGACGAGTTAAAATTCATTTGTTACTAGTTTCTGGGACTAAGTTCTATATATTACTAGCTGACGCCCGCGACTTCGTCCGCGTGGATTTAGGTTTTTCGAAATCCCGTGGGAACTCTTTGGTTTTTCGGGATAAAAAGTAGCCTATGTGCTAATCCAGGATATTATCTATCTCCATTCCAAATTTCAGCCAAATCCGTCCAGTAGTTTTTGCGTGAAGGAGTAACAAACATACACACACACACACACACACACACACACACACACATACAAACTTTCGCCTTTATAATATTAGTGTGATATATAATCTATCCGGTACGATGCCGTGTAGAAACTGATCAGGGGTATCTAGATGGGTTTAATGAAACTGCCATGCTCCTTCTAAGTTATCCCGCTTCCATCTTAGACTGCATCATCATCACTTACCATCAGGAGAGATCGCAGTCAAGGGCTAACTTGTATCAAAATTAAAAAAAAAGCTTTTCTCTAGCTAACTTAATAATTGGATCTCACAATGGTTAAACTTGGTTTCTATAACTTCTTCAAAGTAAGAAATTTAAAAAATTCGATCTATACAATTTCATGAGTCATATTCAAAGTCAATTCGCGTTGTATAAGACGCGATTAAAAGTGAATGAACTAGGAATGTATAAGTTGGGTTTATCCCAGAACTGTTTACCCCTCTAGCGCGCATTCCGTCTTATTTTGGTATTTGAGTCGAGCAGGGACAGTTTGGAAGTGATCCAGTATTGCGCGCGCGCGCTTCTGTATTGATCGTGAAACGTTATTTTGAAAATCGTCCAAAATACCGCTCAAAAATTCGCGAGTGAAAAAACGTCACATCGGAATTTGAGGGTTGGGTTGGGTTCAATTGAAATCGCGTGCGTGAATTTTTCGTTTTATTTTTAGTGCGTGACGATTTGTGATTGTGCTGAAAATCGATGTCGCTATTGTTTATTCGAATCGGATTGTAGCTACCTTTCCCGTTACATGAGAACCAATTATAATAGGAACGTGTTAAATAAAGTATTTTGGATTGATGTTTTGGTTTATATTTTCCAAGAATTCGTCTAGTGAAGTGTTAGTGAAATAAACTTTCTTTGATAGTGTAAGTTAGACGAATAGTCTAGACTTAAAATTTGAAGGCAATGAAGACGCAAATAAAACGGCAAATAAAAGAACTATGGTTCTAGCAACTGATGGTAAATAAAGCAACGATTAATCTCAAAGAGCCGAGTTCAAAAGTGACTCACTCGAACAGCAGTAAAACGAAATCACCAAATAAACTATAAAACCAAAGAGTAGTATATTTTAAGCATTGCAATGAGAGCAAATCGGTGGACATAACGAAAATGGCCGCTGGGCACGCGACTTCGTGTCACAGTTTGTTTATTTATATAGCCGTCTCCCTCTTATTGCCGATGGCTAACCAAGGTGCGACAGTGTACGATGACCCCCGAAGCTTTTCCAAAGATGAAAAGCGGTTGACAAGGGAGTATCACTTGAGGCAGGGCGCTTTGAGAGGACTGATCGTGAAGCCAGGAAAGAACTATGATCTTCAACCTGTGGAAATGTTTCTGGGCATTCCGTATGCAGCTCCACCGGTTGGGAACTTGCGGTTTATGCCACCAGGTAAGATTCGTTAAGTAGGTATTGACTCATTATCATCATTATTAACTGAACTAAGATAAACAATAATATTTAGCTGCTGTCACGTATGATATGATAAAAAAAACCTGCCAAGCGCGAGTTGGGCTTCGCTCTTTTAGGTTCCGTAGATAATAATTATGAACAACATAATATTTTGGGTGTATGAAACATTTAATTTCCTACCTAAACATCGCTATAAACCGCGACAGAAAAACTCAAAAAATGAGCGCTTGTTTCGCTTCCAACAGTCCCAACTTACAAACGATTTAATCAATTGATTGTGAAGAAATTTACAAGAATAAACCCTGCATCAGCTGCTTGCATAAAATATATGTATATTATAAAAAAAATAGGTACCTGATTGGTGTAAATGTTAGTGTTAAAGTTTTTTTCCGTCACTTTCGTTTTCTGTTGTTTCTGTTATTTTTTTTTATCTCCGTTATTTTATTTTTTGTTAATTCTGTTATTTTATAAGTGTATTTTTTTAAATATGGTAATGATGAGATAATAAATAAATGACAGAATAATAATATATACTTATTCCTTGTTTGTACTAGTTCTGTGATTGCATTTATTAATAACGAGGTTCCCTTTATTCAAATGATTTCTGGTGCAAATGTATTTTATACGTGCACAGCAAAAGTTTTTAATTTACTTTTCTAAATTACTTTTGCTGCAGCTCCATCCTATTTCAGTAATCTAAGTCCCACTGTGCGAGAAAATAGAATCCTGTGAAATTAATAGCTATCATTACTCTCCAAAGTTTATACAATATTATGGAAAATTGTTGTTACTGTTGTGTTTTACAATTCAAATAGTTTTCTTTATATTATTACTAGTCTTTTCCTTTCTCTGTTCTTATATTTTTCAGTATATTAATGACGCTGTTCATATTGCTCCAAGGAGATAAGGAGATAGGAATTATAAATATAGAAAAAAAAATTGGTTGTCTGTAAAGTCGGTTTAATGACGATAGTTGAACGTGACAACAAAGGCCGATTGTGCTTCTTTGTCGCTCGTTCCGCGCTCTCGCTTGCACTTCAAGCCTTACATGGAACGCCTCAGAGCGAGGTAACGCCGCATGAGTCATGTTTTTTCGTGCGTGCAGCCGGCTCTATCGAATTGTAAGACGTTGTCACGTCAAAAGCTGATTGACTGAACTACTAACGCACAGATCAAACTACTGGACGGATAGGGCTGTTTGGCTTGCAGATAGCTTTTATGACATAGATATCCGCTAAGTAAGGGTTTTTGAAAATTGAACCACTAAGGAGTTAAAATAGGGGTCTGAAATTAGTGGTAGTTCACGTGACAGACTGCTATAGTCATAACTCTTGCTTTTGGCTTTACTGTAGTCGAGTAAAAAAACATTTGAAATCAACTCGGGCACTAATGCCCGATACTAATATTGGGAAAGGGGAACGATATTATGTTCCTTGAAATAAATTTTTCAGTTAACGTTTTAAATGTTACATTCAAAAAAATTGTTTGAAAATACTTAATTATAATGTGTTTTTGATAAAAAACGTAACCTCCAAAGGATTTGATTCGCTTTGTATACTGAAACAATGCTTTTAAAACCTATAGTGTGCTAGTTACCTGACTTCAAGGGAATGGACGCAACACAATAAAATGATACTTTTCATTTTTCCTTTTTATTGTTTTTAAAACTATATTTAACTAGGTAGGTAGATGATGATTTTGGTTTGAAAAATTCACTTTAATTTTGATGATTAAGTTATTTTTTGAAATATTTACCACGTTTTTAAACGGAGTAAAAAGTATAAATTCAAATTCAAATTGATTTTTTTTTATTAAATTACTTTCTTTTGAATCGTCAAAAGCATCTACCACTATATAAAAGTAATCATAGTTAGATAGATAGACAAACAGACAACAAACTGATGGGGGTTCTGTTTTTCCTTTTGACGTACGAAACGTGTTAAATGAAACCGACTCTTTTATTTCACTTATACAAATATCTACATTTAAGTAGGTATTTATGGTCCTGTAACATGGTCATTCTTTCCAGTCAGCGCTCCGCCCTGGCCCGGCGTCCACATGGCAACGCACTTCGCCCCCGTCTGCCCACAGTCCCTGCCAGTCATCAAGAAGGGAAACCCACCATCCCTGGGCAGGCAGCATTACTTGAACAGGCTCAAACCTTTCCTAGCTAAGGAGTCTGAAGACTGCTTGTATTTGAACATCTATGTGCCTTATCGAGGTAAGATATAACTGTCCATACTAATATATCTATACTTCGATCCATACTAATATTATAAATGCGAAAGTGTGTCTGTCTGTCTGCTACCTTTTCACGGCCCAACAGTTTAACCGATTCTGACGAAATTTGGTACACGGTTAGCTTATATCCCGGGGACGGACATAGGCTACTTTTTATTCCGGAAAATCAAAAAGTTCCTACGGGATTCCCAAAAACCCATCCGCTTAAGCGATTTGTATGAAATTTGGTACCGAGGTAGCTAGCGTCCCTGTAATTGACATAACTTTTTATGCCGGAAAATCAAACAGTTCCCACGGGATCTTCAAAAACCTATATCCACGCGGACGAAGTCGCGGGCATCCTCTAGTAAAGAATATTTTACTTTACCTAGTAGTTATCACAGTGCAAAACATTCGGGAATTCAAAGAGAACGCCAGTATCATTTGACATCAAAAAGCAAGTGTTCAGAGCAGAAGCGTTTCCGGCGTGCTTAGGGCGGGCGCGGTTAGCTGAGCGCTTCGCTATTGCGCTGACCTGGTTCCAAATGGGCCTGTCCTATCTGCCGACATGTGGGAAACCAGGTTGAACTAGAACTGTTTTTGCGAATCATTGAAAAAAGAAATGATATTTACTCAACCACATTTTTAGGGTTCTGTACATAAAGGAAAAAAAACAACCAAGTGCGAGCCAGACTCGCGTAGTGAAGGTTCTACTACAGCAACATTTTTTGGACATTTTGCAACATGAATCAAAAACTATTATAAATAAATAAAGCCTTTATTCCAATTATTTAAATTAACATTTCATACACTTTATCACAAGAATTATAATTACTATTATGATATATATATATACTATTATGATAATTAGAAGTAGGTATATATTAAGATCAACAATTACAAAAATTAAAATAAATACGTGTCATTTTTATAGGTAGGTATAATTATACAAGTTTTATTCCAAGACAAAAACTATTATGCATAAAAATAAATAAAAATCTGTTTTAGAATGTAAAATTCCAGGTCAACGGGAAGTACCCTACAGGTTTTCTTGACAGACACGACAGACCGACATACAGACAGACAGTCAGTCAGACAACGAAGTGATCCTATCAGGATTCCTTTTTTTCTTTTGAGGTACGGAACCCTTAAAACGAATTCACGTGGACATCACCTACTTGTATATTGTATAATCACACTAATATTATAAAGGCGAAAGTTTGTATGTGTGTGTGTGTGTGTGTGTGTGTGTGTGTGTGTGTGTGTGTGTGTGTGTGTGTGTGTGTGTGTGTATGTTTGTTTGTTACTCCTTCACGCAAAAACTACTGGACGGATTTGGCTGAAATTTGGAATGAAGATAGATAATATCCTGGATTAGAACATAAGCTACTTTTTATCCCGGAAAATCAAAGAGTTCCCACGGGATTTCGAAAAACCTTAATCCACGCGGGCGAAGTCGTGGGCATCGGCTAGTTAAGTATATTGCGAGAATGCTGCTTCCAAAATAATTTTACTTATAGCTACAATTTCTTATGTGATAATGTCTACATTTACATAATGGTATACTAAAGTGCACTCGCGATTCGAAACGTAAACTTTTACTCAGCGATTCAGGTTTTCTACTCCAGAATTCTGCATCGTTACTGCTGTTAACATGCATGCAGCCAATGGCTTGCGCAGATGTTTCTAAGTACCCGTGTGGAAGTTTCATGTCATATCGATGCATTTCAGCTCGTTTTCCTTTAACTACTATGATTATATTGTGTTTACGGAAAAGGTAAACATTGTGAGGAAACCTGCGTGTCTTAGAGTTCTCCATAATGTCCTCAAAGTTATGTGAAGTCTGCCAATCTACATTACTATCTCTTATACTCCATTACTGCTAAATATACTTCAACTTAAATAGAAGGATTTATAATAGTTACTAGAGGATGCCCGCGGCTTCGCCCGCGTGGATTTCGGTTTTTTAAAATCCCGTGGGAACTCTTTGATTTTCCGGGATAAAAAGTAGCCTATGTCCTTCCCCGGGATGTATCCCATGTCTGTACCAAATTTCATTCAAATCGGTTCAGCGGTTTGGCCGTGAAAACGTAGCAGACAGACAGACAGACAGACAGACACTTTCGCATTTATAATATTAGTATGGATTAGTTACCGCAATAACAATTACCTATTGACTGAAGAATTCAAAATAATCAGTTTTATTAAAATCCTACTCCTAGACGCGCGAAAAGGATCAAGATTTTTCGTATTGTCCCACAAACCTATAGTCCATGGTTTAAATTAAATTTTAATATAGCCACTTTAATACCGAGGTAGACTTATTGTCTAGATCTAGACTGAAATTTAAAATAGGCAGCCAGTTGAGCGCTGTACAATGCTCAAAACCGGCCACTCATTGTTCACCTACTTCTTTGTTCGACCACGGCTTTTGTTTATGAGAAATTAAGCGAAAATTCCCTACCGATTAAAGTTGTGCCTTACTTAGGTACCTACTTACCAAAGATTAAAGAACCTATAAATAAGTAATTTATTTACTCATTTATTAATTTATTTTATAAGGCAACCAAAACAGATTACAACATTTTACAGTTCTAACCTAATTCTTCAATCACCACCAACCAGGCTTTAGAGCACGCTAATCTCACGCTAGTTTAAAGTAATCTTAATATTTACAAGTGTAAATTAAAAATTTATAACACCCCTACAAGTGAAGGTTACAGTAACTAGAAAAGAGCTGATAACTTTCAAACGGCTGAACCGATTTTCTTGGATTATAACTAAGAACAGTCGATCAAGCCACCTTTCAAACAAAAAAAAAACTAAATTAAAATCGGTTCATTAGTTTAGGAGCTACGATGCCACAGATATACATCCGCTAAGAAGAGGGTTCCAAATGCACCCTGATCTGAGAAGAAACCCATAAAAATGTGTGTGTAGTAAAATTTCGAAATTTACTGGCATTTACTCATTGAAATATCTTAGGTTTTAAGTGAAAGATAATTAAAATAAGTTTGAATTGGGCATAAGATATTGTACCTACATGGTTTCAATAGACCAGATGGGCATAGTTTTAAAATAACATACCTATCTGCATCCACACTTCCATACTAATATTATAAATGCGAAAGTGTGTCTGTCTGTCTGCCTGCTACGTTTTCACGGCCCAACCGCTGCACCGATTTTAATAAAATTTGGTACAGACTTGGAAAGGCTACATTTTTTTCCAGAAAATCAATGAGTTCCTACGAGATTAAAAAAACCGATACCCACGCGGGCGAAGCCGCGGGCATCCTCTAGTCCTACCTAATTTAAATAACTGTTCGTACTGAGTCAAAAAATTATTTCATAGCTGATTCATTGATCGTGGAACAATAACTCTGTGGCGCCTGGTCTCAATTCCCCGCTATAAATATACTTCCGTCCGTAGAGTAGGTATCCAAATTCTTCTCAGATCCAATAATAGACCCCTTACCGGTCACCAGTGGTGAAATGATGCTATTCCACTAATTAAGTTATTTTTAGCTTCTTTTCGTTTACTACATTTTTAACCACCAACCCAAAAAGAGGGGTGTTATAAGTTTGACGTGTGTATCTGTGCATCTGTCTGTGGCATCGTAGCTCCTAAACTAATGAACCGATTTTAATTTAGTTTTTTTTGTTGGAAAGGTGGCTTGATTGAGAGTGTACTTAGCTATAATTCAAGAAAATCAGTTCAGCCGTTTAAAAGTTATCAGCTCTTTTCTAGCTACTGTAACCTTCACTTGTCGGGGGTGTTATAAATTTTTAATTTACACGTGTTGGATTGATTGAAGATTATGTTTCCGAAGTTTCCATCTATGGCATGTTTTACAGCTATTGATAAATGGATTGTAAGTAATTACCAAAGTTTTGAACTAAGCTTTACCTTGAAAGTTGAAGGTTTATAGTCGGGATCGTTTGAGAATTAGGTACTTACTTACTGTTTGTTTGTTTGTTTAAGTTAAGATAAATACAGCTATAATACTGACGGTTCATGGTTTCTGAAATAATGTAAAGCCGGCTCTACACTCGCACGTGAAGTTGTGCCGTTATTTCACGCCGTGAATGTATACTGCGATCCAGCGAAAACCTGCGTACCTATCTACCTTAAAGCTGGGACACACCAAAGACGTATGCAGCACGTAAGCGTAGACGTAGCGCGTACCATGACGTTGCAGTTGTAATGTATGGAACTGTATGAGATATGGCATACCGCTTGCGTGACGTGAACGTTCGCGTAGACGAATGCTGTCATGTCTATGGATCCACGCGCGTCACTACGCGCGTAGTCACGTGTACGTGCTTGGTGTGAATCGGCTCTTAAACTCCCTAATGTTCTCAAAGTGTGTGAAGTCTGCCAATCCACACTTGGCCAGCGTGGTGGTGGCCAAACCCCATCGATGTATATGGATTAGCCTTTCCCATACAATTCCGTCCGCAAAAATACGCTTGAATCTTACGTCATCGTCATTGACAAAGTCAAGAGACTTTTGCAAATTCTCTTGACTTTTTGAGCGCGTTTTTTATCTTCAAAGGGCCCATCCATATACATCGATGCCAAACCCTTCTCTTTCTGACAGATGGCCCGTACCCAGTAGTCATTAATGATGATGAATAAAATGAATAAAACTATTTTATTTAGTCACCTTTCGTCAAAGACTTTTAGGCAGACTTAAATTAATGATCCGAGGTTTTGATTTTTAAAAATCGTCTGTTGAAATAATTAGCTACAGCATCACTAATTTTAACGAAACAATTAAGTATAGATTAAACCTAATTTGCCTAAAAATAAAAAAATATTAAAAATAAATAATTATTATGATTGCTGGATTAGGGCGCCATCTATGAATAATTGGCTTAGTGAAAATGCTTCTTGAAATTCAGGGAAACCTCCGCTGCGAAAGAGAGAGGCCTGAAGACTTTCGTAATAGTTCCACATAATTTACACAGATGGCACTCTTATTTTAATACGTTTTAAATAACTATAATACTTAGTATTTTTACCCATAATGCATGATGATAATAATTATCCTGATAATATATTTATTATACTATTATTTCGAAGTTATTAGTCATAAAATTTTGACTTACAATATTAAAAAAACCTTAATTAATATTTTTCGCCGGCATTGTTTCGTTGTGCTATGCATAGATGTCGCTACTGACACAAATTGCTTGTTTCAATTAGTTATTTTTGGTTGCTTTCGTTGGTAACAGAAAACATTTACTATCTACCTTCCCACTATATTCTCATTTTTTATCATAATTATTTTTTATGGTAAGCATAAAAATATTTGTTGCTCGTATAAGAGTACAAAGAGGTATATTATATAAAAACTCCGGTAAATAGGTCAGATACCTACCTTATGCCTACTTACTTAACAAGTTATTACTAGGCAAAAGGTACCTATTTACGGAAAAATGCGTGACTTTTTTATCGGTTGGTGTGGTGTGGTACCTACCTAATCATACTATGTTTATTCACTTGTAGATGATGATCTCTTTGATTGTATTTGAGATAAAAGTAGCTATGAGTACCTAGCCCATATCCGATCCGGGATAAAAGCTATCTTTGACTTAGGTACCTCCAAAACCAAAATGCCAAAATCGGTTAAGGGGATGGTGATAATTCGTCGAATTTTTTGTTTCAGAGCATAAGGCCAAGAAGTTCCCAGTGCTGGTCTTCATCCATGGTGACTCGTTCGAATGGAGTTCTGGTAACCCATACGATGGTCGGATACTCTCTTCCTATGGGAATGTCATGGTGGTGACCGTGAACTTTAGGCTTGGAGTGCTTGGTGAGTTTTTATTTATTTATTAAAATGGCGAGCAAACGAGCAGGCGGGTCACTTGATGTTAAGTGATTACCGCCGCCCATGAACATTTGCAGTACCAGAGGAACCGCCAATGCGTTGCCAGCCTTTCAGGAATTTGTTTCCACAGGAAGAAGGATCTGGTACAACGTATTACTTGGATCTTACTTGGTGGTAAGTGAGTCATGATGTAGTCTAAGATGGAAGCGATCTAACTTAGAGGGAGGATGGCAGTTTTATTAAACCTATACCCCTAATCGGTTCTAGGTGACTATTCGTACCAGAACGCTAAATTGGTTGTCAGTAGTTGTAAGTTAACCACAGTTGAAGCCTCCACCAGATCACTGACCATAGAAATACTATTTTTTTTTTAATTTATAGACTAGCGCTTGGCTACAATCAGACCTACTACCAAGCGATGATGTAGCCTATGATGGAGCGCGCTTGCCTAGAAGATGCCTACTCACTTTTGATTTGAAGGTACCGACAATAAAAGTGGAGGGGAAAACTGATGCCGGAAGGGCATTCCACATCTTAGCGGTTGGGATTAGAAACGAGGAAGCAAATCGCTTCGAACGTGTATTTCCAAATTGCCGGGATACGAACCCCAATAAAGTCCTTCCTGTTGTCTCGCTCGTCTCTCGTTTCCATCTCTCTGTTGCTCCCATGATGACGTCATCGACTTCAGGTACACAGCTGATTCGATCAGTTTGTATTTTTTAAAGGTTTCATGAAACCCAGCCTCACGGAACACGTCTACGGGAACAACGGTCTGCTCGACCAGTTGGCAGCCCTGCAGTGGATCAAAGACAACATAGAGGATCTGAATGGAGACCCGCACTCCGTGACTCTGATGGGGCACGGCACTGGTGCTGCGTGCGTCAATTTCCTCATGCTGTCTCCTATTTCCAACGGTAGGAGTATCACCATCGTTATTATCTCTTTAAAGGTTTCATAAAATACAGCCTCATTGAACACGTCTATGGAAACAACGGTCAGTGGATCAGAAACACCATATAGGATCTGAATGGAGAATCACCAAAAACTCTTTTTTGCGCTTACTAGGAACTTGAGGCCGAGTGATATGCAGCCGAACAAGCTAGCCACTAGGTGACTATTTCAACGAACTCTAGTGTTGTATGACAAAACTTGTCATACTTCCATAATATTATCAGAGTTTTGGCTGTTAAAACCGTTAACAGATCTTATGATTAATTGCTGTTATTTTTGAAAGTCCGAAGACTTCTTAAGTTAATTTCTTAATTAGCAATAAACTAGCTTCTGTTATGGACTTTGTTCTAACAAAGAAATCGGCTAACGAGCGAAAACAATGTTATGACTGATGGAGTTTCGTTATCAAAAACAAAATTTTCGCAAGGCATCTGACCATTGAAACGAAAGTAATTAATCTAAAGATAACCGTAGACACTCGTTTTTTGTCCAAGACCGATTTCTTAATCTGACAAGTGAGTTTTAGACGGTGAGAAATGTTAACCGATTTAATGATAAATAAAAGCAAACGAAAGTATACCTAGGTATGCGTTCTTTGTAAAAAATCGGATCTAGTCAGCGAGATTTCAACATTCCCTTTATGCTGTCTTTATCCTGCATCATCACTTTTCAAATATCTGGGAGCTTGTAAAAGGACATCATGAAAAAGTGTTATTGTAATCAAACGTAAGCATATTATGACTGTCATGATTAAAAAAAATACTTACGATTCTTTGATTTTTAAAAGATGATTTTTATAATGGTATTAAACTACTTATTATTGTATTTTATTTTCATCAATTTTCACTGATGTTTATGTAACCGACATTTCTCGAACGTCTGCGCTAGCCCTAACAGCGACTCACGTCCGCTAAGCTCAGGATTGTAAGTCATTGTTTACAAAGAATTACGAACTTTGTTTAATGAAGGGAAATATTAAGTTAGTTATTTTTCTTCCTAATTAAAATTAAGTCGAAGTATGAATTTCACTAGCCAAGATAAACTAGTGGTAGGACATCCACCTCCTTCCTGTACTCGGGAGGTCGGGGGTTCAATCCCGGGTACGCACCTATAACTTTCTCCTTTCAAAGTTCTCCTTTCAAAGTTTCCGAGTTATGTGCGTTTTAGCGGAAAAGAAAAACATTATGAGAAAACAGTGTCTGAGAATTCTCCTAATGTTCTCAAAGGTGTGTTAATTTTGCCGATTTACACTGGGCCAGCGTGGTGGACTATGGCCTAAACCTGACCGAAACCTGCATAATTACACTAACATTAAAAAGGCGAAACTTTTTGTGTATGTCTGTATGTTTGTTACTCTATCCCGCAAATGGACGGATTTGTATGAGAATGGAGATTGTACCCTGGATTAACACATAGAAAGTTAAAGAGTTCTTACGGGATTTTTAAAAACCCAATTATAGCCACGCGAACGAAGCATCAGCTAGTATTATTCCAATTCAATCCAACCCATCAGCCTGTAAGCGTCCACTGCTGGACATAGGCCTTTCCAAGAGCGCGCCACCAAACACGGTCCTTCGCCTCCCTCATCCACCCGCGCCCCGTTACCATCTTCAGGTCATTATTATGTCCAGGTCGCTAGTGTTATTATAGTCCTTAATCTAAGTCGAAACCCTTCCCATTTTTAGAGATCCGTGATGGGTAGAGATGATGATGAATTTTAAATGAAGTCAGTTTCAGTTTTCTTAACGCAATTGATATTTACTTTTCAGGGTTATTCCATCGCGCGATCCTCATGTCAGGATCAGCGCTGTCGGATGCAGCGATGACGAGGGACCCCACACAATACACTCTGCAGGTCGCTCAGAGCCTCGGATGTAACCCCAGCTCTAAGAATATGATGACGTGCTTACAGAATAAACCGTAAGTTTGTTTGTAACTAAGATATTTTGTTAGTGACTGATTTAGTTTTAATTTAGATGTACCTAAGTTTATTTTATACAAGTGTCAATTAAAAATTTAAAACACCCCTGACAAGTGATGGTTACAGTAACTAGAAAAGAGCTGATAACTTTCAAACGGCTGAACCAATTTTCTTGGATTATAGCTAAGAACACTCTCGATCAAGCCACCTTCCAAAAAAAAATCTAAATTAAAATCGGTTCATTCGTTTAGGCGCTACGATGCCACAGACAGATACACAGATACAAAGATACACAGATACACACGTCAAACTTATAACACCCCTCTTTTTGGGTCTGGGGTTAAAAAGGATCGTTTTCAGCGTTGAAAGTCTTATTCCAACCTTTTCCGTGCCTGTACGTCCGTGCCTCTAGTGACTACTCCATCCCTTTACTTTAACAATGACGCAGTTTTTAATTTCTTCTCTGAAATTCATGTAAGATAATCTTTTTGTAATTTACAATTTTTGTAATTTATGGTTATGTTATTTATGGTTTTGTAATTTGCAGTTTCTCTGGAATGGTTTTGTAATTTCCAGGTTATCCGAAATCAAGAAAGTTCAGATCCTGGCGCGGCGTTTTGAAACCCCACTGGGGCCTGTCGTGGCAGGCTCCTTCATACCGAGCGAACCGGCCAATACCATGGCATCTTTTCCGAATCTTCTTAGCAAGTAAGATTTTCGTTTCTCTTAAACGTATTCTTCCTTATTAGGTAGGTACTACAGAATGAGCCTGAATATAACAACGGTTTAAATGATTGATTGAAATCCAAAACAATTGACTCTCAATTGAAACTCTTTAGTATCGTCTTTCTCTCCTAATCAAAACTCATATTAATATAAATGTAAAAGTGTATTTGTTTGTTGGTACACTTTTACATTTTTATTAATATGAGTTTTGATAATCAATTTGTTTGTTGGTTGATTGGTTTGTATTTTGAATCACGCTGCAATGTAGCAACGGGTTGGCTTGATCTTTGTAGGGATTTACCTCAGTAGCCAACAATGAATGATAGCCACCGAGTTCATTTGACATTGGCTGGTTCTATATTGCTGCTTCATTGAGTGATATTAATATAATTATTGTAGAAAACCTTCAATAGATTCAAAATAAATGTCAAATGAGCTCGGGATTAATTGAGCTTGATATTGACATTGGCTACTTTTTAACTCAGAAATCTAAAAGTTCCAACAGGATTTTTAAATACTTTCCTAAACTGACGTGGATAAAGTCGCAGGCTTCAGCTAGTAACTTATAATTTTTAACATACAAAATAATTTTTTAATAAACTTACACTCTTGGCAACGTTTTGTCCCGGATCTAAGATCAAACCGAGAAATATTTTTACAAATTGGCCCAGGTATATTCTTAAACATATTTCATTGGAACGTATTTTATTCCATCGTTCATGCACTAAATAAATAATTTACATCAATTTGTTACTGAATACACGAGAAAGTAAAATTAAAACTAATTGAAAATGTAATTTAGCTTAAATGATGGATAATTTACAGGTTAATGACGGAGATAATAATGAATGAATAGCTTTCATTTAAGCTCATTTGAATCGGCAAAAGTTTTTTAATTACCTATTTGTAATAAACATTTTATAACATCACTTTATTTTGGTAAATAAATAATTCATTCATTATGGTAATTTATTCTTGTATCTTCCGCGATCTGTGTTTCCTTCATTTCATGACTCTAAATCAACGGGAAGTACCCTATAGGTTTTCTTGACAGGCACGATAGGGGGACTGACGGACAGATGGACAGACGGACAGGCAGACAGACAACAAAGTGATCCTATAAGAGTTCCGTTTTTCCTTTTGAGGTACGGAATCCTAAAAATAGACACCTAATAAAAAAAAGTCCTTCATTTCGACCATAAATTGATCAATCTAATGTTAATAAGCATCCAAATTATATTTTCAGATATTCGGGGTTTCAGATTTATTACTATACTTGTGCTATAAGACCTACCTACCAGCCAAATTTCATGATTCTAGGTCAACGGGAAGTACCCTATAGGTTTCTTGACAGACAGACAGACAACAAAGTGATCCTATAAGAGTTCCGTTTTTCCTTTTGAGGTGCGGAAGAATATAAAAATAGGCACCTAATGTTAATAAGCATTCACATATTTCCAGATATCAGTTGTTAAGCGGCGTAACGGAGTTGGAAAGCTACCACGATTTTGGTGTGATCGAACTTGACCATGGCATACTGGAGAATCAGAGGGATGAGTTCATCACGAAATTTGTCAAAATCGTCTTCGAAGGTGCTGAAGACGAAGCACTGGATGAGATATTAAAACAGTATGTACTTGGTAATTCTTTCGACACTACAACTTTTTTAGGGTCTTGGCCTCCACTATTATTTTGGACTAAGAGCCAGCATGTGCCAGACCTTCGTTATTTTATAGAAGCTGGAAGTTTCTCTGCGTATTGTCCCCAACACAGGCAGGAACGATCAGCGACTATGAAGTTTGGATCATGGTGGCTTTGTGAGATAAAAGGTAATAAACGTGTAAAAACTTACGTCAAAGTATAGAGTCTAATTTTTTTATATTTTCTTCGGAATAGTATGTATTAGAAATCACGTGATGAGGGCTACGTTGAAGCGCGCTTGCCTAGAAGATACCTATTCACTCTTGTCTTGAAAGAATTTAAGTCATACTTGGTAATTGTAAAGTACAAAGCTAGTTTATTATTTACTATTTTTATATTCTTCGAATTGCATATTATTTGCTGTTAACAGATATTCTCCATCAAAGCTGGACCCTCAACGCTGGAACGTGGAGGCCAACCGCGATGTGGTGTTGAACCTGTTCAGCGACGCGCGGACCCTGGCTCCGATGATCAACTTCGCCAACTACCAGTCTAAGGCCAACAGGCAGTCTTACTTCTACGTCTTTGCCCACAACTCTATCAGCACGGATTATGCACCAGTAAGCTATAGACGTAGTCCAAACCAATACCATATCTTCCACACTCCATAAAAGCGAACTTGCTTACTTACCTTTTTTTTAATACAAACAAGCGAGTGAGCATACGAGCAAACGAGCAGGCGCGCCTGCTCGTTTGTTCACCACCACCAGATGTTAAGCGATAACCGCCGCCCATGATCATTTGCAGTACTAGAGGAACCGCCAATGCGTTGCCAGCCTATTAACATCAGTGCTTTTCGCTTGCGTGACACCAAAGTCTGTTTTTTGCTGGGTTGTCCTTTAATCACGTGGCAACGAATCGACGTGATATTTGCATGGGTATAGTTGAATACCTGAAGAGTGACATACTTTTTGTCCCAGAAAATCAAAGAATTCCCAAGGATTTATTAAAATCTAAATCCACGTGGATGAATGTAAGTCTTAGCGGAACCTCAATTACTAGAGGGTGCAAATAGTTGAAAGAGAAACTTAATCGTAAGCACATTCTCCACATGTGTAAATTAAAAATTTATAACACCCCCGACAAGTGAGGGTTGCAGTAACTAAGAAAAGAGCTGATTACCTTTCAAACGGTTGAACCAATTTTCTTCGATTATAGCTAAGAACACTCTCGATCAAGCCACCTTTTAAACAAAAAAAAAACTAAATTAAAATTGGTTCATTAGTTTAGGAGCTACGATGCCACAGACAGATACACAGACACATACGTCAAACTTATAACACCCCTATTTTTGGGCCGAGGGTTAAAAATACAATAGAATTAAAATTCTCTTCGCCATATTTCCCCGTACTCTAGCTAATCACAGGGGTATTTATAATGAAAATAAAGGTGAATTTTGTGCTATTATATGCTCTCGTAGACCAATGGGGCGCAATAATCAATAAAGTTTCCAAATTCCACCGTAATCTGTTGAACCATTTATTACAGCTAAACAAAAGTGTGCATGGTGAAGAGATGCCGTACGTCCTGGGCATTCCTCTGGGGGGCGCCAATACACACTTCCATGCGGAATACACGCTGAAAGAGAAGCTCCTCAGTGAAGTTATTATGAGGCTCTGGACCAACTTCGTGAAAAATGGGTACGTTTTCAGGTTTCCATACTCGGAGCTTAATTTACTATAATCTGCTGAAACATACAAATCTCTATGGTGCCACCCGTAAGGTAGAGAGATGAAATTTTCGTACAATGTTTATTTGTTTTCCATAATATACAAATACTTAATAAAAACTTCAAAATGTCCGCAACTGTGGGATTTTTTTAGTTTCAAATCCCGCCCGTTGCCGTTTTGTAGCTTCTCCTTCTACAACCTACACAATTATTTGGAAGGGAAAGAGATATTAATCATCACGGTTGATATTTTTTCAAAAAAATAATAATGAAATGTGGAACAAAACATCTCGTATTGCACTCGAAAGTAGAGCAGAAACCAATCTTTACACAGATTTTTGTCATTCATATTATATTTTTGCTTTTCAGTTCTCCGAACACTCAAAGCGTGAATGAATACTACACTCTTGACAAAAAACAATGGAACCAGTACAATGTCGAGTGGCCCGAATACAACGTTGCTCATCAGCCTTATTTGAGGATAGGTAATTATCATAGTCTTCGAATATTACGTGTTGCCAGTCATGACATATGGATCCGAAACATAGTCGCTAATTTATTATTGGCCAGAAAGCTCACAGTCACTCCGCGGGCGATGGAGAGAGCTATGCTTGGGGTTTGTCTACGTGATGAGATCTGTATGTGAATCAGTAACCAACATAGCTCAACGGTGGTAGGTGGACAGCCATCTGTAGACCCCTACAAGAGAGCAGCTATGTAGCGTTGTCGACGATGATGATGGTAGTTATATTTGTCTCCACCGCATTATTTTTCAAAAAGGTTAGGACGCTCAGAAATTTCGCAAAATTAAACTTTCTAACCAAGGTTTTTATTTTTTCAGATCTACCACCCGCTATCAACAGTTTATACAGGTCAAACTACACAAAGTTCTGGATAGAGACTTTACCAAACAAACTGAAGAGATACATGGTTGATCCTCTGTTCGAGTTTACACCGAAGCCAACGACAGCAAGGCCTAAATCTGTTCATAGAACAATAGGTAAAGATCTTCTCAAACTATAAAGTACTATAAATATCTAACCAAAACCCAAGAAATATATCTACAGCGGCATGCGGCGTAAATCTTTCTTACAGAGTGAGATAAAAAAATTAAGTGCATGTGAAAGGAAGATGTTTATTAAATTTTAGGCCGCAGCGTTGTGCAATCTGAATTGCACTTTATTGCGTCGCCAACAAGAGTCGCTATTTATTTACATGTCTTTGCAGAGTAATCCTTCTAAACCTGTAAGGTACTATTAATTATTCTGTGGCAGTATCAGATATGTGTTAAGAACCTGGTAGAAAAACCAAGCTATAATTTTTGCTGCAGAAAAAAAACTGGTACAACCTACGTATTGAGTAAACTAAAATGTATGAATCAAATATGGTATTTTTTATTGAACACGCCATAGCGATGTCTCTTTTATATGATGAATGCATGTGGGTTGGGAAAGCCTAACTTATAGAAAAAATAATAATTATAATTTTTATTTCATTCTTTTCAGATCGCAATGATGTTTTGCGAAATACGTACGTGCCACAAGTATACAACCCTTCTCACTCTAGTTCAGCTTCATCGTATGGAAAATTACGACCATACTCACCGCCAGACCCTAAACCTGATACCGATTCTATATATAGAGAAATACAGGCTATAAAGAAACCGTTAAGACCCATACCTACTAGTTTTTTGGAAAAAAATGATAGGGAAGCGCAAACAACAGCCAAACCAGTAAATATGCCTGTTAAAACATCTAGTGCTACTGTTACTCTTGTCGTCTCTCTTGGAGTTTTATTTATAGCTGTAAATATAGGTATATGTGCAGCGTTGTATTACAAAAAAAGAAAATCACAAAATAGAGCAAGTACATTTGAAGCTCATCACCAACCACGAGCTGAAATAGGAGAAGTCGATATGATTGGTCAAAAGAGTTCTAAGGATGACAAAAGTGCTTTACAAACTTTCAAAAACGGCTGTAGTGTTATTAAATCTATGAGTATTAATAAAATACGTACTAGCAATAGTACTAAGAAGGTTAAAAAGAAAGAGGTGTGTAAAACACCTAAGTCTGATGATTCCGGTGGTTTTAGAGAACGATTTCAATTAAGGAGACATTTATCGACAAGCACTTTAGATGCACACACTAAAGTAAGAGATTGGATTGCCAATGAAGTAATGCATCGATGTTCGCCGAGTATATTGAGAAAATCTAACAGTGAATTAAATGATAAGTCGTACGCAGCTATCAAACCTTTTACTAGATCTGAAGAGTTGCTGTCTGATTCAAGAAAAACAACAAAAGGAACAATTAAAGCTAATGATTCAGCATGCCCGCAAAATCTTCTTGCAAAAAATTATAGTGGAAAGAATAAAACTTCTGAAAAAACCACCTCAACTTCAGCTTTAGATTCTCATTCTTCATTAGTGAGTAATAAACAATCAACACTAGGTAAGCGGAGTAATAAATCCAGTGACTCTTTAAAAAGTAAAGGAACAGATAGTAATAAATCAAAGAAAGTCTCGGTCGCAATCGATGCTACACCATCAGCACGAACTAATTCTATTTTAAAACAAGAACCCATAGAACTTTCAAAGTCCTTGGATGAAAAAGAAGCAATACATTCCATAGCTGAAAACAAATCGCAAAAATCAAAAACTGGCGGATTTGTTAAGCCTATTGATAGTACCTTAAATAAACAAGAAGAAAACAAAGTTTACACAAATGAGGTAACCTTATCATTAGGCAAAAATGCACCTTTAAAAATTACTCATAAACATTCCTCTTCTGATCCAGTGACTGACGTAAATTACGAGCTTTTACAAGAAAAATTAAGACGTGAGAATGAAATCGTTAATATACTTCCTCCCGTCACATTTAGAAACGAAGTTAACGTAACTTCTCGAGATGATAAAGTAAAACTAGAACCTCTAACAGCGGAAGAGTCCCTACTGACTATTAAAAGAAGGAACTTCCCTAAAGTTCTTCCAGATTTACCGAAAGCGCAAAAGAGATTATCTCTTCAACCAACGTCCTTACAAAGTTTTAGAGGAGTTGGTAGTTTTGAAAACCAAATTGACAGACCAAAAGTACCGCCGCAACCACCGCCACGTACTACAACTTTGGATCGACGGCTTACGTATAAAAATTCTAAACCTCTATCTTCTTTCGATGTTTCGAATATTAAAAAGATTTCTGAAACAAGCTCGCTTAGCAGAAATTATGAGAATATAGACACGTTAACACCACATTTAGAAAACACAAAGCTAAACAATAAATCTTTTGAGTCCGTTTCCTCTTGTGATAAATCCCATCCAACAATCAAAATGGGTCATAGAGAATATCCAAAAGTAATCATTGCTTCCAGCGATTCGCCAAATACTCCAGAACCTACGATTATTATTAAACCTTCACCAAGTCAAGGAGAAATACCTAGAAATGTACCTAGAGTAAGACTACCTGATGACTTTCATACACATGCTTCTGGATCCGTGACTTCATTTTCATCATTTTGTTCAGATGATGATATTGATGATGTAGTAGATGATACTTTTTTGGAGGACTTAGCCGAAGACAAGCTGATTCAAGAATTAGTTGGCGGGGTTGATTCTCCTACAAGCATGGACGTTTTAGATTCAAAAGGACCAGAAACCATATTTGAGAAGAAAGTGGAAATTGTACCTGTAAAAATAAACCCAGCATTAATTGGATCAAAAAATAAAGATGATTATGTATGCATAACAGATTTGCTTTTACCAGATATAACTGGTACGGAACCTACAGCACAAATTAAACCTAACTTTGGTTTGAACAAACTAAAGAATAGAAGTGAAAGTATAAATAGGCCTCCAGAGAAGGCTGTTAAGGTGAAAACAAAACGAACCATGAAAGCTACTGGACTTCTAAATAGAGCTACTAAGAGTAGTAGCACCAGTAGTGTAGGTAGTGCTAAGTGTAAAAGTGACTCTAGTAAATTAGAACATTCTAACTCTGGTTCGTCAAACGACACTGAAACTAGTACTGGTACTGTTATCAAAATGAAATAAATAACTTTTACTTTGCACTTGTTTTAGCACAAGAAATGTTCATTGTACGCATTTAACTTAGTTTTGTTTTGTACATTATAATTAGTAATTGCTTGATAATAGAATTGATGATATGAATTAGATTATAATGAGATTTGATCCTGCAAGCTTTAAAATTTAGTTTTTGTAATAAAGAATGGAATTATAAGATTATTGAAGGGACTATTATTGGTAATTAAGTAAGGCATCATGTACGAAATCCGACCAATGTATTATCCAAAGTGTTCTTAGTTTAATACAAATGCATTTAGAAAATAAAAGCTGTACACGCCTGTAAAGTTATTATTCATTTAACCCTTTCGCGTCTCAAGCTAAGTTTGTTTTAAAAATCAATAGAATTAACCAATGATGGCTGCAATCAGACCTGCTGGCTTGTGATGATGTAGCCTAAGATGGATGGAGCGCGCTTGCCTAAAAGATGCTTATTCACTCTTTTCTTGAAGGTACCCATATTAATATAGGAGGGGAAAACTAATGCCAGAAGGGCGTTCCATATCCTAGCGGTTCGAAACGAGGAAGCAAATAGCTTCATACGCGTACGCGGCATTTTGACGACAGAAGAAAGTTCTACTATACCTATCAGGATAACAATGATGAAATTAAATTAGCTAAAAGTTTTCTGGTGAGAAAAACACTAAGCAAAATTCGAGTTTACCGGTTTCACTTAACATTCCTAATCTCTCGAATTCTTTGGAGCGAGGCGACTTTGTGTCATCTTAAAGACTCGGAAAATATTTGGATGATGGATTTTTAACTTGGAAATTGTATTCTGATTTTTTTACTGACCGGTGGTATGTCATGAACAAGTCATTACGCCATGTGCTAAAACATGTAAAACATGCTATTTTTGAACTCTTTGCTCTTTCGACGCACGTTCACTCCATCGGAACATCCTCAGGAAAGTGTCATCCTCAAGTGTGTTTTTGAGTGCGTGGCTGGCTTTTCCTGCATGTTTAGCAGTGGGAGGGTGAGCGGTGCATGTTGCATTTGTTTGTGTTAGCAGATTGTAGTAAAATAAGCTTTCGATTCCTCATGTAGTACAAGGGTTATTACATTTACAAGGGTACGTTAGTAATAAAATCCAGGTTGGATTTGCTCTGTTTTTCGGAACGTCACATACAATGGCGATAGAGAATTTGTGTATTCAAATGCAGCACAAAAATTTATTGTAATCGTGTCATATTTTCTACGAACAACAGTCGGTATGGCTCCCGTGTGGTTTGGAGGAATGATCCCGCTTTAAACGGTAGAAACGACTCCGATACGATATGCTTCAAATGTATTAAAGAAGCGGGAATCTTCACCAAGCTTGCAGAAAAAATTGAAGCAGGCTCGCCTAATACCGGGAAGAATGGCGTGCACTTCAGAGGACCTATGTCCAGCAATTGATGAATAAATTAACAAAGATACAAAAGCGATGATAGCGTAGTTTATAAGACTTCCACCTTTTATTTGACGTGTCTGGGGTGTAATTATTCTGGACGAGCATCCGTCGCTTTAACGGTGAATGAAAATATCTATCGTGAGGAAAGCTGCATGAGAGTTCTCCATAATGTTCTCAAGGTGTATGAAGTCTGCCAATCAGCACCTGGCCAGTGCAGGTAATGGCCAAACCCTTCTCATACTGAGAGGAGACCCGTGCTAGTAGGTGACCGGCGATGGGTTGATCATAATGATGATGATGATTATATCCTTCATCAAGTCACTTAAGACCCAGTTAAGTTTAAGTAACGATTAATCTGTGACCAATAAAAAATGTCGCTAACTATTATCGTATGATCTAAATAGGCTTCAGCAAAGGTTTTATATCCACATTTTCTTAAAATTTATCTGTTTAAGATATTGTGCTAGGAGACCTCTGGTGCGGTTTTCTGAATAAACTTGCAATTTAAATACTCCGCTGAAGATATTTTTCAACAGTTTACTTGCAAATTTTGAGTTATTCACTTGTGTAAAAGAGATATTTAAAGGAAAAAGACTTTTGTTAGCTTTAGAGTTTGAAAGCTTTTCGAAGATCTCCCTGGCGCAGTGGTGAGCACTATGGTCTATAAGTGGGAGATCCCGGGTTCGATTCCTGTCAGGGCAATGGAAGTTTAATAGCTATCTGAGCGCCAAATTTTAGCTGGATCCGTCCTGTGGTTCAGCTGTGGGTAAATAGATCAATCAATCAGTCAGTTTTTCTTTTATATTATCATCATTAACCAATTATTATTAGTTGAAGTCTATTATAGACGTTCACTGCTCTACATAGGTCCCCTGTAAGGATTTACACATGCCACTGTCTTACGCCGCCTGAATCCAGCGGCTCCCTATGACTCGTTTGATCGCATCTGTTCATCCAGACGGTTTTATTAGTTTTATATATTTAAAAACTATATTTCCAAATATAATATTATGGGAGATGATGCGGTGATTAAAAGTATGATCACACACTTTCATTTCAGTCGTATGGAATCCCAGTAACAATGAACCCAGAGCGCTATCAACAGATTTTTCTGGGGTCAATTGCAAAACGCAGTTGCAATCAATATGACCATGATAATAATCATAAATTACTGCTAGAAGATTTGGCAGCTTTATACATGACTGCCCAAAACAAGAGTAATATTTTCAGGGTACTTGTAAGTATGTATTATAACTTCTAAATACCCGAACCGATTTAGTCACTCAGGATGATGTAAGGATTTCAACGGTATCTACATACCGTTGAAATCCTTACATCATCCTGAGTGACACTGGCTACAATTTTTTTTAAGAATTCAATAAGTAAAGCAGGGCAGTTGTGTTTCTTTAATTATTAGTTTATGCTACAATATTGTTTTATAAAAAATACTCTCAGTTTGAAAAGAAAATTGAGTTGTAACTGTTTAAAACTGTTGGGGGTTTTAACTCAACTATATTCACTTATCAACATCGTAGAACTATAAATCTTTGCTTATTGCAAATGCTTGCCGGAATAGACCCCTGATTTTAATTGTCACCCGAGTTTCGTTGACACGGATTTATTTGAAAAGGAGGAATGATTAAGCAAATATCTGATGTTGGACTGAATGAGGTATAAATTGTATGCGGGAATAAAAAATGTGACGTGTGGGGTGCGCGTAGTTTTGTGTGAGTGTGAATAATGAGACGGATTTTTTGATATCAGAAGTGGGATTGCGTTTGGTGTAAAGGAGAAGGGTGTTGACATTATACATGAAATAGTCTATAGTTAAGAGACATTCCAAGTTAAAGTTATTCACTTGGTTAGTTAAGTTTCAGCAGTCAAACTGAAGTGGCCGGTGAAAATTTGATAAACGTTGGGGTCCCGAGATGCTAGAATGGCGACCTTGCACCGTAAAGTGCAGTGCTGGAAGACCTCTTGCTAGTTGAATAAGTTGGAAAGAGCCGCTGGATTCAGGCGGCGCAAGACCGTGGCATCTGGAAGTCCCTACAATAGCTGATGTCCAGCTGTGGTCGTCTAAACGTCGATGATACAACCTTTATTTTAGGGCTTTGGCTAAAACAACTATTGAAAATCATAATCCAAGCACCGAAATTGAATTCCCGAAATTCAATGCAATACACATAACTATTTGCAGTGGGACACAAAGCCAAAACGTCAGCCCTAATCCAAAATATCGTAGAAATTCCATTTATTGCCGGCAGCGGCTATCGCTGCTGTGACATATTTCAATTGAGAACAGCCCGCGTTGCTGTTTTCCGATACAATCTGGTTTTGGGCAGATTACGCAAAACAGGGAAGAAATATAGCTCGAGCATGCCTGTTGGTATTTTCCGGTGGGAACTAGTTTTAGGCAGAATCTTTATAGTCCGTACGTGTACGCTTGTAACTAGAAAAGTACTATGAAATAAAATAACACACTACGAGTATACCACTATAATTATGCGACAGGTCGAGATGGCAATCTGGGTGGGCACGCCCCGCACACCCGCGCAGCCCCTGTGCTAACCCGGTGCGGAATAGTGCGGGTGACGTAGGGATGTGTGGAGCGTCCCCCCACCTAATATCCAGATTGCCATCTTGACCTGTCGATTAGGTATATTTATACTTACACTATATTTTTTAATTATTCGTGATTATAAATTCGTGAACTAATCCTCAACCAAAAAACTTCCTAAGGTTAGGAAAAGTGACTGAATTAAAAAAAAACAAATTCACAATTTTGTGAAGTTTCTTACACTACCTACTCACTTGATATTTAAATCTAGTTTAGACAGCACATAGAACACAAAAGAGAATATTTCTGGCAGCATATTCTAGCTTGACACATAATCTAGCTGGTATCTTCACTGTTAATAGCCTACAATTTCCATTTATCACCGACAATGTCCACGGGCTAGCAACAAAATTCAAAATGGTCGCGTTGGTATTTTCCGGTAAAGTCCGACAGAAGACTATTACTAGGTATCTTGCATTTTACACGTTATAGCTAGATACAGAACCAGATAGTCTTTCTAGTAAAAGCTGAGCTCGTCTACTTGTATTCAGGAGGTCGGGGCATGCTCGTTTAACTTTTCGGAGCTATGCGCGTTTTAAGCAATGAAATATTCGGCGAACAACAAAAGGAAATCTGCGTGCCTGAGAGTTCTCCATAATGTTCTTCAAAGGGGTCTCTCCGTCACTCGCTTTATACAAACCTAGTTTGTCTCTCATTGGAACACTAACCAATCATACTCAATGGAATTTTGTAGAAACGTTCCGGGAACGGGTCTGTGGTTTTCCAGATTTCTGTTAAAATATTCGGTTTCAAAGTTACGCGGTCTTAAAAATTTAGATACAAATCTTTGAGCCCCTGTAATTTTTAAACTACATATTTTTATAAAAATCTAAAACACCACCGGGACAGAAATATTAGTTTCTAGAAATGTCTGCAAAATTTCATGGACTTTGATTGCATAATATACAAATGAAATTGGAGCTACGATTGTATGGAGTAAGTGACGGAGAGAGCCCTGTTAAAGAATGGCCTAAGCCCTACTCATTCATTTGGCCAGGGGGGTGTTTTGGGGGGATCAAACGACCCCCCCCCCCCCCCCCCCCCCCCGAAATCCAAAAATTGTTTTCAAAATGCATAATAGACATGGTTAGTGATGAAAATAAACATTATCTCTTATAGTTTATATATAATATAGATATACTGTTCTTACCCATCTCAAAATCTCACGCTGTATAAAACAACAGAGTCTCCAAGCAACAAGTTATTTACGAAAAACTATAAATCCTATTAAGTAAAACTCGGTAAATGAACGTGATACGGGGTAGTACATGAAAAAGTACTAAATGCGAAACTCCTAAATCCTTTTTACTTGTCGGGGGGGTCGAGTCGTCGAGCAACATGCCTAGCAGAAGATTTACGTTGAGATCTTTAGAGCCTATTACTTTGTTATTGCTTAAGCCACTATGGCATATTATTGTAAATTGAATACTTGAAAAGAGCAACCGCTGAGTTTCTTGCTTGCTCTTTTCGGTAAGAATGGCATTCCGAACCAGTGGTAGATTACTTTGACGATTTAAAAGACCTTGTAAAAGTTTGAATAAAAATGTTTTCAATTTGAATTTGACTGATAAAATAAGACAATGTTATATTCCCTTCATCGCCAACAGACCTCTGTATCATTTAATTGGAACTTTAGTCTAAGTAAAGTTATAGTAGCGCTATAGATCTCACCCTTAGTTCTCTTTACTTGGGAATTACAATTTTTTGGGAACAATTTGCAGGAAATAAAACATAATCAGGAATTGTATGTACGCACACTTCAGTGGTTTGATATAAAATGGCATTATAATCAATGTTTTTGACCGATTGGTCCATTACGTTGGCAGAGGAGAACAAAGCGTAGGTATAGTTTCTCCAATTTAGAGAAGAGTCTACTATTTTGGGGTAAAGCGCATGAATTTTAGATGGATTTTCTTTCACGGGTTCGAAGTCATGCTGTCCAATTCCATTTCTATTTTCACTGGAAAAGCCTAAAATTGGAAGGCTAGACTTTTCTGTCCTATTTCGGAACCGAGGTAAATGATGGATGAAGTCTGAAAGTCACTGATATAAAAGTTTATGTTCTGCAAAAAGTATGACCTACCTACCTTTTTCCAAGAAAAATTACTGTAGTTTGTTTCTTTTTGTTAGCTTTTTGTCTAAGTTATAGAAAATGGTTTTGTTGTAGTCGTTTATCGATGGTAAAGGTTTTACAAAAAAAAAGCGATATAGAAAACGGCAATTTATGTGTGTAATAAAAACCGACCCTTTCAACTTAGCCCGCTACCATCTTAAACTGCACCATCACTTAAGGTTACAGTAACTAGAAAAGAGCTGATAACTTTCAAACGGCTGAACCAATTTTCTTGGATTATAGCTAAGAACACTTTTGATCAAGCCACCTTTCAAACAAAAAACTAAATTAATATCGGTTCATTAGTTTAGGAGCTAGGATGCCACAGACAGATAGAATACACAGATACGCACGTCAAACTTATAGCACCTCTTTTTTTGGGTCGAAGGTTAAAAATCCGAACTATTGAGCTTAGACTCTTCACACCACCGGGCTATCGGGTTTCATCAATTGAATAGGCGCTAAGGGAGAGCAAAAATTTCACTAATTGAATAAAGCTCGCTGAAGATTTTATTTTATAAGAGCCTTACAAAAAACCGGCGAGGGACAGAATTTTAATTTCCACAAAATATTTTATCGTAATTGTGATCTTAGAGGAGTATTATACCACCCGATACGATATTAGTGTCAGACGTAACGTGAAACGATAACAATCATTACTGCTACCTCTATACAAATTTTTAAATAGAAATTGACAGAAACGAAGTTTTCTTATTATTCCCTACGGAATAGGAAAACAATACTTTTAGATTTTTCAATTGAGATCCGTTATAACTCTTGTAATAATAATAGCAGCATAATGTATATGGTATAAAATGTGATATAATATTTATATTACGATTTGGTGTCCTTTAAATTAAGCTATTGAAACCAATGATCTCATGATTAAAAACATAACTATGGCCTGATAATATTTAAAATATTTTTTCGATTATCTGCAATAAAAATGGAACGAATGCAAAAAGTTATATTCTTGCCATTATGTAATTAATGGTATGGGGTCATAACCCTCAGCTTATTTAAGATATAGTTTTTACTTACTTTCTGTGTGTACCTACCTATTTGTGAACGGTTCGTCAGCAAATATTTTTTTTCTATCTACTCGTATCTATCTATTGATGAAGAATATAACGTAGAGAGTAAGAGGATGAGAGAGAAAGAATGAGATAGAGGGAGAGAGAACGTAATAAAAACAACAAGGAAACATCGCACCCTAAACACGAAAGTGGATACACAGTTGCATCTAGAACTATCTCTAGGATTAGTCATCGTAACAACAATTTGTTACAACGACGAGGTAAATATTTTTTGTTTCATAGACTAGCGCTTCACTGCAAATACCTGCAACCAAGATGATATAAGGCTAAGATGGACGTTTTATTGGAAGTTGCATAAGTGTAGAGAAAACGGAAGCCATTTTATCGTATCGGATACTGTGAAGACACTCTTACATAATAATTTTCTTAGAAATTCGAGTGGTATTTGAGTGTAAACGTTACTCTGAAGTATATTTACGAAAATTCGACTAAGATATTTAATGCTTCTTAAGTATTTTTATCAATACAATACAATTATATCTAAGTCAGTTCATTAAAAAACATAGTTATTTAATGGAAACAAACAGACAGGCTCTATTTAAGATTCCATACCTCAATAATTGAACTATCGTCAAAGTAGATGTAAAGTTTATTTTTTATATTTTCTTCGGAAAAGTATTAGACGTAGTAACCCCCTGCCCTTAAATTTTTAAACTATAAGGGCCTCTGGCTTGTTAACCCCCGACCCAAAAAGAGGGGTGTTATAAGTTTGACGTGTGTATCTGTGTATCTGACTGTGGCATCGTTGCTCCTAAACGAATGAACCGATTTTAATTTAGTTTTTTTTTTGTTTGAAAGGTGGCTTGAACGAGAGTGCTCCTAGCTATAATCCAAGAAAATCGGTTCCGCCGTTTGAAAGTTAAAAGCTCTTTTCTAGTTATTGTAACCTTCACTTGTCGGGGGTGTTATAAATTAATTTACACTTGTTTTCGTCAAATTATTAAGTCTAGCATCCAAAACGATTTTTCGTAGCTTTTATTGCACAAAATAAAGTCGTGCATATCTGCATGACTGCTATTAAGTTCAGACTCAGACAGGCTAAACGTAAATTTATTCAGGCATAAATTCCTTAGAGAAAAATGTCTCCAAGCTCTACATAAATTCAGGAATATTTTCAGAAAGCCAAATTGCTTTTCTATAAGTAAAAATGTAAATCACGGAAATTTTTGCAGTATGGAATAAAATGTTATTTGTGTGCTTTGCCTATTAGAATTATTTACTTTCAAGTGAGATAAAAATATCGACTTATGAAAGCTGCTTTCAGTAATATTGCCAGGGCGCAGTGATAATTCAGTGTTTAGGGTACTTTTTATCCCTGAAAATATAGTCCCGAAATGTAAACATGGCATTCAAAAAAACCGGCCAAGTGCGAGTCAGACTCGCGCACCGAGGGTTCCGTACTCGGCTATTTTTCCGACATTTTGCACAATAAATCAAAAACTATAAAATCTGTTTTAGAATGTACAGGTAAAGCCCTTTTATATGATATGCCATTTGATATAGTTATCTTATATTGAAAATTGAATCACATTTTAATTTTTTTTTAATGATGTAACCACAAATTCGTGGTTTTCAGATTTATTCCTTTACTTGCACTATAAGACCTACTACTTACCAAATTTCTTGATTCTAGGTCAACGTGAAGTACCCTATAGGTTTCTTGACAGACACGACGGACGGACGGACGGGCGGACAGACAGACAGACAGACAACAAAGTGATCCTATAAGGGTTCCGTTTTTCCTTTTGAGGTACGGAACCTTAAAAATTAGAGATCCCTACGAAAATTGTAATAAGCTACGCGTGCGAAGCCGCAGCGCGGTTGGGTCGCTATTATATTCCATAAATTGTTAAGTTTCATAATATCAGATCTTGTAAATCATAAAGTTGGATCAACTTTACAGAATGAAGACGTAGTTAGTGTAATTGAATAGTTAAACTAATTCGTAACTACAACACCTAACTGCCGACAACACTTACGAGCGCGCAGCCTCTACCTGTAAAATTGAAACTTACAGACCATGAATTATACATGAGTGGGAGTGGTACAAGATACAAGCTGCAAGCAGCAGTTTTTGTTTTTTTTTTAAAGAATGTTAGCTATTGCTAATCATGACTAATACACCCCTTTCCCCTCCAACTAGCGTAAATCTTATGCCAGGAGTGGGTACGACAATAGTGCAAAGGGTGGGTTCTGAACCGCCGACCGTCAGTCCGCTCCTCAACCGTTGAGCTATCGAGGCTCGAGCAATCGAGTCTACTCTGTTATTTTTTATACTGATTTTGATGAAAGGCCCAGATATGGCTTGCATCTCGGAGATGGACATAGGTTACTTTTTATTGTTTTGAAAATCAAAGTCCCCATGGAATTTGAGAAACCTAAATCCACACGAGCGAAGTTACGAGCATTATTTAAGTATATAATTAGTATCTATGTCAATTCTTTTCAATTTTATTGTTAAATTGCATATAGGTTAATTAGCCACAACTATGTCACACATTAAATTATCTTAAATATTCTAATAATGTTCATTATTAAAATATTTAAGATAATTTTAAATATTACTTCCTACATAAATCTGATTTGGAATCCATCTAGCTGACAAAGTTTATTTAATATCTGTATTGGAACCATCGTTAGAAATGGAAATTTTTTTCACTCTCATAAAATTAGCGGGAAGACTGGGATAGTAATTCATTTCCTCTAAAATTTGTCGTATACATTTGTTACTTCGCTCTCGTAGAAATTTTGAAAAATCTAGCCTTATTATTTGTTCAAATACATTATAATACAAATTTTTATAGGTACAAAATTTAAGCTTCTATGACCCAAGGATTTATACTGGTCTTGATGTCAGTCAGTGAGTGAGTCAGGACTATTTTGATTGAAGGAAGATTTGACGATTAAAAATAAGCCACAGAATCCAGATATTGTTTTTGTACTCGCGAGTAGCTTATGACTTGTATCATAAAAGGCGGTGTTGGAGAAATTAGCATTTTATTACGGCTTGAGCCCCGTCACTCTTATGCGAGGGATGTAGATCTCGACGAGGATTGCGCGGCTAGTTAGCGGGAGATAAGAGTTACGAGTGTACCGCGTAACAGACAGACAAATAAAATGTCGTTTAACGTAGCAACAGAAAAATATTTATTCATTATACTAACACTTACCTACTGAGTTTTGAGTGCGTCATTACTTGCAGCCAGCAAAGGAAATGTACCTTTTAGGCATAGAAAGATCGAAAGATCACTCCACAAAGGCGTTTAAATAAAAAGCGACCCTTGTAATAACACAATAAAGTGCTATTCAGCTTGCGCAGCGTGGTGGCTTAAAACTTGGCTAGCCTTTTGCCCTCGACTTAATCTGCATGACTTTGGGATTTTTAGCAACTTTCATTCTCCTATAAAAGTGTAGCCTTCGTCTATCTCCGATGGTTAGAAAACTAATGCTTTTAGTGGAAATTCAGAGATTTATCGATGCAAAAGCTCTCTTGTTCCCACGCCGCGGAATTGTAGCTTTCATAGATAGTGAAGCGTTGGACCTGCGCCAACATGTCAGCTGTCGGGAAGACTCTAGATAGACCAGTGGGTTCCGCGGAGAATTCCTTTTAAAAGTTTAATAAAACGTAAATAAATCTTATTTTTTGGAAAAAAGTTGCCTTCATTCATCTTCAGGATACAAGCTATTTCTGTGCCCTTACCAAACTCCATTTAGCAATTGAGCCATTTTAAGGTATAACATAGACAGACAGACATAAACACACACTTTCGTATCATTTATTTATAGCCTCAACCTTTCTTGAAAAACATAAAGGAATTGAATGATTAGGAAACTGTTGTTTTTAGTTAAAATTCAGAGATTTATTGATGCAAAAGCACACTTGTTCCTTCCCTTCACAGGACCTTCACAGATAGTGAAGGCTCCAGTTATTTCCGAGCCAGTGCTGGAGCTGCGCCAACGCCTCAGTTGTCACGATGGCTTTAGATACAGACCCGGGGGTCCACCGGAGAATTCCTTTTCAGATTAAGTGGTAAATTATTTGACGATTCCAAAGCACTTCTAAAAGTTTATTTGAATAAAAATCTATTCTATTCTAAAAAAAGTCTGGGTAATATTAGTTTATCAATTTGTGTGTAGCAAACATTAGTTCGTGTTTAAATTCCTTTTGGATAGGATCCTTTATAGATATTAACTCTCTTTTTTAGGGTTTCATACATCAAAAGGAAAAGGGAACCCTTATATGGTCACTTGGTTGTCTGTCTCTCTGTCTATCCGTTCGTCCGTCCGTCGTGTCTGTCAAGAAAATCTATAGGAAAAGAATAAATCTGAAAACATTGAATTTGTAGTTACATCACACAAAACAAATTAATTTTTTGTACATATTCTCTAATCGAGGTGAAAACATTTTTATAATTTTGTAATTTCCATTAGCGATTAAAATCCTTTGTTCAAGGAATTTTGAGAGACATTTCATTTAGTTGAAAGCATTTTTATCCCATCTGTACACGGTGGTTTTAATAACAAAAAGTGCAAAAAAAATTAGAATGGAGAGCCACATTATAGGTCAAGAACAGGTGAATTTATTTTGATTAAAGAATACCTAGTAGGGCTTGTTGTGGGCTTCTTTTTAAACCAGCGGGGTGATTCACTAACTCAGTGATCATCACTGAATAAAAGCTACCAAGCTCATTATCCTTTGAAGGTTTGCTATGAAATATTACTTTCATACGCTCAGGGAAGGAGTAATGTAAAACCAACCAGTGTCAAATGAGTTCGATGGCTTTCATTTAGTGATGATCACTGAGCTAGTGAATCATCCACAGGGTGCAATTGTCTGTAGCTTTAGTTTTTAAGTATAAGAGAATATCCCCCATTCGCCTTTTTACCACTGCACCACAAGACATCAAGCGAGTTTCCACCCCTATAATTACCCTTGACATTCCATCTACACGCACAAAACGCTTTGCGTCATTCTTCCTAATCCTTCCGTCATGGCTATGATTTGGAATACTTTTCCGCGATCTGTGTTTCCTACCAATTACAATCTGGCTTTTAAACAAATGTGAATAGGCATCTTATAGGTAAACGCGATCCATCTTAAGTCACATCACCACTTTCCATCACGTGTGATTGCGGTCAAGCGTTTGCCTATAATGATAAAAAGTGTACGTATAAAACCATTTGAATAAATCGTCCGCTTCCTCTTGGCCTATTGAACTGAACAGCAACATTATCCGCAGTCAGATAAAAGTAGAACAAATAAGAAACTGAAAATATCTCGAACATTAATTCTTTTGAAGGTCTCTTAGAAAGCCTGGGTATCTTTTCAGCTTTGCGAATGCAATACACAGTCTTACTAAAGGACAAGGCACATTCACAGAGTGGAGTGGAGCTGAGGCGCGGCCTATCTTGGTGATAAATCATCATCATCAACAACTTATCGCTGGCTCATTACTGAGCACAGGTCTCCTTTCAGAATGAAGAGTTTTTTTTTAGTGTAGTGAATGTAGCAACTTTGAGGTATTTTCCCACTATTCCCCCATATCTAGAGTCTCCTGTCAGCTCGCCCCAATTTCTTTCAGCCCGAACCGTCCATTAGTTTGAGCTGTGTTGATAGATCAGTCAGTCAGTTAGTATACTTAATACTTATATAGTTATATAAGAAATATGATAATAACCGTTTGCTTTTTCATTTTCAAAAAAATAAATATTATCTACGTGCCTTTAATTTTATCCCAACAGCTCGTAATTCTACGCACTATTTGTTGTTTTTTAACCCCCGACCCAAAAAGAGGGGTGTTATAAGTTTGACGTGTGTATCTGTGTATCTGTGTGTCTGTGTATCTGTGTATCTGTGTATCTGTGTATCTGTGTATCTGTGTATCTGTCTGTGGCATCGTAGCGCCTAAACGAATGAACCGATTTTAATTTAGTTTTTTTTGTTTGAAAGGTGGCTTGATCGAGAGTGTTCTTAGCTATAATCTAAAAAAATTGGTTCAGCCGTTTAAGAGTTATCAGCTCTTTTCTAGTTTTCTTGTAGAAAAGAAGGTTACATAACCGTTAGGTTCATAATATTATGTCAATAGACAAATGTCAAGCTGTCAAGATGGACGTTGCCTAAATACATAATTATTTATTTGAAAATGATGTTTTGGAAAACTCAGATACTTTGGATCGTCGGGGGTGTTATAAATTTTTAATTTACACTTGTTAACTAAATACTATGATATAATTTCGCACCTCTGACAGTTGCTTTAATAAAAATCATTTCTACCCCCAGTCCCCTCCGCTAGGGGGAGTATTCCCCTAGGATGGTACCTATCAGTTTAATCACGCAGCTCAATTTCCCAAGAGATGACAATGGCAGGATGGCGGTGGATTAATCCAAGAGACATTTTGTTTTATCCTGCTGCAATATTAGTACGAGAACTATTCTTTGGATAATTCCTCAGGACACACTACAAGTTTCCATGAAATCATTGTCATCAACCAATTAGACGTCTACAAATTGGACTTAGGTCTCTCATAGAGACTTATACACGACACGGTCTTGCGCCGCCTGAATTCAGTGGCTCCCTGCAACTCGTTTGATATCGTAGGGGATCTTTGAATCTTTTCTTGTTTCTTGAACTATGTGCCATGCCCATTGCCACTTCAGCTTCGCAACCCGTTGAGATATGTTGGTTACTCTGGTTCTCCTACAGATCTCCTTAATTATGATTTGATGACGGATAGAATAGAATACATTTTAGAATAGAATAGAATTTATTTTTATTCAAATAAACTTTTACAAGTGCTTTTGCAATAATTTATCACTGGTTCGGGATGCCGTTTCTACCGAGGAGAACCAGCAAGAAACTCGGCGATTGCTCTTTCAATTGTTCAATTTACAATAATATTTAAATAGGGTTTAGTAATACAGAAAAGGGATATTAGTAGGTAAGCACATTTTCCGATAAAGGACTTTTACCAAGAGTCATATAACAAGTGTAAATTAAAAATTTATAACACCCCCGACAAGTGAAGGTTACAGTAACTAGAAAAGAGCTGATAACTTTCAAACGGCTGAACCGATTTTCTTGGATTATAGCTAAGAACACTCTCGATCAAGCCACCTTTCAAACAAAAAAAAACTAAATTAAAATCGGTTCATTAGTTTAGGCGCTACGGTGCCACAGACAGATACACAGATACACAGATACACACGTCAAACTTATAACACCCCTCTTTTTGGGTCGGGGGTTAAAAATTATAAACGAAAGTACTTAGTCTTAATACAAGTGTAAATTAAATTTTATAATATCCCCGACAAGTGAAGGTTAGGTACAGTAACTAGAAAAGAGCTGATAACTTTCAAACGGCTGAACCGATTTTCTTGGATTATAGCTAAAAACACTCTTATTTTGAAAGGTGGCTTAATCAAGCCACCTTTCAAACAACTAAATTAAAATCGGTTCATTAGTTTAGGAGCTACGATGCCACAGACAGATACACAGATACACACGTCAAACTTATAACACCCCTCTTTTTGGGGAGTCGAAGGTTAAAAAGAGAGTCATTTAGCAGCGAAACTCGTGCGGTTGTTCAAAAAAACAAAGTAGCTCACGAAACCAGGCAAGATTAAAGCGCAAAAATAAGCTTCATTCATAGTTCATACCTTGCAGCGTCATTTCATTCCTTGCAATAGTTTTGTTTTCTTGCTTTGTGAATTTTCAGCTTTGTGTTAGTTTTCTTCGTTCCTTTGACGCCAGCAAAGGAATTTTTAATTTAAATTCGACTTGAAAAATATTCTATTTGCTCGCTTGATTAAATAAACTGTATTTTATTTAAATTTTATGTTCACTTAACTGACACTTTTGCTGCAAGAAAACTTTATATTTTCCCTTTGGTAAATTATATTATTCGCTTAGGGGAATGTTTCGTTTGTAATTCATATTTGTTGCTTTAGGAATATTTCATGAATAACTTGAATACGTTAATTTTTCGTACCTACACTCTCGTAGTTCGAAAAATCGATAGACGATCGAGTTCCAAGATGGTGACCTCACAATTACGTGCCTAGCGTTGGAAGACCTTCTACTAGTTGGATAGACGATATTAAACGAGTCGCAGAGAGCCGCTGGATTCAGGCGGCGCCAAGACCGTGGTGTGTAGAAGTCACTAGAAGAGTCCTATGTCCAGCAGTGGACATCTATCGGTTGATAGTGATGTTGACAGCCACACTTCCATACAAATATTATAAATGCGAAAGTGTGTCTGTCTGTTTGTCTGTCAGCTTTTTACGACCCAAACGTTTAGCCAATTTTAGGTGAATAACAATAGGTGAAGTCGCGGAGCATCATCTATTTTATGTAGTCAACGCGACCAAAGTCACGAGCATGAAACTAGTCTAAATATACAAAAGGAAAAGCTGACTGACTGACTGACTGAATTACTGATCTATCAACGCACAGCTCAAACTACTGGACGGATCGGGCTGGACATGCAGATAGCTATTATGACGTAAACATTCGCTAAGAAAAGATTCTTGAAAATTCAATCCCTAAAGAGGTAAATAGGGGTTTGAAATTTATGTAATCCACGCGGACCAAGTTGCGGGCCTAAGCTAGTATTATAATAAGATGGTTGGCTACACAAACATTTCATCGATGAAAAACACTTATCTACGCCCACCCCGTATCCTGTTTGACCAATTTATTTTCCAAGATGTTATTGAGGGGACTTCCGAATAACAAAATAATACAGGGTGACTTTTTGGCAGCGGTCAGTGAAGCGAAAAAAAAAACTTTTATTAAAACAAGCAGTTAAAAAATAAATAAAAAATAAAACCTGCCATAAAACGAAAAAAAAAACACATTTTAAAATGGCATCATACAGCCATATCGAAAAAAAAAAAAAAGTTGTGTTCTCGGGATGATGTCACACATCCAAACCTGTTCAGGCATTTAGCAGTTATGTTATTAAGAAGCTCCCATAGTGTTTCGGGCAGTCGCGTAATCATGAAGTCGAGATAAACAGTCGGAAAAATCGATTTAAGTACATAATAATATCAAAAACTAGACGAGTCAGACTCGCGCACCGAAGGTTCCATACTCGGGTATTTTTTTCTACATCTTGCATGATAAATCAAAAACTATTATGATATATATGGCAGAACCGATTTTCTTGGATGAGAACTAAGAACGCTCTCGATCAAGCCACCTTTCAAACAAAAAAAAACTAAATTAAAATTGGTTCATTAGTTTAGGAGCTACGATGCCACAGACAGATACACAGATACACACGTCAAACTTATAACACCCCTCTTTTTGGGTCGGGGGTTAAAATCGGTTTTATAATGTACAGGTAAAGCCCTTTCGTCACGTCTAGCGTGGAGGCTGTGCGGGTGTGCGGGCATCCCCATCCCAATTCAATTCAATTATCTTTTTGGCCCGATTGCCATCTAGACCTGTCGCGTACTATAGGCTCTTGTTTTATCCATATGACCTTTGTAAAAAATTCACCCCGCATATCCGTCCCCTCGCCCTATATTCTCGTGTATTAGGTTACATTCTCATATTTTCTTGGGCCACGTACAAGTGGCATGTTTGTATCGAAAATATTTTCGCGCGTAATCCAATCACAAAGTTATTGGTACTGCGAATGTTATAAAATTGAGAAGGTCTTCGTCGAGTATATGCGATATATAGAACGTGGAACGATATTGGATTTGTCTTGATAATATTTTTTGTATAGGTACACTTATATCAAGTAAAAATAATATTATATTGTTATGTTTCATGTAATCTAGCCTGGACTGAACCATCTTTACACATGGTTTTCTTTTTAACCCACTTTGTTCTATAATATTATTTACATACAATATTATACACACTAATAATTATTATTATAATATCACATGCTATGTGATTCTTTGGATAAATTATACAAAAAGTTAGTAAATACTCATTTCATTTCACTTTCTCTGCGATGTATTCTTCACTTCTGAGGGTCTTAACCATTAACCATTTTCCATTAATAATAAAATTATTAATAAACAGAATGTTAATTTCACCGATATCAGCTATTGTAGGTACCTATAGGTACAATATATGACGGTGGGTAATTCTTTTGGGATAATAATGCCACATAATGCGTTGAGTTCCCAAATACCTAGTCGACTAAGTGAACGAGATGTCATGATTTAACGTGCTCTTTGAGGCACAGAGGCAATGAAAAAGCAAAAGGACCTCCAAACTCGGTCACCTATTTAGTTACCGAAGTTGGATCAATATCTATTGCTTAACAATCACAATCGATTGATATTATGCATACAACAAGGTAGGTAATACAGGCCCTCGATGACTAAGGCAAAATATAATATTTAGTTAAATCAGCTCCCTAACCAAGTATTTACTACAAAAGGAGCATGCACGTCGTCAAAGGAAACGCCGAGACAAGGTAAAGTTACGTACTTGTCGCCATAATCCTGAAACTGTAGAACCTCTGAGACAGTTTAGACAGACTGACGCTGCGGTTACTCAGTTACTTCAAGTTGCAGCTTAAGGTCTGATAGTTTCTTGTGCTTCTACTAGCTTAAATTATCGCACATTACAAGAGATATTTTTAGAGCTTCGTATTATAATTTCGTACTGTCCGTCTGTCCGTTTGTCTTTGTGTCACAAACTTTTCTAAAATAAGGGGTAGGGGAGAGTCGCTTCTTTGTGTAGTGATAGTTAGTAGGTTCGCGTCAAGTATGACTCATACAGACAGACAGAAGCCAGATAATTTTTTTTAACAATAGCATGTCGATAGATCTTGAAGTTTATACCCATCCGATAATCGCTCAACTCACACAAAGAAGTTTTCACATTAAAAATTGTATAATATCGGAAATTAGCTCAGCTAACAAAATATCTATAAATAAATGTAATTAAAAAATTTATGACAATTGAAGGTTACAGTAATAACTAGAAAAGAGCTGATAACTTTCAAACGGCTGAACCGATTTTCTTGGATTACAGCTATAAACACTTTCGATCAAGCCACCTTTCACACAAAAAAAAACTAAATTAAAATCGGTTCATTAGATTAGGAGCTACGATGCCACAGACAGATACACAGATACATAGATACACAGATACACACGTCAAACTTATAACACCCCTCTTTTTGGGTCAGGGGTTAAAAACAACTAAAGCACATATAATTACAACACAGCGCTATAATTTTTTTTATGAAACAAAGTAAAGTTTCATAAGCTCATAGCATTTTGTACGATCCCATAGCACAGTAGTAACAGCATTACAAAGCATATCAAGTTTACAGGAAGTATCACAATGTGGCATAGCGTCACTATCTTTAGACGCAAAGTCCACATATTGGTCCAGAAGGTACTTCTTGTTTGTTACCATTCTGGACACTAATTGGTCCATTGAAGCAACGGAAAGGTTTCGAAGTTGGAAGGATGTTTGCATATCGTAGAGTTTGTACCAGCGTGGTGGTTGGTTTGGGTTGAGGTTAGCTTCAGTTAGGTTGTATATATAGTTGACCATGCTTGTTGGTTCCTGAAACAAGGAATATATTATTCATTACTAGATCTAGAATCGAAATCCTGTGGGAACTCTTTTCTGATTATTTCTGATTTTCCGGGATAAAAAGTAGTCTATTTCCGGCCCAAAAATGTAAGCTATCTCTGTACCAAGTTTCATTGAAATCGGTTAAACAGTTGGGCCGTGAAAAGCTAGTAAACAGATAGACAGATAGATTCGAATTTATCATATTAATATGGATGGACCCTCATTATGATAAACCCTTAACCGGCTCATTAGTGAACACAGGTTCAGAACGAAAAGAGTTTGATTTAATCTACAAAGTCAAGTCTGGGAAACTTAGCCAATGGCATGAAGATAATGTGTCATGCATTGCATAACAAAAATTTTACAACCAATTTTATACTTACAAAATTATTATTGTCGAAAGTAACAATCTTATAATTGAGATTAAAGTTCTGAAAGGTAGTAGCAGATCCTGCACTCCAAGCCACGTTGAAGGCTTTGCCGTCTTTGTAGAAAATCTTGAACTCATCTGAATGTATGTGGCCGTTGAATTGAGCGGTGATTGTGGATGAAAATCTGAAACAAAAACAGAAACATTGCCTGCAAATGGTTTGAGCAGCTGTAAACGGCAGTTTTGGCTGGTTCTGGCAAAAATAGCCTTGAAATACAAGCGGTTAAAAAGAAAGTACATGATTAAAGATACCGAAACTGTTAACATAAAAATTTATAACACCCCCGACAAGTGAAGATTACAGTAACTAGAAAAGAAATGATAAATTTCAAACGGCTGAACCAATTTTCTTAGATTATAGCTAAGAATACTCCCGATCAAACCACCTTTCAAACAAAAAAAAACTAAATTAAAATCAGTTCATTACTTTAGGAGCTACGATGGCACAGACAGATACACAGATACACACGTTAAAAATAATAAGAAATCAATCTCGATTAAATGTAAAATAAGCTTTTGAAGGAGTCGAGATGATTTTCATACATAACAGTGATATAAATACGCATATATTAAATTCAAGAGGTATGAGAAAAAAATGTAGGTAAATATTTAAGGGCATTTACCGATCAACAATCCTATGGTATTCTCTAGTCCAAATGTAAATAAGATCTTGATCACCAGGTGGGACGTGAGAAAGGATGTGGACCTTCTCACCTGCTAACTCAGCTTTGTATAGCTCTTCCACGAGCCATTCTAGTTGTCTTTTACACTCATGTGGATCATATACCAACCACCTAAACATAGTTTGATTAGAATGGTGTAACAATAGTAAAAATAATTTATGTACTATTAACAAGGGAAATAAAAAGCTGTTGACAACATGTGTAAATTAAAAATTTATAACACCCCCGATAAGTGAAGGTTACAGTACCTAGAAAAGAGCTGATAACTTTCAAACGGCTGAACCGATTTTCTTGAATTATAACTAAGAACGCTCTCGATCAAGTCACCTTTTAAGCAAAATAAACTAAATTAAAATCGGTTCATTAGTTTAGGAGTTACGATGCCACATACAGATACACCGATATACACGTCAAACTTATAACACGCCTCTTTTTGGGTCGGGGGTTTTATTACTAAGCAGCAAAATACTAACACATTATGCGCGTATATTTCAAAAACGGAAATTATGCGAAATGAAGGAAGCTATTATCAATTATTTATCATCCAACTAAAAAAGGTATTTTTCAAGATCTTTTTTACCAGTTAAATTTATAGGCAACAATGTTATTGATGGAAATAACTCTTAGTCCCGGTCGAATCAACATGGAGTATCCACCTTGTTTCTTCATAGAATTAAATGCGTACTCGGTCAAATAGGACCTCCAGATATTGGCCAAACTTTCATATAGCCAAGTCGTGTTCAGTAATTTGCCTTTTACATACGTTGGTGCAAACCTGTAGCAAAAATAACCTTCATTATGATCAGCCCCAACAAAAAAACCTAATTTTTTGGCTGCATCATTTTAAAATTTCATATTACAGAAAAACCAGCTAAGCGCGAGTCAGACTCGCGTTTCGAGAGTTCCGTACTCGGATATTTTTTCACGATAAATCAAAAACTATTATGCATGAAAATAATTTAGAATCTGTTTTTGAATGCACATGTAAACCCCTTTTGATATGATACCCTATTTGTTTGAGTTATCTTACTTTGAAATTTGAAAATACTAATTATTTGTTCATGAACACATTTTAATTTTTTTTTGTGATGTAACCACAAATTCGCGGTTTTCGGATTTTTTCCTTTATTTGTGCTATAAGACCTACCTTCCTGCCAAATCATGTTTTTAGATCGATGAGAATTCCCCTTTAGGTTTCTTGACAGACACGATGGACGGACGGACAGACAGACAGACAGACATACAGACAAACAGACAACAAAGTGAACCCATAAGGGTTCCGTTTTTTCTTTTGAGGTACGGAACCCTTTAAAGTAAATTTTATGCATGTTTTACTTACTGGTCAGCTGGTTGAGCTTCATGGTTTCCAACCGTATGTACAACTAGCATGTCATCTCTAAGAATCTTTTGCATCTTATCAACTACTAAGCTATTCACATATTCATTAAGTTCGTATGTTGTCTCCCATACATGATGATCAATATTATCTCCGATATAATAAACAACATCAACATCCTAAAAAACAAATTTGAATAAAATATATATATTAAAAAAAAAATAACTCTAACTTAGAAAAATATATCTAACTCTCTTTTATAAATATTCAAAAGTCTATTTAAAAGATTAATATGAATAGACTTTATTAAGATAGTCATCCATTGATTTGAAATGTTACTCCTGATATTTCTCTGATCAATAACCAAAAGCTGTCTTTGAAACCAATATAGCAAATATTCTAACCTCAAGCTCTCTTCAGCTACCTAGGACAAAGAATTAGTCTAGCCATTCACGCTGCCAGTATCTTTGGAACCTTGCCTAAAGGGACTTCTTTTAATAATTTATTTTAGTTATTATATCATATTTTTAAGGATTTTAGTGTTAGGTTCATTGTTTTAATAATTTAGATTTTAAACTTTCTGAAATTGAATATTTAAATTCTAACCTCATGAGATGCGATTTGTTTGATGACGTCTATAAACGCCCATATTGGAGTATCGCAATTTCTATAATCTCCCCAATATCCAGCTGGTGCTGACTGTTTTTCTTTTATTATATTCAAATTAGGTACAGTTTTAATTATTTTGGATGCTGCATTAGTATTTAGAATTATTTCTTCATCGTCTTGAATAACACTCTTTTGCAAAACGATATCGTCAATGTATTTGTTTTCTCTAACACGAGGTTTTTGGCCTTTCCTACAGCAGACTGGTTCATCGCAATCAGCTACTCCAAATGGTTCATACAATGGGTCAATGTGAATGTCTGATAGAACAGCTACTGTCAGAGGTTTTGAATTAGCATAGATTGGCTGAAAATATTGATTTTTATTAGAAACTAAGGCATTTATTTACTCCATACAGATATTTTAAGTAACCTGATTTGATATTTTTAAGACAAATGCCTTGGTAACTGCAGATAGTAATTAATAGCGCAGAAATTGGTACTCAAAGAAGATTTTAAGATTCTTGAATAGAGACGACAGTGAAGGGAACTCCTTGGTTTCCCGGGATAATAAGTAGCCTATGCCACTCTCCTGATCTTTAACTATACCCATGCAACAAGTGTAAATTAAAAATTTATAACACCCCCGACAAGTGAAGGTTACAGTAACTAGAAAAGAGCTGATAACTTTCAAACGGCTGAACCAATTTACTTGCATTATAGCTAAGAACACTCGATCAAGCCACCTTTCAAACAAAAAAAAACTAAATTGAAATGGGTTCATTAGTTAAGGAGTTACGATGTCACAGACAGTTTCACAGATACACACGTCAAACTTATAACACCCCTCTTTTTAAGTCCGGGGTTAAAAATTAAGTTGATACGTTGCTCCGTTGTGACGTGATTGAAGGACAAACCGATAAACAAACACGCTTTTACATTTACTTACCTGAGCTTGAAACTTCACTTTTGGAGGCAACCAGATCTTCCATTCAAATCTGGGGTCATAGTAATTGCACGAGTATGGATCCTTATTATTTTGTTGCAAAATCCCGCAAATGGTCCTCGGCGTGGCTTCGGGTGTAGTTATAATAATGTATTTCAATATTGGCTATAAGAAAGAATTCGTTATAATTTGAGTTTTCCGCCATTTATCTACTACTTTAACGTAAACAAGAATTAAAAAAAACCAGTTAATTACGAGTCAGACTCGTACACCGAAGGTTCCGTAGTCGGGTATTTTTTCCGACATTTTGCAAGATAAATCAAATACTATTAAGCATAAAAATAAATAAAAACCTGTTTTAAAATGTACAAGTAAAGCCTTTTCATATTATGATAACCCACTTGATATAGTTATCTTACTTTGAAAATTGAAATTACTAACTATTTGTTCATGGACACATTTTAATTTTTTTTTGTGATTCAAAACAAATTCACGGTTTTCGGATTTTTTTCTTTTACTTATTCTATTTATAAGACCTACCTACCTGCCAAATTTCATGGTTCTAGGTCAACGGGAAGTACCTTATATGATTACTTGACAGACACGACAGACGAACAGACGTACAGACAGACATAAGGGTTCCGTTTTTCGTTTTGAGGTACGGAACCCTAAAAAAAGTCAACTTACCAAATTCTGTTCAAAAAATCCCCGACATACTTTGTAAGTATATGAAATAGAGCACAGTTCTGCGCCCGTGTTGATTATCGTTTCATCTGGTACTCCGATTTTGATAAGAAATATTAATGCGAAAAATACACTTCGACACAGGAAACATTGGAAAACCTGAAAAAAAAATATTTATTGGTATATTTGACTAGAAATCTTTAATGCACACACATTATATACATGAAACAATACATAATACTGAAAAAAACCATACAAAAGGGTGAAAGGGCGGCATTATTGCTAAAGCAATCTTCTACAGGCAACCTAAATGGTGAAAGTATCGAATCTTCAAAAAGAGCAACCGCCGAGTTTCTTGCTGTTTCTTCTCGGTAAGAAAGGCATTCCGAACCAGTGGTAGATGCATTTGACGATCAGGTTGCACGATGCAGGTTAACAAAGGTATTAAAATAATTCAGTAGGTACATGTGAAGTTTATTTGAATAAAAGTATTTCTCTTTTATTCTTATTTAGATCACCGGTGAAGGGGTATGGGTTTAGTGAAAACTAGCATACCCCTTCCAGGTTAGCCCGCTTCCATCTTAGACTGCATCATCACTTACCACCAGATGAGATTGCAGTCAAGGGCTAACTTGTGTATGAATAAAAAAAGATAAGATGAATATCAACTTCCGAACTAAAGATTTTCAGGTAAATGTCATTTGATACTAACGTTTGCAATATCTCGAACGCTATTCCAAACACGTCTGTATATGCCGAAAACATTTTCAATTGTTTTGTATTCATTGTACAATAATTCCTTTCTGGCATACTTTACAATCAGGTTACCTAGGTCTCCTAAAAAAAAAATATAATTTGAGTTTTACTACTACAATTTTTTTTTATTACTAGGTATCAACATATATTTATATCAACGTCCGTTATAGACTTAGAAACCATTCAAATGATGTATCTCAAACTAATTTTATTAGAAAGGCAATAATGCGAAGATGGTTTTAGAGGTTCTTTTTAGCGAAGTAGCACGATCTGGGTATCCGCTAGTAATTGATAACAAACAAGACACAGTCTGAGTGAACTAACAGGGATAAAAACTAAACCCCAACTTTAGTACCCATACTCTAGTTCTTCACGAATAAAAAATACCACCACGGACAAACTTTACATATTTTGTATGAAATTTACCTATATGCTTATTTTTACCCGAGTTTTAGTTAAGGAGGAGGTATTCAATATTGGAAGCGTATTTTTTTAAGAGGGCTCTCTCCGTCACTCGTTTCATACAATCGTAGTTCCAATTTCATTTGAATATTAAGCAACCAAAGTCCATGAACTTTTATACAAACATTATTTTATACAAATATTATAAAAAAAACATATTCTAGAAACTAATATCTATTCAAAATTCAAATTTCAAAATTCAAAATGTTTTTATTCAATTAGACTTTTACAAGTTCTTTCGAATCGTCAAAAGCATCTACCACTGGTTCGGAATGCCTTATGCCTATGTCTGTGGTTTTCCAGATTTCTGTTAAAATATTAGGTTTCAAAGTTACGCGGTCTTAAAAATTTTCATACAAATCTTTGAGCCCCTGTAATTTTAAAACTACATGTTTTTAGAAAAATCTAAAACACCACAGACACAGATATTAGTTTCTAGAATATGTCTGCAAAATTTCATGGACTTTGGTTGCTTAATATCCAAATGAAATTGGAATTACGATTGTATGAAACGAGGGACGGAGAGAGCCCTGTTAATTGATACAATTAGATCTTTTACAAATTAGAGAAATGTGATAAACAAGTCTCGGCCAAAATAACAATTAACGGCATCGTATAGTAAAAAGTACTTGGCTACTGCCTAGTCCTTTTAAAATCACTTTGGAAGTAACGAAGCGAATAATTGGATAGTAAGTATCATCATCATCATCATCATCAATCCAGCGGCTCCTTGCAACTCTCCTGATGTCGTCCCTCCACGTAGGGGGTCTTACAAGCTGCTCTTTCTGGTGCGAGGTCACTATTCTAGCACGTTTGGACCCCAACGTCTGTCGGTTTTTAGGGTTCCGTACCTCAAAAGGAAAAACGGAACCCTTGTAGGATCACTTTGTTGCCTGTCTGTCTGTCCGTCCGTCGTGTCTGTCAAGAAAACCTATAGGGTACTCTCCGTTGACGTAGAATCCTGAAATGGCAAGTAGGTAGCTCTTATAGCACAAGTAAAGGAATAAATCTATGTCCATAAGCTAGTAAGTATAAAAGAAGATAGTTACTTGATGTCAAATACTCTGTAGCGGTGCAAAAACCCAGCAAAGCAAACACTGTAATAATGTGTACGTTCATACTTGTCACAAAGCAATAAACAACTAATTATTTTTAACTAAGTCTTATTGAAATAGTCGTCAATTTATCTCATTAGGCACATTTTCTCCTTTACTAATTGATTTATACATGCTCTTTATGGTACATTAATAAATTAACATTAATTTTCAACGCAGAAAGCAGCCAATATTCTTGGCACCATTCCACGCGTACAAGATAATTGTACAGTAATTACTCGTAGATAAAGTTAGCTTTAAGTTTTCTTAGCTCCGCATATAATACATAAATTTCACATCCCTATTTACCTCTTAGGGGCTGAATTTTTAAAAAATCTTTTCTTCGTGGATGTCTACATTATATTAGCTACTTACCTGCATGCCAAACAGCGCAATCCGTCCAGTAGTTTGAGCTGTGCGTTAAAAGATCAGTCGGTTACATTTTCCTGTTATATACTTAGACGACCATTAGACATTTAGTCATAAACACATAATGGGGATGATGTCTAAGTCAAAAATAAATTATTTCTTAGTCATTATTATTTTCTTTCTTTATTTTTCTTTTTAAAAAGAATTTAGCCATTTTAAATATGGCCATTCCCCTTTCCCCTCCAACTAAGCGTAAAGCTTGTTCTAGGAGTGGGTACGACAATTAAATAGTGCAACGGCTGGGGTTTGAACCGCCGACTTTTCGGAATTCAGTCCACTCCTATAACCGTTGAGCTATTGAGGCTTATTCGAGGCTACTTATTAAAGAGGGTTTTCCAAAATTCGTAAAATCGACATTCGCTGCTATAGTTTTAAGTTTGCTAACCATTTTAAATTATGGATTTAACTAAAATACGTCAAATTACATCAAATGTGTATGACGTCACGTCTATCATTTCATGCAAGCTCCCATACTAAGCGAGCGTTTTGACGTTTGTAAAAAAGTCGCTGATTTGACTAGTTTTCATCAAATAAGTAATAAATAGCCAAATATCCATAACTGTCTACATCAATTCTTATATCCATATCCATATTATCCATACTGTGTCTTTCTGTCTGTTTGCTTGTTTGTTTGTCTGCCAGTTTTTACTAGAAATTCGGTACTGATATGCTGAATTGCACTTTATTGCCTCGCTACAAGAGTCGCTACTTATTTAAACGTCTTTGCGGAGTGAGCCTTCTGTACCTGGCAGGCACTATTAATTATTCTGTGACACACAACATAATAACACTCGAATTGCACCACGCGAGCTCTCCTATTTTATTTTACGAGCAATTTTTACTTTTATGTCGCCCTTTCAACTAAATTAAATTACTCGAGCGGAGCCTCGTCTTGTAATGGGCCATGCTTGTTTTCTTGTTATTGGTACCTGAGAGAAATGAAATGGCATTTCAAAGGTTAAACGTAAAGGAAAACTCACTTTGTAAAGACGTCTAAAATGGCGCTTGGAATAGAATCATCGTATGGTCATTTAAGATTCCATATCCGAAGCATGTTGTGGGCTCTTCTCAGACCTGGCCGCATTTAGTTTTTAACCCCCGACCCAAAAAGAGGGGTGTTATAAGTTTGACGTGTGTATTTGTGTATCTGAGTATCTGTGTATCTGAGTATCTGTGTATCTATGTATCTGTGTATCTGTCTGTGGCATCGTAGCTCCTAAACTAATGAACCGATTTTTATTTAGTTTTTTTTTGTTTGAAAGGTGTCTTTATCGAGAGTGTTCTTAGCTATAATCCAAGAAAATCGGTTCAGCCGTTTGAAAGTTATCAGCTCTTTTCTAGTTACTATAACCTTCACTTGTCGGGGATGTTATAAATTTTTTATTTACACTTGTAAGTTTACAAGTAGGTAAGGGTAAGGGTAAGGTAGGTATACCTATAGTGCAATAACTTAATGAACTAGGGATGTAATGGGCAAAATGATGCAGAGGAAGGCAGAGTGCAAGATTTTTGTAACCTTTATAGAAAGTAAATGTGACTGACTGACTGACTGATATATCAACGTACAGCACAAGCTACTGGATGGATGGAGCTGGGCATGCAAATAATTATTATGACGAAGACATCCGCTAAGAAAGCATTTTTGAAAATTCAACCCCTTACTCCACGCGGACGAAGTCGCAGGTATAATAATTAACAAGGGAGGAATTTTTGGTTTTATAGTTTAGTGCTTATAGTTGAATACGACGCAAAGGAAGAGAGAGTACAAGTAAATAGTAAAATCCATTCCTTTAGCATCTTTCCTACTAAAATTTTGAAAAAGTTAGCTCTGCAGTCAGTCCAGAATTTTTCAAGCGTCATTTCGGAAAATAGGAAAACAATTTTCGTGACACCTGCGTTCAATTTTTTCCAGTTTCACGCAACAATAAACAAAAGAAAGCGCTCGAGTTTGTTTTCCGGCCGTTTGAAAAAATACCTCAAAAATATTTACGCTTCCCATTTTAAACCTGCCTTTTAATTTTGACTGAGCGAGCTGGGGTGTCGTTTATTGGCTGCCATATTTTTTCGTATGGAAAACCACGGTGTCAAATAAAGAATAATTTATTTAGAAGGAAATGAAATAACCGCAACGGAATAAATTTTGGGAAATAGCTTTTTGCAGTATGATATTGATATTGAATTAAACTAGATCCCAGTTTCCATAAGATTTTGACGAAATTTGGTACATGGATAAATATTATCTATTATTATCCTGGGGATGTAATAGATGTTTTTCATCCCAGAAAATAAAGGATTCCTATGGGATTTTCAACTGTTCAAAACTCAAAAAAAAACTCAAAATCATAATATTCAAAGTATGTTGTACACCTTGTTTTGAATTGTTAGACTTATAAGATGATATAGACATGATAATAATTAATTACGTACTAATTCTTGTTTCCCTAACCTATTATTCTTAAGAAATTTTAACAGGTAACAAGTGTAAATTAAAAATTTATAACACCCCCGACGATCCAAAGTATTTGAGTTTTCCAAAACATCATTTTCAAATAAATAATTATGTATTTAGGCAACGTCCATCTTGACAGCTTGACATTTGTCTATTGACATAATATTATGAACCTAACAGTTATCTAACCTTCTTTTCTACAAGAAAACTAGGCTGATAACTCTTAAACGGCTGAACCAATTTTTTTAGATTATAGCTAAGAACACTCTCGATCAAGCCACCTTTCCAACAAAAAAAACTAAATTAAAATCGGTTCATTCGTTTAGGCGCTACGATGCCACAGAAAGATACACAGATACACAGATACACAGATACACAGATACACAGATACACAGACACACAGATACACAGACACACAGATACACAGACACACAGATACACAGACACACAGATACACAGATACACACGTCAAACTTATAACACCCCTCTTTTTGGGTCGGGGGTTAAAAAACTACAATGATCTACCACGATATGACACTTACTATGTATACTTATGTCAAATTAGTAAGTGGTACAGTACTGCATTCGCATAATGCATGGGTCCCATAAATTCCCGCGAACGGGGCAAACTTGTCACGTCGGCTTTGCAGGGACTTACCAGAAAAATACATTTGCGAAGTGGAAATGTAGACAAAGAGAAAATTTGCGAGGTTTCAGCACCAACAACAGAACTGACATGGGGTATCTACTCATCCCATTTTCCACTTCCGTTTAAATAACTTATTTTTCGAAATTTATTACACAAACTAAAGACATTTGAAATTATTATAAAGTAAAGTGTGACCTGATTGTTAATTTTTCAATTTTCTAGTTTCTTATATTTACGCACGAAGTTGCCTCAAAAGTCCTAAAATGGAGATTTTTCAAGGGTATATCAATAATTTTCAAAATCACAAATTTATTTTGAAACTTTTTTGATTTGACTAAATTTTAACTGCAAACTCTAGGTTTGTGTATACGCAAAAAGTCAAGTACTAACAGTTATTTCGCATAAACAATAACAATAATATATCGGAAATGGCGGTGCTCTTCGCTCTCGTAATTTAATTTTGTTGAAGGACCTTATAAAAGTGAAACTTGGCTATAAAAATATATGGGTGAAGCGGGGGTGGTGCAAGATATAAGATTAGTCTAGTTAGTTCCTAATTCAAATAATGTTACATAAGTACTTATATTTGACTCCACTCAGTTTTAAGTTTTAACTTTAACTGACTCATCCTGACTTCGCTCGGTTTGAATTTGTAAAAATCTTTATAGAGAAAACTTACAAACAAAATTTTAAAGTTCCTAGATCCAAAAGTTTAAATCTGTACGTTGATGTCAGTCAGTTAGTTTATTTTTTTATAAAGGGATGGATGAAAGCTCTTGATCACAATTTATCTTGATAGTGATATAGTTCAAAATTTATAAAATTATAAAGGCGAAAGTTTGTATGTGTGTGTGTGTGTGTGTGTGTATGTTTGTTACTCTTTCACGCAAAAACTACTGGATGGGTTTGGCTGAAATTTGGAATGGAGATAGATAATATCCTGGATTAGCACATAGGCTACTCCTCATCCCGGAAAATCAAAGAGTTCCCACGGGATTTCGATAAACCTAAATCCAAGCGGACGAAGTCGCGGGCGTCAGCTAGTGATAGATAAAGTTGAAGAATCAGTTTAAATGTGATGTGGTCACTCACTCTTAGCCATGAACAGTCACTACCACCGTCGTAACTCATTGTCGGTCCACAACTGGGCACGCGTCTGTTCTCAGAATGAAAAATGTTTAGGCCACAGTCCACTACGTTACCTACCTGTCGATTGGTAGACTCCACACACCTTCTGGAAACATTATAGAGAATTTCCAGGTATGCAGCTTTCCTTACGATTTTTGCCTGCACCGTTAAAGCAAGTGATATTAATTAATTGCTTTAAATGCACTTGTAATAGGAATAAACTGAAAACACACAACATTGGACACAACTTAGTTTCATGCTCTTCAACTCTACAGTTAAAATGGGGGCAATACGCGCTACATCTTTTAAATTACACCAAGCAACACAACTTTATGATACAGGGTGTCATTATTCTGACATTTGTGTTAAGTTTATATCCCAACTTAATATCGTGCAGCGTAAATTGTTTTCTGTGTGACCCCTTTCTCTACTATACTTAGTCTTAGGACAAGTAGGAGTCCAACTTGCAGACCCAGGGTTCCGTCTCTTGAAAGGAAACTAAGTCGACATTTAGTTAAATTATTATATTTTGACCGTCTCAAAAACAAAAGATTGCTTGGGGTCGCATAATCACGTTTGTGATATTAGAATCGTATTGTTTTTGAGCATACTTTTTACCATGCTTCCCGGAGAGTATCCATAAATTTGTCATCATTATCATCATCATCATCATCAGCCTGTGGACGTCCACTGTTGGGCATAGGCCTTCCCTAGCGAGCGCACCACACCCGGTCCTCAGCCTTCCTCATCCAGCCACTTCCCGCCAGCCGCTTTATATCGTCAGTCCGTCGTGCTGGAGGGCGTCCCACACTACGCTTGCTAAATTACATAAAGTACTTCGATATTATTAAACTACTAAATATTGATAACTTCAATAACAACTGTTACCACTCGCTAGCCAAGTTTACAACTTTCAAATATAAATTTAATCGAAGTTGGGCCGAACAAAACTTGCTTATTTTCCGCAAGTTGGTATGAAGTCTGTACTAACAAAACTCAGACTTTCATAAACTTTGCTACATTATCTAATATAACTTTTTATACACTTGACTCTTGAAAGAAATAATATATTCTAACAAAATCAGTATATATTTTGCCAAATTATTCAACACATTTTTTTTAGTTGTTTTTTTTATTCATTTACTTCAAAGGGAAGTTTACAATCTCTCGACCGTACCTCATACCCACATGAATATCCATACTAATCCATACTATCAATATTATTGTTAAATATGCGAAAGTTTGTCTGCCTGTCTGTCTGCCGGTTTTAACGGCCCAGCCGTTAAACCAATTTTGAATAAATTTGGCTTTTAAAAAACCTTTATCCAAATGGAAGATGTTGTTGGCATAATTTACTTGGTACAGAGCACAGCATACTAGAAATGGCCATAGACCATTTTAACCCCATAAAATAGTTCCCATGGGAGTTTTAAAACCTAAATCCACACGGACGAAGTTGCGGGCATCATCTAGTCAATATTTAATTCAAATTCAAATTCAAATTCAAATTATTTTTATTCAATTAAACTTTTACAAGTGCTTTTGAATCGTCAAAATAATCTACCACTGGTTCGGAATGCTGTTCCTACCGAGAAGAACCAGCAAGAAACTCGGCGGTTGCTCTTTTCAAATGTACAATTTACAATAATATGCCATACTGTATACAAGCAATTGCAGCGCCGTATATTGCTGGAGCGAATCAAAAGCTGCATCAACATCATAAGCCCTTCATATCCCGATCTTATTGTTTAGATTTATTTCTCAGGCTATCCTTCTTCATCCTTATGGAGATAATGAGAGAGAGCTAACTGATATTGTCATGCTAAATTTCTCCGGCTTGATCCTAAGACTAAAGAAAAAAAGATGGACAAGAAACGGGAATCTAAAAATTAGGAATACAATATATTATAAAGAAAAACAAAGGTTGTCGTCGTTATCATCGTAAAGACAAAACACACAAAAGCAAATTTAACATACAACTGTACCCGGCATAGGAAAGATTGCACATTGAACTTTAGGAAATACTTTCGCTTTCATAGAGCATCGTCTCTCAAAAAATAGCCTATTTATTGATCCAGGGTATATTATATCTCTATTCCAAATTTCAGCAAAATCCGTTTAGTAGTTTTTACAAGAGTTACAAACACACACACACGATTCAAACTTTCACCTATATAATAATAGTGTAACAATACAATTAGGGAGCGACCTTTAGCGTGCTTATATACCTTTACGTATCAAGGCACCCCTTTTCTGAATCTTCCATATTCAGCAAATAAAAAGCCAATTGTATAATATACAAGTGTAAATTAAAAATTTATAACACCCCCGACAAATGAAGGTTACAGTAACTAGAAAAGAGCTGAACTGATTTTTTTTGGATTATAGCTAAGAACACTATCAATTAAGCCACCTTTCAAACAAAAAAAAAAATTAATTTAAATCGGTTTAGGAGCTACGATGCCACAGACGCACAGATACACACGTCAAACTTATAACACCCCTCTTTTTGGGTCGGGGGCTAAATACATGTGTGCATACAAAAGACCTTACTTTTATGAATATCTACGTTTGATCACAGAACTCCATTTAGTCTAAGGATTTGATCATGAATTATTCTTAAGCAAATATCTTCTCATAATGAAAATGGAATCTCTGATACGCTCTGGTTAGATTTGAACGTAGATTTATAATCATTGTACATAATATAAATTGAAAATGTAACACGCCTTTGGTATAAGATTTATCGTACTATCAAAGTCAAAGTCAAAGTCCAAATTGGGTACTATTGTACACCTATTGATTGTCAAACAGTAATGTAGTAGTGATAACTGTCGCAACGTGGTTGAAAGACAAACCATCAAACTAACATACTTTTGCATTTACAATCTATACTAATATTATAAAGGGGTTAATCTTTGGAACTACTGAACCGATTTTGAAAATTCTTTCACCAGTTGAAAGCTCCATTATTTTGATCAATGTAAGCTATATTTTATTTTCAAAAAACATAGAGCCTTACGAAAATCTTAATAAGGTACCCGTGCGAAGTCACGGTTTGCTAGTATTGTAATATAGGATCTAAACTTTACCTTAGAGTATAACTAGCTGATGCCCGCGACTTCGTTCGCGTGGATGTAGGTTTTTTTAAAATTCCCTTGGGAACTCTTTGATTTTCCGGGATAAAAAGTAGCCTATGTGCTAATCCAGGGTATAATCTATCTCCATTCTAAATTTCAGCCCAATCCATTCAGTAGTTTTTACGTGAAGGAGTAACAAACATACACACAAACACACACACACACACACATACAAATTTTCTCCTTTATAATATTATAGTGTGATGTGATGTGAAGTGTGATGTTTTATTGGATCAAAACAAGTTAGGTATCCATAAATCCTTTAGACAGCAAGGTACTAATCCCTTTGGGCTATAAATCTATGTTATGACAGTGAAACCATAACAATGATGGAGGTATTATTGTGTAGGCAAAACCTCAGTGTCTGGCATCAAATCTTAGAAAACAGTGCCAAATCTTTAATCTACTTGTTGTTTGGCAGTACAACTCGCGTGGCCTGTAACTCTTGGTCCGAACGGACGAATTTTGGCTAAAACCGACATTAATCTATTTTCTGTAGCCAAAGCTCAAGGTATCTTCGACTAATAAATCCATTTTTTTTTATAAAAGAATATTAGGCATGTTAAATGACTAATATTCCCCTTTCCTCTCCAACTAAGCGTCAGGCTTGTGCTAGGAGTAGGTACGACAATAGTGCAACGGGCGGGGTTTGAACCGTCGACATTTCGGTTTTCAGTCCACTGCTTTAACCGTTGAGCTATGCGAGGCTCTTATATAATATGACCAACAAAATACGAAATAATGAGATAGATGAATCGAGTTTAGTATTTATTCATTTCATTAATTATTTATTTATTATTATATATTTACAATGAGTTTCATAAATTACATAACACATTACGTCATTATAAATATTCCACCCCATCCGGTTACAGGTATTTTTCAAAAATTGGCATTTGTCTTTATGTGTATAGGTATAATTTTTTGGGTCTATTTTTTTAGCGGCCCATTATTACGCGAAATGCGACTCTTGGAAGCGTTTTTTTTGAAACTATAAATAACAATAACTTTAGTGTTAAACAACTTTAACAGCAATGCGGCTATTCGATGGCTTCACAGAAGATTTAATGGGAAACTTGAACTCGTTAAACTACTTCAACTAACTTCTTTCTTGATTACTTTTATGCTTCGCTCTTAGAGTCATCTTGGGATTTAAGTGGAGTATTATTATGACTAGAAGTTTAGAACTATCTGACGTTCATAGCAATTCAAATCGGAGTTTTTATGAGATTTTTTTATTATTGTTTGAGATTAAATTATCAAAGTTTTAGGGTTTAATACACTTGTGTCTTATATACTTCAGTTGTCCTTAGTTAACTTAAAAGGTAAACGAATCGCAGAAACCTTTGCATAAGCGCGTAAGCGACTTTCTGGAGTTAGATTTTTTACTCGTATCATGGTTTCATTGTCTGTTCGCGGAACAAGGCCGTAAGGGCTTCGTATAGTTTTGGTCTAGGATTTTTATAGCCCTAGGGCTCACCGCATGGTTGAGAGCCCTAGGGTTCGAAGAAAGATCGGGGGGTAACGTCCTCCTAAGGGCGCCTGTCGTGAGGCACGGACCACAGCTTAGGATGTAGTTGGGATGGGTGGATTGGTTGGACTGGTTACAGTGTGCTTCTTACGCATTTCAGCGAGAAGCTACTTGTTAACCTTCTATCGATTACACCAACGTTGAATGATGTTTAACTGAAGAATAAATAATTGGTCGTGATGACAGTTTTTGTATTGAGAACCTTCCAAAATATCACGCTCGGATAAGGGCGATTACGCACTGCATTCGATCTAAATCCGTGAAAATACGTTCCGAAGTAGTCATAGAACTATTAGCATGGTAGCTTACGCACTAGCTCCGACTTCCATCATCCGAGTTCTCTCCCTCATCCGTGAGAATATCTTCGAAGCGCCTCGGATTCAAATCGGATATATGATGTAGATAATATGTATGTCAAAGATGTCCACTGAGGAGATTGGATTTGGAACAGAGATCATATTAGTGCGTAAGCAATATCCGAATTCGGTCCGAGTTTTTTATAAGTATTGTAACTGAACTAACGGGGTCCTAAGAAACTCTACCCTATTTTTCCTTCGGATCTTTCTAAAGATTACATTTTAAAACAATTTCTTTAAAGTGGCACGTGTATCGTATAGCGGTAGGACCCTTGTGATGTTGTGTCCATAATAAACCAAGAACTTTTAGAGCGTCGGAAATAATGAGTTCATCAGACCCAAACGACTTTACAGAGTTCAAGTATTGAAAATGTGTGATTGCGTATAAATACTTATTTAGTATTTGGTCTGATAAGACAAATGCTAGTTCGAAAATTAAAATATGTGTTCCGCATAGGAACGCATTAAAATATGAAAGGATCATGAGACTGCTCTTACAAGACAACACTTCATATAGAGCCCTACTTATTAGACGTGTGTGTGTGAGTGTGCTTCTTCCTTCGTAAAGGAAGAAGTTGTGTGCGGCATCATTCGCTCCAGTTGGCGTAAAAGGGGTTTAGAGCGAATGATGGTACGTAGCTCCACCACGCCACGTACGGTGAGCTTCTGCCTTCCCTTGGTATCCCATCGTCATACTGGGACCCTCGATAAATCAAGAGATCAATATGGCACATAAAATACCAATGAACAGTAGCTCCCCCCCCACACACGTCATCATCCAAATAAACAGCGCAGCGTATGCAAGCATACTTTAGGAAGTGGTGCGTGCCACTTATGATCCCACGTTGCAGCCGAAGCTGAAATAGCATTTTTATAGTGGTGCCCTCCCACTACAGACCTGTAATAGGTTTCAAGGACGGGTCAGACTCACTGCGGGAATATCCACAGGCCTTAACCCAACCTTCAGTATATATGCATTAGCGTAATTTTGTATGGGTATGTTATTAATATTGGGTAACCACCACAAGGCGGTTAAGTATTCCAACAAATGTCAGAATACAAACAGAACAGCAGCATTACCTGCCCTCTGTGGTCAGTCTGTTATTAAAGCACATTAGAATCATCTCAGCAAAGGATTCACAAAGCGCCTAAGACACTAGGGCTCTCCTCAGTTAGGATTGACAAAGCATCAAAGGCATCAGGGTTCTCCCTCGCATAAGTTTCTTCTAACGCGCTCTGTCATATGTCAGATAGTTAGTTAATATCACCGAAAGCCATCTCAAGCAAAGATCACCGAACATCCGGAGGACACGCGGTTCTCCCCGTCTGAGCAGCCACGTCGTCAACAGTTCAAACATAAATCGCTTTTAGATCTTAGGAGGTATCGCCCCTATATAACAAATATATCTGTGTAATTAAAGTGGTCCCTTCTATTTGAGTGTTTGCTTAGAATGTTTCTCTCCAAATACCAACTTGGTCTGAGTCTCAGTATTCTTTAATATAAACTTTATGTATCGCCCCAGTACAGAAGTTAAACAAATTGATTATCTCCGTGCATTACGACGTCCACACAGACACCGGCGCCGATGCAAACGCACGCGGTCCCGCCGTGGGGTTACGTCGTTCACGTTTTGATTTCGACTCTCGAGCACTAACGCCCGCGCACACATCGTTCGCGATGCAATTCGACCGCGGTCGATCGCGCCGCTGCATCACCGACATGCCAAACGGTGTTTGCCTCTTTTCGAAAATGCGGACGGCCCACATTAAGATTAAAATGTCTAAAAGAATTAATTTTAGGTTCGTATGTGTAAGTACATCTCTACAAGTATTCACTGACCTGATTTTGATAAAATTGAAGCAAAAAAAAAATTTTAATATTATTTTTATATAATTTTATAACACTTTGGTGTAAAATCTAGGGTCGTTACATTCAACCCCCTAAATTCTATGAAGTATGCGAAAAGAATACCTTCTATGAAGCATGCTGAATAGAATTTACACTAGGAAATACAAGTCCTGTTTATTTTGCACTTTCAATGGCCAACCCTTTGATCTTATGATTCTATGGTAGCCGAATCTATCTAAAATTTTTATTCTTACACCCAGATCCAAAAGCGATCCATGCCTGACACTTCATTTGACTATTTATTGAATTTACATAATATATCATTTGTTCTACACACTTCCCTTTCATAATACTTACTACTTTATGCTCACATCTTTGTCATATCATTCTTCGTCAATCAATGTACATAATATTTACTCACACATTCACTTGACAACATCCTGATAATATTTTCTCGGTTCTAAGCAATATTAAGTATTTAATTACAGTACTCTGTATTCCCCACTATCCCCTTTTTTAATTTCCTAAGCGTCAGTTCAATAATTCTTGATTTCCCCTAGTTAAGGTGTCTAGTGCTCCATCTATCAATGTTTCCGTTTTTTAAGTTTTCTACCCATTTCTTACATCTTGAATTTTCACAATCTCTGATTTTATGACTTCATGATCTAAAACTTATTAAGATTTCACGTTATAGCATGTGTTATGCTATAACATGATTACCCTATAATTCCTCTTAAAATCCACGTCTCCATCACCTATTATCCATCATCGATCAATATATTTAATTCTTTCGCTTCAACAAACTAACTTTCTGTCTTTCGCTCTGTCCACATTTTATCTATCGTCTTTCGCTTCATCAAACTTTCTTTCTTTCGCTCTGTTCACCTTTCATCTATTATTTGTCTTTTGCTCCTTATTCTCTGTCATTTACCCCGTTAATCATCAAACATACCATCTCTAATAACCTTTTCGCATATATACTTTAAAACAGGGTACTTGTACACTAGCTAACACTCATAATCACGACACACAACCAGCTACCACAACCCCCTGTCAATTAGACAGTTACTACATTCTTACTTCCTTCTCTTCAATCATCTTTTCCCCACAACCCCCTGATAACAAGTCGTTCAAGTCTTCATGAACTCAAAATTTCCTCAGACTCTTTCCATTTCACGAGCAACAAATTGTAGGCTTTCGCCTACTTTACCCTACTCTATTTAGCCGTTATGACCAATCCTGGTCACGGCACCAAATTGTAACTGAACTAACGGGGTCCTAAGAAACTCTACCCTATTTTTCCTTCGGATCTTTCTAAAGATTACATTTTAAAACAATTTCTTTAAAGTGGCACGTGTATCGTATAGCGGTAGGACCCTTGTGATGTTGTGTCCTTAATAAACCAAGAACTTTTAGAGCGTCGGAAATAATGAGTTCATCAGACCCAAACGACTTTACAGAGTTCAAGTATTGAAAATGTGTGATTGCGTATAAATACTTATTTAGTATTTGGTCTGATAAGACAAATGTTAGTTCGAAAATTAAAATATGTGTTCCGCATAGGAACGCATTAAAATATGAAAGGATTATGAGACTGCTCTTACAAGACAACACTTCATATAGAGCCCTACTTATTAGACGTGTGTGTGTGAGTGTGCTTCTTCCTTCGTAAAGGAAGAAGTTGTGTGCGGCATCATTCGCTCCAGTTGGCGTAAAAGGGGTTTAGAGCGAATGATGGTACGTAGCTCCACCACGCCACGTACGGTGAGCTTCTGCCTTCCCTTGGTATCCCATCGTCATACTGGGACCCTCGATAAATCAAGAGATCAATATGGCACATAAAATACCAATGAACAGTAGCTCCCCCCCCACACACGTCATCATCCAAATAAACAGCGCAGCGTATGCAAGCATACTTTAGGAAGTGGTGCGTGCCACTTATGATCCCACGTTGCAGCCGAAGCTGAAATAGCATTTTTATAGTGGTGCCCTCCCACTACAGACCTGTAATAGGTTTCAAGGACGGGTCAGACTCACTGCGGGAATATCCACAGGCCTTAACCCAACCTTCAGTATATATGCATTAGCGTAATTTTGTATGGGTATGTTATTAATATTGGGTAACCACCACAAGGCGGTTAAGTATTCCAACAAATGTCAGAATACAAACAGAACAGCAGCATTACCTGCCCTCTGTGGTCAGTCTGTTATTAAAGCACATTAGAATCATCTCAGCAAAGGATTCACAAAGCGCCTAAGACACTAGGGCTCTCCTCAGTTAGGATTGACAAAGCATCAAAGGCATCAGGGTTCTCCCTCGCATAAGTTTCTTCTAACGCGCTCTGTCATATGTCAGATAGTTAGTTAATATCACCGAAAGCCATCTCAAGCAAAGATCACCGAACATCCGGAGGACACGCGGTTCTCCCCGTCTGAGCAGCCACGTCGTCAACAGTTCAAACATAAATCGCTTTTAGATCTTAGGAGGTATCGCCCCTATATAACAAATATATCTGTGTAATTAAAGTGGTCCCTTCTATTTGAGTGTTTGCTTAGAATGTTTCTCTCCAAATACCAACTTGGTCTGAGTCTCAGTATTCTTTAATATAAACTTTATGTATCGCCCCAGTACAGAAGTTAAACAAATTGATTATCTCCGTGCATTACGACGTCCACACAGACACCGGCGCCGATGCAAACGCACGCGGTCCCGCCGTGGGGTTACGTCGTTCACGTTTTGATTTCGACTCTCGAGCACTAACGCCCGCGCACACATCGTTCGCGATGCAATTCGACCGCGGTCGATCGCGCCGCTGCATCACCGACATGCCAAACGGTGTTTGCCTCTTTTCGAAAATGCGGACGGCCCACATTAAGATTAAAATGTCTAAAAGAATTAATTTTAGGTTCGTATGTGTAAGTACATCTCTACAAGTATTCACTGACCTGATTTTGATAAAATTGAAGCAAAAAAAAAATTTTAATATTATTTTTATATAATTTTATAACACTTTGGTGTAAAATCTAGGGTCGTTACAGTATCCGTATTTTAAAAAACTCGGATCGGATGTGTGCGTAAGCGCTCTAAAACTTATTTAACGGTTGTGAAATGGGCCCTAAATAAACTAAGAAAAACTTAGTAAGTATAAGAGTGTCTGGTTCAACAAAGTAAAACGTACAAAATTTAGTGGAAATAAAGTGGATTAATGCGCATAATATTTCATCAAGTATAAAATGCAGCGTCTGTGGAACCTGGCTTTGCTCTTAGCATCTAACGGGTTCAGGTGTAAAGTAGAATATAAAGACAAATGGCCGCAGCTGTTACTTAGTTCTGGCATCACACACGGTAAGTAAAATCATATTTATGTTGAGTCGAGTAGTGTAATAAATTTGTTAAATGGAAGAAGTGTGAAAGTTACATAAAAGTTGAATGTTTTTATACTTGTGGCATACAAGGACGATGCCCACGACTTCATACGCGTGGATTTACTTTTTTGGGAACTGTGGGTTTTCAGCCCCCAATGGGACGGAAAACCGACACGACCGGAGAAAGAACAGGTGCAGGAACGGCTTTACGTGCTCTTCGACACACCGCAAACTTCCTAACTCCAGGTTAGTACTGGGATTTCGCTGTTTGACAACGGACGATTATGTCATGGTACTCTATGCTACTCATGGTAGCTACAGCTAAACGGCCGTGTGGCGTGCTGCAATGTCCCAATATATTGCAAAATTGCTTGCAACTTAAGATTTTGCATGGCTGGGGTGGATTGGCTGAAATGGCAGACAGATAGGACTTATCCAACGTATACTTAGTAGGCGAGTTCAAACATTTACAACCCTGTTTTTACTCAAAGGCACTCAACGCTAGTATTAGTACCTATGTATGAAACTTCAATCCACGTCTCACATAACATTGTAAAACAATGCCCCAGGGTGATTGTTAAGCTGGAGACTGACTTGTAATGTTAGTTTGTTTTATATGATTCGCAGCGAGCGCCACGTGTTCCCCTCGACTGTCGGCTTTTTCGCAAATTCCCTCACTTGAGTCAAGAGCTCGAATGATACATCACAAACACGCGCTATAAGTCAGTCTACGTCGCCGCATTGTAACAAGATCGCCTCGAATAGTACATTCTGGTAATGGTACAAGTCTGTCTCCAGCTTTAGAGGTCGCCTCCGATATCTTTTCCGCGACCCGCGTCACAACGGTCGGGCTCAGAGCGTGTGACATGCAAAAGAGATTTTTATCTTACAAAGGGACCGAATTAACATGCCTTTGTTTTAGCCCTCCGGAATATTAAAATTGCTCCGTGTTATATTTTTCAAGAAAATTCAATTAAAACATGGTAATTGCTCGAACACAAGAGGAATTTCTAATCAGATCTCATAAATATCTTAGCTTCGAGATGAAGTGGTTTATTGAGAAGGTACTTATAAATAATAAAATATCTCTAAAATCAGGGAACATGATTTCGTTTACGCCGAAAATTCTAAATGCAGGAATTTTATACTTTACATACCTAATAAGCCGTTATAGCCTAGTGGTTAAGACGGCCGCCTCCTATTCGACAGGTCGGGGTTCGATCTCGGGCAAGCACCTCTAACTTTTTATTACGTAGGAGTTATATGTTTATATCAATCAATCAAGTAGCCTGTTTTCGTCCACTGCTGAATAGGTATAGGCCTTCCTTCCCAAGAGCGCGCCACCACACACGCTCCTTCGCTTTCCTCGTCCACCTATTTCCCGCTATCTTCTCAAGGTATGTGCGTTTTAAGCAATTAAATATCACTTGCTTTAACGGTGAAGGAAAACATCATGAGGAAACCTGCATACCAGAGAGTTCTCCAAAATGTTCTCAAAGGTGTGTGAAGTCCGCGGTTGGTCGTGGATTATAGCCAGACCTTTCTCATTCTGAGTGGAGATCGGTGCTCAGTAGTGAGCTGGTACCGGAACAACGATGATAAAACATGTCATTATTACGTGGTACTTACCTAGATAGATTTTATAGGCATTTCGAATCATTTAGCTCGGCCCACCTTTATTAAACTCGTCCGCATAAAATTCATTAGCAGTACGTGCTCAACAGGTAATAAAACCCGGACACGCACCGGAATTTTAACTAAGTCTATCCGGAATTTTATCCGGATATACCTATAAAAGCGTGTAACTAAAACCGGCCAAGTGCGAGTCAGACTCGCGCACCGAGGGTTCAGCACTACAGAAGAAGTAAAAGGGTAAGTCACCCGGACCTTTACAACGAATTATTTGACACCTCATTAGAATAGAATAGAATAGAATAGATTTTTATTCAAATAAACTTTTACAAGTGCTTTTGAATCGTCAAATAATTTACCACTGGTTCGGAATGCCGTTCCTACCGAGAAGAACCAGCAAGAAACTCGGCGGCATTCATTAAAATCGGCCCAGTAGTTTGAGCAATACGATGGAACACACAGAATTTGGATACAAACATAATATATACATACATACATAGGACTGCTAAAATCATAACCCTTCCTTTTGGCTTTACCGCAGTCGGGTAAAAAGGGCCTTGGATATGCAAAAGAGGTAATTTATCATGTCAAGTAGCCTTAACGTAGAACGTAGGAACAGAAGTGGAAACGCCCCAGATGTGATCTGGGGTGTGCAAGTTTCTTAAAATGACACACTTTGATGTTTTTTGTAGAGTCCAACTGGGTTAGGCTTCAGACATCGCTACTCAAATAAAAGAGTGTATAAAATTTTGATGAAGAAAATGTAAGAAACATTATTTTAGTTTACCTACTTCATACAGAACAAGACAATAGTAACATAGTAACTTAAATAATATTGGAATTCAAATTTTTTATGGAATAATATCGCAAAGTTTCTCCAACGATTAAAAAAAATACGCAAATCGCTACAGAAATCTCGGTGATTTCGGTGTAGGTAGGTACATAGGTAGAAAAACACAACTTCTTTTTTGAAAGTCGTTTAAAAAAGTAACCTATGTTACTCCTTGGTTAATCCTCTACTTGTCTGTGAAAGTCCCGTCAAAATAGGTTCAGCCGTTCCGAAGATTAGCCCGTTCAAATAGACAGGCGGACAAAAATTTAAAAAATGTGATTCAGTTATGGTACCGTCTAATAACCGCATGAGCTTAGTAGTTTCGAAATTACACACAGACACTTCAATTTTATTTATTAGTAAGTATAGATTCTATGCTTCTAGTAAGTTGCTCGTATAATTCGAGCAGATACCTATTCGATTGTTCAACAAGACTGCCCATTTGCGCAAACAGCTGTAGTTTGACAGTACAGCATGTATGGCTCCATTTCAGCCGTGTTTTGGCTTTGTGCTGAGTATGGAGATTTGAGAGCCAGATGCGAAATATGGAATACTAGTCACCCGCATCACCGCACGAGTAGCTTATTGCAATTTTCATAGGGATCTCCAATTTTTTGGATAATAAAACATAGAGTGACAGATACACTTTTGTATCAGGGGGCACGGCAGTGCCCCCGCCAAGACGAGCCAAACGGCGACCGGGGCGCTACGTACCTTTTTCTCGAAGTGTTTCGCCGTATTTTCGACCCGTCATAACTTCGGTCTGGATGACGTTAGAAAGCTGAAATTTTCAATATAAGGTGTCCTCAGCAAATTTACTAAATATACCAAGTATCAAATATCTAGCTTTTATAGTTACAGATTTATTGATACCTAAAATACGCCGATTTCGTCCCTCACTGATGATCATCAAAACCTCTACTCAAAACCTCTAAGGTACTTCCCGAAGTCCTAGAAGACTGAAATTTGGTATGTAGACTAGAAATTGCATACAAACTACAGGAAAATTAAGAAATTGGAAATTGCCCCCCCTCTACGCCTCTTATGGGAAAAGCAAATCTGTAAATTCTGTCGCTAGAATGCTGATATTTTCAGGATAAGATGTCCTTGGCAGATTTATCAAACGCACTGAGTATCAATTGTCTAGCTTTTATAGTTTCAGATTTATTGACAGTCAAAACTTCTAGTCTGTAATTCTAGGGTACTTCCCGAAGTGCTAGAAGACTGAAATTTGGTATGTAGACTAGAAATTGCATACAAACTACAGGAAAATTAAGAAATTGGAAATTGCCCCCCCTCTACGCCTCTTATGGGAAAAGCAAATCTGTAAATTCTGTCGCTAGAATGCTGATATTTTCAGGATAAGATATCCTTGGCAGATTTATCAAACGCACTGAGTATCAATTGTCTAGCTTTTATAGTTTCAGATTTATTGACAGTCAAAACTTCTAGTCTGTAATTCTAGGGTACTTCCCGAAGTGCTAGAAGACTGAAATTTGGTATGTAGACTAGAAATTGCATACAAACTACAGGAAAATTAAGAAATTGGAAATTGCCCCCCCTCTACGCCTCTTATGGGAAAAGCAAATCTGTAAATTCTGTCGCTAGAATGCTGATATATTTTCAGGATAAGATGTCCTTGGCAGATTTATTAAACGCATTGACTATCAATTGTCTAACTTTTATAGTTTCAGATTTATTGACAGTCAAAACTTCTAGTCACAAATTCTAGGGTACTTTCTGAAGTCCTAGAAGACTGAAATTTGGCATTAAGCAGGAATTTAAAGAATTATGAACAACAGATAAATTAAGAAATCGGGTCCCCCTTCATCCCCTCGTATATGAGATGCATATCTGTAAAATCTGTTACTCGAATACTAAAGTTTTCAAGATAAGATGTCCGTGGCAGATTTATCAAACGTACCAAGTATCTGTGTTTCCTGAAGTCCTAAAAGACTGAAGTTTGGTATATCTGCTTCAAAATTGAGTTGCAAGATTCCACCCGAACAAACATATTTACATACGAGTACATTGCAAGTTGAATAAAAGCTTTTAAAAAAAAAAGGTAACGATAGAGAGTGGGCCATGTAAATGATGTACCTACAAGAAATAGATCCAAAAAAATCTAGGGCACCTGCCAAAAAGAAATGAAATCCCACCAAAAACATTTCATGTAAAAAGGTAGCCAAGACTCACAAGTTCATAATGTTTTCACTGTTAAAAAGTTATGAGATCTCTAGTAAAGCCAAGCCCCTAGCTGAGCTTAGATTTGTGCTGGCCATGGGAGCTATCCCAAGTCCAAAGTATATAGCTTTTAAATGTTCTTGACTATATGACATTTATAACAATAAATAACAAATCACTCTACTTACAAGCTCTGATTCTACAAACCCTATATCTTGGTAAAAAAGTACGGCTTGGCCGTTTACAGTTCGTGGATTTTTTATCTGAAATAACATTAAAGCCCGGAATAAATTCTGCAATCATCACGAAGTACAATACAAATTAGTAATTGTCGAACAAACTATTCCTTATGGCCTTAAAATATGTTATATCATGTATTAGTTTTACGAACATTAAACGGCCAAGCCGTCCTTTTTTACCAAGATGTAGGGTTTGTAGAATCAGAGCTTGTAAGTAGAGTGATTTGTTATTTATTGTTATAAATGTCATATAGTCAAGAACATTTAAAAGCTATATACTTTGGACTTGGGATAGCTCCCATGGCCAGCACAAATCTAAGCTCAGCTAGGGGCTTGGCTTTACTAGAGATCTCATAACTTTTTAACAGTGAAAACATTATGAACTTGTGAGTCTTGGCTACCTTTTTACATGAAATGTTTTTGGTGGGTTTAAATATACTAGCGTCTCGGCACGGGTTGCTTATTACAATTTACGTAGGGATCTCCAACTTTTTTAAAATAAAATAAATACTATGTCACTCAGGAATAATGTAGCTTTTTATTGGTGTAAGAAATTTTAAATTCGGTTCAGTAGTTCTAGAGATTACTTCCCACAAACAAACTTACAAACTTTACTTCTTTAAAATACTAGAATGGATTAGAATTTAGATGATGCCCGCAACTTCGTCCGCGTGGATTTCGAACAATGAGATTTAAAAATGTTTACATATATTTTATGTGTTTATGTATAAATATGTGTAACAAACATAGCCTACCACAAAATAAAATTGTTCTTTTTTTCACTTGGTATATTTTAATGTTGTTGTACATTTATATCTATTCTTTATTTGACATCCCACTCGAGATCTCCACTTTTTTTGATGTAACATCTGTGATATCAAAATTCGTATAAAATATTATAGCCGATGTCACCCGAACCTTTACAACGTATCAATTGACACCTCATTCATCAAAATCGTCCCAGTAGTTTAGGCACTACGGTGGAACACACAGAATTTGGATACAAACATACACACATACATACATAGACTGCTAAAATCATAACCCTTCCTTTTGACTTTGCCGCAGTCGGGTAAAAAACAAAACTCGCTGAAAAAAGTTCCTCGCCTCAGACCTCATCATCATTAACCAATAGACGTCCACAGCTGGGCATCATACTCGTAGGTCTCTTATAAAGATTTCCCACACCACGGTCTTGCGCCGCCTGAATCCAGCGGCTCCTTGTGACTTCAGCTTCAGCTTTGCAACCTGCTAAGCTATGTCGGTTACTTTGGTTCTCTTAATTTGATCACGTAGAGAGACCAGAACAACGCGTCTTGGAACAATGCGTCTTACCAGTGATGACATATGGATCCGAGACATGATAGCTAACTTTGGGCTTCATAAGAAACCCCAGTGTGCCTAGTGGGAGATTTTTAACCTATTCGATCGCGTAAAAGTTAACTGCGTTTTGTATGGAATTGAAACAGCGCCATCTTCTTGTCACTAGATGGCGCTGTTTCAATTCCATAGAAAATGCAGTTAACTTTTACGCGATCGAATAGGTTAAAAATCTCCCACTAGGCACACTGAGTCACTCAACGAGCGATGAAGAGAGTGCTTGGAGTTCCTCGACTTATATAAACAAGGCCTAAGTATCAAAAAGAGTTTGTAGGAGTATTACAACAAAGATAACAGACCCGCAATTTTTATTGCTCGTTATAAACTCGGGAACCTTGCGAGCGTGAATCATAAAAAACTTGTTTAGGAATTTTGCCCATTAAAAGTTTCAGCGTAATATTTATTGGGCATCAAAGTGTTTCATATACACCAATTTGGTGATCTTTGAACGTTACAAAATTGCACCGGATGTTTTTTATAGCTATAATATATATTATATAATATTATAAAAGCTATATAGAAAAACAATTTTGAGGATTCTCTTGTTACGAAATGTGTGCGTAGGTGTCCCGTGTGTATGTGTATCATTCTGTTATAATGTCACGTACAAGTGTAAATTAAAAATTTATAACACCCCCGATAAGTGACGGTTACAGTAACTAGAAAAGAGCTGATAACTTTCAAACGGCTGCACCGATTTCTTAGATTATAGCTAAGAACACTCTCGATAAATCCACCTTTCAAACAAAAAAACTAAATTAAAATCGGTTCATTGGTTTAGGAGGTACGGTGCCACAGACAGATACAAAGATACGTAGATGATTATTAAAGAAACAAGTGTAAATTAAAAATTTATAACACCCCCGACAAGTGAAGGTTATAGTAACGAGAAAAGACCTGATAACTTTCAAACGGCTGAACCGATTTTCTTGGACTATTCCGCGCCTACGATCCAAAGTACCCGAGCATTTTTCCAAAATATCATTGTCAAATAAATAATTGTGTATCTGGGCAACGTTCATCTTGATAGCTTGACATTTGTCAAATGAATATTATGAATCCAACGGTTATCTGACCTTCTTTTCTACAAGAAAACTAGAAAAGAGCTGAAAACTTTTAAGAGGAAAGATATTGCGAATGACATAGACGATTTCACCTTCAAACTAGCAATTTTGACATGTCATGACCCTCTATTGACAATTAATCAAGCAGACATTTCAATCTGCGAAATTTTCGCGGACTTTTAGTATTTTGACGTAGGAGGGTAAAAGATCCAGTACATGAACGAATAAGGACTACCCTGACATTGACCTAAAATTAAGGTATATGAGAATCGTTCTATATATAATTTTTATATTTTGTGTGTCTATACACAGTAGGTATACACTCTTAAATTATTTAAATATCAAAAAATCAAATAAAATGCGTGGTATTAATTATTATAAATTATTTTATTTAACAAAAGGATAAATTGCCAGTAAATGAACTGGGAATTTCAGTGAATGAACGAACTCTATCTAGTGCATAAACTCTCGATTCCTATTAATAAATATATTCTTAAATATATTTTCGGCTTGGAATTCAAAAAAAATTGTCAGATTTTCACAGTTTTTGACTTATTGTATATTTTTTCTACATTTTGCGCGATAAATCAAAAACTATTTTACATAATAATAATAAATAAAACCTGTTTTAGAATGTATAATAGAGCCCTTTCATATGATATTATCCCCTTTAGTATAGTTATCTTAGGTTGAAAGTCACCTAAATTTTCTGGAAAACAGTCTAAATGATTACAGAGAAAATGAAACTTAATGCCCATGTTGCACCCAAGTCGCTGGAAGTGCAACATCAGCTACTGAATGTTTTGAGAGTAGTGAGAACAATATACCGTAACACATGTTATCAGATTTGTTCCTTTGAGCCGAGAAGCCACATGTTCTGATGCTTTTTAGACAATCTAAGATCTCTCATTAAGTGGTCCAAATCATTTTGATTGAATAGTCTAAGTTGAGATGTAAAAGTCGCTACATCGTCACAACCTTCTGAAAGTTCTTGAAGTAGATTGGAGGTACTGGGTTGGAGCTGAGGTACAGATTTATCGCCAGAAGTCAGAATCGTTCTAATTGTAGACTGCAAGTTACAATAGAGTCGCTTGGAACAATTTTTTTGCTGTTTCTTCTGGTTATATTCACAATGCAGAAATAATAATCATCATGGTGTTTAGATGGTTCGCGCCAAATTATAAGACTTTTTTGTAGTAAAAGTAGGGTCTATTCTTATTTGCTTATAAACGCAATGAGGAAATACAGCTTCCACATATAAAAATTTGGAGTCCAGGCCTTGCTGTTAGCTGCTAATGGGTTCTCAAAGTAGCCCGAGTATGCTTGTTTTACAAAGTTAGACACACTTGCACGACATTCTTTAATACGTACTTGCCACCAAATGGTACAAAAATGATTGGAATAACTTGCAGATGTTCTTCTTGATGTTAACACCTCGATAAATTTTGGAAATTACTTGTCTGATCTTAATAAAGTGTGAACATACAAAGTGTGAGTATAGTGCAAAATATGGGGGTACCTGTATCTCAAAAACTAGAGCTGCTGTGTAAAAAATTAAAGTAGATCTGAAATCAGCGACGTCAAATTAGTAAGAAACAGTTTCAAAACCTAATAAAACAAAAAAGTTGAATTTTGTATGCCAGTGAAATGATTCGGAATCGGAAGCCACTTTATATATCGCGAAATTTGGAAATGTGATCAAATTTTCGAAATCCATATTTATCAATGAAAAGCGACATAATTTTGTAAGTAGTACCTACTTACTTCAGTTTACTATTTTTGAACAGTTTCGCAGAGGTACAACAATCGGCCTCATTCAATCAGCCGCCATATTTATAGTAACAGGCAAATAAATACAATTAAGTATTGGAACTACAATACCTATGCTCCTAAATGTATCTTAAAAAACAAGTCTCATTCAGCGTTACAAGTGCAGAAGAGGGAGTAGACAGACGGATTAACATCAGTTCGAACAAGTACTGGGCACAAAAGGAAAGAATGAAAGGAGCTTACCCAGTACATCTTAAAAGATCCGTTACAGATACATGCATCCTGCCATGCCTCACCTATGCCAGCCAAACATGGATCCAGACAAAGAATATAAAAAGAAATAGTGACTTGCTAAAGGGCGATGGCAAGGAGCATAACTTAAGGAAAAAATATTCAAAGTGAGAATTGAAGACATAAGAAAAAAGACAAAGCCTACAGACACCTTGAGACATGCCCTAAAACTGAAATGCAAATGGTCATATTGTATCGATTTTTACAGATGAAAGAAGGACAGGAAAAATCTCCCCTTGGCCAGGTCCAGCAGGTAAAAGAAAAATAGGTAGACCGAAGACGCGTTGGTCTAATGCTATTGTGCAAATCGCGAGAGAAAATTAGCTTGATAGTACCAAAGACAGAGAGAAATGGGGATACCCAAGAGGGATCCTTATCCAAGAAAGAAGAATACCAGAATAAATATTTAAAAAAAATCTAAAGAAAAATTAAACCGACTTCAAAAACCACAAACACTAAAAAGTAAAAATAATTTTAGTGATTGTGGTTTTTGAAGTCGGTTTTATTTTTCTTTTGAAAATTTTTTATTTCACAATTTTTAGTGGCCCCACTGTACTATAATATGCCATACCCAGTTAAAACCCTACTGTTTACTAAGATATTACACTGATCGCGAGCAATTTGCTCTTATCCATTGAGGAGTTCCGTTCTCCATCTCGGAAGATATTCATCAGATCTTCATCAAATTTATATGGGACTACCTGCGAAGTATACCCTATCAAACAAAAAAAATCCAAATCGGTCCAGGCGTCTTTGAGTAATCGGGGAACATACATTAAAAAAAAAAGATACCGAGGAATTCAGAACCTCTTCCTTTTTTTGAAATCGGTTAAAAATATACTAAGATTTACTAACATGGTGTTATACCACAGAGTAGCGAACAGAGGCAAAGCTTCTAAGAAGCGAGCAAAATTTATAACTATTTTGGTAGGGTTGGCACAGAAGGATACAATTTAATAAACAATAGGTATTTGTTCAACAAGATGGCAAAGTTTGTTTTTGTTGTGATTGCTTAGTTTAAATATAGATCGATAGATCTAAATATCGATTTTGAACGAAATCGGTCAATTAACAAAGAATTTCAAAATGGCGTCGACTTTTTTAAATTTTGGTATCAGTTTCCTTTTTTGTGATCCCAGGGAGCTCTAAATATCGATTTTGAACGAAATCGGTCAATTAACAAAGAATTTCAAAATGGCGTCGACTTTTTTAAATTTTGGTAACAGTTTCCTTTTTTGTGATCCCAGGGAGCTCTAAATATCGATTTTGAACGAAATCGGTCAATTAACAAAGAATTTCAAAATGGCGTCGACTTTTTTAAATTTTGGTAACAGTTTCCTTTTTTGTGATCCCAGGGAGCTCTAAATATCGATTTTGAACGAAATCGGTCAATTAACAAAGAATTTCAAAATGGCGTCGACTTTTTTAAATTTTGGTAACAATTTCCTATTTTGTGATCCTAGGGATCCTCAGATATTGATTTTGAACAAAATCTATGACAGTTCAAGAAAATAGATTTTAAACACTATTTAAATTATTATCATTAACATTAAATTAAATGAAAACACGACGCGCGACGTGTACTGCAGCCCCTGAGCTTGAGCACAGGCCGAGCCGCTATAAACCGATTTCTCTCCGTACGCGACGTAGCGCCTGTGCTCACGCACACACGCGCCTCAAGCTTGTAGTAGTGTACCTATCGTAGCGCGCTTGTATGAAGCTTTGACTCTGTTCGCTACTCATGTGGTTATACAACGCAATACCACACTCACAAACACTCGTACAAACATACAGACAAGTATATACTCACACACACTCACACACACACACACATGGACGCACACGCACTTTTGAACGGTTTGAACGGAACACGGTTTTGGAATTGAAATTGAAAAAAGTGTAAGAATTTGTAAGAAAATATTTAAAAAAGGTATATCAGCCGGTTTTTTATTCCAGCTCTTAATACATGTAAAAACGTCCAATCTGTTCATTTACTCGAGCCTTTACCCTAGTACCTAATTATATCGACCGCCCCATATCAAAACAAAGTAAATGTCATTTTTCCGAAAATCGTTTTATGTCATAAGCCTAACTTTCATAGTATGTCCCGTTGTATTGTAAGGACACCCACATTAAAGTAAAATTAAAAGCTAGTAAGTCGCTTTGACCATTTTAAAACATAGTAAGTCTATGAACTGGCTAGGTTTTTTATAGATTAATGCACCTTACTAAGTTTTTCAAAGGAATTAGATTAAATAAAATAAATATCACCCATTATCTAAATACCATGTCAAAACAGTAAATACTTAATGATGCATTAAAACTTAAAAGTAAGATAGGAAAAGTCAATGACCTCTACATGTCAACTGTTAAATATGGTTTGCAAGGGAAATACTTTGCATACTTACATAATGTTTTTAGGGTTCCATATCTCAAAAGGAAACACGGGACCCTTATAGGATCACTTTGTTGTCTGTCTTTCTGTCCGTCTGTCCGTCTGTCGAGTCTGTCAAGAAAACCGATAGGGTATTTCCCGTTAACCTAGAATTATGGGCAGGTAGATAGGTCTCAACTCTCATAGCCCAAGTAAAGGAATAAATCGGAGAACAAATTTCGTGATTCTAGATCAACGGGAAGTACTGTATAGGTTTTCTTGACGGACGGACGGACAAATGGACAGACAACAAAGTGATCCTTTAAGAGCTCCGTTTTTCATTTTGAGGTACGGAACCATAAAAAAGAAAATGATGCACATGTAATGAATAAATGTGTAGGCCAGTCTTCACACTAAAATATTTAAACCCCTTTAATTTAAAAACTATCATAGCCTAGTGGTTAGAACATCCGCCTCCTAATCGAAGGTCGGGGGTTCGATCCTGGAATCACGCACTACTAACTTTTCAGTTATGTGCGTTTTAAGCAATTTAATATCACTTGCTTTAACGGCGAAGGAAAACATCGTGAGGAAACCTGTACCTGCAAGTTTTCCATGTTCTCAAAGGTGTGTTCCTAAACTTCTCTTGAATTTAAACCACTTACTAGGTTTTGATCTGAGAAAGAAATTTGACATTAATTGACAAAATTGAGAGACCTAAGCTTGTATAAGAACACAGAAGTGTCATAATTCGTGTTCACTTTGCCTAACGTCTCTCGGAGAGCAGAGAGAGATTTAAACTGTTTCTTATAATCACTGGCCATATTTCAAATGCGAAAGTGTGTTTGTTGGTTTAATATTCAATCACGCTGCAACGGAGCAACCAGTCGACGTGGTTTTTTGCATGGATACATTTAAAGAACTTGAGAGTGACATCTCTCTCCGCATCGTATTCTTTATTGCTGAGGGTTGTGACCTCTTTTCATTATTCCTACATCTAATGGTAGGTTTTCTTGGGATAATAATGCGGTGGGTTATATTATCTATCTAATTAGTTATCATTATCAGTGATAAAATTGAGTAGGGCTGCCAGGTAAAATGACATTTATCTCGGAAAATCAAAGAGTTTCCACGAGATTTTTTCCAAGTTTGCGCTACTAAGTACATATATTATGAAGAGGAAAGGTTTGTTTGTTTGTTATCGATAAACTCTGAAACTACTGAACTACTTGCACTAAAGACATAATCATCAACATCAACCGACAGACGTCCACAGTGAACATAGGTCTTTAATAGGGTCTTCCACATGCTACGGGTTTGCGCCGCCTGAATCTTTGCGCTTGCGCTTGACGACAATCATGCTTTAAAGAAAGCAATGATGAGGTCCAAGTTGGAGCACGCTTACCTAGAAGATGCCTATTCACTCTTGGCTTGCAGGTATCTAAGGTATATATGGCAGGAAACACGGCCGCCGAAATGGCGTTCCAACTTTTAGGCTCTCCCCATTGCCCGCAGCATGAATCTGAGCTTTCTTATGATGGTTATATTATGTACATATAAATCTTATGTCTCATAAGCAATCTCTAACACACAATCCAGCTAAGTAGGTCCAATTTCAAAAAAAGCTAGCTAGCCGACAAATCTAACTCAGTTAGGCAGCCTTCGGGAACCTTCGAGATGTCTCTCGTTCAAAATTCCTCAATGCTTGAAGACCTGTCTTTGAATAGTGCATGATGTCAGTGATGAAAAATGGATCCGAAATATAGGTCTTTTTTTGTACACAGGAAATGCCTGACGCATACCCCTCCGTCATGTGGGGCTTGCACCAAACTTGCACTACTACGAAATCCATTTCGGAACACGGCGCCCGAAACGAGGCGCGCTATCTCCTAAAAAACATAGGTATAATACCTATTTAGAACACTTACTATCTGTCATCATAATCTATGACAACCTCCGAGTATTTACCTGGTAAAACCGTAACTTTAGAATAAATTTTAGTATATAAGCAGGCTTCATTTAGAAATGAAAAAATCCCTATTTTATTTTTCAACGATTATAAACACAACTTTCATTCAAAAATAATAAGCTTAAATTCATTTTAAATAATATTTTGCGACGAAATGACGCGCACAGTCCTTCCGCCATGACAGTCCAGTGGACACTGAATTCCATAGAGCGCCTGCAAGAAAATAAATAGCACAGGAAGTTTTTTGGTTAGTTTTAGATTATTTAAGAAATGAAAAACATTTAGTATAAAACTAACAGTTCGAATTGATTGCTAAACCTAAACATATCATTTTCTGGAGGTTGGCTTCAAAGTATCAAGATGTTAAAGAAAATTTTTACAGAACAAGTTGCGAACAGCAATGTTTTCAACTTGTTTTTTTTTTTATTGGGATAATGTATACTAAATTAAAAGAGGCCCTTATAATCTTCACAAACTGAAGTTTTTAATTGCATGTATTTGATAGCTGTTAATGCTTTAGAAAAATAAACAATTTACTTCAAAATACAGCATTTTTGCGATTAGTCAAATAGGTCTTGCCTTAAACGGCTGAACCAATTTTTTTGGATTATAGCTAACACTCTCGATCAAGCCACCTTCAAACAAAAAAAAACTAAATTAAAATCGGTTCATTCGTTTAGGCGCTACGATGCCACAGACAGATACACAGATACACACGTCAAACTTATAACACCCCTCTTTTTGAGTCGGGGTTTAAAAATAAGTTCATCGCTAATCTACCAACACAAGGAACCCAACAGTATACCTAATGGCGAACCAAAGTAATCGGAAAGAAACAATATTGAAACAGCAAATATATCGGCGATTGGTTCCATTATGCAGCACCGCAGTTCGCCACATTATCCGGCGCTGACAAGAAGTAATTAATTTATACGCCAGCTTAGTTTCGGAAAAGGCAATATTTCTCCCAAGACGACGTGTTAATTCGACCGTTAACGGAAAATATGGCCGCGATACAATACGGCTTCGACTTGGTGATTGTGATACAGATTCTTAGTTACAGAGGTCGGGGATTACAATTACTTATGTTACTATTCATTCTTTATTAACCACCGAACCAAAAAGCCCTCTTTTTTAACCCCCGACCCAAAAAGAGGGGTGTTATAAGTTTGACGTGTGTATCTGTGTATCTATGTATCTTCTGTGGCATAGTAGCTCCTAAAGTAATTAACCGATTCTAATTTAGTTTTTTTTGTTTGAAAGGTGGCTTGATCGAGAGTGTTCTTAGCTATAATCCAAGAAAATCGGTTCAGCCGTTTGAAAGTTAGCAGCTCTTTTCGAGTTACTGTAACCTTCATTGGCGGGGGTGTTATAAATTTTTAATTAATTATCACCACTATATCGTACAAGTTTAACAATTTCGACCATCAAAAGGAGTACAATTGTACCTACTTTAAATAAATGATTTTGACTTTGTTTTGACTTGACTTTAATTTACACTTGTTCTTTATTAACCACCGACTCAAAAAGCCCTCTTTTTCGGGGAGACAATATTTAACGAGTCACATGGCGCCGCTGGATTTAGGCGGCTCACAGGAGTCAACTAAAGTTAGAGAGTAAACTACAATTAGTAGTTTATCTTTTTTCTATAGACATACATCCATACTTAATATTGTAAATGCGAAAGTGTGTCTGTCTGTCTGTCTGCTACCTTTTCACGGCCCAACAGTTTAACCGATTCTGACGTTTGGTACAGAGTTAGCTTATATCCCGAGACCGGACATAGACTACTTTTTATCCCGGAAAATCAAACAATTCCCGCGGGATTCCCAAAGACCCATCCGCTTAACCGATTTGTATGATATTTGGTACCGGGGTAGCTTGCGTCCCTGTAATTGACATTGGCAACTTTTTATCCCGGAAAATCAGTTTCCACGAGATCTTTAAAAACCTAAATCCACGCGGACGAAGTCGCGGGCATCCTCTAGTGTAGCTATAAGTAAACGGTTATTCGTGTCGTCACGTCCTACATTAGAAAGCGCGGCACGTCGCCAGTTGCAGAGCGCGAGCATAAATTGAACGGAATAAAGGAATAAACTGAAAGATCCCAACCCTAAAAGGTTTAGATACATTTCTATGTGTAAACTTGTATAAAAGTAAGCTATTCAAAACGTATACTTATTAATCTAAATGCAGTCTGGTCTTCTCGAATAGGTATACAATATACATTCATTATTCAATGACATAGGGTACCCAATTACAAATCAAACTTAAGAAATATGCTTGTCCTAAGTTCGCTTGGAGTGGATTTATTACTTTCATAAGATTACAGAAGTGTGATGAATTGCAAAATTCTATCATCACACTAATATTATAAAGGCGAAAGTTTGTATGTGTGTGTGTGTGTGTTTGTTACTCCTTCACGCAAAAACCACTGGACGGATTTGTCTGAAAATCGGATTGGAGATTGATAATATCCTGGATTAGCACATAGGCTACTTTTTATCCCGGAAAATCAAAGAGTTCCCACGGGATTTCGAAAAAACTAAATCCACGCGGACGAAGTCGCGGGCGTCAGCTAGTAGATAATAATCCATACTAATATTATAAATGCGAAAGTGTGTCTGTCTGTCTGTCTGCTACGGTTTCACAGCTCAACCACTGAACCGATTTTAATGAAATTTGGTACAGAGTTAGCTTACATCCCGGGGACAGACATAGGCTACTTTTTATCCCGGAAAATCAAAGAGTTCCCGCGGGATTCCTAAAGACTCATCCACTTAACCGATTTGTGGTACAGAAGTATCTTGCGTCCCTGTAATCGAAATAGGCAACTTTTTATCCCGGAAAATCAAACAGTTCCCACGGGATCTGTAAAAATCTAAATCCACGCGGACGAAGTCGCGGGCATCCTCTAGTTACTAATAATTTTATAAATGTCTGATTATGTATAATTTTCAAGCTGTTGGAATAAATAAAGCCGACTGGTTTCTTTCATCGAAAGTGCTGTCTTATTCTTTTGAAATAACTATAAAAAAATAACCACACTTACACCACATTCGAATTTACAATGCATTCGTGGGAAGCCGGGGTGAACAGCTAGCTTTAATGTTATAAACTTGTCTTTCCAAGTCACTAATATGACATAACATAATGAAACACTCAACAAACTTATAATCACTCAACTTACATTTGAATATAACAACCACAATAACTTAAATGAGGTTTGGAACTTAGAGAGGCAAAGTTCGAGTATCTACGTGATGTTAATTATAAACGATTTATATGAGCAACTCATAGCATATTGTTATAATCCTAGTGCGTCTTTAGTACAGCTAAGGCCACGTTCAGATTGACGCGGGGCGATGAGCGTAGCGTCACAATAATATGTGTAGAGCCAGGCGCGGCTAAAGGTATACGCTAAAAGAAAAATAAACCGACTTCAAAACCACAAGCACATCGGTGCTGAAGTCGGTTTTATTTTTATTTTGAAAATTTGACAATTTTTAGTGGCCCCACTGTACTATAATATGCTATGCCCAGTTAAAACCCTACTGTTTACTATTATTGTAAGCTATTACACTGATCGCGAGTAATTTACTGTTATCCATTGAGGAGTTTTGTTCTCCATCTCTGAAGATATTCATCAGATCTTCACCAAATTTATATGGGACCACCTGCAAAGTATACCCTTTCAAACAAAAAACAAATCCAAATCGGTCCAGGCATCTTAGAGTAATCGGGTAACATACATAAAAAAAAAGATTCCGACGAACTGAGAATCTACTCCTTTTTTCGAAATCGGTTAAAAACTGAACGGACATCCGCGTGGACCTGGAACCCGCGGTGAGTACAGTGCTAGTACTGCTAGTACAATTTAGCGTGCCTATGAATTTGGCCTTAATCCCCCTCACTTTGTCTAAAAACCTAGTAATTTATAATATAATTATATATACATTTAGCCTGAAATATTCCTCGTTATTTAGAATCACATGGAAAACCAAAGAGCTCCATCAATATTTAATTGACGGCATATTCAGCGCTACCCTTTGAGCACGTAAACCGAAATTATTGCTGAAAACACTCAAAGACCAAAGGACTGGAAGAGAGTGGATTAGCGTGCGGTTCTTTCTTGCCTGTAAAATACTTAGGTATTAATATATTAATAAGTCTTACTATAAAAATGATTCTCATTATTTAGAACCACGTCGAATAACCAAAGATCTACCGACTCCATCAATATTTCATTAACGGTATATTCAGCGCTACCCTTTGAGCACGTAAACCGAAATTATTGCTGAAAGCACTCAAAGGCCAAAGGACTGGAAGAGAGTGGATTTTTTGCCTGTAGAATACTTAAGTATTAATATATTAATAAGTCTTACTATAAAAATGATTCTCATTATTTTAGAACCACGTCGAATAACCAAAGATCTACTGACTCCATCAATATTTCATTAACGGTATATTCAGCGCTACCCTTTGAACCCCATTGGAGTCACGGCGTACGTAAACCGAAATTATTGCTGAAAGCACTCAAGGCCAAAGGGCTGGAGGGGAGTGGATTGGCTTGCGGTTCTCTTTTAGCTGTAGGACACGTCTGTACTATATTAATAATAACTTTTATTTTAAACTTTTCAAATTGTTTTTACCCGACTGCGGCAAAGCCAAAAGGAAGGGTAATGATTTTAGCAGTCTATGTATGTATGTACGTATGTGTGTATGTATGTTTACTGGGCCAATTTTGATGAATGAGGTGTCAATTGATTCGTTGTAAAAGCCATGGTGACATAGGCTATATTTTATACGAAAAAAATTGACGTAGCGGATGTTACATCAAAAAATTGGGTCTCCAAAAATATTTTTTTGCTTTGGTTCGAGTGGGGTGTCAAAATTCTGAATTCATGAATACAACAACATTAAACAGACAAACAATTTTACTCTAATATTTCAGTGTTTTAAGACGATCGCAGTCGTTTTTTAGTTTTCAATTTTTGAAAAACAAATTAAAACCTTTTTTTAACCCCCGACCCAAAAAGAGGGGTGTTATAAGTTTGACGTGTGTATCTGTGTGTCTGTGTATCTGTGTATCTGTGTATCTGTCTGTGGCATCGTAGCGCCTAAACGAATGAACCGATTTTAATTTACTTTTTTTGTTTGAAAGGTGGCTTGATCGAGAGTGTTCTTAGCTATAATCCAAAAAAATTGGTTCAGCCGTTTAAGAGTTATCAGCTCTTTTCTAGTTTTTTTGTAGAAAAGAAGGTTAGATAACCGTTAGGTTCATAATATTATGGCAATTGACAATTAATGTCAAGCTGTCAAGATGGACGTTGCCTAGATAGGTACATAATTATTTATTTGAAAATGATGTTTTGGAAAACTCAGATACTTTGGATCGTAGGCGCGGAATAGTCCAAGAAAATCAGTTCAGCCGTTTGAAAGTTATCAGGACTTTTCTAGTTACTATAACCTTCACTTGTCAGGGGTGTTATAAATTTTTAATTTACACTTGTTATATTTATAAGCTAGCGCTTGGCTGCAATCAAACTTGCTGGCAAGTTATGATGCAGCCTAAGATGGAGCGCGCTTGCCTATAAACCTATTCACTCTTGACTTGAAGATGTCCATATTAAAATTGAAGGGAAAACTGATGTCGGAAGGGAGTCCCATATTTTAAAGGTTCAAATTAGAAACGCGGAAGCAAATCACTTCGTATGTGTCCGTGAAATTGCCGCTACTTACGGTTGCAGACCATAGCAATGATAGTAGAAAGGTAAAGGAGGAACCAGGTCAATTTATCACACTCTCCGGCGTATATCCTGTAGAACACAGATGTCAAGTAACTTTGCACCGATGTTCAAAACTTTGAAGCTTTTAAATACAAAACGCTATACGGCAAAGTGGAAATATCAGTTCCATCCAGGCTTGAAGAATCCCCTTAAAGAAATCTCGATACAAAGCCCAGGGAAATTGCTTTAGCTCAACAATAGGTAGGAAACAAAAAGGTAGCATCAAAGGAACCTTCACAAAGGTATTGAAACAGTCCGTACATGACCAACGAAGCGGTTTATTGAGTTTTATTACAAGCATCGGATTTATTTAATTACAATCGAAGTATTTACTAATTGGTTTTAGTTGGAAACTACTAGAAGGTATTTAATTAATACATAGATGGAGTGGCGCCAAGTTATCAGGGTTCCAAATAGTGCCAATGGGACCTTATTCCATAGTCTGTCCGTCTGTTCCTCCGTTTCTCCGCTCGTCGCAATTTCACCCCTGCCCTACGGTGTGTCTGTATGTCTGTCTGCTAGCTTTTTACGGCACATCCGCTTAACCGATTTTAACGAAATTTGGTACAGAGATAGCTTGCATCCCGGGGAAGGACATAGGCTACATTTTATCCCGGAAAATCAAAGATTCTCAAAAACCTAAATCCAAACAACGAAGTCGTCGGCATTATCTGGTAATTTATATTACGTTGCAAATTGCTAACCTACTTACATAAAACAATGATAATATTATGTGTTAGTCTGTGTGTTGTTTGTTGACGCGCTACTGAAGCTTTCCATGCGGAAAATAAGCTCATTGTGTTTACTTTGTTGAGTGCCGTGGGAACTCCTCTAATAGGAGTACAGCTGATGTGCCTTACATCACTATAAAATCTAAATATACTATTAAAGGAAACGGTGACTGACGGACTGACAGATCTATCAACGCACAGTTCAAACTACAGGATGGATCGGGCTTAGATTTGGCATGAAAGATAACTATTATGATGTCTGCATCAGCACAGAAAGGATTTTTGAAAATTAAACCGCTAAGGGAGTAAAGTTACTTACTTATATTGTAAATGCAAAAGTGTGTCTGTCTGTCTGTCTGTAAGCTTTTACTGTTTTTTTAATTTAAATCGGTATAAACCTAAACTTTCGCTTAACAAGTGTAAATTAAAAATTTATAACACCCCCGACAAGTGAAGGTTACAGTAACTAGAAAAGAGCTGATAACTTTCAAACGGCTGAACCGATTTTCTTGGATTATAGCTAAGAACACTCTCGATCAAGCCACCTTTCAAACAAAAACAAACTAAATTAAAATCGGTTCATTAGTTTAGGAGCTACGATGCCACAGACAGATACACAGATACACACGTCAAACTTATAACACCCCTTTTTTTGGGTCGGGGGTTAAAAACGAAGAAGTATTATTGTTTCATAATTTTTGGAAATCCCACCCTCTCAACGGTTCCTTTTGAGTGAAGCCAGAGCGGGTAAGCTAGTATATTATTATAATATGTATTGAAAAATACCCTCCGTCAAATCCTTGTTTAACTTTGGAAAAACGATAGGCTGGAAATCTGTATAGCAAAATAACGACCCTTATAGGATATTGAGTCATATATTCCGCGACCCACGTACTCGAAAGCACCGTTTTATATATCGAAAAATATTTTAGTACGTAATCCAATCACAGCGTTATCGGCCCCTGGAAAATGTTACAAAAAACAAAAATACAACAGCGATGTATTGAAATGCTATACAAATTGGGATTGTATTGTTATTACAGATATCATATTTTTATTAAAAAGCGGCTGGTCACCTGGTGTTAGGTGATTACTGCCGCCTATGAATGAACTTCGGATTTAGAGCCATGAAACGGGATTTGTTAAAAACTTAAATAAACATGCATCAAACTTATTTAGCTATGTTTTTGTAGTTTTTTAGGATTCTGTACTTTAAAAGGAAAAACGGAACCCTTATAGGATCACTTTGTTGTCTGTCTGTCTGTCAAGAAACCTATAGGGTACTTCCCATTGACCTAGAATCAGGAAATTTGGCAGGTAGCTAGGTATTATAGCACAAGTACAGGAATAAATCTAAAAAACTGCGAATTTGTGGTTACATCATTTAAAAAAAAAAAAATTCGTTGGTGTTTCAATTTTCAAAGTAATATAACTATACCAAGTGGGGTATCATATAAAAGGGGTTTAATTGTACATTCTAAAACAGATATTTATTTATTTTTATGTAAAATAGTTTTTGATTTATTATGCAAAATGTTGGAAAAAATACTCGAGTACGGAACCCTCAGTGCGGGAGTCTGACTTGCAATTGGCCGGTTTTTTTATTCAATAAGTTAGCTGTATCTGTCTGTGGCATCGTAGCTCCTAAACTAATGAATCGATTTTGATTTAATTTTTTGTTTGAAAGGTGGCTTGATCGATAGTGTTCTTAGCTATAATCCAAGAAAATCGATTCAGCCGTTTGAAAGTTATCAGCTTTTTTCTACTTACTGTAACCTTTACTTGTCGGGGGTGCTATAAATTTTTAATTTACACTTGTAACTAGAGATCATCTCTTGAATAAGCTTTATACAAGCCATTTATGCCACACTGTGGTGAGGTTTTGGTTTGAAGCACGTCTGAAGGGGCCCTTATTGCTGGTTATTGTATTATTCTTTTTACCGTCGATTTTTTCAAGCCATGTAAAATCCGTAGTACTCTTGCCCATTCTTCTTTTCAGCCATTTTCAGTCATCCACTTCAAATAGAACAAATCCGAGCACAAAAAGCTATACAGTACACAATAGGCTGAAATCATTACAAGAATTTCGCTTTGTCGCATTCTAGTAGGCCAAGAGCAGATGGACAATATTTCATAGCGCCTTTTTTCTACGCATATGCAAATTGTGGAACCAACGCCCTTCCACGATGATGTCAATAGATTACGAGCATGGGGTTATTCAAGTAGCAGATCAACGGATTCCTGGAAGGCTCGCAACGTATTGGCGGTTCCTTTAATGCTGCAAATGCGCGGCGGTAATCACTTACAGTCAGGTGGCCTGCTAGCTTGTTCTTATTATATTATAGCGGCATTCGGCCGACCGACCTAGACCGATGTATGGAGAGAGGAACGCTTAATTTAAAACAATGGTAGTGGGAGCCAATCTGTTGTCATCGATCGCGATACTAGAAATTACTTGAAACTTAACTTTGTAACTTTTGAAAATCAATTTTAATTATTTACTCTTGACCGCCTCCATATCATAATATCTAGCGCAGTCGGTAGGATTATATCGTAACTGAAGACATGTTATTTTTTCAATGCTTTTGACGTGTTCAATTGCAGTTTTGTGTTGAAGACCGGCTAATATTGTAGTGAAACGAAGTTTAAGTCTTGTGGAAAACTGTAAGAAATATTTCTTTAAGGATTTGAAGTAATTAAGAGAAAAATTCAATGGTCAAAATGATCGTATGGCTATATCTACCGTGAATTCAGAAATAACTATTTTAGTAACTAAGTGAATATCGTAGAGTCCATAATATTGAAAGCACATATAGAATCTCTTTATAAGGCCGTAAGCTTAAATTTGGTTGTCCTTATTATAAGTTTAGATTAAGACCAATGTATATAACCCAAATTTGCAATAAATTGATTGATTGATTATAATTTGACACCCCATTAAGAAAGGATTTTCAGAAATGCCAACCAAACGAAACCAGGTCTGGTCACCTAGTAATATAAAAGGACTTTGAACAAAAATCATTTAATGTTTCACCAGCTCTTTGCCTACATTCTACTGTCGTATTGTCGTGGGTTCGTCTATTTTTATCACTGCAATATTTCAGGGGGCACGGCAGTGCCCCCGCCAAGACGAGCCAAACGGCGGCCGGGGCGCTACGTACCTTTTTCTCGAAGTGTTTCGCCGTATTTTCGACCCGTCATAACTTCGGTCTGGATGACGCTAGAAAACTGAAATTTTCAGTATAAGGTGTCCTCAGCAAATTTACCAAATATACCAAGTATCAAATATCTAGCTTTTATGGTTACAGATTTATTGATACCTAAAATACGCCGATTTCGTCCCTCACTGATGATCATCAAAACCTCTACTCAAAACCTCTAAGGTACTTCCCGAAGTCCTAGAAGACTGAAATTTGGTATGTAGACTAGAAATTGACTACAAACTACAGGAAAATTAAGAAATTGGAAATGCCCCCCCTCTACGCCTCTTATGGGTGAAGCAAATCTGTAAATTCTGTTGCTAGAATGCTGATATTTTCAGGATAAGATGTCCTTGGCAGATTTATTAAACACATTGAGTATCAATTGTCTAGCTTTTATAGTTTCAGATTTATTGACAGTCAAAACTTCTAGTCTGTAATTCTAGGGTACTTCCCGAAGTCCTAGAAGACTGAAATTTGGTGTGTACACTAGAAATTGCATACAAACTACAGGAAAATTAAGAAATTCAAAATTTTCCCCCCCCACTCCCACGTATGGGGGAAGCAAATTATTTGTAAAGTCTATCGCTAGAATGCTGATATTTTCAGGATAATATGTCCTTGACAGACTTATCAAACGTACCAAGTATCAATTGTCTACCTGTTATGGTTTCAGATTTATTGCGATTCAAAACCCCTCTAGTCAAAAGTTCTAAAGTACTTCCCTAAGTCCTAGAAAACTGAAATTTGGTATGTAGGCTAGGGATTTCATTCAAACAACAGGAAAATAAACTTTTCCCAGTCTGTACATTAAAAAAATGTGTTTCCTGAAGTCCTAAAAGACTGAAATTTGATATATCTGCTTTAAAATTGAGTTGCAAGATTCCACCCAAACAAACAAGTTACATACATTGCAAGTGGAATAAAAGCTTTTAAAAAAAGAGGTAACGATAGAGAGCGGGTCATGAAAATGATGTAGGTACCTACAAAAAATAGATCCAAAAAAAAAATCTAGGGCACCTGCCAAAAAGAAATGAAATCCCACCAAAAACATTTCATGTAAAATGTTGCCAAGACTCACAAGTTCATAATGCTTTCACTGTTAAAAAGTTATGAGATCTCTAGTAGAGCCAAGCCCCTAGCTGATCTTAGATTTGTGCTGGCCATGGGACCTATCCCAAGTCCAAAGTAATATAGCTCTTAAATGTTCTTGAGTATATCACATGTATAACAATAAAGAACAAATAACTCTACTTACAAGCTCTGATTTTACAAACCCTAAATCTTGGTTAAAAAGTACGGCTTGGCCGTTTAATGTTCGTGAAACTATTACATGACATAACATATTATATTAAGGCCATAAGGAATAGTTTGTTCGACAATTACTAATTTGTATTATACTTCATGATTGTCGCACAAGCTATTCCGGGCTTAAATGTCATATCAGATAAAAGTACCACGAACATTAAACGGCCAAGCCGTCCTTTTATAACCAAGATTTAGGGTTTGTAAAATCAGAGCTTGTAAGTAGAGTTATTTGTTCTTTATTGTTATACATGTGATATACTCAAGAGCATTTAAGAGCTATATTACTTTGGACTTGGGATAGGTCCCATGGCCAGCACAAATCTAAGATCAGCTAGGGGCTTGGCTCTACTAGAGATCTCATAACTTTTTAACAGTGAAAGCATTATGAACTTGTGAGTCTTGGCAACATTTTACATGAAATGTTTTTAGTGGGATTTCGATTTCCCTTGTTCTTTGAACTATCCAACGGAAAATTGTTCTTTCACAAGTCAATTTATTAAATGACGGGGCAAAACAACGAAAGACCCACATTCCGAATATACTTGCTGCTTCGGTTCCACATACAAGAAAATATTTTGCTATCTCTATTTTTTATAGAGTTTTGGTGACTTTTAAACTGTCTTTATGCATATATTTTTGTAACCCCCGACCCAAAAAGAGGGATGTTATAAGTTTGACGTGTGTATCTGAGTATCTGTGTAACTGTCTCATCGTAGCTCCTAAACTAATGAACCGATTTTAATTTAGTTTTTTTGTTTGAAATGATGCAGTCTAAGATGGATGTGGGCTGACTTGGAAGGGGTATGACAGTTTCATTATCGGTTTCTAGACGAAAGCTGACCAGAACTAAAAAAAATCAAGAAAAAACTAAGTTGAAACCGACTCCAATAACCATAAAGATAAAAAACTAAAAAATAATAATTTACTACCGAATATATTATTATGTTTATATTATACAAGAATTCATTGTAGTTCTGTGATAATATTTTTTTGGAGCCAGTGCCAATTTGCCGCACATTTCATATTTCTTGTGACACAAAATGACACCATTGGCACCGGCTCCAAAAAATATAATCGAGAACTACTAAATGGGTTGAAACAATGATACTCTAAATATATAGAAAAGTTCTTTTCATTTCAGGCACACAATGCCCAAACAGCAAATTCCCAAACTCCGGTACATTTCTCAGTGAAAACAATTAGTGCATGCATTACAATGAGAACTTTCGGAATATTGTGTACGGCCCTGGTATTGCTGGAGAACTTTTGTACTACTTTGTTTGAATATTTCCATTAGCAGGTATCAAGCCAATCGTACTACCCTACACTATTATGGCCCGTTATGGTATGGTATGTACCGTTCGCTAAGTCGCCAAGTAATTAAGAGAGGTCTCTCCGTCACTCGTTCCATACAAACGTAGTTCCAATTTCATTTGAATATTAAGCAACCAAAGTCCATGAAATTTTGCAGACATATTCTAGAAACTAATATCTATGCCTGTGGTTTTCCAGATTTCTGTTAAAATATTCGGTTTCAAAGTTACGCGGTCTTAAAAATTCACATACAAACCTTTGAGCCCCTGTAATTTTAAAACTACGATTGTATGGAACAAGTGACGGAGAGAGTCCTGTTAAGCGCTCCAGTACGATGTCGCGTGGAGACCGATCAGCCCCTCCCAAGTTAGCCCGCTTCCATCAAAGGTTAGGTACCAAATAGTTCCAAATAGGTACTAAATCGTGGCATGGCTTAAACTTCCAAATTCTCTCATGGTCCAGCCATCCTGACGTTCACAAGGTAAGTACCTACCAGCCATAAACTTAGTTTTTTATACAGTATTCACAAAAAAATCTTATGAAGAGGGGCAATCAGAGACAAAATGAAATTGCCCCTTGCAACTACTTTTATCTAGGAGATTGTGTATAAAGTCATTTCGTGTCTAAATAGAGTCTTCCGCGTAAGAACAACACAGAGCTTTCTTTAATTAGTAGGTACATTTGCGGCTTAAATGTGTTTGTTGGCAGCTTAGTTCACTTGCTAACTGGACTGTATGGTACAACATTTAATGTTTATAGTTTTACTAGGTCATCCACTTTGATTCTCCGGGATAAATAGTAGCTTATGTGCTAATCCAGGATATTATCTATCTTCATTCTGAATTTCAGCCAAATCCGTCCAGTGGTTTTTGCGTGAAGGAGTAACAAATATACACACACAAACTTTCGCCTTTATAATATTATTAGTGTGATAAGTGTGATAGTGTGATATTTAGATATTAGGTTTATACTATGTTCTGTTGAAAGAAAATAAAAATAAATATTACAAGCTAACTTCCTGTTTTTTTCTCTGTGTGATTTTCCTATTACTTTCATCATCATCTTCACCTTTTGCCGGCCAACTACTGAGTAGGTACGGGTCTCTATTAGCGTGAGGATTTACGCTGCCCAAATTCGTATTAGTAGACTTTTTGAGGAGAATTATGGAAAACTCCCTGGCATACACGCATGCTCAAGATGTTTTATAATACCTTAGTAGTTATCAACTAATTACGTACGTACATGAGTAAAACTTATAGGTGTAATCGCAGCTTAATGCACGTAACTTATTGCTCATCTCGACTGTAAATGATAGTCATTTTCACCACACCGGGAACGCTCGAGCATTATTTGCGTTTAATGTTGAGAGCCAAGAATAAATGAGGGCAACATTTAACCCAAAAATACTTCTTAAGCCGGGTACTCACTTAGATGTGTAGCATTAAGGCATATATCGTAACAAGTAACAACCCAAAAATCTGTCAAGTGCGAGTCGGACTCGCATGCGAAGGGTTTCGTACCATCGTACAAGAAATATGTCATCATTAAACAAGAATAAAACAAGAACTTTTTCATTTTTAAGTTTCTATACCTCTAAAGGAAAAACGGAACCCTTATATGATCACTATGTTGTCTGCCTGTCAGTCTGACTGTCTGTCTGTCCGTCTGTCGTGTCTGTCAAGAAATCCTATAGGTTAGGTACTTCCCGTTGACCTAGAATCATGAAGTTTAGCATTTAGTTTGTGGTTACAACACAAAACGAAATTAAAATGTGTTCATAAACATTTTGTCCAGCAGTGGACCTCTATAAGTTGAGATAGAACCTAAACTCCTCAGTGAGTACCCGGCTTGAGTCAGAATATCACGCTGATATATAAATGTCACACCTGAAGATAGGAATCTTCAAAGATACACGACTCCCGTTTATATTAAGTAAAGGTAACATACATGGAGAAAAAGTCAAGGATACGAGTAAGCAAATAGACGGACAATAAATAGACCAATTAAATGAAGCTGATTTAAAATGGAACTGATGACATTAGAAATAATGAACCTAATCTTTATTATAAGATTGTGGTCAAAGAGATTAGCAAGTACGTAGTTTTCTAGCTACGTGCTACAAAAAATTAACTTGAAATGCTCCAATTATATCAGCAAACTAACACCTGAGCCTTGAATGTACTTGTGAGTTTAAAACAAGCAAACTTATCTCTGAAGTTAGCTTAAAATCATCATATGGATGGATCAATGGATAAATCAAAAACAATTTTATTATTAGTTATTGTCAGGTTTAATATTTTTATCACATCATTATTCTTGACGTATTTTTATATTGAAACAAAACTTTCTAATAATATTAGGTATATAGTGCTGCATTTCAGAGCATTGCAGTGTAAAAAATGAGCCAGATCTGTTACCAGAAGAGCCGATGACCCAAGATAATTGAAATTTCTTTGCAACACAAGTGACGAGGTTACTATAAACCTCGCCTCAATACGATAGCTCAACGGCTGAGGAGCGGACTGAATTCCTAAAGGTTGACGGTTCAAAACCGATCCGTTACAATATTGTCGTACCGACTCCTGGCACAAGTTTTACGCTTAAGTGGAGGAAGAAAGGGGAGTATTAGTCATGATTAAAATGGCTAAAATTCTCTAAAAAAAGTTGTTTTTTAAGTTTGCTTGTGTTAGCAACTAATGGTGTAAGGGCTTCACTTTCATATACGGGTTTTAGTGGGCGCTGTCCATCTTTTTTCGTTTAGTCTGTGGTAATATATTAGTTACATAAAGTGCGTACTGCGTAGGCGGTTTCTTTATTAGTTATTTCATACAAAGAGCAAGATTTACTAACAGTCTCTTGGAGTAAATACAATATTTATCTGATTTAATAACCTGAGAGTATAAAAGTACTTTGGGGTTTTTATTTATTTTTATGATATTATACTAGTATTTCCTTTCAAATGAATTCTTGTTGACTCGAGAGGTACTTTAGTTAATAAGTAAAGCAAACTATTCCTAACGACTTTCAGGCTTCGTTTATTCTTTTCATTAATATTATAATGTTATTTTGCTTCCGTAAGAGCAATGTAACATTTATGAAATCAAAATAATTTTCTTCAGATCCTTTTATAATTGGATTTTTATGGTTCCATCAATTTATTTTTATGCACAATAGTTTTTGATTTATCGTCCAAAATGTCGAAAAAAATACCCGAGTATCCTCGGTGCGCGAGTCCAACTCGCATTTGGCCTTTTTTTTACTTTTGAAGTTTTAGAACCCTAAAAATTGTAGCTGTATTCTATCAATATCAGTCTTTTAAGTACTTTATGATAGAATTTCAACAGATTCGTTCAGCTGAATGCAATTATAACGAAGCAGACATTCACTAGGAATATCTACGTCGCCGGCGCAAATGTAATTAAGCTTACGCGATGCTTACTGCGATGGGTGTTCTATCGCACCCTACATGTCACCCAGATAACTATGAAATGACCGAATGATACACCCACTCCATTCTCTATCCACGGAATGAAGTTTGTATAGCGCTCTCTGTTACGTAATCCCATACAAATGACAGAGACGAAAATCTCATTGGGGGTTAATCATTCTGAGTCACCAACGAATCACAAACATGTTTTCAAAAACATTCCAAATCCGATTCGAAAACATAGTTTCGTTCCTGATTGGTTGGTGACTCAAAATGGTTAATAGCCACTGAGATTTTTGTCTCTGTCATTTGTATGGTATTACGTAACAGAGAGAGTCCTATACTAACTTCTATCCGTGCATAGAATGTAGTTATAGTAACCTAGCTTAGTGAAATTACTAGCTGTATGCGCTACGGTCTACGAGCGAAGTTCATGTCATTAATGTAATTAAGCTGACGCGATGCTAACTATGGCCGGAGTTGCCGTCGCACCCTACATGTCACCCTGACAACTGTGGACCGAGCGAATGATTCACTTACTATTCACTAATTTGTAGTTAACAAGGCTCTCTCCGTCACTTACTCCATACAATCGTAGTTCCAATTTCATTTGAATATTAAGCAACCAAAGTCCATGAAATTTTGCAGACATATTCTAGAAACTAATATCTGTGCCTGTGGTGTTTTAGATTTTTCTAAAAATATGTAGTTTTAAAATTACACGGGCTCAAAGATTTGTATGTGAATTTTTAAGACCGCATAACTTTGAAACCGAATATATTAACAGAAATCTGGAAAACCACAGGCATAGATATTAGTTTCTAGAATATGTATGCAAAATTCCATGGACTTTGGTTGCTTAATATTCAAATGAAATTGGAACTACGTTTGTATGGAGCGGGTGACGGAGAGACCCCTCTTAAGTCAATTTTAATAAGCTGATGCATTGCGTGGCGCGTAGGTAGCTTTTTGTTTTTTTCGTGAAGAAAATCCGTCATCTATAGGTACCATCAGCCACGGGAAAGCACTACTAATATAATTGTCAAAATAATAGAATAGAATACCAATAATTGTCAACCATTAAGTTACTTATAATAACCAGAGGCAATTCAAGCGTTATTAACAAGTCAATAATGAATGAAAAAAAAAAAATGAAAATATCTTTATTTACACTTAACATTGCCTTAAAATAAACAACGATAACAACTGCGTTAGTTAGGTACAAACTGTGTTGCAGTTGTTAACGCCCACCTCCAGATTGACAAAATTAGGTACTAAAGTCAAGAAAAATAAATATATATGTAACAATCTTAAAAATCAATGAATATTGTGTTAAGTTAATATGCGTGTGTGTGTGTGTGTGTGTGTGTGTGTGTGTGTGTGTGTGTGTGTGTGTGTGTGTGTGTGTGAGTGTGAGTGTGTGTGTGTGTGTGTTTGTGTGTGTGTGTGTGTTTGTTTGTATGTGCATGCGAGTGTGAATGGATTATTTCAAAGTTACGATGTCTTCCGTGTCCCTATAAGAGAGTGATTTAAGCCATTGAGATATAAGTATTTTACAGGTTCGTTGATTAGCAGAGTAAATATTTATGTGATAATTTACTTTGTTGTATAATATTGGGCTAGCATAGCAAAAATGTTTACTTGCTAGTTCAGTTCTGCAAGATTTGATCTGGCATACCTTATCGGATCTTCTTTTACGATGGTCTAACGTAGGATCATAGTGCATTTGTTTGTGTTTGCGTAAAATTACTTGGAGTATGTAGATCTGTCGCACCGTTAGAACATCGCATAAACCATACAACTCACGGGTTGAAAATAGAATAGGTTTCCCTAGCATCACTTTAAGGATAGCTCTTTGAGCTCGCTCAAGTCGTAAGAGTAGTGTTTTTCCGCAATTACCCCAGATTGTGATACAGTAAGACAGGATCGACTGTACCAGAGCAAAATATACAACTTTTAAGGTTTTTGTGTCGAGTATAGGCTTGAGATTTTTGAATATGTATATCATTTTTCTCGCTTGGCCGACAAGTTTGTCAATTTGTGGAGCCCAGGATAGTGTACTATCAATAATTACTCCTAAATATTTCATACAGTCAACTCGTTCCATTTTACCACAGTTACAATTAGCAATATTAAAGCCGCAAGTATGAGCTTTGATTAGAAAAGGGTTTTGGGGCTGTGAGTTCCTTTTTAAAGAGAATGTGATATATTTACTTTTTTGTAAGTTCAGTGAAAGCAAGTTAGAAGAGAGCCATAGCATGACCTTTTCCAACATCCGTTCTGCAATTGTCTGCGTTTCAGTCCAGGTTTTACCCCGAACAACTATTGCCATATCGTCAGCATAAGCTACTATTTTAACTAGGGGAAAAGAAAGATTACATAATTGGTTTATGTATATGAGGAAGAGTGTCGGACCCAGGACACTCCCCTGGGGAACGCCATAAGTTAATGGTTCTTCTTGGCTTATACTATCACCAATTTTCACACACTGAGTGCGATTTTTTAAGTAGTCTTTAAAAATGTTTAGTACCATCCCTCTTATACCTATTTCCTCCAACCTGCCAATTAGAATAGGGACTGAGACAGTGTCAAAAGCCTTTGACAGATCGAGAAATAAACCAATTACCTTATCTTTCTTATCCAAGCCTTCTGTTATAGTGCTCGTAAGTTCTAAGATGGCATCTTCTGTAGACTTACCACTTCGAAAGCCAAATTGGTTTTTCGATAGAATTTCGAATTTATTAAGGTATGTAACAAGGCGACTATTAATTATTTTTTCTAAAACTTTAGATATGGAAGATAAGACAGCGATTGGTCTATAATTGTTGACGTTGCCTCTGTCCCCATTTTTATATATAGGATGTATAACCGCTTTTTTAAAAACAGATGGAAAGATACCGTTCAGAAAGCAGATATTAAAGATATGGGCAAGAACGGGTGAGAGAAAGTGTCTGGCTTGTTTTAACAAAGTGCAAGAAATGCCATCCCAGCCTGTAGCACAGTCACCGCGCAATCCAAGAATAACTCTTTCTACTTCTTCTTTATCACAAGTATATAGTACCATTGAATTAGGTTGTGCTACAATGAAATATACTTTGCAGTTCTTCACGGGCAATTTAACGAAGTGATTTCCACTCATAAAAGCCCATACATTGAGCACATGTCAGCGATTTAACAGGGCTCTCTCCGTCACTCGCTTCATACAATCGTAGTTCCAATTTCATTTGAATATTAAGCAACCAAAGTTCATGAAATTTTGCAGACATATTCTAGAAACTAATATCTGTGTCTGTGGTGTTTTAGATTTTTCTAAAAATATGTAGTTTTAAAATTACAGGGGCTCAAAGATTTGTATGTAATTTTTTAAGACCGCGTAACTATGAAACCGAATATTTTAACAGAAATCTGGAAAACCACAGACATAGATATTAGTTTCTAGAATATGTCTCCAAAATTGCATGGACTTTGGTTGCTTAATATACAAATGAAATTGGAACTACGTTTGTATGAAGCGAGTAACGGAGAGACCCCTCTTAAATAAAGAGTCGACGGAAAAGGGGGTAGAGGATGAATTGATCGGCCGCTGTCACGCGTTGCATTATTGCTTTTCAACCCCCGACCCAAAAAGAGGGGTGTTATAAGTTTGACGTGTGTATCTGTGTATCTGTCTGTGGCATCGTAGCTCCTAAGCTAATGAATCGATTTTAATTTAGTTTTTTTGTTTGAAAGGTGGCTTGATCGAGAGTGTTCTTAGCTATAATCCAAGAAAATCGGTTGAGCCGTTTGAAAGTTATCAGCTCTTTTCTAGTTACTTTAACCTTCACTTGTCGGGGGTGTTATAAATTTTTAGTTTACTTGTACACTTTAGTCTTTGCTCGCAACTCACAGATTAAGTACTGAATAAATGGTAATAATTGTGATCATTCAATGTTTAATGAGTAATTCAATTATAAACTGCACCATAAGCTGCATGGCAGGATGTCAAATCCCTCTGAAAGAGCGTGTACGCGTGTGCAATTCGTAATTCAAGGAAATGTATTTAATTGCTCGCGAAAATCCGTGACGATGAAGTGGAAAAGCGACAGTTTATATTAGTTGTGTGTCTGCCAGCTTTTCAAGGCTCATCTGTTTAACCGATTTTGACTTTAGTACAGAGATAGTTTGCATCCTGGTGAAGGACATGGGCTACCTTTTGTGAACAATGGGGAATGACACAGAGAAAGAGAGACTATAATTATATCGTCTCTTATCTATTGTATTAAGTTGGATGAAGGACTCGAGCGCTGCGATAAGATAAGGCCAACTTTACAGCAATACATTAAACTTAGGGGTTTACGACATTGCGGCGATTTGATGGCGCTATAAAAGTTTGACAGTAAAAGTTTAAAGTTGTTACGAGCCTCTTAAACTTACGAGGACGTGTATTTCATTTTAAATCCTTGTTCATTGGTGATGGGAGGCTTTGCGATATTATTATCTTGTTGAGGCTTGTTTTGAACCTGTCTTCTTAATAAAAGGTCTTCCAACGTTGTGCTTTCCTGATTGAGCCTGTCATACCAGTCCCTTGGGACCACAAGGTCTGTTTTTCGAACTTTCGTCAAAGTATGAAATTCATGAGCATTTTTAATATGTAAAAGATATCTTATTAAATAGGTCGAAGTACAAAAAATCAAATCTTCATTGTGTCGCATGGTCTGACACTGACACTCTTTGACGAGGGTCGAAGCAGGAAGAATCCAAAGTTAACGTTAAGAAGGTACCTAAGTCACATTGGGGAAATAACAACTTATAACTACTTAGTACGTTAGTAGGTATATATTTATTTTATACTGGAAAAGTATGACCTTTAAGTGCGTCATAGGCGTGTATGAACGCAGATATAAAAACGACTCAAGTGCGCAATAAATGCTAAGGAAGTATTTTTAGAAATTACTCTGGCGAAACCAGAAATTACCTTGCTTGTAAATGTCAAAGCACCAAACTTTAAGAGAACTTTTCCAAGCGCTCTCCCCAGCCCTCTCCAAAGTTTTAAAGTTACATGGGCCAGGGCTGGATCTATGTAAGAGCGTTTTGGGCTGCAACCCAGGGCCTCGAGGATATAAAGGGCCCCCAGCCCCCTTTGAAGATAAAATGGACTGTAGTCTGAATTATAAGTTTTAATTCCCATCATAACGTTGGACAACAATGTCAAACTATATCGACAAAATCATTTATCAGTTTTTTGCATAAAATGTGATTCAAGTTTTAGCAAAGAGTAAGCAAATAAAGGAATTTGCACCACAATAATGCCTAGTGCCTAAAATGGCAATTAGTTGATTATCTAATTAGGCAGTGCAATTAAGATTAATCTTAATTGCACTGCCTAATTAGAAATACAATACAATACTTTATGAATACAAATCTTTGAGCCCTTGTAACAAAGAACCTACACACTTTAACCAAAATCTGGAAACAACAGATACACAGATATACACGTCAAACTTATAACACCCCTCCTTTGGGGTCGGGGGTAAAAAAACATAAAGGTACCCAAGTAACTTTTGAAACTCAATATCAAATTCGTACAGAACTATAAACAACCCCAGTGTGTTATAAATTAAATATAAAGGGAAATTGTGTGGGGTAATACTTTGTACCCTTTCCCTTTTGAATCCTTTCCTGATACGATGTTTTATCATCTTTTGCACGGACTTCCTTTTTAATATAAAAGGGGTTTATAAACAAGTTAAGAATGGAGATTATTTTTAAATAATTTTTAAATAAACAGACAGACAGACAGACAATAAAATGATCCTACAAGGGTTCCGTTTTTCCTTTTGAGGAACGGAACCCTAAAAAAGGATGAGCCTGGTTTCAGACCCTATCCCACATTGGTAAAGTACCTTTGAGACTTCGTCTGTGTTGGTGTTAGCTGGCGGGCGTGCTCTGCCTTTTTGGAGTGTTTTTTTTTTGTTAAAACTGACTGGAAAGCGCTCTAAAGGGGTGCCGTGCGTGAGTCGGCGAGCGCCGGCACAGACGGGGTCCATGCTTGTATAGTAACTAACTTGTTATAAATAACTACAAACTTGACATTAGCTAATCTTTGTAAAGCCGGACGAGAGAGCAAAAAAAAGTACCTTTGAGAACATCATGAAGAACTCTCAGGTATCAGGTTTCCTCACGAGCAATGTTTTTAGTTACTACCTATATTTTGCGACAGGTCGAGATGGCAATCAGGATATGAGGCGGGGGGACGTCCCGCGCGTGTGTGGGCGCGTCCCCACCACGATTGCTATCTTGACCTGTCGCGTACTATACTCCACAATAATTTTTCAAAGGCCTGTCATCAAAGAGATTTATCATTGCAAGGAGAAGGAATTCACTCAGTTTTTCCGGATTGCCGGATTCCAAAAGTATTATCAGGATTAAGGTCTGAGGAAGATATTTTTATCCATTAGCGATATTGAACCGCTCTCTAGGAGATTACTGCATCCGATGGAATCTATCAATAGTAATTTTTCCGATAATTGTCGTAAGCACTACTATAATAATATTACTACTATTGTAATAATAGAAGTAACTGCTTCGTTTGTCTTGTGGCTAATTTCTTAGGCTGAAGATCTTCGGTTAGACTCCCGGGTTAGGCCAAAAAAAGTAGTTAGTACCTATTCTACTCCCTTTACAACCTCTCGCACTGCCAAGGGTCACTGGTAGAGCTATCTTGTAGAGATAAGTTCTTCCTTGTCCACTATTTCTCTCTTTTTAACCCCCGACCCAAAAAGAGGGGTGTTATAAGTTTGACGTGTGTATCTGTGTATCTGTGTGTCTGTGTATCTGTGTATCTGTGTATCTGTGTATCTGTGTATCTGTGTATCTGTGTATCTGTGTATCTGTCTGTGGCCTCGTAGCGCCTAAACGAATGAACCGATTTTAATTTAGTTTTTTTTGTTTGAAAGGTGGCTTGATCGAGAGTGTTCTTAGCTATAATCCAAAAAAATTGGTTCAGCCGTTTGGAAGTTATCAGCTCTTTTCTGGTTTACTTATTACTTTTATCCCAGGACCACCAGAGGTTACGTATTTTCTGACACAGGAAATATGTACGATTGAGTAGTGTTAGTAAGTACTAAGAAAGCATGCCTAGCCTACGTGCTAGCTTGCTTAGACGGCCAATTTTCAGGTATCTGATAATCAAGGTACATAAAAACATTACTTACCTCACGTAAATTCGCCAAACTGATTTTTACGTATATTTTAGGCAATATCCTTAAAAATATGTCGCCAATACTCCCAGACACTTCCCGCGTCGGCCGTATTGCTTTGCAGACGCTTTAAAGCTCCCAAAATAAGTAATTACTTAACTGCACGTAAATTGTGATGCTCCATTTTTATATATGTCCACCAGACAACTATTTTAAAACCTTTTACAAGAAGACAGACCGATCCAGAGGGTCAATCATCCCCTAAATTCAATTTTAATGCCTCTGTGGGTTTGAGCGCGAGGGCATCATTATCTACGCGCATGAGACTGAGTAAGACATGTATTAGGATATATTGACTTCTCTCTCACTCTCTTATAGTTTACTTATGTCAATTAATTATTAATATTAAAAAAAATCTGCTAAAAATTAAAAAATTGGAGAATTTACGTGAGGTAAGTAATGTTTTTATGTACCTTGATTACCTGATACCTGAAAATTGGCCATCTAAGCAAGCTAGCAGGTCTGTAGGCATGCGTTCTTAGTACATAGTAACACTACTCAATCGTCCACATTTCGTTCGTCAGAAAATACGTGACGGCTGGTGGCCCTGGGATCTTTCACTATTGTAACAGAGGTTCATAATATTATGTCAATTGGCAAATGTCAAGTTGTCAAGATGGACGTTGCCTAGATACATAATTATTTATTTGAAAATAATGTTTTGGAAAACTCCGATACTTTGGATCGTAGGCGCGGAGTTTCTAATTTATAAAATATTATAATCACAGTTAAACGAGAAAACATCAATTCAATTATAATATCCAACAGTCAACCAAAGGCCACGAACAATCAACCCAAACCCAAACCATAGTCAAACTATTTTTAGGGTTCAGTAGGTATCTGTAGAAAAAAAAAGATGTTGTAGGTAGCCTCGACTGTTGTAGTCACACAGTTGTGCATGGCACCATTAAATATCGTAGGAGGCGATGACCCTCCGCGCGGCTGAGGTTCCCGCATCGTAATCGCTTTGTCGCGCAGGTTTGGATGATGCATCAGGCGCACCTTCTTTTTATTTTATCTGCTAGAACTCAGCTTATTTACTTTGACAAAATACGTTTAAAATTCATCATCATCAGGATCAACCCATCGCCGGCTCACTACTGAGCACAAGTCTCCTCTCAGAATGGAAAGCTACCACACTGGCCAAGCACGTATTGGCACACCTTACGCACCTTTGAGGGAGCATTATGGCCAACTCTCAAGCATGCAGGTTTCCTGACGGTGTTTTCCTTCACCACTTCGTTGTCTGTCTGTGTGTCATCTCATTCAAGAGAATCAAAACTTATAAATTGGGTACTTCCCGTTTACGTAGAATCATGAAAGGCAGGTAGCAATATCTTATAGCCCAAGCACTCTACTCCTGTGGCCCAAGTAAAGAGAAAAATCCGACAACTGAATTGTCATTACATAAAAAAAAACTTGTACGGAACTCTTCATGTGTGAGGCAGACTCGCACTTGACCGGTTTTTGAAAGTTATGTCAAATGAAAAATTTGCCATGCAATGACAAACAAAATGAAATACACGCCACTTTATTCCTTATTTCATCGGGTGAAAGTCGATTTCAATTTAATCGTAGGTATATCTTGAAAAGCGAACTATTATACGACTACGTAAAATGGGTACATTTTTAAAGCAACGACATGTTAGAAACAGATATTTCGTTTTGGTCGTGTTAGACTATGTGAGTCATTCAGATAATTCTTGATTTAGTGATGTTCGGTCAAAAATATTTTATGGAACGTATAATTAACATAACATTGATGTTACTTTTGAAGAGATATTAGCTGCCTTATTGGATTTATATTATTATAGAAATTGGGTTTTAGAATGGCACAAATAAACGGTAATTTATGAATAAAGTTTAAAAAGCGTGAAATAAAAATTAAATTAAAAATTTAAAAAACCCCCGACACATAAACCTCTAAAAAGTAAAAAAATAATAGGTAAATATGTATGGGCCCTTTAAGAATAGTATAAATAGTAAATTTTTATCCAAGCGCTCGTTGCGTCGGGGGACCGCTAAAGACTATTCTTTCTACAACAGATGACTTTCATAGTTTATGATAGGTAGCGGTCCCCTGGCGCAACGAGCGCTTGGATAAAAATTTACTATTTATACTATTCTTAAAGGGCCCATACATATTTACCTATTATTTTTTTACTTTTTAGAGGTTTATGTGTCGGGGGTTTTTTAAATTTTTAATTTAATTTTTATTCTCTTTATTGTTATAAAAAAAAAAGTTATTTAGTTTTTCTCTCTAGATATTTGTGCAAATTGGATGCACAAATCTTTTCTTATGTAACAGTTACATTAAGGTTAACGTCAATGCCCAAAAACGCCATAATTATTGTGACTATCAACGCATTAAACTCATCGATGATTAAACTGTGATGGCCACACTTGAACGGTTAACGCCTCATGCCAATTGAATTGGGGTTAAAATTGTCTAACGCCAAAGGGCATTGTGAACGCCGTCGTACATTGATCGTGGCTAAATGTACTTTTAACGGTAAATGCCGTTAAACATTGCATTGTTGGCCGTTAATGTGCTCTGGACATTAGAATAAGAATGGTTAAGGCTATAGACACCATGCTGACCAAGTGTTGGTTTTGGCAGACGCTAGGCATCTTTAAGAATATATGGAGAACTCTCGAAGAGAAGAGATATATTTTTTTTTAAAGAATATTAGCCATTTTAATCATGACTAACATTCCCCTTTCCCCTCCAACTAAGCGTAAAGGTTGTGCTAGGAGTGGGTACGACAATAGTGCAACGGGTGGGGTTTGAACCGGTGACCTTTCGGATTTCAGTCCGCTCCTATAACCGTTGAGCTATTGAGGCTTATTATATAGGTACAGTTAGCATAAAACATTATCAAAAACGTCTTCGTTCCCTCAGACATACAGCATCCATAATGAATGCGGTTCGTGCGAAACGGAATAAGGATCGCTTTGAGGGCGCCCTTGAGATAAATTGTTTGTGGCTCTGGGGAAGTTAATCATTGAGCCTATTGCGTGGGGGACACGCTGTTTGTTCGGGTTTCATTATATTTTGTTTAATTAAACTCATAATTAATTAATCTATAATTAAACGTAGTCCCTAGTAGGTACATTGGTTCAGACTTCTTAATGACAAAGTTGCATGAAAACAATCGACTTTGCATTCAGCATTAAAAAGGTGGCTTGATCGAAAGTGTTCTTAGCTATACTCGTAATCCAAGAAAATCGATTCAGCCGTTTGAAAGTTATCAGGTCTTTTCTAGTTACTGTAACCTTCACTTGTCGGGGATGTTACAAATTTTTAAATTACACTTGTTAATCTTTCTTCAATTACTTGAAACACACATACTCGTAACTCGGAAAAGTCAGAGTCACGAGCCTTTGAACAAACCCTGGATCTCCTGGCTAGGCTATTCACGTAGTCATATAACCTGTGAAAGAGTCGGTGTACTAAAACAACAGAAAACAGCTGAAAACATGGAACTATTCGGTAATTTGGTAAGTTTGGAAATTCATGTTTTAAAGTAAGCTAAGTATCTCTATTTATGCAGACTATAATAATATTTCAAACTTATCCCTGCAGGAATCCAGAAATTATAAGACGAAGTTTATACTACCGCAGAAATAGCAAGAGAAATATTCCGTCGCCTAAGCAAGACTTAAAATAACTTGAACTTTGAAACCGGCAACCTGATCTGGGGAAACTGGGAAGGTAGCTTATCGGGAACAAGTTAGGTGCATAGTTGCAGTAGGATATTTAAGATAAGTATGCGCCAGGTAAAAATGCAGCGTAAGTATAATATTGAGTAAATAAAGGTATAAGCCAAAACCCTTTTCAAGCAAAAAAATCAAAATTAAAATCGGTTCATTAGTTTAGGAGCCACAGACAGATACACAGATATACACGTTAAACTTATAGCACCCCTCTTTTTGGGTCGGGGGTTAAAAATAAAAAATACAAACTCACGAAGACTTTTGCTTTCTTTATACTAGGTATTCTTTAAGAGACGAAAAGGCTCACTAACATAACCTACCGCTTACGATTTTATTATAATAATTATAATATTTCCTCAAGCTCAGGCTTTCCTACTGCGAGTGCCATTCAAAACGTATAAGACCGTCAGTAAACCCCCTTAGGGCGCATGTCAGCGTCAACGGACTTAGACCTAATCTCAAAGATGGCTGCCAGGCTTAAGCGGCATCTTCTTTGAGCTTGTTGTCATTTATTAGGCTTATTCCCTGACTCCAGAATGCTGTGCCATATCCATCCAAAGAAGTTAGTATAACGCTCACTCTGTAAGGTCTACATAATTTTGTAAATATATATATACTCAAGAGGGCTCTCTCCGTCACTCGTTTCATACAATCGTAGTTCCAATTTCATTTGAATATTAAGCAACCAAAGTCCATGAAATTTTGCACAAATATTCTAAAAACTAATATCTATGTCTGTGGTTTTCCAGATTTCTATTAAAATATTCGGTTTCAAAGTTACGCGGCCTTAAAAATTTTCATACAAATCTTTGAGGCCCTGTAATTTTAAAACTACATATTTTTAGAAAAATCTAAAACACCACAGACACAGATATTAGTTCCTAGAATATGTCTGCAAAATTTCATGGACTTTGGTAGCTTAATATTCAAATGAAATTGGAACTACGATTGTATGAAACGAGTGACGGAGAGAGCCCTGTTAATAGGAAAAGCTGACTGACTAACTGACTGATCTATCAACGCACAGCTCAAACTACTAGACGGATCAGGCTAAAATTTGGCTTGCAGGTAGTGCAGGTAGTTGTTATAACGTAGACATCCGCTAAGACAGTTTTTTTGAAAATTCAACCCCTAAGAGGGTAAAATAGGGGTTCGAAATAATATGTGTAGTCCACGCGGATAAAGTCGTGGGCATAAGCTAGTAATAGATAAAATATAGGATGTTTAATTTTAGACCATCTTCACTTTCCATCTGTTTAAATCAGTTCAGTAAGCCTGAAAATATTTTGATGAACAGAAGTTATTGTAATTGTTTTATAATAATAATGGCCAAAATTAAATTCAGATCATATTCTTATCTTAGTCTACAATAACTTTCGTATAATTTAAATATTGCTATTCATAATATTAAAATTGATTCGGGCAAAGTTAGACGTTTACTTACTTAACTTTTATTATTTTGGAATAATATTCTGGAAGATAAAATGTCAAGGATCTAAAAACGATATGATGTTAAACTGGCACAATAACATTTTTTTTTGTTCAATTACAAGTTAGTCCTTGACTACGATTTCACCTAGTGGTAAGTGATGATGAAGCTTAAGATGACAGTGGGTTAATTTGGAAGAGGTAGGTATGGCCAATTTTGTTACACCCATATCTCTGTTTCTACACGGCATTATACCGGAACAATAAAATCACATTTGGCAGATAGTACGTAAAATGAGTTTTTTATGGGTCTATTTGAGGGATTTATTTGTGCATATAACTGGCTTTTCCTGCACATCTAGTTGTGGAAGGGTCGGCAGTAAATTGCATACTGCATGTTGTATCACATAGATTTAGCGTGTTGAAGGTATACAAGTGTAAATTGAAAATTTATAACACCCCCGACGAGTGAAGGTTACAGTAACTAGAAAAGAGCTGATAACTTTCAAACGGCTGAACCAATTTACTTGCATTATAGCTAAGAACACTCGATCAAGCCACCTTTCAAACAAAAAAAAAAAACAAAATTAAAATCGGTTGATTAGTTTAGGAGCTACGATGCCACAGACAGATACGCACGTCAAACTTATAACACCCCTTGTTTTTGGGTCGGGGGTTAAAAATACGATCCATCATAGAATCTCATTTTTTATTCGAAACGCTAGGATATCCTTCCAGCATCAGTTTTGCCCTGCAATTTTAATATTCAGACCTTCAAGTCAAGAGTGAATAGGCATCTTCTAGGTAAGCGCGCTTGATCTAAGGCTGGAATCTATAGAGCGTACTTGAACTTTGTTCAGACTTAAGTTAAAATTAAAACGAGACAGATTTATGCCATCGGTATAACGCTGTCTCGTTTTAACAGTGTCTTAAGTCTGAGCAAAGTCAAAGTGCGCTCTATAGATTTCAGCCTTAGACTGCATCATTATGGTCAAAGAAACATTTTGAAAAATTGCATTATATAAAATTGTATATAGCATTTCAGCATTTTCTTCCATCACTTTGTATAGCGACCAAAGGGCGAACGAGCTGCAAAGAATTTTGCCTTTAAGAATTTATATATGGATCAATGGTATCGTCAAAGACGACCCTATCCGATTCGGAGTTGCATTCAAGGCAAAGAATTCCAATATGGGAGCTTTGTGCTGCTTTCTTAAAAGTAATGTCGTTAAACTTAGAAAGAGTCGTGTGCGAAATATTTATGCACGAATAAATTTTATATGGGGTTTGAATATAGAATTTTCATGTCTTTTCTGTGGTTTTATTAGGGTTTAATGCATAAAAGTCTCTTTCATTTCTGTGTGTTTTAACCCCCGACCCAAAAAGAGGGGTGTTATAAGTTTGACGTGTGTATATGTGTATCTGTCTGTGTCTTCGTAGCTCCTAAACTAATGCACCGATTTTAATTTAGTTTGTTTTTGTTTGAAAGGTGACTTGCTCGAGAGTGTTCGTAGCTACAATCCAAGAAAATCGGTTTAGCCGTTTGAAAGTTATCAGCTCTTTTCTAGTTACTGTAACCTTCACTTGTCGGGGGTGTTATAAATTTTTAATTTACACTTGTTAGGGTTTAATACTTATAAGTCTCTTTCATTTCTGTCTAATAAGAATCTTTTTAACTTCAATGTTTGTTGAATGTTTTTAAATTCAAAATGGCACAGTTTTCAAAAATAAAAGTTTTTCTTTCTTTCCTCTTCTTCTTTCTTTAGAAAGAAAGGTCTTTTTATACAAATTTCCACCAAAAAAAATTGCACATGTGCGAAAATCTCACTATAATATGTGTCAACTGCTCGTAAAAATGTTATTACAGGAGTTACACATGTCAGTAATCCATAACGAATAATTGAGACAAATAACCCAATATACTAAAACAATGAGGCAGTAAGAAACTTATGCCAAGAAAATAATCCAACTAATGTACAATTAATGATAATCGTATTCGCGAAAGATCGATGGGATCTCAAAGGCACAGTGGGGACTAGAGATGGATCATTTCACTGGTAGCATGTGAAAAAATCACATGAATAGCCTTTCATTTGTAAAGCCGGCTCCACACTCGCACGTGAAGTCGTTATTTCACGCCGTGAATGTATGCCGCGATCCACGCGTGAACTGTGTCCCTCCACACTCGCAGATCTTCACAGTCTTGTTCGTGACGTTGACGTTCGCGCGCCGCAAACTCTTTTTCGCGGATCAAAAACCGACACTGATCGGGGAAAGGAGCGAAGCGCGAACGCGAAGGCGTGAACAACATCTACACTCGTGATTCGCAGTTGTCGCGGACTGTCGCGGCCATTCGCACCGCGAGTGTAGAGCCCACTTAACACCTGTGTATTTAATTTATTTAAAGCCGCGTCTTTTAACTCAGGTAAAAAGAGGCGGCCTAAAATAGAGAAGCTTTTCTGATGATGATTGATGGTCGGCAAACTTGATGATTATAATCATCGCGTGCCTTCTTCGAAATGATTTAACTTACTTAGAGTGGCATGTTAAAAGTCAAGTATCAAAATCTTACAAAGTTTGAAAATCCATATCCATACTCATCTTTAAATTATAAATACTAAAGTGAGTCTGTTTGTTTGTCCTTCCTTTGTGTCCTAACTAAACAACTAATCGACTTGATTTGTGGCATAGAGACACTAGAAAGGACGGAGAGTAACATAGGCTACTTTTTATTCTGGAAAATTAATGAATTCCTGCCGCATTTTTAAATATCTAAATCCACGGGAACGAATTCGCGAGCATCAGCTAGTAATATTCTAAATGCGAAAGTGCGTCTGGCTATCTGTCTGCTAGTTTTCACAGACCATTTAACAGATTTAAGAAAATTTAGTACAGGGATAGCTTACATCCCAGGGACGGACACATGCTACTTTTTGTCCCGGAAAATCAAAGAGTTCCCAGTTTACACGGGATTTTTAAAAACCTTAACCCACGCTGGTAAAGCCACGGGTATCATCTCGTTATTACATGTTTAATCCCACTTCAAATTGAAATTTTACCGCTCATATTCTGCTACACAATTTACGCTAAAGAAATTACTTCCATGAAAAACAACTTAAGAAGTATCAGCGCTATTGAACCTGATCCTAATAATTTCCCAATTAAATTAATGTAGCAAACGATAGCAAGTGCGAAAATTAAAAAATCTGTTACCTTGGATAGTCACCTGTGAAATCACTGTGAAGAAAAAATAATTTCTCCAAATGAAAATGATTCAGAAGTAGCAATAATGACCGTCTCTAGTGGGAACGAATGATTGATTGCCAAAATACGCTCTCCTAGGGACTATTTGATTGATTCAAATTGCAAGATCCCTCCTTCATTTATGAAATTATGTTTTAAATTACACTTACCGAATCGAATATAATTATACGACGGTTATGAATTCCAAAGATATCTTCTACTCGAATAAGTACCTTCTTAGCCGACTAGGGATTTTTTGATTGATACAAATTGCTTTAACGCTCAGTCAATGTCAAATTATGTTATTAAGACCAGTAGGTATTATTTAATATAATTTTCCGCTGCTATTTTTAACCCCCGACCCAAAAAGAGGGGTGTTATAAGTTTGACGTGTGTATCTGTGTATCTGTGTGTCTGTGTATCTGTCTGTGGCACCGTAGCGCCTAAACTAATGAACCGATTTTAATTTAGTTTTTTTTGTTTGAAAGGTGGCTTGATCGAGAGTGTTCTTAGCTATAATTCAAGAAAATCGGTTCAGCCGTTTGAAAGTTATCAGCTTTTCTAGTTACTGTAACCTTTACTTGTCGGGGGTGTTATAAATTTTTAATTTACACTTGTATTTGTTGAATAGAACATGAATGAATTTAATAGTCGCATTTCATTAATAACTTACTTTATTTGACTCTTTAATTATTATATTTCTTACCATTAAATAAATAAATAGTAATAATTAATATAATACTATAATAATATCATGAACTACCATATTATAGTTACATCTGCTTCTATCCAACATCGAATTCAATAAGCCTTTGACTTATTTTACTTAAGTTTTGTAAGTATAATTACTTAACAAACTTTTGAATTTCAAACTGTGTCAAATATTTTCTTGAACAATTCTAGTTATGAATAACATTAGAACGTATTCAGAGGTTTTCGAAAGGTTCTATTATTGTGAAAGTTTAAACAGATGTTGAATCGAGGCCTCCCTGTGAAACTTGGGATAAAGGAATTCATAACTACTATTTCATTGGGGAATATTGGGACAGGAAGGGATCTCGGTTTCCATATTTCGAAACCAATCTTAGTTCAAGCTTTAGTTTAAGTTAACAATATTATTGTAAGTTGGTGAGTTGATATCATAGAATTGATAGGTAAATGAATATCTATTTTAGCAGTCACCGACGGAAATTATTATACAGTCTAATATTATTACAAGTGTACATTAAAAATTTATAACACCCCCGAAAAGTCAACCAATTTTCTTGGATTATAGCTAAGAACACTCTCGGTCAAGCCACCTTTGAAACAAAAAAAAAACATAATTAAAATTGGTTCATTAGTTTAGGAGCTACGATGCCACAGACAGATATACACCCCTCTCTGTCTTTGTGGAAACCTGCATACCTGAGAGTTCTCCACAATGTAGTCAAAATCGTGTGAAATCTGCTAATTCATATTCAATAGGTCAAAATTCAAAATTCAAAATATTTTTATTCTATTAGACTTTTACAAGCACTTTTGAATCGTAAAGAGCATCTACCACTGGTTCGAAATGCCTTTCCTACCGAGAAGAACCAGCAAGTAACTCGGCGGTTGCTCTTTTCAAAGATTTCATATACAATATTATGCCATGTATACAAGTAATTAAAGTCCCGCGCATTGCTGGTGCCAAGTGGGGTATCATGTATCGTAGTTTTGGAATTATCTTGCAAAATGTTGGAAAGATACCCGAGCACGGAACCCTCAGTGCGCGAGTCTGACTCGCACTTGGCCGGTTTTTGTCTCTAGCGTTCGGTCTCTGTCGGTTTCTATCGTCTATTTATTGAATGCTGTATAGTTTTTTGCTTCTTCTTTTAAGTTAATATTATTTCCTTCCTTTCTTATTTAATTGTGGTCTATGTTTTAGTAAAAACCTATACTACCTATAGGTACATACAAATTCTCAAATTGTCTGAAATGTCAGTCAGTTTATCTTTGTAAAGATCTAGATTGAGCGTACATATAGGAGCTCGGATGAAATTAAATTTTGTATCATAATGAAAAACCCGTACAAAAGAGGATTTCCAAAGGAGGATTACTTTCCATGGTACAAAAGAAAGAGCCTAATTTAACCAAGGTCAATAGATATAATAAAGTAAGCAGGTAAAATCTACAGCGTCTCAGGCGAAACTTCGAATAGATCCCCTGATTAAGGCCTGGACAGATAAGGTAGAGTTTCCAATGCGGCTTGTTAAAATTAAAAAGTTTCACAGTGCTGAAGGATTTTTTTATTTTTTTTTATACTTAGGTAGGTATTTACTATTTATACCCGACTACGACGAAGCAAAATGAAGGATAATGATTTTAGAAGTCTGTGTAGTACCGTAGCGACTAAACTATCTACTACATGCATGCCTTTCAGCCCGATCCGTCCAGTAGCTTGAGCTGTGCGTCGATGGACCAGTCAGTCAGTCAGCTTTTCCTTTTATATATTTAGATTAAGCTTTTGATTCCTTCTATATCACGGATTTCCGCAAAGTAACGCTAGTTCTATACGACTGTTGAGTCGTTAAGGTGTGCGACGACTCTTATCTATTCAGGATCAAGATGAAATTTTGGGGCTCCCGTTTCCCGTGCGTGTGTGTGTTGTGCGAGTGTGTTTTGAGAGATCTGTGTGGTGTTGTGTGGTGGTGGTGCGTATTGCTTGCTTCTTGGCTGACTTTTCCCGCATGTTTAGCAGTGGGAAGGCGAGTGGTATATCATATGCTGCATGTTTCACCATACAGATTTGTCTATTCATAGAAAGTTAAGCTTTTGGTTCCTTGTATATCACGCACTTCCGCAATATTACGCTTTTTTTTAAATTCTAAAGAATATTATGCTAATGCCATGCTAATCACGACTAATACTCCCCTTTCCCCTCCAATTAAGCGTAAAGCTTATGCCAGGAGTGGGTACGACAATAGTGCAACGGGTGGGGTTTGAACCACCGACCTTTCGGAATTCAATCCGCTCCTCAACCGTTGAGCTATCGAGGCTATAAATAATATAATTTTTGAGTCGTTAAGGTGTGCGACGTCCCTTATTTATTCAGGATCAAGATGAAACTTCGGGGTAATCCACCGGTTTAAGGCTGTCATACTTACTTAATCTTCCTTGTACTGGTAATATGATGTGAAGCCGGGCAAGTATCCGCCAAGTATTCCGGGAAAGGTTGTTTAATACACGTACAGGATCAACGGTGTGTTCATTACATTTTGTATGGCTATAACGTTATATTAACCTGATTTCAGAAGGGTTTTAGCAGCCATAATACACTCGCGAGCAATGTAATCGACTCGCGTTTTACGCGTAAGACTTAGGTTGAATTGAAATCTATAGAGGGCACTTTGACTTTGCTTAGACTTAAGTTTAAAATGAGACAGATTTATGCCAGCAGTATAACGCTGTCCCGTTTTCACAGTATCTTAAGTCAAAGTGCGTTCTATAGATCTATGCCTTAAATTGTGATTGTGAGTCGATTTAATACTGCAAGCATCACTACTTCACTATCAATACTCATACAAGTATAATAAATGCGAAATTGTGTTTGTTTGTTGGTTTATTCTTCAATCACGTCGCAACAGAGCTACGGATTGACGTGATTTTTAACCCCCGACCCAAAAAGAGGGGTGTTAGAAGTTTGATTTGTGCATCTGTGTATCTGTCTGTGGCATCGTAGCTCCCAACTGAACCGATTTTAATTTAGTTTTTTTTTGTTTGAAAGGTGGCTTGATCGAGAGTGTTCTTAGCTATAATTCAAGAAAATCGGTTCAGCCAGTTGAAAGTTATCAGCTTTTTTCTAGTTACTGTAACTTTCGTTTGTCGGGGGTGTTATAAATTTTTAATTTACACTTGTTATCTTAGAAAATTCAAGAATTTTCTTACGGGGTTTTTAAAATCCTAAATCCATACGAAGTCACGGGCATTAGCTAGCGTTAAATAACACACTAAGCAATAATTCAATCAAGCCGACCTATGTGTAGATTTATTGCAGTTGCAAACGAACTCACAGAAGTAGTGCTGCGGTTGGCAGAGACAAGTCGCCAGGCAGATACGGTGTGCGCTTCAGTGGGTTTTGTTTCCAGGGCACGGGCTTGTTTTGCGTGAATTCACAAACAGATAAGGTTTGTTAGTTATTGGTTTGTTAGTCCTTCAATCACGTCGCAATAGAGCAACAGATTGACGTGATTTTTGCACGGGTATAGTTAAAGATCTGAAGAGTAACATAGTTAACTATTTATCCTGGAAAATTAAAGAGTTCCCATGGTATTTAAAATAATTTTTTTTTTGTGATGTAACCACAAATTCGCGGTTTTCAGATTTATTCCTGTACTTGTGCTATAAGACCTACCATCTACGACCTATTTGCCAAATTTCATGATTCTAGGTCAACGGGAAGTAGGTACCATATAGTTTTCTTGACAGACACGACGGATGGACGGACGGACGGACGGACAACGAAGTGATCCTATAAGGGTTCTGTTTTTCCTTTTGAGGTACGGAACCCTAAAAACCTAAATCCATGCGGATTAGTTAATAAGCTAACCTTACCACAGTAACAAGACGCCGCAAAAAAGATAGTCTGGTATAAAACCTATCCCATATCCGTAATATTCAAATGTTTTCAAGAGAGCCAGTTGAATCACTAGTTCCAGCCGGTACTAGACAGGACATAAACCATCCCGAATCGGCGGTGGGCATAAATCCGAAACAACTGCGCAGTTTTATGGCCCCTCTAACTGTTTACGGTTCCGGTTGAAAGATGCTTACTGGATTGAAGCTGTTATTTACTCTACCAATTTCCAGATACGGTTATAGGAATTTTAAAATTTCGTACTACATAGCTTCTTCATCGACTTGAATACTTTATTTTGGATGTCGCCATCTTTTAAGATTGGTTGACGCATTATCACAGTCCGAATCACTACCCATCCAACCACTCGGTTTGTCCTTCACGCCGCAACAGAGCAACGAATCGACGTGATTTTTCGCATGGGTATCATTTCATTTCATTTCGTAATTTGTATCGTTAAAGACCTGACGAGTGACATAGGCTACTTTTTATACTGGATAACAAGTGTAAATTAAAAATTTTCAACACCCCCGACAAATCATTTTCAAATAAATTATTATGTATATCTAGGCAACGTCCATCTTGACAGCTTGACATTTGTCAATTGACACTTGAATATTATGAACCTAAGGGTTATCTAACCTTCTTTTCTACAAGAAAACTAGAAAATAGCTCATAACTTTTAAACGGCTGAAGCAATTTTTTTGGATTATAGCTAAGAACACTCTCGATCAAGCCACCTTTCAAACAAAAAAAAGTAAATTAAAATCGGTTCATTCGTTTAGGCGCTACGATGCCACAGACAGATACACAGATACACAGATACACAGACACACAGATACACAGATACACACATCAAACTTATAACACCCCACTTTTTGGGTCGGGGGTTAATAAAAGAGTTCCCACGGGATTTTTAAGAAACTAAATCCACGCGAATGAAGTCGCGGGCATCAGCTAGTCGGGAATAAAAGTAAAAATCTAAAGGACTTTCTATAACTAACAGATTAGCGCAATCTATCTTGAATTGTATCATGTCTTACTAACAAGCATGACCGAAACCAACCGGAATCTTCAAAAGATAAAAAAGAATTATACAAACTCAATTCTTAAAGGGAACCAGCACAAAAACCACTAAGTGCTTCATTCAATTTCCATTAACTGCAGTTTTCTCGTTGTATTCAAGTTGGGCTAGTATGAGATTTCAACTCGCCAACGTTGACACAATTCGAGTATCGAAATAACGTTAAAGTAAAACGGACTTTAATAGCCTCGTTTTAATACTCAAGCTCATTCACAAAACTACAATCAGCGCTCCTAGCGCGATTCTTGCGACTCGATACTGACAGCATGGTTTTAAAATTTAAATCAAGGAGTTTATATTTTAACCTAACGTTATTGAATTTCAATGCTTGAATTCTTCAACGTTCTACTGGTTTATTGTAACACTCTTAATTACGAAGCAATGTCTTTGAGGGCAGACGTTATAATTATACGCCTCACGAGAATTAACCTCTTCTCCCTTTTTTAGTCATTTATTTACTACAGCAATTTTCGGGTTAGAAGGGAGGCGGAGCTACATTAAGTTAAGTTACGTTAAGCTACGTTAAGGTAGTGGTTTATTTTAATAGGCTGTATTTATCAGAAATGTTTTAAATGAACATTATTTTACTCTCTATTGCTGTAACTTGGTTAGGAATTTTATCATAGATTTTATACATATCGAGTTAATAGATTCCTAGACGGCCGACAGCCAAATAAACTCGTGTAAGGGACCACCCACAGCAAACTTAATCGTCAGTGAGATGTAAAACTTATACTAACCCCAGTGCGCGAGCAAATGAACGTTCTTATTGGACTCTACTCACAATTAAACTAGATTTTAAACTACTACTAATGATGTTCTATTTCAGATTCTGTGCGGTAAGTATAAAATTAAGTATTAGGTGCCTCTCTTTAAGGTTGGGTAAGATAAGTATCCAAAACAGCATATTCGCAAAATGAGGTAAATATGGCAGGACAGGTGGTGCGTAACCCATCATCAACTCATCGACACCCACTACTGATCATGGGTCCGCAGAATGAGATGGTGGTTAGGCCCAAGTCCACCACCTTTGAATACATTATGGAGAACTGTCAGGCATGCACAACTCCTCAAATTTTCCTTTACATTTAAGGCAAGTGGTTGAATATCATTTAGCTTAAAACGCATATAACTCAAAGATAATCACATTATTATACTATATATAGCTCAATTACCACTCACTCACTCACTCACTCATTGACATAATTGTTCTCCTAGAAAGAGAAGGAAAATGATATAGTGATGTAGGGGAGATGTGGTCGGATTCGCGAACCCTCTGGGGAAAAATTATGACATTTCAGAAAAACAAGATGGCGACCGATGTGATTTTTGCAGCTCCGTTGTTTTCCAACCGATTTTGTTGAGTTTTGCAAACTTTGAAGAAAGTAGTAAATGATTAATAAAAAAAGTAGAAAAAATTGGAAAAACAAGATGGCGGCCGAGCCGTAGCGTCTTCAAAATTTTGATTTTTCGACCCCGAACCGCGGTGCCACAGATCCGAAACGGGGTAATCGAGGATAATTATTTTTTCTGGTTTCGCCCACGATTATCCTGTATTTTGACAGAACGAGAGTGGTTTTTAAAAATTCAAGATGGCGACTGTCATGGCGGCCGTTTTGTTCGAGGTACGAAAAAACGCAATTTTAAAAGTTAAATATCTCAATGTTAGCAACATCGGAGCGATTCGGTTTCTATCAAGCCGTTGTACGTACACGCTCGAGGTATAGATTGGAGGAAAAAAATTACCCCATTTTTCGGGAAATTTCGAGATTTTCGGGAAATTGTAAAAAATCGAAATACGCACTTTTAGCAAAATTCGAGTATGAGTGATTACGTGTTTTGCTCGTACAAATGACATTTGGGTATTTTTGTCACCGGAGACTGGCAACACTGGAATTTATCAAAGTAAAAGTGATTTTTGACACGGTCTTTTTCACGGTATCCCCTTTCGCGTGGGTGCGAGCGAGAGGAAAGATTGAAACGTCATCAGGACCGGTATATCCTGTAGTTAATAGGAAAAATATGAAACCGTGTAAAATCTTTCTGTGAAACGAGCTGGCGGCCATTTTGTATTTTTTTTAATTTTTCGAAATTTCGATCACGTTTTTGAGGCAGTTGGCAACATTTTGGAAAGTCGATATGTATGAATCGATTGTGTATCTCGGCTGGCAGTATGGAGATATGCAACCGGTGTTGCCACTTTTGGGGAGATTTTCGAGATTTTTAACTAAGAAACTCCTGTAAAATTTTGTATGAAAAATTTTTTTTTCACTGATGGTGTCGTATAGAAAACAAAAACTTAGTAAGCCAAAATTATGGAGAGAGCTGATGATTGAGGATATCGGAGACGGGTGAAGGGCCCGCTTAAGGTATTGAAGATAGGTGGGGGGTGCTCGAGCAAATGTCATTCATGACGTCATCCAATTGCCAAAAAGCTGAAAAAAATTTCAAAATGGCGAAAAAAAGATGGCCGCCATACAAATTTCGCCGGCGTCCAGCTCGGAGGGTATAAAAGATGGAGGTGCGGTTTCTTGGCAAAAGAGGATTAGGATTCAAAGGTTTACTCGATAAATAGAAAAAAAATTCAAAATGGCGGAATTTAATTTTCCATACATTTTGTATGGCGAATATTGAATGCCTCATTCTCCTAGAAAGAGACAAGAAACGATACGATGATGTTTGGAAGATATGTTTGGGTGCGGGATGGGAGTCGGGAAAAATTATGACATTTCAATAAAACAAGATGGCGGCCTATATGATTTTTGTAACTCTTTTGTTTTCCAACCGATTTCGCTCAAACTCACAATCTTTGAAGAATGTAGTAAATGATTAATAGAAAAAGTGGAAAATTTTGAAAAACAAGATGGCCGCCGTAAAAATTTCGTCGGTGTCTATCTCGGAGGCTATAAAAGATGCAAGAGTGGTTTCTTGGCAAAAGATGATCAGGGTCCGAAGGTCTACTCGGTGGAACAAACTCTGCATGCTCGCGGACCACTTTAGTGGTCCGCGCACCCACGCACCCTACTAAATTATTATCCTAATCTACAAAAAATAATATGGATGTCGTTTTCAGGGTTTTCCAGGGTGCTGATTTTGATAATGACATTTATTTTGAAATCCAAGATGGCGGACTTACATTTTCTACAAAAAAATAGAAATGCCTGTCATTTTATGGGTTTTTTCGGGGTGAATATCTTAATAAATCAATTTGGTTTTATATAATAAAGTTAACGTTACCACGTCACGCGAGCTGCTTTAGCAGCTCGCGCACCGAGCGAAACACTAGTTATTATACTATATATAGCTCAATTACCACTGACTCACTCATTGACATAATTGTTCTCCTAGAAAGAGACGGAAAATGATATAATGATGTAGGGGAGTTGTGTTCGGTTTCGGGAACCCTCTGGGGAAAAATTATGACATTTCGGAAAAACAAGATGGCGGCCGACGTGATTTTTGCAGCTCCTTTGTTTTTTAAGGGACTCCGTTCAAATTCGCAACTATTAAAGAATGTAGTAAACGATTAATGGGAAATGTCGAAAAAATTGGAAAAACAAGATGGCGGCCGAGTCGTAGCGTTTCAAAATTTTTGATTTTTCGACCCCGAACCGCGGCGCCACAGATCCGGAACGGGGTAATCGAGGATTATTATTTTTTCTGGTTTCGCCCACGATTATCCTGTATTTTGACAGAACGGGAGTGGTTTTTAAAAATTCAAGATGGCGGCTGTCGTGGAGGCCGTTTTGTTCGAGGTACGAAAAAACGCAATTTTAAAAGTTAAATATCTCAAAGTTGGCAACATCGGAGCGATTCGGTTTCTATGAAGCGATTGTACGTATAGACTCGGGGTATAGATTGGAGGAAAAAAATTACCCCACTTTTAGGGAAATTTCAAGATTTTCGGGAAATTGTAAAAAATCGAAATACGCACTTTTAGCAAAATCCGAGTATAAGCGATTACGTGTTTTGCTCGTACAAATGACATTTGGGTATTTTTGTCGCCGGAGATTGGCAACACTGGAATTTATCAAAGAAAAAGTGATTTTTGGCATGGTCTTTTTCACGGTATCCCCTTTCGCGTGGGTGCGAGCGAGAGGAAAGATTGAAACGTCATCGGAAGCGGTATATCCTGTAGTTAATAGGAAAATTATGAAACCGTGTAAAATCTTTCTGTGAAACGAGTTGGCGGCCATTTTGTATTTTTTTTAATTTTTCGAAATTTTGATCACGTTTTTGAGGCAGTTGGCAACATTTTGGAAAGTCGACATGTATGAATCGATTGTGTGACTCAACCGGCAGTATCGAAATATGTAAACAGTGTTGCCACATTTGGGGAGATTTTCGAGATTTTCCCCAAAAACTCCTCCTGTAAAATTTTGTATGAAATTTTTTTTTTTCACTGATGGTTTCGTATAGAAAACAAAAAAAAAATCGAGGAAAAATTTGGAAATAGCTGATGATCGAAGATGTCGGAGACGGGTGAAGGGTCCGCTCAAGGTATTGAAGATAGGTGGGGGGTGCTCGACCAAATGTCATTCATGACATCATCCAATTGCCAAAAAGCTGAAAAAAAATTCAAAATGGCGAAAAAAAGATGGCCGCCATACAAATTTCGCCGGCGTCCAGCTCGGAGGGTATAAAAGATGGAGGTGCGGTTTCTTGGCAAAAGAGGATCAGGATCCAAAGGTCTACTCGATGAATAGAAAAAAAATTCAAAATGGCGGAATTTATTTTCCCATACATTTTGTATGGCGAATATTGAATGTCTCATTCTCCTAGAAAGAGACGGAAAATGATACAATAATGTAGGGCAGATGTGTTCGGGTGCGGAAGGCGAGTAGGGAAAAATTTTGACATTTCAGAAAAACAAGATGGCGACCGACGTGATTTTTGCAACTCTTTTGTTTTCCAACCGATTTCGTTGAAACTCACAATCTTTGAAGAATGTACTAAACGATTTATAGAAAAAGTAGAAAATTTTGGAAAAACAAGATGGCCGCCGTACAAATTTCGTCGGTGTCTATCTCGGAGGCTATAAAAGATGGAAGTGTGGTTTCTTGGCAAAAGATGATCAGGGTCCGAAGGTCTACTCGGTGGAACAAACTCTGCATGCTCGCGGACCACTTTAGTGGTCCGCGCACCCACGCACCCTACTTTATTAACCTCAACTACCCCGTTTTTACAAAAAATGATATGGATGTCTTTTTCAGAGTTTTCTAGGGTGCTGATTTTGATAACGACATTTATTTTGAAATCCAAGATGGCGAGCGTGCACTTTTTAAGAAAAAAATTGATATAGGTGTCGTTTTATGGGGTTTTCGGGGTAATTTGTGTATCTTAATAAAAAAAAATCGGTTTAATACAACTCATAAACCTAACCACGTCACGTGAGCTGCTTTAGCAGCTCGCGCACCGAGCAAAACACTAGTTATACTATATATAGCTCGATTACCACTCACTGACTCATTGACATAATTGTTCTCCTAGAAGGAGACGGAAAATGATATAATGATGTTGGGGAGTTGTGTTTGGTTTCCAAAACCCTCTGGGGAAAAATTATGACATTTCGGAAAAACAAGATGGCGGCCGATGTGATTTTTGCAGCTCCTTTGTTTTTTAAGGGACTCCGTTCAAACTCGCAATTATCAAAGAATGTAGTAAACGGTTAAGAGAATATGTGAAAAAAATTGGAAAAACAAGATGGCGGCCGAGCCGTAGCGTTTTAAAATTTTTGATTTTTCGACCCCGAACCGCGGCGCCACAGATCCGATACGGAGTGATCGAGGATAATTATTTTTTTTTTGTTTCGCCCATGATTATCCTGTATTTTGACAGAACGGGAGTGGTTTTTAAAAATTCAAGATGGCGACTGTCATGGCGGCCGTTTTGTTCGAGGTACGAAAAAACGCAATTTTAAAAATTAAATATCTCAAAGTTGGCAAAATCGGAGCGATTCGGCTTCTATCAAGCGATTATACGTATAGGCTCGAGGTATAGATTGGAGGAAAAAAATTACCCCATTTTTAGGGAAATTTCAAGATTTTCGGGAAATTGTAAAAAATCGAAATACGGACTTTTCGCAAAATTCGAGTATGAGCGATTATGTGTTATGCTTGTACAAATGACTTTTGGGTATTTTTGTTGCCGGAGACTGGCAACACTAGAATTTATCAAAGAAAAAGTGATTTTCGACATGGTCTTTTTCACGGTATCCCCTTTCGCGTGGGTGCGAGCAAGAGGAAAGATTGAAACGTCATCGGGAGCGGTATATTCTGTAGTTAATAGGAAAATTATAAAACCGTGTAAAATCTTTCTGTGAAACGAGTTGGCGGCCATTTTGTATTTTTTTTAATTTTTCGAAATTTTGATCACGTTTTTGAGGCAGTTGGCAACATTTTGGAAAGTCAGAATGTATGAATCGATTGTGTATCTCGGCTTGCAGTATGGAGATATGCAACCGGTGTTGCCACTTTTGGGGAGATTTTCGAGATTTTCAACTAGAAAACTCCTGTAAAATTTTGTATGAAAATTTTTTTTTTCACTGATGGTGTCAGATAGAAAACAAAAACTTAGTAAGCCAAAATTATGGAGAGAGCTGATGATTGAGGATATCGGAGACGGGTGGAGGGCCCGCTCAAGGTATTGAAGATAGGTGGAGGGTGCTCGAGCAAATGTCATTCATGACATCATCCAATTGCCAAAAAGCTGAAAAAAAATTCAAAATGACGAAGAAAAGATGGCCGCCATACAAATTTCGCCGGTGTCCAGCTCGGAGGGTATAAAAGATGGAAGTGTGGTTTCTGGGCATGAGATGATCAGGGTCCGAAGGTCTACTTGATGAATAGAAAAAAAATTCAAAATGGCGGAATTTATTTTCCCATAGAAAATGTATGGCGAATATTGAATGTCTCATTCTCCTAGAAAGAGACGGAAAACGATACATTGATGTATGGGAGATATGTTTGGATGCGCGATATGAGTACGGAAAAATTATGACATTTCAGAAAAACAAGATGGCGGCCTATATGATTTTTGCAACTCTTTTGTTTTCCAACCGATTTCGTTGAAACTCGCAATCTTTGAAGAAAGTAGTAAATGATTAATAGAAAAAGTGGAAAATTTTGGAAAAACAAGATGGCCGCCGTACAAATTTCGTCGGTGTCTATCTCGGAGGCTATAAAAGATGGAAGAGTGGTTTCTTGGCAAAATATGATCAGGATCCGGAGGTCTACTCAGTGAAACAAACTCTACATGCTCGCGGACCACTTTAGTGGTCCGCGCACCCACGCACCCTACTTTATTAACCTCAACTACCCCGTTTTTACAAAAAATGATATGAATGTCGTTTTCAGAGTTTTCCAGGGTGCTGATTTTGATAACGACATTTATTTTGAAATCCAAGATGGCGGACATGCACTTTTTAAGAAAAAAATTGATATGGATGTCGTTTTGTGGGTTTTTGTGGTGAATTGTGTATCTCAATAAATAAATTTGGTTAAATATAATAAAGTTAACATAACCACGTCACGCGAGCTGCTTTAGCAGCTCGCGCACCGAGCAAAACACTAGTTATTATACTATATATAGCTCGATTACCACTCACTCACTCACTCACTCATTGACATAATTGTTCTCCTAGAAAGAGACGGAAAATGATATAGTGATGTAGGGGAGTTGTGTTTGGTTTCGGGAACCCTCTGGGGAAAAATTATGACATTTCAGAAAAACAAGATGGCGGCCGAGGTGATTTTTGCACCTCCGTTGTTTTCCAACCGATTTCGTTGAATTTTGCAAACTTTCAAGAAAGTAGTAAACGGTTAATAGGAAATGTAGAAAAAATTGGAAAAACAAGATGGCGGCCGAGCCGCAGCGTTTTGAAAATTTTGATTTTTCGACCCCGAACCGCGGTGCCACAGATCCGAGACGGGGTAATCGAGGATAATTATTTTTTTGTATTCGCCCACGATTATCCTGTATTTTGACAGAACGGGAGTGGTTTTTCAAAATTCAAGATGGCGGCTGTCATGGCGGCCGTTTTGTTCGAGGTACGAAAAAACGCAATTTTAAAAGTTAAATATCTCAAAGTTGGCAACATTGGAGCGATTCGGTTTCTATGAAGCGATTGTACGTATAGACTCGATGTATAGATTGGTGGGGAAAAATTACCCCATTTTTCGGGAAATTTCAAGATTTTTGCGAAAATGTAAAAAATCGAAATACGGACTTTTCGCAAAATCCGAGTATGAGCGATTAAGTGTTTTGCTCGTACAAATGAAATTTGGGTATTTTTGTCGCCGGAGACTGGCAACACTGGAATTTATCAAAGTAAAAGTGATTTTCGACACGGTCTTTTTCACGGTATCCCCTTTCGCGTGGGTGCAAGCGAGAGGAAAGATTGTAACGTCATCGGGAGCGGTACATCCTGTAGTTAATAGGAAAATTATGAAACCGTGTAAAATCTTTCTGTGAAACGAGTTGGCGGCCATTTTGTATTTTTTTTAATTTTTCGAAATTTTGATCACGTTTTTGAGGCAGTTGGCAACATTTTGGAAAGTCGACATGTATGAATCGATTGTGTGACTCAACCAGCAGTATCGAAATATGTGAACAGTGTTGCCACATTTGGGGAGATTTTCGAGATTCTCCCCAAAAACTCCTCCTGTAAAATTTTGTATGAAAAATTTTTTTTCACTGATGGTTTCGTATAGAAAACAAAAAAAAAATCGAGGAAAAATTTGGAAATAGCTGATGATGAAGGATGTCGGAGACGGGTGAAGGGTCCGCTCAAGGTATTGAAGATAGGTGGGGGGTGCTCGACCAAATGTCATTCATGACGTCATCCAATTGCCAAAAAGCTGAAAAAAAATTCAAAATGGCGAAGAAAAGATGGCCGCCATACAAATTTCGCCGGTGTCCAGCTCGGAGGGTATAAAAGATGGAAGTGTGGTTTCTTGGCAAGAGATGATCAGGGTCCGAAGGTCTACTCGATGAATAGAAAAAAAATTCAAAATGGCGGATTTTTTTCCCCATAGAAAATGTATGGCGAATATTGAATGTCACATTCTCCTAGAAAGAGACAGAAAACGATACATTGATGTATGGGAGATATGTTTAAATGCGTGATATGAGTAGGGGAAAATTATGACATTTCAGAAAAACAAGATGGCGGCCTATATGATTATTGCAACTCTTTTGTTTTCCAACCGATTTCGTTGAAACTCGCAATCTTTGAAGAATGTAGTAAACGATTAATAGAAAAAGTGGAAAATTTTGAAAAAACAAGATGGCCGCCGTACAAATATCGTCGGTGTATATCTCGGAGGTTATAAAAGATGGAAGAGTGGTTTCTTGGCAAAAGATGATCAGGGTCCGAAGGTCTACTCGGTGAAACAAACACTGCATGCTCGCGGACCACTTTAGTGGTCCGCGCACCCACGCACCCTACTTTATTAACCTCAACAACCCCGTTTTTACAAAAAATGATATGGATGTCGTTTTCAGAGTTTTCAGCGTGCTGACTTTGATAACGACATTTATTTTGAAATCCAAGATGGCGGACATGCACTTTTTAAGAAAAAAATTGATATGGGTGTCGTTTTGTGGGTTTTTGTGGTGAATTGTGTATCTTTAATAAATAAATTTGGTTAAATATAATAAAGTTAACATAACCACGTCACGCGAGCTGCTTTAGCAGCTCGCGCACCGAGCAAAACACTAGTTATACTATATATAGCTCGATTACCACTGATACCACTGACTCATTGACATAATTGTTCTCCTAGAAAGAGACGGAAAATGATATAGTGATGTAGGGGAGTTGTGTTCGGTTTCGGGAACCCTCTGGGGAAAAATTATGACATTTCGGAAAAACAAGATGGCGGCCGACGTGATTTTTGCAGCTCCGTTGTTTTCCAACCGATTTTGTTTAATTTTGCAATCTTTAAAGAAATTGTTTAAAAATTAATAAAAAAAGTAGAAAAAATTGGAAAAACAAAATGGCGGCTGAGCTGGAGCGTTTTCAAAATTTTGATTTTTCGACCCCGAACCGCGGCACCACAGATCCGAAACGGGGTAATCGAGTATAATTATTTTTTTTGGTTTCGCCCACGATTATCCTATATTTTGACAGAACCGGAGTGGTTTTTAAAAATTCAAGATGGCGGCTGTCATGGCGGCCATTTTGTTCGAAGTACGAAAAAACGCAATTTTAAAAGTTAAATATCTAGAAGTTGGCAACATCGTAGCGATTCGGTTTCTATGAAGCGATTGTACGTATAGGCTCGAGGTATAGATTGGAGGAAAAAAATTACCCCATTTTTAGGGAAATTTCAAGATTTTCGGGAAATTGTAAAAAATCGAAATACGCACTTTTAGCAAAATCCGAGTATGAACGATTACGCATTTTGCTCGTGCAAATGACATTTAGGTAATTTTGTCGCCGGGGACTGGCAACACTAGAATTTATCAAAGTAAAAGTGATTTTCGACATGGTCTTTTTTAGGGGCGATCGGTTCGCCTGGGTGCGAGCGAGATGAAAGATTTAAACTTCATCGGGAGCGATATATCCTGTAGTTAATAGGAAAATTATGAAACCGTGTAAAATCTTTGTGTGAAACGAGTTGGCGGCCATTTTGTATTTTTTTGAATTTTTCGAAATTTTGATCACGTTTTTGAGGCAGTTGGCAACATTTTGGAAAGTCAGTATGTATGAATCGATTGTGTATCTCGGCTGGCAGTATGAAGATATGCAACCGGTGTTGCCACTTTTGGGGAGATTTTCGAGATTTTCAACTAGAAAACTCCTGTAAAATTTTGTATGAAAAAATTTTTTTTCACTGATGGTGTCGTATAGAAAACAAAAACTTAGTAAGCCAAAATTATGGAGAGAGCTGATGATTGAGGGTTTCGGAGACGGGTGAAGGGTCCGCTCAAGGTATTGAAGATAGGTGGAGGGTGCTCGAGCAAATGTCATTCATGACGTCATCCAATTGCCAAAAAGCTGAAAAAAAATTCAAAATGACGAAGAAAAGATGGCCGCCATACAAATTTCGCCGGTGTCCAGCTCGGAGGGTATAAAAGATGGAAGTGTGGTTTCTTGGCAAGAGATGATCAGGGTCCGAAGGTCTACTCGATGAATAGAAAAAAAATTCAAAATGGCGGAATTTATTTTCCCATACAATTTGTATGGCGAATATTGAATGTCTCATTCTCCTTGAAAGAGACGGAAAACGATACGATAATGTAGGGGAGATGTGTTCGGGTGGCGGAGGCGAGTAGGGAATAATTATGACATTTCAGAAAAACAAGATGGCGACCGACGTAATTTTTGCAACTCTTTTGTTTTCCAACCGATTTCGTTGAAACTCGCAATCTTTAAAGAATGTAGCAAGCGATTAATAGAAAAAGTGGAAAATTTTGGAAAAACAAGATGGCCGCCGTACAAATTTCGTCGGTGTGTATCTCGGAGGCTATAAAAGATGGACGAGTGGTTTCTTGGCAAAAGATGATCAGGGTCCGAAGGTCTACTCGGTGAAACAAACTCTGCATGCTCGCGGACCACTTTAGTGGTCCGCGCACCCACGCACCCTACTAAATTATTATCCTAATTTACAAAAAATAATATGGATATCGTTTTCAGGGTTTTCCAGGGTGCTGATTTTGATAATGACATTCATTTTTAGATCCAAGGTGGTGGACATGCACTTTTAAGAAAAAATCTGATATGGGTGTCGTTTTATAGGTATTGCAGAGTGAATTGCGTATCTTAATAAATAAATTCTGTTTAATACAATATAGTAAAACCTAACCACGTCACGCGAGCTGCTTTAGCAGCTCGCGCAACGAGCGAAACACTAGTTATTATACTATATATAGCTCAATTACCACTCACTCACTCACTCACTCATTGACATAATTGTTCTCCTAGAAAGAGACGGAAAATGATATAATGATGTAGGGGAGATGTGTTCGGTTTCGGGAACCCTCTGGGGAAAAATTATGACATTTCAGAAAAACAAGATGGCGGCCGAGGTGATTTTTGCAGCTCTTTTGTTTTCCAACCGATTTTGTTTAAACTCGCAACTATTTAGGAAAGTAGTAAACGGTTAATAGAAAAGGTAGAAAAAATTGGAAAAACAAAATGGCGGCCGAGCTGGAGAGTTTTCAAAATTTTGATTTTTCGACCCCGAACCGCGGCGCCACAGATCCGAAACGCGAAATCGAAAATAATAATTTTTTTCTTGTTTTGCTCACAATGATCCTGAATTTTGACACAACGGAAAGGATTTTTAAAAATTCAAGATGGCGGCTGTCATGGCGGCCGTTTTGTTCGAGGTACGAAAAAACGCAATTTTAAAAGTTAAATATCTCAAAGTTGGCAACATCGGAGCGATTCGGCTTCTATGAAGCGATTATACGTATAGGCTCGAGGTATAGATCGGTGGGAAAAAATTACCCCATTTTTAGGGAAATTTCAAGATTATCCGGAAATTGTAAAAAATCGAAATACGGACTTTTCGCAAAATCCGTGTATGAGTGATTACGTGTTTTGATTGTTCAAATGACATTTGGGTATTTTTGTCACCGGAGACTGGCAACACTGGAATTTATCAAAGTAAAAGTGATTTTCGACACGGTCTTTTTCACGGTATCCCCTTTCGCGTGGGTGCGAGCGAGAGGAAAGATTGAAACGTCATCGGGACCGGTATATCCTGTAGTTAATAGGAAAATTATGAAACCGTGTAAAATCTTTCTGTGAAACGAGTTGGCGGCCATTTTGTATTTTTTTTAATTTTTCGAAATTTTGATCACGTTTTTGAGGCAGTTGGCAACATTTTGGAAAGTCAGTATGTATGAATCGATTGTGTATCTCGGCTGGCAGTATGGAGATATGCAACCGGTGTTGCCACTTTTGGGGAGATTTTCGAGATTTTCAACTAAGAAACTCCTGTAAAATTTTGTATGAAAAATTTTTTTTTCACTGATGGTGTCGTGTAGAGAACAAAAACTTAGTAAGCCAAAATTATGGAGAGAGCTGATGATTGAGGATATCGGAGACGGGTGAAGGGCCCGCTTAAGGTATTGAAGATAGGTGGGGGGTGCTCGAGCAAATGTCATTCATGACGTCATCCAATTGCCAAAAAGCTGAAAAAAAATTCAAAATGGCGAAGAAAAGATGGCCGCCATACAAATTTCGCCGGTGTCCAGCTCGGAGGGTATAAAAGATGGAAGTGTGGTTTCTTGGCAAGAGATGATCAGGGTCCGAAGGTCTACTCGATGAATAGAAAAAAAATTCAAAATGGCGGATTTTTTTTTTCCATACATTTTGTATGGCGATTATGAATGTCTCATTCTCCTAGAAAGAGACGGAAAACAATACATTGATGTATGGGAGATATGTTCGGATGCGCAATATGAGTAGGGAAAAATTATGACATTTCAGAAAAACAAGATGGCGACCGACGTGATTTTTGCAACTCTTTTGTTTTCCAACCGATTTCGTTGAAACTCGCAATCTTTAAAGAATGTAGTAAACGATTAATAGAAAAAGTGGAAAATTTTGAAAAAACAAGATGGCCGCCATACAGATTTCGTCGGTGTCTATCTCGGAGGCTATAAAAGATGGAAGACTGGTTTCTTCGCAAAAGATGATCAGGGTCCGGAGGTCTACTCAACGGAATAAACTCTGCATGCTCGCGGACCACTTTAGTGGTCCGCGCACCCACGCACCCTACTTTATTAACCTCAACTACCCCGTTTTTATAAAAAATGATATGGATGTCGTTTTCAGAGTTTCCCAGGGTGCTGATTTTGATAACGACATTTATTTTGAAATCCAAGATGGCGGTTATGCATTTTTTAAGAAAAAATCGATATGGGTGTCGTTTTATGGTGTTTTCGGGGTGAATTTTGAATCTTAATAAATAAATTCGTTTTAATACTTATCAACCTAACCACGTCACGCGAGCTGCTTTAGCAGCTCGCGCACCGAGCAAAAGCTAGTTATACTATATATAGCTCAATTACCACTGACTCACTGACTCATTGACATAATTGTTCTCCTAGAAAGAGACGGAAAATGATATAGTGATGAAGGGGAGTTGTGTTCGGATGGGGGATTCGACTGGGGAAAAATTATGACATTTCGGAAAAACAAGATGGCGGCCGATGTGATTTTTGCAGCTCCGTTGTTTTTCAACCGATTTCGTTGAATTTTGCAAACTTTGAAGAATGTAGTAAACGGTTAACAGAAAATGTGGAAAAAATTGGAAAAACAAAATGGCGGCCGAGCCGTAGCGTTTTGAAAATTTTGATTTTTCGACCCCGAACCGCGGCGCCACAGATCCGAAACGGGGTAGTCGAGGATAACTATTTTTTCGTGTTTCGCCCACGATTATCCTGTATTTTGACAGAACGGGAGTGGTTTCAAAAAATTCAAGATGGCGGCTGTCATGGCGGCCGTTTTGTTCGAGGTACGAAAAAACGCAATTTTAAAAGTTAAATATCTCAAAGTTGGCAACATCGGAGCGATTGGGCTTCTATGAAGCGGTTGTACGTATAGACTCGAGGTATAGATCGGTGGGAAAAAATTACCCCATTTTTAGGGAAATTTCAAGATTTTCGGGAAATTGTAAAAAATCGAAATACGCACTTTTATTAAAATCCGAGTATGAGTGATTACGTGTTTTGCTCGTACAAATGACATTTGGGTATTTTTGTCACCGGAGACTGGCAACACTGGAATTTATCAAAGTAAAAGTAATTTTCGACACGGTCTTTTTCACGGTATCCCCTTTCGCGTGGGTGCGAGCGAGAGGAAAGATTGAAACGTCATCGGGCGCGGTATATCCTGTAGTTAATAGGAAAATTATGAAACCGTGTAAAATCTTTCTGTGAAACGAGTTGGCGGCCATTTTGTATTTTTTTTTATTTTTCGAAATTTTGACCACGTTTTTGAGGCAGTTGGCAACATTTTGGAAAGTCGACATATATCAATCGATTGTGTGACTCAACCAGCAGTATCGAAATATGTAAACAGTGTTGCCACATTTGGGGAGATTTTCGAGATTTTCCCCAAAAACTCCTCCTGTAAAATTTTGTATGAAATTATTTTTTTTCACTGATGGTTTCGTATAGAAAACAAAAAAAAAATCGAGGAAAAATTTGGAAATAGCTGATGATCGAGGATGTCGGAGACGGGTGAAGGGTCCGCTCAAGGTATTGAAGATAGGTAGGGGGTGCTCGACCAAATGTCATTCATGACGTCATCCAATTGCCAAAAAGCTGAAAAAAAATTCAAAATGGCGAAGAAAAGATGGCCGCCATACAAATTTCGCCGGTGTCCAGCTCGGAGGGTATAAAAGATGGAGGTGCGGTTTCTTGGCAAAAGGTGATCAGGATCCGAAGGTCTACTCGATGAATAGAAAAAAAATTCAAAATGGCGGATTTTTTTTTCCCATACATTTTGTATGGCGAATATTGAATGTCTCATTCTCCTAGAAAGAGACAGAAAACGATACATTGATGTAAGGGAGATATGTTTGGATGCGTGATATGAGTAGGGGAAAATTATCACATTTCAGAAAAACAAGATGGCGGCCTATATGATTTTTGCAACTCTTTTGTTTTCCAACCGATTTCGTTGAAACTCGCAATCTTTGAAGAGTGTTGTAAACGATTGATAGACAAATTGGAATAATTTGGAAAAACAAGATGGCCGCTGTACAAATTTCGTCGGTGTCTATCTCGGAGGCTATAAAAGATGGAAGAGTCGTTTCTTGGAAAAAGATGATCAGGATCAGAAGGTCTTCTCGGTGAAAGAATCTCTGCATGCTCGCGGACCACTTTAGTGGTCCGCGCACCCACGCACCCTACTTTATTAACCTCAACTACCCCGTTTTTACAAAAAATGATATCGATGTCGTTTTCAGGGTTTTCCAGGGTGCTGATTTTGACAATGACATTTATTTTGAAATCCAAGATGGCGGACATGCACTTTTTAAGAAAAAAATTGATATGGGTATCGTTTTGTGGGTTTTTGTGGTGAATTGTGTATCTTAATAAATAAATTTAGTTTTGTATAAAAAAAAGTCTATCTTACCACGTCACGCGAGCTGCTTTAGCAGCTCGCGCACCGAGCAAAACACTAGTTATTATACTATATATAGCTCGATTACCACTCACTGACTCACTCATTGACATAATTGTTCTCCTAGAAAGAGAAGGAAAATGATATAGTGATGTGGGGGAGTTGTGTTCGGTTTCGGAAACCCTCTGGGGAAAAATTATGACATTTCAGAAAAACAAGATGGCGGCCGACGTGATTTTTGCAGCTCCGTTGTTTTCCAACCGATTTTATTTAAACTCGCAACTATTTAGGAAAGTAGTAAACGGTTAATAGAAAAGGTAGAAAAAATTGGAAAAACAAAATGGCGGCTGAGCTGGAGAGTTTTCAAAATTTTCATTTTTCGATCCCTAACCGCGGCGCCACTGATCCTAGACGGAGAAGTCGAGGATAATTATTTTTTCGTGTTTCGCCCACGATTATCCTGTATTTTGACAAAACGGGAGCGGTTTTTAAAAATTCAAGATGGCGGCTGTCATGGCGGTCGTTTTGTTCGAGGTACGAAAAAACGCAATTTTAAAATTCGAATATGTCAAAGTTGGCAACATCGGAGCGGTTCGGCTTCTATGAAGCGATTGTACGTATGAACTTGAGGTATAGATTGGTGGGGAAAAATTACCCCATTTTTCGGGAAATTTCAAGATTTTTGCGAAAATGTAAAAAATCGAAATACGCACTTTTAGCAAAACTCAAGTATGAGCGATTACGTGTTTTGCTCGTACAAATGACATTTGGGTATTTTTGTCACCGGAGACTGGCAACACTGGAATTTATCAAAGTAAAAGTAATTTTCGACACGGTCTTTTTCACGGTATCCCCTTTCGCGTGGGTGCGAGCGAGAGGAAAGATTGAAACGTCATCGGGCGCGGTATATCCTGTAGTTAATAGGAAAATTATGAAACCGTGTAAAATCTTTCTGTGAAACGAGTTGGCGGCCATTTTGTATTTTTTTTTATTTTTCGAAATTTTGACCACGTTTTTGAGGCAGTTGGCAACATTTTGGAAAGTCGACATATATCAATCGATTGTGTGACTCAACCAGCAGTATCGAAATATGTAAACAGTGTTGCCACATTTGGGGAGATTTTCGAGATTTTCCCCAAAAACTCCTCCTGTAAAATTTTGTATGAAATTATTTTTTTTCACTGATGGTTTCGTATAGAAAACAAAAAAAAAATCGAGGAAAAATTTGGAAATAGCTGATGATCGAGGATGTCGGAGACGGGTGAAGGGTCCGCTCAAGGTATTGAAGATAGGTAGGGGGTGCTCGACCAAATGTCATTCATGACGTCATCCAATTGCCAAAAAGCTGAAAAAAAATTCAAAATGGCGAAGAAAAGATGGCCGCCATACAAATTTCGCCGGCGTCCAGCTCGGAGGGTATAAAAGATGGAGGTGCGGTTTCGTGGCAAAAGAGGATCAGGATCCAAAGGTCTACTCGATGAATAGAAAAAAAATTCAAAATGGCGGAATTTATTTTCCCATACATTTTGTATGGCGAATATTGAATGTCTCATTCTCCTAGAAAGAGACGGAAAACGATACGATAATGTAGGGGAGATGTGTTCGGGTGGGGGAGGCGAGTAGGGAAAAATTATGACATTTCAGAAAAACAAGATGGCGACCGACGTGATTTTCGCAACTCTTTTGTTTTCCAACCGATTTCGTTGAAACTGACAATCTTTGAAGAATGTACTAAACGATTAATAGAAAAAGTGGAAAATTTTGGAAAAACAAGATGGCCGCCGTACAAATTTCGTCGGTGTCTATCTCGGAGGCTATAAAAGATGGAAGAGTGGTTTCTTGGCAAAAGATGATCAGGGTCCGAAGGTCTACTCGGTGGAACAAACTCTGCATGCTCGCGGACCACTTTAGTGGTCCGCGCACCCACGCACCCTACTTTATTAACCTCAACTACCCCGTTTTTTACAAAAAATGATATGGATGTCGTTTTCAGAGTTTTCCACGGTGCTGATTTTGATAACGACATTTATTTTGAAATCAAAGATGGCGGACATGCATTTTTTAAGAAAAAAATCGATGTGGGTGTCGTTTTATCGTGTTTTTGGGGTGAATTTTGAATCTTAATAAATAAATTGTTTTAATACTTATCAACCTAACCACGTCACGCGAGCTGCTTTAGCAGCTCGCGCACCGAGCAAAACACTAGTTATACTATATATAGCTCGATTACCACTCACTGACTCACTCATTGACATAATTGTTCTCCTAGAAAGAGAAGGAAAATGATATAGTGATGTGGGGGAGTTGTGTTCGGTTTCGGAAACCCTCTGGGGAAAAATTATGACATTTCAGAAAAACAAGATGGCGGCCGACGTGATTTTTGCAGCTCCGTTGTTTTCCAACCGATTTTATTTAAACTCGCAACTATTTAGGAAAGTAGTAAACGGTTAATAGAAAAGGTAGAAAAAATTGGAAAAACAAAATGGCGGCTGAGCTGGAGAGTTTTCAAAATTTTCATTTTTCGATCCCTAACCGCGGCGCCACTGATCCTAGACGGAGAAGTCGAGGATAATTATTTTTTCGTGTTTCGCCCACGATTATCCTGTATTTTGACAAAACGGGAGCGGTTTTTAAAAATTCAAGATGGCGGCTGTCATGGCGGTCGTTTTGTTCGAGGTACGAAAAAACGCAATTTTAAAATTCGAATATGTCAAAGTTGGCAACATCGGAGCGGTTCGGCTTCTATGAAGCGATTGTACGTATGAACTTGAGGTATAGATTGGTGGGGAAAAATTACCCCATTTTTCGGGAAATTTCAAGATTTTTGCGAAAATGTAAAAAATCGAAATACGGACTTTTCACAAAATCCGAGTATTAGCGATTACGTGTTTTGCTCGTACAAATGACATTTGGGTATTTTTGTTGCCGGAGACTAGCAACACTGGAATTTATCAAAAAAAAAGTGATTTTCGACATTGTCTTTTTTCAGGGACGATCATTTCGCGTGGGTGCGAGCGAGAGGAGAGATTGAAACGTCATCGGGAGTGGTATATCCTGTAGTTAATAGGAAAGTTGTAAAATTATCTAATTTGCTTCTGCAAAAAGAGTTGGTGGCCATTTTGTATTTTCTTCAAATTTTCCGAAATTTTGATCACGTTTTTGAGGCAGTTGGCAACATTTTGGAAAGTCGACATGTATCAATCGATTGTGTGACTCAACCAGCAGTATCGAAATATGTAAACAGTGTTACCACATTTGGGGAGATTTTCGAGATTTTCCCCAAAAACTCCTCCTGTAAAATTTTGTATGAAATTTTTTTTTTTCACTGATGGTTTCGTATAGAAAACAAAAAAAAAATCGAGGAAAAATTTGGAAATAGCTGATGATCGAGGATGTCGGAGACGGGTGAAGGGTCCGCTCAAGGTATTGAAGATAGGTGGGGGGTGCTCGACCAAATGTCATTCATGACATCATCCAATTGCCAAAAAGCTGAAAAAAAATTCAAAATGGCGAAGAAAAGATGGCCGCCATACAAATTTCGCCGGCGTCCAGCTCGGAGGGTATAAAAGATGGAGGTGCGGTTTCTTGGCAAAAGAGGATCAGGATCCAAAGGTCTACTCGATGAATAGAAAAAAAATTCAAAATGGCGGAATTTATTTTCCCATACATTTTGTATGGCGAATATTGAATGTCTCATTCTCCTAGAAAGAGACGGAAAACGATACAATAATGTAGGGAACATGTGTTCGGGTGGGGGAGGCGAGTAGGGAAAAATTATGACATTTCAGAAAAACAAGATGGCGACCGACGTGATTTTTGCAACTCTTTTGTTTTCCAACCGATTTCGTTGAAACTCGCAACCTTTGAAGAAAGTCGTAAACGATTAACAGAAAAAGTGGAAAATTTTGGAAAAACAAGATGGCCGCCGTACAAATTTCGTCGTTGTCTATCTCGGATGCTATAAAAGATGGAAGAGTGGTTTCTTGGCAAAAGATAATCAGGGTCCGAAGGTCTACTCGGTGGAACAAACTCTGCATGCTCGCGGACCACTTTAGTGGTCCGCGCACCCACGCACCCTACTTTATTAACCTCAACTACCCCGTTTTTACAAAAAATGATATGGATGTCGTTTTCAGAGTTTTCCAGGGTGCTCATTTTGATGACGACATTTATTTTGAAATCCAAGATGGCGGACATGCATTTTTTAAGAAAAAAATCGATATGGGTGTCTTTTTATGGTGAATTTCGGGGTGAATTGTGTATTTTAATAACTTGATTCGGTTGAATACAATAAAGCTAAACATTACCACGTCACGCGAGCTGCTTTAGCAGCTCGCGCACCGAGCAAAATACTAGTTATACTATATATAGCTCGATTACCACTCACTCACTCATTGACATAATTGTTCTCCTAGAAAGAGACGGAAAATGATATAATGATGTAGGGGAGTTGTGTTTGGTTTCGGGAACCTTCTGGGGAAAAATTATGACATTTCGGAAAAACAAGATGGCGGCCGTCGTCATTTTTGCAGCTCCTTTGTTTTTTAAGGGACTCTGTTCAAACTCGCAATTATTAAAGAATGTAGTAAACGGTTAACAGAAAATGTAGAAAAAATTGGAAAAACAAGATGGCGGCCGAGTCGTAGCGTTTTCAAAATTTTGATTTTTCGACCCCGAACCGCGGCGCCACAGATCCGAAACGGGGTAATCGAGGATAATTATTTTTTCTGGTTTCGCCCACGGTTATCCTGAATTTTGACGGAACGGGAGTAGTTTTTAAAAATTCAAGATGGCGGCTGTCGTGGCGGCCATTATGTTAGAGGTACGAAAAATCGCAATTTTCAAAGTTAAATATCTCAAAGTTGGCAACATCGGAGCGATTCGGCTTTTATCAAGCGATTGTACGTACAGGCTCGAGGTGTAGATTGGAGTAAAAAAAATTACCCCATTTCAGGGAAATTTCAAGATTTTCGGGAAATTGTAAAAAATCGAAATACGCACTTTTAGCAAAATCCGAGTATGAGTGATAACGTGTTTTGCTCGTACAAATGACATTTGGGTATTTTTGTCACCGGAGATTGGCAACACTGGAATTTATCAAAGTAAAAGTGATTTTCGACACGGTCTTTTTCACGGTATCCCCTTTCGCGTGGGTGCAAGCGAGAGGAAAGATTGAAACGTCATCGGGAGCGGTATATCCTGTAGTTAATAGGAAAAATATGAAACCGTGTAAAATCTTTCTGTGAAACGAGTTGGCGGCCATTTTGTATTTTTTTTAACTTTTCGAAATTTTGATCACGTTTTTGAGGCAGTTGGCAACATTTTGGAAAGTCAATATGTATGAATCGATTGTGTATCTAGGCTGGCAGTATGGAGATATGCAACCGGTGTTGCCACTTTTGGGGAGATTTTCGAGATTTTCAACTAAGAAACTCCTGTAAAATTTTGTATGAAAAATTTTTTTTTCACTGATGGTGTCGTATAGAAAACAAAAACTTAGTAAGCCAAAATTATGGAGACAGCTGATGATTGAGGATTTCGGAGACGGGTGAAGGGCCCGCTTAAGGTATTGAAGATAGGCGGGGGGTGCTCGAGCAAATGTCATTCATGACGTCATCCAATTGCCAAAAAGCTGAAAAAAAATTCAAAATGGCGAAGAAAAGATGGCCACCATACAAATTTCGCCGGTGTCCAGCTCGGAGGGTATAAGAGATGGAAGTGAGGTTTCCTGGCAAGAGATGATCAGGATCCAAAGGTCTACTCGATGTATAGAAAAAAAATCCAAAATGGCGGAATTTTTTTTTCCATACATTTTGTATGGCGAATATTGAATGCCTCATTCTCCTAGAAAGAGACGGAAAACGATACGATAATGTAGGGGAGATATGTTCAAGTGCACGACATGAGTAGGGGAAAATTATGACATTTCAGAAAAAATAGATGGCGGCCTATATGATTTTTGCAACTCTTTTGTTTTCCAACCGATTTCGTTGAAACTCGCAATCTTTGAAGAATGTAGTAAACGATTAATAGAAAAAGTGAAAAATTTTGGAAAAACAAGATGGCCGCCGTACAAATTTCGTCGGTGTCTATCTCGGAGGCTATAAAAGATGGAAGTGTGGTTTCGTGGCAAAAGATGATCAGGGTCCGAAGGTCTACTCGGTGGAACAAACTCTGCATGCTCGCGGACCACTTTAGTGGTCCGCGCACCCACGCACCCTACTAAATTATTATCCTAATTTACAAAAAAATAGTATGGATATCGTTTTCAGGGTTTTTCAGGGTGCTGATTTTGATGATGACATTTATTTTCAAATCCAAGATGGCGGACTTACATTTTCTACAAAAAATAGAAATGCCTGTCATTTTATGGGGTTTTTCGGGGTGAATTATGTATCTTAATAAATCAATTTGGTTTCATATAATGAAGTTGACCTTAACACGTCACGTGAGCTGCTTTAGCAGCTCGCGCACCGAGCAAAAACTAGTATACTATATATAGCTCGATTACCACTCACTGACTGACTCATTGACATAATTGTTCTCCTAGAAAGAGACGGAAAATGATATAATGATGTAGGGGAGTTGTGTTCGGTTTCGGGAACCCTCTGGGGAAAAATTATGACATTTCGGAAAAACAAGATGGCGGCCGACGTGATTTTTGCAGCTCCGTTGTTTTCCAACCGATTTCGTTGAATTTTGCAATCTTTGAAGAAAGTAGTAAACGGTTAATAGAAAATGTGAAAAAAATTGGAAAAACAAGATGGCGGCCGAACCGTAGCGTTTTGAAAATTTTGAATTTTCGACCCCGAACCGCGGCGCCACAGATCCAAGACGGGGTAGTCGAGGATAACTATTTTTTCGTGTTTCGCCCACGTTTATCCTGTATTTTGACAGAACGGGAGTGGTTTTAAAAAATTCAAGATGGCGGCTGTCATGGCGGCCGTTTTGTTCGAGGTACGAAAAAATGCAATTTTAAAAGTTATATATCTCAAAGTTGGCAACATCGGAGCGATTCGACTTCTATGAAGCGGTTGTACGTATAGATTCGAGGTATAGATCGGTGGGAAAAAATTACCCCATTTTTAAGGAAATTTCAAGATTTTCGGGAAATTGTAAAAAATCGAAATACGCACTTTTAGCAAAACTCAAGTATGAGCGATTACGTGTTTTGCTCGTACAAATGACATTTGGGTATTTTTGTCACCGGAGACTGGCAACACTGGAATTTATCAAAGTAAAAGTGATTTTCGACACGGTCTTTTTCACGGTATCCCCTTTCGCGTGGGTGCGAGCGAGAGGAAAGATTGAAACGTCATCGGGCGCGGTATATCCTGTAGTTAATAGGAAAATTATGAAACCGTGTAAAATCTTTCTGTGAAACGAGTTGGCGGCCATTTTGTATTTTTTTTAATTTTTCGAAATTTTGATCACGTTTTTGAGGCAGTTGGCAACATTTTGGAAAGTCGACATGTATCAATCGATTGTGTGACTCAACCAGCAGTATCGAAATATGTAAACAGTGTTGCCACATTTGGGGAGATTTTCGAGATTCTCCCCAAAAACTCCTCCTGTAAAATTTTGTATGAAATTTTTTTTCCCACTGATGGTTTCGTATAGAAAACAAAAAAAAAATCGAGGAAAAATTTGGAAATAGCTGATGATCGAGGATGTCGGAGACGGGTGATGGGTCCGCTCAAGGTATTGAAGATAGGTGGGGGGTGCTCGACCAAATGTCATTCATGACGTCATCCAATTGCCAAAAAGCTGAAAAAAAATTCAAAATGGCGAAAAAAAGATGGCCGCCATACAAATTTTGCCGGCGTCCAGCTCGGAGGGTATAAAAGATGGAAGTGTGGTTTCTTGGCAAGAGATGATCAGGGTCCGAAGGTCTACTCGATTAATAGAAAAAAATTCAAAATGGCGGAATTTATTTTTACATACATTTTGTATGGCGAATATTGAATGCCTCATTCTCCTAGAAAGAGACGGATAACGATACGATAATGTAGGGGAGATATGTTTTGGTGCGCAATATGAGTAGGGAAAAATTATGACATTTCAGAAAAACAAGATGGCGGCCTATATGATTTTTGCAACTCTTTTGTTTTCCAACCGATTTCGTTGAAACTCGCAATCTTTGAAGAATGTAGTAAACGATTAATAGAAAAAGTGGAAAATTTTGGAAAAACAAGATGGCCGCCGTACAAATTTCGTAGGTGTCTATCTCGGAGGCTATAAAAGATGGAAGAGTGGTTTCTTGGCAAAAGATGATCAGGGTCCGAAGGTCTACTCGGTGAAACAAACTCTGCATGCTCGCGGACCACTTTAGTGGTCCGCGCACCCACGCACCCTACTAAATTATTATCCTAATTTACAAAAAAAATAATATGGATATCGTTTTCAGGGTTTTCCAGGGTGCTGATTTTGATAATGACATTTATTTTCAAATCCAAGATGGCGGACTTACATTTTCTACAAAAGATAGAAATGCCTGTCATTTTATGGGGGTTTTCGGGGTGAATTATGTATCTTAATAAATCAATTTGGTTTTATATAATAAAGTTAACCTTACCACGTCACGCGAGCTGCTTTAGCAGCTCGCGCACCGAGCAAAACACTAGTTATACTATATATAGCTCGATTACCACTCACTGACTCACTGACTCATTGACATAATTGTTCTCCTAGAAAGAGACGGAAAATGATATAATGATGTAGGGGAGATGTGTTCGGATGCGAGATTCGACTGGGGAAAAATTATGACATTTCGGAAAAACAAGATGGCGGCCGTCGTGATTTTTGCAGCTCCTTTGTTTTTTAAGGGACTCCGTTCAAATTCGAAACTATTAAAGAATGTAGTAAACGGTTAACAGAAAATGTGAAAAAAATTGAAAAATCAAGATGGCGGCTGAGCCGTAGCGTTTTGAAAATTTTGAATTTTCGACCCCGAACCGTGGCGCCACAGATCCGAAACGGGGTAGTCGAGGATAATTATTTTTTCATGTTTCGCCCACGATTATCCTGTATTTTGACAGAACGGGAGTGGTTTTTAAAAATTCAAGATGGCGGCTGTCATGGCGGCCGTTAAGTTAGAGGTACGAAAAAACGCAATTTTAAAATTCGATTATCTTAAAGTTGGCAACATCGGAGCGATTCGGCTTCTATGAAGCGATTGTACGTATAGACTCGGGGTATAGATTGGAGGAAAAAAATTACCCCACTTTTAGGGAAATTTCAAGATTTTCGGGAAATTGTAAAAAATCGAAATACGGGATTTTTGAAAAATGTGAGTATGAGCAATTACGTGTTTTGCTTGTACAAATGACATTTGGGTATTTTTGTCGCCGAAGACTGGCAACATTGGAATTTATCAAAGAAAAAGTGATTTTCGACACGGTCTTTTTCACGGTATCCCCTTTCGCGTGGGTGCGAGCGAGAGGCAAGATTGAAACGTCATCGGGAGCGGCATATCCTGTAGTTAATAGGAAAATTATGAAACCGTGTAAAATCTTTCTGTGAAACGAGCTGGCGGCCATTTTGTATTTTTTTTAACTTTTCGAAATTTTGATCACGTTTTTGAGGCAGTTGGCAACATTTTGGAAAGTCAATATGTATGAATCGATTGTGTATCTCGGCTGGCAGTATGGAGATATGCAACCGGTGTTGCCACTTTTGGGGAGATTTTCGAGATTTTCAACTAAGAATCTCCTGTAAAATTTTGTATGAAAATTTTTTTTTCACTGATGTTGTCAGATAGAAAACAAAAACTTAGTAAGCCAAAATTATGGAGAGAGCTGATGATTGAGGATATCGGAAACGGGTGAAGGGCCTGCTTAAGGTATTGAAGATAGGTGGGGGGTGCTCGAGCAAATGTCATTCATGACGTCATCCAATTGCCAAAAAGCTGGAAAAAAATTCAAAATGGCGAAGAAAAGATGGCCGCCATACAAATTTCGCCGGTGTCCAGCTTGGAGGGTATAAAAGATGGAAGTATGGTTTCTTGGCAAGAGATGATCAGGGTCCGAAGGTCTACTCGATGAATAGAAAAAAAATTCAAAATGGCGGAATTTATTTTTACATACATTTTGTATGGCGAATATTGAATGTCTCATTCTCCTAGAAAGAGACAGAAAACGATACATTGATGTATGGGAGATATGTTTTGGAGCGCGATATAAGTAGGGAAAAATTATGACATTTCAGAAAAACAAGATGGCGGCCTATATGATTTTTGCAACTCTTTTGTTTTCCAACCGATTTCGTTGAAACTCGCAATCTTTAAAGAATGTAGTAAACGATTAATAGAAAAAGTGGAAAATTTTGGAAAAACAAGATGGCCGCCGTACAAATTTCGTCAGTGTCTATCTCGGAGGCTATAAAAGATGGAAGAGTGGTTTCTTGGCAAAAGATGATCAGGGTCCGAAGGTCTACTCGGTGGAACAAACTCTGCATGCTCGCGGACCACTTTAGTGGTCCGCGCACCCACGCACCCTACTTTATTAACCTCAACTACCCCGTTTTTACAAAAAATGATATGGATGTCGTTTTCAGGGTTTTCCAGGGTGCTGATTATGATAACGACATTTATTTTGAAATCCAAGATGGCGGACATAAATTTTTTAAGAAAAAATTCGATATGGGTGTCCTTTTATGGTGTTTTTGGGGTGAATTTTGTATCTTAATAAATAAATTCGTTTTAATACTTATCAACCTAACCACGTCACGCGAGCTGCTTTAGCAGCTCGCGCACCGAGCAAAACACTAGTTATTATTATTATTATACTATATATAGCTCGATTACCACTGACTGACTGACTCATTGACATAATTGTTCTCCTAGAAAGAGAAGGAAAATGATATAGTGATGTAGAGGAGATGTGTTTGGATTCGGGAACCCTCTGGGGAAAAATTATGACTTTTCGGAAAAACAAGATGGCGGCCGACGTGATTTTTGCAGCTCCGTTGTTTTCCAACCGATTTCGTTGAATTTTGCAATCTTTGAAGAAAGTAGTAAATGATTGATAAAAAAAGTAGAAAAAATTGGAAAAACAAGATGGCGGCCGAGCCGTAGCGTTTTTAAAATTTTGATTTTTCGACCCCGAACCGCGGCGCCACAGATCCGAAACGGGAAATCGATAATAATTATTTTTTTCTGGTTTCGTCTACGATTATCCTGAATTTTGACAGATCTGGAGTAGTTTTTAAAAATTCAAGATGGCGGCTGTCGTGGCGGCCATTATGTTAGAGGTACGAAAAATCGCAATTTTAAAAGTTAAATATCTCAAAGTTGCCAACATCGGAGCGATTCGGCTTCTATGAAGCGGTTGTACGTATAGACTCGAGGTATAGATTGGTGGGGAAAAATTACCCCATTTTTCGGGAAATTTCAAGGTTTTTGGGAAAATGTAAAAAATCGAAATACGGACTTTTCGCAAAATCCGAGTATGAACGATTACGTGTTTTGATTGTACAAATGACATTTGGGTATTTTTGTCGCCGGAGACTGGCAACACTGGAATTTATCAAAGAAAAAGTGATTTCCGACGTGGTCTTTTTCACGGAATCCCCTTTCGCGTGGGTGCGAGCGAGAGGAAAGATTGAAACGTCATCGGGAGCGGTATATCCTGTAGTTAATAGGAAAATTATGAAACCGTGTAAAATCTTTCTGTGAAACGAGTTGGCGGCCATTTTGTATTTTTTTTAATTTTTCGAAATTTTGATCACGTTTTTGAGGCAGTTGGCAACATTTTGGAAAGTCAGAATGTATGAATCGATTGTGTATCTCGGCTTGCAGTATGGAGATATGCAACCGGTGTTGCCACTTTTGGGGAGATTTTCGAGAATTTCAACTAAGAAACTCCTGTAAAATTTTGTATGAAAAATTATTTTTTCACTGATGGTGTCGTATAGAGAAAAAAAACTTAGTAAGCCAAAATTATGGAGAGAGCTGATGATTGAGGGTTTCGGAGACGGGTGGAGGGCCCGCTTAAGGTATTGAAGATAGGTGGGGGGTGCTCGAGCAAATGTCATTCATGACGTCATCCAATTGCCAAAAAGCTGAAAAAAAATTCAAAATGGCGAAGAAAAGATGGCCGCCATACAAATTTCGCCGGTGTCCAGCTCGGAGGGTATAAAAGATGGAAGTATGGTTTCTTGGCGAGAGATGATCAGGGTCCGAAGGTCTACTCGATGAATAGAAAAAAAATTCAAAATGGCGGAATTTATTTTCCCATACATTTTGTATGGTGAATATCGGATGTCTCATTCTCCTAGAAAGAGACAGAAAACGATACGATAATGTAGGGGAGATGTGTTCGGGGGCGAGATGAGAGTTGACAAAAATTATGACATTTCAGAAAAACAAAATGGCGACCGACGTGATTTTTGCAACTCTTTTGTTTTCTAACCGATTTCGTTGAAACTCGCAATCTTTGAAGAATGTAGTAAACGATTAATAGGAAAAGTGGAAAATTTTGGAAAAACAAGATGGCCGCCGTACAAATTTCGTCGGTGTCTATCTCGGAGGCTATAAAAGATGGAAGAGTGGTTTCTTGGCAAAAGATGATCAGGGTCCGAAGGTCTACTCGGTAGAACAAACTCTGCATGCTCGCGGACCACTTTAGTGGTCCGCGCACCCACGCACCCTACTTTATTAACCTCAACTACCCCGTTTTTACAAAAAAAGATATGAATGTCGTTTTCAGAGTTTTCCAGGGTGCTGATTTTGATAACGACATTTATTTTGAAATCCAAGATGGCGGACATGCACTTTTTAAGAAAAAATTGATATGGATGTCGTTTTGTGGGTTTTTGTGGTGAATTGTGTATCTTAATAAATAAATTCGTTTTAATACTTATCAACCTAACCACGTCACGCGAGCTGCTTTAGCAGCTCGCACACCGAGCAAAACACTAGTTATACTATATATAGCTCGATTACCACTCACTCACTCACTGACTCATTGACATAATTGTTCTCCTAGAAGGAGACGGAAAATGATATAATGATGTAGGGGAAATGTGTTCGAGTGGGGGATCCGACTGGGGAAAAATTATGACATTTCGGAAAAACAAGATGGCGGCCGACGTGATTTTTGCAGCTCTTTTGTATTCCAACCGATTTTGTTGAATTTTGTAAACTTCAAAGAAAGTAGTAAACGATTAATGGGAAATGTCGAAAAAATTGAAAAAACAAGATGGCGGCCAAACCGTAGCGTTTTCAAAATTTTGATTTTTCGACCCCGAACCGCGGCGCCACAGATCCGAGACGGGGTAGTCGAGGATAATTATTTTTTCGTGTTTCGCCCACAATTATCCTGTATTTTGACAGAACGGGAGTGATTTTTAAAAATTCAAGATGGCGGCTGTCATGGCGGCCGTTTTGTTCGAGGTACGAAAAAACGCAATTTTAAAAGTTAAATATCTCAAAGTTGGCAACATCGGAGCGATTCGGCTTCTATGAAGCGGTTGTACGTATAGACTCGAGGTATAGATCGGTGGGAAAAAATTACCCCATTTTTAGGGAAATTTCAAGATTTTCGGGAAATTGTAAAAAAACGAAATAAGGACTTTTTGCAAAATCCGAGTAAGAGCGATTATGTGTTTTGCTCGTAACAATGACATTTGGGTACTTTTGTCGCCGAAGACTGGCAACACTGGAATTTATCAGAGAAAAAGTGATTTTCGACGTGGTCTTTTTTCAGGGGCGATCGTTTCGCTTGGGTGCGAGCGAGAGGAGAGATTGCAACGTCATCGGAAGCGGTATATCCTGTAGTTATTGGAAAAGTTATACAACGATGTAATTTATTTCTGTAAAACGAATTGGCGGCCATTTTGTATTTTTTTTAATTTTTCGAAATTTTGACCACGTTTTTGAGGCAGTTGGCAACATTTTGGATAGTCAATATGTATGAATCGATTGTGTATCTCGGCTGGCAGTATCGAGATATGCAACCGGTGTTGCCACTTTTGGGGAGATTTTCGAGATTTTCGACTAAGAAACTCCTGTAAAATTTTGTATGAAAATTTTTTTTTTCAATGATGGTGTTATATAGAAAACAAAAACTTAGTAAGCCAAAATTATGGAGAGAGCTGATGATTGAGGATATCGGAGACACGTGAAGGGCCCGCTTAAGGTATTGAAGATAGGTGGGGGGTGCTCGAGCAAATGTCATTCATGATGTCATCCAATTGCCAAAAAGCTGAAAAAAATTCAAAATGGCGAAGAAAAGATGGCCGCCATACAAATTTCGCCGGTGTCCAGCTCGGAGGGTATAAAAGATGGAAGTGGGGTTTCTTGGAAGAAGATGATCGAGATCCGAAGGTCTACTCGATGAATAGAAAAAAAAATCAAAATGGCGGAATTTATTTTTCCATACATTTTGTATGGCGAATATTTTATGTTTTGTTCTCCTAGAAAGAAACAATAAACGATACAATGATGTTCGGGAGATATGTTTGGGTGCACGATATGAGTAGGGAAAAATTATGATATTTCAGAAAAACAAGATGGCGACCGACATGATTTTTGCAACTCTTTTGTTTTCCAACCGATTTCGTTGAAACTCGCAATCTTTGAAGAATGTAGTAAACGATTAATAGGAAAAGTGGAAAATTTTGGAAAATCAAGATGGCCGCCGTACAAATTTCGTCGGTGTCTATCTCGGAGGCTATAAAAGATGGAAGAGTGGTTTCTTGGCAAAAGATGATCAGGATCCGAAGGTCTACTCGTTGGAACAAAGTATGTATGCTCGCGGACCACTTTAGTGGTCCGCGCACCCACGCACCCTACTTTATTAACCTCAACTACCCCATTTTTACAAAAAATGATATGGATGTCGTTTTCAGAGTTTTCCAGCGTGCTGATTTTGATAACGACATTTATTTTGAAATCCAAGATGGCGGACATGCACTTTTTAAGAAAAAAATTGATATGGGTGTCGTTTTGTGGGTTTTTGTGGTGAATTGTGTTTCTTTAATAAATAAATTTGGTTAAATATAATAAAGTTAACATAACCACGTCACGCGAGCTGCTTTAGCAGCTCGCGCACCGAGCAAAACACTAGTTATACTATATATAGCTCGATTACCACTGATACCACTGACTCATTGACATAATTGTTCTCCTAGAAAGAGAAGGAAAATGATATAATGATGTTGGGGAAATGTGTTCGGGTGGGGGAGTCGACTGGGGAAAAATTATGACATTTCGGAAAAACAAGATGGCGGCCGACGTGATTTTTGCAGCTCCGTTGTTTTCCAACCGATTTTGTTGAATTTTGCAAACTTTGAAGAAAATAGTAAATGATTAATGGGAAATGTGGAAAAAATTGGAAAAACAAGATGGCGGCCGAGCCGTAGCGTTTTCAAAATTCTGATTTTTCGACCCCGAACCGCGGTGCCACAGATCCGAAACGGGGTAATCGAGGATAATTTTTTTGTCTGGTTTCGCCCACGATTATCCTGTATTTTGACAAAACGGGAGTGGTTTTTAAAAATTCAAGATGGCGGCTGTCATGGCGGCCGTTATGTTAGAGGTACGAAAAAACGCAATTTTAAAAGTTAAATATCCCAAAGTTGGCAACATCGGAGCGATTCGGCTTCTATGAAGCGATTGTACGTATAGGCTCGAGGTATAGACTGGAGGAAAAAAATTACCCCATTTTTTGGGGAAATTTCAAGATTTTCGGGAAATTGTAAAAAATCGAAATACGGGCTTTTTCAAAAATCTGAGTATGAGCGATTATGTGTTTTGCTCGTACAAATGACATTTGGGTATTTTTGTCGCCGGAGACTGGCAACACTGGAATTTATCAAAGAAAAAGTGATTTTCGACGTGGTGTTTTTTCAGGGCCGATCGTTTCGCGTGGGTGTGAGCGAGAGGAGAGATTGAAACGTCATCGGGAGCGGTATATCCTGTAGTTATTGGAAAAGTTGTACAACGATGTAATTTATTTCTGTAAAACGAGTTGGCGGCCATTTTGTATTTTTTTTAATTTTTCGAAATTTTGATCACGTTTTTGAGGCAGTTGGCAACATTTTGGAAAGTCAATATGTATGAACCGATTGTGTATCTCGGCTGGCAGTATGAAGATATGCAACCGGTGTTGCCACTTTTGGGGAGATTTTCGAGATTCTCAACTAAGAAACTCCTGTAAAATTTTGTATGAAAAATTTTTTTTTCACTGATGGTGTCGTATAGAAAACAAAAAGTTAGTAAGCCAAAATTATGGAGAGAGCTGATGGTTGAGGGTTTCGGAGACGGGTGGAGGGCCCGCTTAAGGTATTGAAGATAGGTGGGGGGTGCTCGAGCAAATGTCATTCATGACGTCATCCAATTGCCAAAAAGCCGGAAAAAAATTCAAAATGGCGAAAAAAAGATGGCCGCCATACAAATTTCGCCGGTGTCCAGCTCGGAGGGTATAAAAGATGGAAGTGTGGCTTCTTCGCAAAAGATGATCAAAATCCGAAGGTCTACTCGAAGAATAGAAAAAAAATTCAAAATGGCGGAATTTATTTTCCCATACATTTTGTATGGCGAATATTGAATGCCTCATTCTCCTAGAAAGAGACAGAAAACGATAATATGATGTTTGGAAGATATGTTCGGGGGCGAGATGAGAGTTGACAAAAATTTTGACATTTCAGAAAAACAAGATGGCGGCCGACGTGATTTTTAAAACTCTTTTGTTTTCCAACCGATTTCGTTGAAACTCGCAATCTTTGAAGAATGTAGTAAACGATTATTAGAAAAAGTGGAATTTTTTGGAAAAACAAAATGGCCGCCGTACAAATTTCGTCGGTGTCTATCTCGGAGGCTATAAAAGATGGAAGAGTGGTTTCTTGACAAAAGATGATCAGGGTCCGAAGGTCTACTCAGTGGAACAAACTCTGCATGCTCGCGGACCACTTTAGTGGTCCGCGCACCCACGCACCCTACTAAATTATAATCCTAATCTACAAAAAATAATATGGATGTCGTTTTCAGGATTTTCCAGGGTGCTGATTTTGATAATGACATTTATTTTCAAATCCAAGATGGCGGACTTACATTTTCTACAAAAAATAGAAATGCCTGTCATTTTATGGGTTTTTTCGGGGTGAATTATGTATCTTAATAAATCAATTTGGTTTTCTATAATAAAGTTAACCTTACCACGTCACGCGAGCTGCTTTAGCAGCTCGCGCACCGAGCAAAAGCTAGTTATACTATATATAGCTCGATTACCACTGACTGACTCATTGACATAATTGTTCTCCTAGAAAGAGACGGAAAATGATATAATGATGTAGGGGAGTTGTGTTCGGATGGGGGAGTCGACTGGGGAAAAATTATGACATTTCGGAAAAACAAGATGGCGGCTGACGTGATTTTTGCAGCTCCTTTGTTTTTTAAGGGACTCCGTTCAAACTCGCAACTATTAAAGAATGTAGTAAACGGTTAACAGAAAAAGTAGAAAAAATTGGAAAAACAAGATGGCGGCCGAGCCGTAGCGTTTTAAAAATTTTGATTTTTCGACCCCGAACCGCGGCGCCACAGATCCGAAACTGGGTAATTGATGATAATTATTTTTTCTTGTTTCGCCCACGATTATCCTGTATTTTGACAAAACGGGAGTGGTTTTCAAAAATTCAAGATGGCGGCTGTCGTGGCGGCCGTTATGTTAGAGGTACGAAAAAACGCAATTTTAAAAGTTGAATATCTCAAAGTTGGCAACATTGGAGCGATTCGGCTTCTATGAAGCGATTGTACGTATAGGCTCGAGGTATAGATATGAGGAAAAAAATTACCCCATTTTTTGGGGAAATTTCAAGATTTTCGGGAAATTGTAAAAAATCGAAATACGGGCTTTTTGAAAAATCTGAGTATGAGCGATTATGTGTTTTGCTCGTACAAATGACATTTGGGTATTTTTGTCGCCGAAGACTGGCAACACTGGAATTTATCAAAGAAAAATTGATTTTCGACGTGGTCTTTTTTCAGGGGCGATCGTTTCGCGTGGGTGCGAGCGAGAGGAGAGATTGAAACGTCATCGGGAGCGGTATATCCTGTAGTTATTGGAAAAGTTGTACAACGATGTAATTTATTTTTGCAAAACGAGTTGGCGGCCATTTTGTAATTTTTTGAATTTTTCGAAATTTTGATCACGTTTTTGAGGCAGTTGGCAACATTTTGGAAAGTCAATATGTATGAATCGATTGTGTATGTCGGCTGGCAGTATCGAGATGTGCAACCGGTGTTGCCACTTTTGGGGAGATTTTCGAGATTTTCAACTAAGAAACTCCTGTAAAATTTTGTATGAAAAATTTTTTTTTCACTGATGGTGTCGTATAGAAAACAAAAAGTTAGTAAGCCAAAATTATGGAGAGAGCTGATGATTGAGGATATCTGAGACGGGTGAAGGGCCCGCTTAAGGTATTGCAGATAGGTGGGGGGTGCTCGAGCAAATGTCATTCATGACGTCATCCAATTGCCAAAAAGCTGAAAAAAATTTCGAAATGGCGAAAAAAAGATGGCCGCCATACAAATTTCGCTGGTGTCAAGCTCGGAGGGTATAAAAGATGGAAGTGAGGTTTCTTGGCAAGAGATGATCAGGATCCGAAGGTCTACTCGATGAATAGAAAAAAAATTCAAAATGGCGGAATTTATTTTTCCATACATTTTGTATGGCGATTATGAATGTCTCATTCTCCTAGAAAGAGACGGAAAACGATACATTGATGTATGGAACATATGTTCGGATGCGCGATATGAGTAGGGGAAAATTATGACATTTCAGAAAAACAAGATGGCGGCCTATATGATTTTTATAACTCTTTTGTTTTCCAACCGATTTCGTTGAAACTCGCAATCTTTGAAGAATGTAGTAAATGATTAATAGAAAAAGTGGAAAATTTTGGAAAAACAAGATGGCCGCCGTATAAATTTCGTCGATGTGTATCTCGGAGGCTATAAAAGATGGAAGAGTGGTTTCTTGGCAAAAGATGATCAGGGTCCGAAGGTCTACTCGGTGGAACAAACTCTGCATGCTCGCGGACCACATTAGTGGTCCGCGCACCCACGCACCCTACTTTATTAACCTCAACTACCCCGTTTTTACAAAAAATGATATGGATGTAGTTTTCAGAGCTTTCCGGGGTGCTGATTTTGGTAACAACATTTATTTTGAAATTCAAGATTGCGAACATGCACTTTTTAAGAAAAAATTGACATGGGTGTCGTTTCATGGGTTTTTCGGGGTGGATTGTCTATCTCAATAAAAAAATAACATTGCCACGTCACGCGAGCTGCTTTAGCAGCTCGCGCACCGAGCGAAACACTAGTTATATTATACTATATATAGCTCAATTACCACTCACTCACTGACTCATTGACATAATTGTTCTCCTAGAAAGAGACGGAAAATGATATAGTGATGAAGGGGAGTTGTGTTCGGATGGGGGATTCGACTGGGGAAAAATTATGACATTTCAGAAAAACAAGATGGCGGCCGATGTGATTTTCGCAGCTCCGTTGTTTTCCAATCGATTTTGTTGAATTTTGCAAACTTTGTAGAAAGTAGTAAATGATTAACAGAAAATGTGGAAAAAATTGGAAAAACAAGATGGCGGCCGAGCCGTAGCGTTTTCAAAATTTTCATTTTTCGACCCCGAACCGCGGCGCCACAGATCCGAAACGGGGTACTCGAGGATAATTATTTTTCTTGGTTTCTCCCACGATTATCCTGTATTTTGACAGAACGGGAGTGATTTAAAAAAATTCAAGATGGCGGCTGTCATGGCGGCCGTTTTGTTCGAGGTACGAAAAAACGCAATTTTAAAAGTTAAATATCTCAAAGTTGGCAACATCGGAGCGATTCGGCTTCTATAAAGCGATTGTACGTATTGACTCGCGGTATAGATCGGTGGGAAAAAATTACCCCATTTTTAGGGAAAATTCAAGATTTTCGGGAAATTGTAAAAAATAGAAATACGCACTTTTAGCAAAATCCGAGTATGAGTGATTACGTGTTTTGCTCGTACAAATGACATTTGGGTATTTTTGTCACCGGAGACTGGCAACACTGGAATTTATCAAAGTAAAAGTGATTTTCGACACGATCTTTTTCACGGTATCCCCTTTCGCGTGGGTGCGAGCGAGAGGAAAGATTGAAACGTCATCGGGAGCAGTATATCCTGTAGTTAATAGGAAAATTATGAAACCGTGTAAAATCTTTCTGTGAAATGAGTTGGCGGCCATTTTGTATTTTTTTTAAGTTTTCGAAATTTTGATCACGTTTTTGAGGCAGTTGGCAACATTTTGGAAAGTCAATATGTACGAATCGATTGTGTATCTCGGCTGGCAGTATGGAGATATGCAACCGGTGTTGCCACTTTTGGGGAGATTTTCGAGATTTTCAACTAAGAAACTCCTGTAAAATTTTGTATGAAAAATTTTTTTTTCACTGATGCTGTCGTATAGAAAACAAAAACTTAGTAAGCCAAAATTATGGAGAGAGCTGATGATCGAGGATGTCGGAGACGGGTGAAGGGTCCGCTCAAGGTATTGAAGATAGGTGGGGGGTGCTCGACCAAATGTCATTCATGACATCATCCAATTGCCAAAAAGCTGAAAAAAAATTCAAAATGGCGAAGAAAAGATGGCCGCCATACAAATTTCGCCGGCGTCCAGCTCGGAGGGTATAAAAGATGGAGGTGCGGTTTCTTGGCAAAAGAGGATCAGGATCCAAAGGTCTACTCGATGAATAGAAAAAAAATTTAAAATGGCGGAATTTATTTTCCCATACATTTTGTATGGCGAATATTGAATGTCTCATTCTCCTAGAAAGAGACAGAAAACGATACAATAATGTAGGGGAGATGTGTTTGGGTGGGGGAGGCGAGTAGGGCAAAAATTATGACATTTCAGAAAAACAAGATGGCGGCCTGTATGATTTTTGCGACTCTTTTGTTTTCCAACCGATTTCGTTGAAACTCGCAATCTTTGAAGAATGTAGTAAACGATTAATAGAAAAAGTGGAAAATTTTGGAATAACAAGATGGCCGCCGTAAAAATTTCGTCGGTGTCTATCTCGGAGGCTATAAAAGATGGAAGAGTGGTTTCTTGGCAAAAGATGACCAGGGTCCGAAGGTCTACTCGGTGAAACAAACTCTGCATGCTCGCGGACCACTTTAGTGGTCCGCGCACCCACGCACCCTACTTTATTAACCTCAACTACCCCGTTTTTACAAAAAATGATATGGATGTTGTTTTCAGAGTTTTCCAGGGTGCTGATTTTGATAACGACATTTATTTTTAAATCCAAGATGGCGGGCGTGCACTTTTTAAGAAAAAAATTGATATAAGTGTCGTTTTATGGGCTTTTCGGGGTAATTTGTGTATCTTAATAAAAAAAATCGGTTTAATACAACTCATAAACCTAACCACGTCACGCGAGCTGCTTTAGCAGCTCGCGCACCGAGCAAAATACTAGTTAATATTATAAAGGTGAAAGTTTGTGTGTGTGTGTGTGTGTGTGTGTGTGTGTATGTTTGTTACTCCTTCACGCAAAAACCACTGGACGGATTTGGCTGAAATTCAGATTGGAGATAGATCGACACCTCCCACGTAAGTTGTTGTAAGCCACAAAATTGCCATTTTGCGTTTTTTACATAACAATGTCTATTTTTATCTATTTTATATGTTCAATTAAAAAAAATCCTAAAAATGTTGTTTTTTAAAGTACTTATGAGGCGTATAATGTTGTATTATTCAAACGAGGACGACGTAAAATATCATATCGACCTTTACAACGTTTTATGTGGGGTGAAGTCGCACGATTGCGCCTCGTATGTAACAGATACAACAGATCACGCCGGACTTCAAATGAAATGTTTGTAACTCAAGACACTGATATGTCACGGTTGTGTTTGCATTTTTTTATTTCACTATCGTATTTTAGTAATTTAATAGTGATGCCAAGCTAAACTATTGTATAGAATACATACAACAATTTACGTCGTTGAGGACACCCAAAAACAGTATTATATGATGACATACAACCGTTTACGTTGCAGAATTATAATAAATTTTGTGTTAAGTGATACATACAACATTTTACTTCGGCATTTATTTCTCAAAATTTTGTTGTATGATTACATGCTATATTTTACGTTGCTATGACATTGTTTTTTTTCTTACATACGACATTGCATACAATAAAACTATGTTAAAATTTAGTTTGATGGCGACGTAAACCTATGATAGTCAATGAAATAACTAATCGGCTCATCATACCACTAGGATACCATATAATTAACAAAAAAATCACTACTACAATATATTATTTCAGAGCCTACCTTCCCAATAAATAGGTTGGTAGAACCTGCCAGGTGGTGGAGTCCAATTTCTTTACGGCCTATCGTCCAAAAATAATAAATATTTTTTTTTATGATTTTAAAGCTCATGACCAGAAAAAGGCCTGAAATCATTTCAGGTATTATTACTGTAGTCTTCAGCAGATGCACCTACCTACTGGCAGATCTCTATTGTACAAACACGTGACATATGGATCTTTAATTTCGTTTTAAAGATACCATAGAGCGGAACAGGAACTCAAAAGTATTCACGAAAGATCTGTCTACTAAACAGGGCCTGCTGATACGACAAAAAACTGACAACACCTCATTTCAGCTAAACTTGAGCTCTTGAAATAAGTGGAGAAGTTCTATGGACAGTTATACACCACAAAACAAAGACTTGTTAAAGATTTGGCTAAAGATCCCAGAGCTAAATTGACGGGACACTATACCCAAGATATCCCAGATGCCAGTTTATACGAGATAAGTATGGCTCTCTATGGATTTTCAATCCCGTCATGGCGATAACGCCGAAATAAATAATAAGTAATGGTTTATTTGTTGCAATGTGGGCACAAAAGGTTAGTGAATCTTATATTCAAATTAATCTAGTTCATTGCATAACGAAATTACAAAGTTACAAACATTACTCAAGAAGAGTCATAGACTCATCTCGCTGCTAAGCCATGTCTATAAGCTGTTCATCAAGCTGTGTTCATAATAATAAGTTCGATGACTTTCAGCATCCCTAACAAGCTTGATTCTGAAAAAGCTTAAGCACACACTTAACACTTAAGGTCACATTCATAAGCTGCGACATGTTATGCATAATATAACTGAAGGCTATTATAATAATCTGCCTCTTTGCTAAGCGTTTGTAAACTATGAGAAAGTTTTTGATTTGGTGGAAACTGGGGCTGTATTAAGGTTGCTATTGAGATGCTGAAACAACTGCCTGTTCATACAAATGCTGAAATAGAATCCTGTACGAAAACACCATGTCAGTCGACATATAGGACCAGACTAGGCCAGTCCAATTGCAGTGACAGAGTGCACATTGAGACGTAATTCTCTAAAACTCTTTACCGCTGCTTTGGAAGACGTCCTTATCTTTAAGCTTGGATTGGAATGAACTTGACATTAACATCAAAAGAAATTCACCTTCGATTTGTCGATGACATAGTCACTATCGCAGAAACTCTGGGAAACCTCATTAGGTTTCCCAGAGTTTCTACATTTACAGCTCAATGACATTTGCAAAGTTTCACAACAGCTGGGCCTGAAAATGAACATGAGTGAGACGAAATTTATCTCTAATTCTTATGTCTCGGCCCACCCAGTAATCGTTGAGGGCTCTGCACTCGAAATTATAGAAAAGTGTGTAAGCCTGGAACAGGTACCTGGACCAGGTAGGTAAGTGCAATTTCAAGAAACAGGTCAGCCAACGAATCCGACTCGGCGGCAGCGTACGGAAAGTAAATTAGTCTTCGAATAGTGCGTGTTACCAGTGATGATATATTATGGATCCGAGATAATATGGTCACATATTATAATGGAATTCATAAAAAAGTTCAGAGTCACTAAGCGGGCAATTAGAGAGCTATATTTGAAGTTTCTCTACGTGATCGAATCTGGAATGTGGATATCGGTAGGAAAATTAGAGTAACCGGCATAAATGGGTTGCGAAGCTGAAGTGTAAATGGCCGGGGCACATAATTCGAAAGACCCATAGACGTTGAGGTCCCAAGGTGCTGGAACCTCGCACTGTAGGCGCAGCGTTGACAGACTCCCACTAGGTGCACAGACGACATCAAACGAGTCACAAGGAGCCACTGGATTCAGGTGGTGCAAGACCGTGGCATATAGAAGTCCCTACAAGAGACCTATGTCCAGTAGTGGACATCCATTGGTTGGAAATGATGAATCGGACTACACATACTACATTTTTTTTAAATTTTAAACGACGTACACTGTTGTATTTAACACATACGATGACACTCAACCCGTTTTTTCCAGCGTAATTTGTTGTAAGTATCTTATACAACATTTTACAAAGATGAAACACGCCGTAAAATGTTGTATGAACAAAATCTCAGAAATGTGAAGTATTTCTATAAATTATCTTTCAGAATATGTGAAAGTACTGTAAATTATAACTAGATACCGAATTTCACAAAAATATATTGAAAAATGGAGCTTTAATTTCAATTTATATCTTTAAAACGCTCTACTGAAAAGTTGTAGTTTTGGGGATACAACAACTTACGTGGGAGGTGTCGAGATAATATCCTGGATTAGCACATAGGCTACTTTTTATCCCGGAAAATTAAAGAGTTCCCACGGGATTTTGAAAAACCTAAATCCACGCGGACAAAGTCGCGGGAGTCAGCTAGTAAATAATATGTGCGTTGTATGTTATATGCGTTTTAAGACCATTAAATGTCACATAGCTCGGGAATTGAACCACCGACCACCCAAACGAAGGTCGATGCATCACTACAATTTAATAGGTTTTCTTGTAATTGAGTAATTTATATTGTACTAGCTGACGCCCGCGACTTCGTCCGCGTGGATTTAGGTTTTTCGAAATCCCATGGGAACTCTTTGATTTTCCGGGATAAAAAAGTAGCCTATGTGCTTATCCAGAATATTATCTATCTCCATTCTGAATTTCAGCCAAATCCGTCCAGTGGTTTTTGCGTGAAGGAGTAACAAACATACACACACACACACACATACACACAAACTTTCGCATTTATAATATTAGTGTGAAGTGTGACTACCATTTAATTAGGTTTTCTTGGAATTGAGTAATTTGTATTGTAAAAGTAATTTTGTATTGTTGTATTGTAGTAAAAGCTTGTAATGTTTACTCGACGAGTCACTAGCAGAGTCACTAGCAAACTTACCTAATGAGTTTTATTGTCAATATCGTACGTCCGTTTCAGCTAAGCCGACGGCATTTAGCCGTAATAGCTAATAATGAGGGATCTATATGACTCCTACGATATTATGTTGCTATATTATAAGGTTCACTTCAATGCCCAACAACGCCATAACTATCGCGATAATCAACTCGTTAAACTGAGTGGCCACATTTGAACGGTTGTTGGGTTAGGTTAAAATCGTCTAACGACAAAAGGGGTCGATTAGCAATTTTTAGTTTGCTGTTTTTGACTAAAATCTTGAATCTCAAGCAAAATTCATTCATCTGGCCTTTCTTGGGTTGAGATGCAGTTGGAGGGAAATGGTGACAAGGGTGAAGCGAAATAACCTTGTTTCCATTCCGTCATCTGTAGAAACAGCACTATTTTACTGTGCGTCCACACACTGCTCTACTCGCGCAATTAATCGCGACGCCCGTCGCACTAGGTCGCGTGCGATGGACGTCGAAAATGTGGCAGCGTGCGCGCTATTGCATACTTACCGGCAAAATAGGGAGCGATAGGCATGAACGAGGAACATGCGAGTAACGCGGCCACACTACGTCTCTACCTCCGTTCCTCGCTTCTTCTCATGCCACACGGGCACTGTGTGGACGGGGGTTAAGTTTCATCCGCCAACGAGTTATCGTTCGAAGAAGCGAGCTCGTAATGGATAGGATTTGCAAAGTTATTCTAGAAATAAACATCAAAAGAAGCTAGTACCATTTTTTATTATTTTTAATACAAAGATAAGCATGGCCAGGTCCTTAATTTAGAGCTTTTGTCTTTAATATAATGAGCAATTGCAATTAGAGCTTAGTACTGGGCACAATGAGCTGAGATTCAATTATAATGCTTTGAATGCAGGAATAAAATAGATTGTTCTCAAGGAAATTAAAATATTGGTAATATCTAAGTGCATACGTACTTCAAGCTCAAGAAAAGAAAGATTTTGTTTGTAAAAAACTGGCCAAATGCGAGTCAGACTCGCCCACCGAGGGTTCCGTACTCGTATATTGTATTCGACATTTTGCCCGATAAATCAAAAACTATTATGCATAAAAATAAATGAAAATCTGTTTTAGAATATACAGGTGAATCCCTTTCATATGATACCCCACTTAGCGTAGTTATCTTACTTTGAAAATTGAAAATTCTATAATATTTTGTTCATGAACACGTCATTTTACTTTTTTTTTTGTGATGTAACCACAAACTCATGGTTTTCGGGATTTTTCCCTTTACTTGTGCTATAAGACCGACCAAATTTCATGATTCTAGGTCAACGGGAAGTACCCTACAGGTTTTCTTGACAGACAGACGGACAGACAGACAACAAAGTGATCCTATGAGAAATCCTTTTTTCCTTTCAAGTAACGGAAACCAAAAAAGCTTCAGTATAATGTTGTATATCTTGTACAAACTACAAACATAAGGGCTAATTTTCAGTTGTGACTTTTCAGATGCCACTACGGAATTAGAACAATAATTTCTGCGATTTTTTTTTTATAAAAAAGAATACTAATGCTAATCATGACTAATGCTCCCCTTTCCTCTCCAATTAAGCGTAAAACTTGTGCCAGGAGTGGGTACGACAATAGTGCAACGGGTGAGATTTGAACCGCCGACCTTTCGGAATTCAGTCCGCTCCTCAACCGTTGAGCTATCGAGACTCTAATTCAAAGGGTAATTTAAATAATAGTAGCGGAAATCCAACCTGATGAAGCCATTCCAACGTATACATTTTCTAATCCGGCTCGAAAGCGGTCAGCCGTCGGCGGCCGCAAACAATTTATTGCCAGCATATCGAACGCCGCTAGGTAATAGGACACTGGCGCGTTCCATTATAATCTATGTACAACGTGCATGGAATACAGAAAAGGATTTGCATGGTTCTAAAAATGCTTTCGAATTTTCTTCTAGTTAGATGTTTTTATACAAGTAAAAGACTTTTCTCGAGACTTCGTCTGTGTTGGTGTTAGCTGGCGGGCGTGCTCTGCCTCTTTGGAGTGTTTTTTTGTTAAAACTGACTGGAAAGCGCTCTAAGGGGGTGCCGTGCGTATGTCGGCGAGCGCCGGCACAGACGGGGTCCATACTTGTATAGTTTAACTAACTTGTTACAAATAACTACAAACTTGACATTGGCTAATCTTTGTAAAGCCAGACGAGAGAGAATAAGACTTTTCTTCACTGATTTATTTAGGTTCCGTACCTCAAAGGGAAGAACGGATACCTTATAGGATAACTTTGTTGTCTGTCTGGCTGTCTGACCGTCTGTCCGTCTATCGTATCCGTCAAGAAAACCTATAGGGTACTTCCCGGTGACCTAGAATCCTGAAATTTGGTAGGTAAGTAGTTCTTATAGCACAAGTAAAGGAATAAATCCGAAAACCGTGAATTTGTGGTTACATCACAGAAAAAAATTAAAATGTGTTTCAATTTTCAAAGTAAGATAACTATATCAAATGGGTTATCATATGAAAGGGCTTGAATAGTACATTCTAAAACAGATTTTCATTTATTTTTATAAGCATAATAGTTTTTGATTTATCTTGCAAAATATCGGAAAAAATAGCCGAGTACGGAACCCTGGGTGCGCGAGTCTGACTCGCACTTGGCCGGTTTTGTAACAATAATTTCATAGCGTCCTACCATGAAATTACTAATGCGTATCACGTCGGTCTCAACAAAATAACTCCGCTAACCAATTATAATATCAGATGCTTCAATAACTTCTCAAAGGATCTGAGTACCTGTTATTAGAAATAATGTTATGTTACAGGAACGCTCAACTTAATTGTTAGTGGCGAGATAATTGATAGATGCAGGCGTTACATTGAACAGATTTACTTATAACTAATACTAGCACTTATTGTCTTGAGTCATAAATTTTAAAACTAATACGTGGCTACAGCACTTTATTGTCATGCGTATCAAGTGTATTTTTCTCTGTAGCATCGTAGCTCCTAAACTAATGAACCGATTTTAATTTAACTTTTTGTGTTTGAAAGGTGGCTTAATCGAGAGTGTTCTGAGCTATAATCCAAGAAAATCGGTTCAGCCGTTTGAAAGTTATCAGCTGTTTTCTAGTTACTGCAACCTTCTCTTGTCGGGGGTGTTATAAATTTTTAAATTACACTTGTTACAGATGAAAGATCATCACGGACGCGATTGACGACTCGAATAAAAGTTTATAGATAAAACAATTTATCATTAAATTTTATATTGCAGTGGGAGCACTCCAATATCGCCGTAGTGTTGGCGCTAACTCAGATCGCGCCAACAGATACCTACATTTTGTGATCTCAGGATTTTAATTTTATTATTATTAATAGTAGTGAAATAAAACATAACTTACTCATAATTAATGCTGTATTTCTTATACTTTACCACTTGTCTTTACAATTTGCCACTTTAACACTTTAACACTTGACAATATTCCACTTCACACTTTCTCGATTGGAGTACAAAAATAGACTGACTGAGCGGGCTGGCCCGACTCTCGAAGAAAACTCCAACTACTTCCGGACAATAATAATTGCCTTTGTCAATATCGTCGCTGCGCGTGCGAAACCGCGTAAGAGCAGTTTGTAAATACCGCGTAACAGCAAAACGCGCAAAATTGAAATATCGTGCTGGCCGATTCTAAACGCTTATTGGCTTATATTAGACTTCACCTGAGTTGAATTTTCCAATGAGAAACGTCAGTTTTGCTATCGAAACAATACCGCGGAACAGTAGGAGGCCTGAAGTTGGAAGCAAGTGCGCGTATTTACTACGGCCGGTGAGAAAAATGTGCTGTAGTCAGTGTATGCTCCCGAAAATAATTATTTTGCCGGGATTAACCAACATGTAAGTATGGTTTAAATGTTTATTATTTTTCGTTTATAATGAGCTCATGCTAAAATATTTAAATTACATGTAATTCTGTTTTAATTTAATGGTTCTGACCAATATAAACCCTAACAAGTATTTACGCGGTCTTGACATCACTCATATTTATTTGTTTTGTTAAGTTACGCGGTATTGCATTTTACTGAAACTAATAAAAATCATTTCTTATTTATAGATAAATCCTTGCATTCTCAAGTAAGTACCCAAATGATGGAGGACCAAGATAACTTTATTTTAGAAGAAAAAAAATATATTAGAAAAACGTAAAGGAGATAAAATAAATATAATTGGAAGAGAATAAAAAATAAGAGAAAGAGAATGATGGGAAAAGAGTGCATGGATTTAAAAAAGAGGGCACAAAATTTGTTCAGAACGTTAGGTACGTTCTGTACGTAGCCAGCAAGAATAATGGGGCCAATATTATGTATGTCAATAAAATGCTTCAGTGGTAAAGATATGTATTGTTCAAAATTAACGGAAGAAGTTCGATCTGAAATATTCAATAACTACTAGAAAATGACTTGGCAAGAAAAAAAAATGTACATGATACCTTCAATGGTGGATAAAAAACCTATATCTAGAAAAACCACAAATTCAAGACTAAGTGATACTAAAATGTACTATCTAAAAGTTAATGATAAAAAAGAAAGAGTTTGCCTGAAAACGTTTTTGGAGACATTGGGTATAAAAGAATGGGCAGTTCGCTATTCGCTTAGAGATGGGACAAATAGACATTGTTGCACTTTGCTATGGCTAGGAACTTAGTAGTAACTCAGAAGTACTTGGAGAAAGGTAACACGCAGATGGAAGTGGATTCAGTAAACTCGGTGATTGAGAGGAAGTTGCAAAACTCGGGAAATATTTTTACCCTCACAATACGCCACAATAACAAAGGAAGCCAGAAAAGTACCAAGCCCTTATGAAGTTATTACACCTGATTATACGTTTTTTAAAGATTTTGCAGGTAAGATAATCATTAATTAAAAACAAATTTTTGAACGAGAAAAGCAATAAAAATCACAGAGAAAAGTTTCGTAAGTTTTCATCTACCAATCACAAAACAGCGTTCTCTTTGGCTGACACAGCCATCTTAAGACTGCACCAAGTCTCCGATATTACAAATACGTGCCCGAGATGCAAAACCACGACCAAAGGCAGACGTATGTCTCTTACGATGCTAAAAAGGTCTTAAAGATTACCAGATTTATGAATCAATAAGATCTGGCTGAGGAGCGAATGATCATTGTGTGATTGATATAATAGCACTGAGATATAATCCAAATGGCACCATAGAATATAAACTCCACTTTTTAGATGATTTTGTCCCATTGCCTAGAAGACCAAGGAAGATTACCTCTTTGATTAACAGTAACTACGCCTTCGCTTTATAAATCCAGGTAACCAATTCCCAAGACAAAGTATGATCACCTACAGGAGCTAAAGAATGTCATACTTTTTATGATAATTCACCTTTCAAATAATTTCAAGTTACTATTTTGACTGTGAAATGCTATGATTATCTGAATTTAATTAGAATTTAAGAGCAAGTACCAAATAGATTACTGTTATTATGATTATTATTTGTTTATGAAATCTTTGATTGAAAACATTTAAGTACCTGACACAAGAATTATTGATGAAGGTTTTGTGATTATTATGGAAGAACTTAGAAGAAGGTTTATTTTTGTTATTCCGAGTTTTATATTCTTATAAAAATATTTTTTGTTTCTTCTATGTATGTACCTGCCTACGCATAATGTTTAAGTAATAATAAATAGTTATTATTTTTTAGTTTTAGACGGTTATTTTGATCTCTTTCATAAGAAGTCTGAACCCTTGTAATAAGATCTCTACTAAAAATTATGAATAGGTAACTAATAACTTTTTGTAAACTGATTTCCTAATATTTAAATATATAATATTTATGTTCTATTATATTATTTTCGATTTTTTTTTCTAATAATAAATACAACCTTTTACGAAATTGTTTTATTTCAAAACCGCGTACCTATGATAAAAGTCTACTTATTTTGGAAAATTAGTCAAAACAAAACCGCGTAAGTGACTTTACACAAAATCTAAGCCAACTACAAGTAAATTTACGTTATTTTCCAATAAAGAAAGTTGTAAAGAACTATCTGTTAAGTTCAGTCGGTAATATGAATTGAAATCGCTGAGATATTAAGTTTTTTCTTCCTCCTGTAAAATCATCAAAAAGCAAATACGCGGTCTTTACAAGTTGCTCTTACGCGGATTCGCACGCGCAGCGACGATATACGTCTTGTCATGAAACGTATATTGACAAAGGTATAATAACATATTTAATAAGGTGTATTGACGTGGCTACACTTGTTTCATTACACAAAAGTTATATAAAAATAGTAATTTGGTCAGTGTTGCTGATAATAAACAGTATTTTAGCCAGTGTTGCTAACAGTCGGCCATCCAAATTGGGTCGTCGACCTCGAGCGACAAGCAACAAAACATGGCAGATTTACGTTATTGTATCACTAATAATTTCTAACTTTCTATAAATATAATTAATAATTTAAATAAACAAATTCTATTTTAAGTATTTACGTAATCATGGACCATTGTTGTCCTTGAAATAAATATTGGACCAGGTTGTCCAATGTTAAATGCTAAGACCAACGTTGTTCGTATGCCACCAGGCCTCTAATAATTTCAAATTAACAAATTCTATTTTAACTATAAACATAGTCACAGACCATGGTGGTCCTTAAAATAAATATTGGACCAGGGTTGTCCCAGCATATTTTATTCTAGGACCAGGGCTGTCCCTTAAAGGGTGATTCAGAAATATTTTCGTTTCTGTTTTGTCTGTAGTCTGTCATACGCAGGTAACAGAGGGTGAGGAAAGGTCTACAGGTTTTTTCTTTTTACAAGGATCAGGATTTAAATATATATATCTTTACTGGGCGTCTCAATAAAATATTTTAATTTAATGTTGGTAAAAATAATGTTCTAAGTGCAAATTCAATTGGGTCCACAAGAGGGGACTGGGAACACAATGCCGGCCAAAAAAACCGGGTTGCATAAGAACTTCAAGAACGGGGAAAACCGTCTACTATATGTCCATCTGTCTAAGCTAATATAAGACTATAATGCGTTTGGTCCCAAAAACTCTAAATTTGAATAAATCACAGTTCTGCCGATTATTAAAGGCATTACACTTGCGTTCTAATAAAGCTGTTGCCGTACAGGAAATAAATCCCGATAACCCTGTCAACTGACTCGAATTCTACAGTAAGAGCGTAATCGAGACGACGTTAATTGGCCACCGAGGAGTCCAGGTTTAATCCTCACTGACTTTTTCTTATGAAGCTATCTGGAAAGCAAAATTTACGATCCGTTACTGCAAAGTTAATTTTGATGATTGAAATTTTAGCTCCAGATTAAGCGAATTTAAAGTTAGTGACTGCCATTTAAAAATGGTTGTTTTCCATTGATAAAAATCTAGTTCTTCTCTTTCATTTGGTGTTACATTTATTAAATTTAACAAAACTTTAATGTTATTGTCATTTATTTCCAACACGAAAATATTTTTGAATGACCCTTTTATTTTCATTTAGGACCAGGGTTGTCCATTAACTTTGAACTATATGTATTCATTTAGGACCAGGGTTGTCCATCAACCTATAACCATATCCATTAGTTACTTAGCATTTTATATTATTGTGAACTATCTTTTGTATGCAATTACTATCCGATTCGAATGAAACGATTACGTTTTAATTGTCAATTCATCAACTGTTGTGATATTTATTTCAATTAGATGTTTAGCCAATTACGGGTCCCTTTCTGAGGATTCACTGGAAGACATTAAGCAGTGTTCATGTGGTCTATTGAAAATAGCTTCCTACTACTACTGTCCTGCGACATATGCAATCTATCATATATCCTAAATAACAATATGAGACTGTTCCGTTGAGGACTGTCCTACCATGACTGGTATACGATTGTAATGTGTAACACTTTGAACAGTTCTACTTTTGCTTCGTCAACTTTATTACAAACGCAGTGCTTTTACATCACACCAGCGTATAACCTGGCGTATGGTACTATGCTAGAAGAAATGTGCCTTACGCATTGGTTTAGTAGTCTACGACAATCTTCGCATCATTAACTTTCTAATGACACTGATTTCAGGCTCATTGGTTGGATGGTTTCAAAGTCTGTAACGGGCATATATAGTAACACTTTTTTTCTTGTGTTTTATATTATTGGGATAAGGATGTACAAACAACAAAAGTTTGCAAGGCATACCAACACGCATCCACGTGTGAATGTGTGATATTACCAACGATATAACTGTAAATTCCTTAACACGCACATATAGGTGAAACTTATACGTAAAAGTATTATATGTATTTATTTAATTAACCTTAATTATATTATGAAGGAAGATTAGTTATGTTTTGCCATAAAGTAAATTTTTATATTTGTCTGCAAGGGTGAACGGTGCAACTGTATAACGGTTATACAATGGTTCCACTTTAGTGACTGTCCAGCCAGAAATATTTCACAATTATTGTTAATGAGATTAGAGATCCTCATATCTCATACTAACAGAAAGAGGGGCTCCCCAGAAAAGTGATCTAGTTTGTATATATGTAGATATGTGTATTAAAATGTACACAGTCTAACGTCACCCAATCTTGAATTAAATTATCTGTGTAATTTCTGTATTGTTCTAGTTCTAGTCTGTAAGGCGAGAGCACTGTTACCTATAACACGGGTTTATTTATTTATTTTATTTTTATTTATTTATTTAATTAAAGACTTAATTAAAAATAACATTTTACACTAATTGTTGTAGACCAAAGCACTAGATAATTAAAACTGAGACTGGTGTTTGAATATTTGCAAATAGATCGTAGTCTGTGCTAGGGCTGACAAAAAAAAAGATCAATTTATTTTAAGATTAAAAAAAATAAAAACTAGAGTTATAAAAAGGTTAAGCCTACATTTACATTTTTTTTTTTTTTAATTCTAGTTATAGATAGTGCATCAGTGTTAAATAAAGCTTAGTTTGGTCATCAGAAGCTCAATCTAATTTTTAGGTGTAACATTAGAAACAATAGAGATTTTATTTATTTAATTCATTAATTAATTCATTTAATCATGTTAATTCATAACACCAATGGCTCATTTAGTTAATATTGTTAATAAAATGTAAAGCTCATCCATTTCAATAAAATTCATATGTATTGCAAAACTGCATAAGCAATTATTTATAAATATTATCGAAGAGTACGGACACCCCTTTTTTTATCTTCTTACTTTTAGTTTATAATAAGTTTAATATGTATAAGAATTGATTTTGTTTTTAGGTCTTTAGACCTATGTAATTATTCAAATAATAAAAAGTACAAAAGAAAGAAATATGTCTATAACTGTAACTGTTCGATTAACTTGTATCATATGGCACTTTTATTAGCTTTACTGAAGAGAACAGGGATCTCAATTCCATTACGGAAGCTAACTCCCTTTCTATTAATTTGTTAACAGCTGTTCTATTGGTTTTTTTTTTTGAGACATTTTATCGATGCTGATATTAGCATTTTTGTTTTTTAAACTACAAATAACAAAACATCAAAGACAATGTACAAGAGAGATTTGAACTCATAACCTCTAATCGTGGGCCTACCTGTTACACCACAAGTGCAAAGCGTGTTAGCCCGAATGACGATATACCTTAAATCCATAGAGTGATTAATATTATCCTCATTGCTCTAATTATTAAGAATTCTTTCTAACTTAACCAACGCAACGTGATGCGCATTGACTAAACTGGTTTTGCTTACATAATATGTGGGCGTCCTTAGTAGTTGTAACTTCAATATTTACGTGTGCTATATGTATGCTTTTGTGTGTGTTACGCGACACTGGACGGGTGCAAATATAACTATTTTACTGTGTGTACCACAGTATTCTCAAATCTTTGTCAGTATATTAGTTACTACGGATTTTATTTAAATCGTAATATCTAATTATGCAACATTCGCTGCCAAAATCAATGAAGACCTTGAACGAAATTTGATTTATTCTGACAGCCTTATGATGTTAATATAAAAAAAAACGATAAGTGATTATTAATTATTGAAACTATCATAACCGTTATTTTTTTCTTTGACTGACCGGGTATAATACGATAGTGATTTTGTATGTATGCACTTTTCTTTATACTTAAGTTCTTTTAAGATTGATTAACGATATGACCGCTCCTATAACGTTTATTTATAAGTCATATTTTATTTTCATTTATTTACTTCTTGTTCCTTACTAATTGTCAGTCATACTTTATGATTATTTACTAATTGTTATTCATACTTTATGATTTTCATAAATGTTAACACTTAATAGAATAATAAATAATAATAAATAATAAATAATACTTGTAACATATTATAATTACCAATGTTATACTGTGGAACGCCCCGACAGGGCTTCATGTTGTAACATTATATATATATATATATTATGATTTACTCGTAAAACATGAATGCAAGAGAAATAATAAAAAATAAGCTAGTAGCTTGAACTAGTACTGCTTGGTTCCGTGGCAACGTCACACTTGCCACACACTCACACAAAGTTCATGACACATTTGTTTTTTTTTTTTTTTTTTAAATTGGACTAAGGCTCTGTCAAGCCCCTCGAGCCGTCTGTTTGTGACCCTCGAGCTTATAGTTACAACTACGAGAGCTCTTCAGGCCCTGTTTAGATTGCATATTTATAGTTTTAACTGAGGACTGCGCTTTTAATGGTTTACTTCGGTTTGTGTCATAATCCATATGACAAATATTTATTAAAGCAATTTTACCCTAGTAGAATGTCTCCAGCGAATCCCCAAATTGGAAAAGGTTAGCTATCATCGGTTATCATGGCATCCGATCGTAATTTTCGTCAGAAAGTAACGCAGTTAACAATTTAGCTTGCCATTCTCACCCACTAGATGAGAATCTGAGCGTATCCTAGGTTTCAAGGCATCTAAACGTTTCGTAAAAATACTCGAAAAGAAAAGACTCATTTTTGCGATCGCCGGCTGCACGGGCACCGTCTGGCACGGCTGCCCAACTGCCGGCTACGTGAGTGCCGGCTCGCGCGGCCGCCCGAGCAGTGGCTGCGTGAGCGCCAGCCACCGCGGCCACCCGAGCGCTGGCTGTGTGGGCGCCGGCTGTCGCTGCTGCGCGAGCACCGGCTGCATGGGCGCCGGTTGGCACGGCTTGCCCGAGCGTCGACTGCGTGAGCGCCGGCCGGCGGCGGCTGCGAGCGCCGGCTGTGTTGGCGCCGGCTGCAAGGGCGCCGGCTGGTGCGGCTGCCCGAGCGCCGGCCGCGTGAGCGCCGGCTGCGTGAGTGCCGGCCGCGTGAGTGCCGGCCGCGTGAGCGCCGGCTGCGTGAGCGCCGGCTGGCGCGGCTGCAAGGGCCGCCTGTGTGGGCGCCGGCTGCACGGGTGCCGGCTGGCGCGCCTGCCTGAGCGTCGACTGCGTGAGCACCGGCTGGCGCGGCTACGAGCGCCAGCTGTGTGGACGCTGGCTGCGAGCACCGGCTGTGTGGGCACCGGCTGCCCGAGCGCCAGCTTCGTGAGCGCCGGCTGGCGCGGCTGCCCGAGCAACGGCTGCGTGAGCGCCGGCTGGCGTGGCCACCGAGATCCTGGAGCGTTTCGCCTCCTTCCGCGATGCCGCATCATCTCGGTGGACTGAGACGTAGACACCATCTTGTTCGGGAGGGTTCACTGTAAGCCATACCAGATACGGGAGGCAGTAAAAGTTCGAAAAAATATGAGGTTCTATGCATGTGGAACATACTAGTTTTATTCAATTATTAATTATAAATACAGATATTGATATTTTTCTGATCATTACGCGACTATATTCTCCTTGACTATCACCGTGAGGACGTACGAGTAAGTCACTCAGAGAAACTAATGAGAATTAATTTTAATGTTTATGCAATACCCACAAGAAGTCGATTATATCAAGGATTTGCCTTGAAGAAAAACTTGAAACAAAAACGAATAGCATGCGGTATTTTATTTGTCACGTGACTAACATCAATTTCAATTTCACAAAATATGGGTATTTTAAAAATAAATGACAAGTTTACGGTTCTTATTTGTTGGTAACTAGTATCACAAAATGAAATAATCACAAAATGTGTGTTTCATTTTATTTTATTTTGATAAAAAGAAATTTTGAAGTTTAAATGTTGTATATCTTAGTGGATTTTGCGTTAATTCATCCCACTTCTGAAATGTTGGCGCTAACTCAGATCGCGCCAACAGATACCTACATTTTGTGATCTCAGGATTTTAATTTTATTATTATTAATAGTAGTGAAATAAAACATAACTTACTCATAATTAATGCTGTATTTCTTATACTTTACCACTTGTCTTTACAATTTGCCACTTTAACACTTTAACACTTGACAATATTCCACTTCACACTTTCTCGATTGGAGTACAAAAATAGACTGACTGAGCGGGCTGGCCCGACTCTCGAAGAAAACTCCAACTACTTCCGGACAATAATAATTGCCTTTGTCAATATACGTCTTGTCATGAAACGTATATTGACAAAGGTATAATAACATATTTAATAAGGTGTATTGACGTGGCTACACTTGTTTCATTACACAAAAGTTATATAAAAATAGTAATTTGGTCAGTGTTGCTGATAATAAACAGTATTTTAGCCAGTGTTGCTAACAGTAGTAATTGGAATTAATTCCGAGCGCGGCTTCGCTGTAATGAAGTTACTTTACAAGTGCTGTCAGCACCTATTTACCGACGTAATCGTTTCGCAACTAGCTTACTGACAATTTCAGTACAGCAGTCTGATTTAACAGGGCTCTCTCCGTCACTTGCTCCATACAATCGTAGTTCCAATTTCATTTGAATATGAAGCAACTAAAATCCATGAAATTTTGCAGACATATTCTAGAAACTAATATCTGTGCCTGTGGTGTTTTAGATTTTTCTAAAAATATGTAGTTTTAAAATTACAGGGGCTCAAAGATTTGTATGTGAATTTTTAAGACCGCGTAACTTTGAAACCGAATATTTCAACAGAAATCTGGAAAACCACAGGCATAGATATTAGTTTCTAGAAAATGTTTGCAAAATTTCATGGACTTTGGTTGCTTAATATTCTTGTGAAATTAGGACTACGATTATATAGAGTAAGTGACGGTGAGGGCCCTGTTAAGTAAATATAAAATAATACCCGATTCCTTCTTTAGGTTCCCTTTTAGGATCACTTCGTTGTCTGTCTGTCTGTTTGCCGCTCTGTCTGTCTGTCCATCTGTTCGTATGTCCTGTCTATCAAGAAAACCTACAGGGTACTTCCCGTTGACCTAGAATAATAGGCAAAGATATTTTAGGAAATAATTATTGTAAAAGAGTGCAAAAAGGTCTTACTTTAAAATTCCTTTAACAAAACACGAAATACCTCGCCCAAAATAGCAGGACATAATAAAATAATTACATAATTAACATCATAACATGGACACAAACCAGACCGCTACCCGCTATAATTAGATGTGATCCGATTTGAAAGAGACTCGTTAGTATGCAAAACTGGGTAGCGGAAATTAGGACGGCTTTCTCGGGCCCAAGAATATAATTATTATGTAATTTTTATTACATACTAACTACCCTATGCGAGCTATATAGGTACTTATATATTTTTAGGGTTCCGTACCTCAAAAGGAAAAACGGAACCCTTATAGGATCACTTTGTTGTCTGTCTGTCTGTCTGTCTGTTTGTCAAGAAACCTATAGGGTATTTCCCGTTGTCCTAGAATCATGAAAGGCAGGTAGGTAAGTCTTATAGCACAAATACAGAAATAAATCTGAAAACCGCGAATTTGTGGTTACATCATTAAAAAAAAATTAAAATGTGTTTCAATTTTCAAAGTGAGATAACTATACCAAGTGGGGTATCATATGAAAGGGTTTTACTTGTACATTCTAAAACAGATTTTTATATATTTTTATGTATAATGGTTTTTGATTTATCGTGCAAAATTTTGGAAAAAATACCCGAGTACGGAACCCTCAGTGCGCGAGTCTGACTCGCACTTGGCCGTTTTACGTGACTTGTGCTTGACGCATAAAAATAAGTTATTATTACTAAAGCAATGATGAGTCTAGGCTTGAACGGGCTAAAACATCCGTGTTTTAAACTCCTCTTAACGTTGTGAAATTGATGGCACGAAACTTCTTACTAACTTGTGCATTGCAATAAATCCGTGATAATTTGCATCTTTAGGTGACCGGAAACCCCGTTACAGAATAATGAACCTTAAAAACTCGGAAACGTTAAATATTAATGAGAAATTCCTATGAATTAGTCTACCCTCGGTTTGAACGGAAAGTTTTCACCATGTTTTATTCGTATTCAAACTTTGACAGTCGAACGTGAAGCCCCGTAAATTGCTCGAGCAGTAATCACTTTTGTATTAATTTGATTTATTGAGATGAATTAAAGGAGAGGGATTATTCCCATAAATTTGTAATGAAAAGTAATAATTTCGGGAACTTTCCCTGCCCACGCAATCGAGCTTTTCCTTTCAGTTATGAGAATTTAAGTTTTATCGCCCATTTCTTTTGTATGGTCACCACGTTATACGAAATATTCGGTATACCGAATTAGGTGGAGTTAGACGCGAACACGAAGGGCTTCATGATTCTAGGTAAATGAGAAGTACCCTGAAGGGTTTTCTTGACAGAAACGACGGACGGACGGACGCACAGACAGACAGACAGACAACAAAGTAAGTATCACTCTGTTGTTTGTCTGTATCTGTGTTGTATCTGTCCTTATAGGAATAAGGGTTCCGTTTTTGACGTGACAACGTCTTATAATTCGATAGAACCGGCTGCACGTACGAAAAAACATGATCATGCGGCGTTACCTCGCTCTGAGGCGTTCCATGTAAGGCTTAAAGTGCAAGCGAGAGCGCGGAACGAGCGACAAAGAAGCACAATCGGCCTTTGTTGTCACGTTCAACTATCGTCAGTAAACCGACTTTACAGACAACCAATTTTTTTTTTTGAGGTACGGAACCCAAAAAAAAGTATATAGATACAGTGGTTTGAGAACTTTGAGATCTTAAAGCCATTAGTTCTCTCTAATCTAACGATAATGTCAGAACAGTTTTGAATTCCATCTCTCAAGTGGGAGCTTTAATCAATAATATGAATGTGACGACAGGCCCAGCTGACGAGGATCGCTCATTTATAACTCTGCCTACGCCACTGCCTGATCCAGCTACGCAGAATTAGTGATGGACATGATTGTTTCAATCATTTACATTTGGTGAAATTATTATTTTTCTTCACAGTGATTTCACAGGTGATTTTTCACGGAAAGTGATTTTTTTCAATTTTGGCACTTGTAATCGTTTGCTACAATAAATAATTTAAATAAAAATTATGGTCCAGATATCAATAGCGCAGATATTTAGCACGGTAAATGAATGTTCGCATTTATGATTGTAATTGCGAAAATTCGCTTTTCATACTAAGTAACTACATAGTTGTTTTTCTTATTCAGCAGCGATGCGAGTGTTCTCGCTCGCCTACTGTTTAGCCTGGAGTCAATGACCATGCGAGCAAAATTTAAACAATAAAGTGGGATTAAAGGCAAAAAAGACGGCCAAGTGCGAGTCAGACTCGCGCACTGAGGGTTCCGTGCTCGAGTATTTTTTCCAACATTTTGCACGATAAATCAAAAACTATTATACATAAAAATTAATAAAAATCTCTTTTAGGATGTACAGGTAAAGTCCCTCCATATAATACCCCACTTGGTATAGTTATCTTATTTTAAAAATTGAACACAATTTAATTTTTTTTAATGATGTAACCACAAATTCGCGGTTTTCAGATTTATTCCTGTACTTGTGCTATAAGACCTACCTAACTACCAAATTTCATGATTCTAGGTCAACGGGAAGTACCCTATAGGTTTCTTGACAGACAGACAGACTGACAACAATCCTATAGGGGTTGCGTTTTTCCTTTTGACGTACGGAAGCCTAATAATTTTCAAACTTTGTGAGATTTGCTTCGTGATTTTTCACAAGCTACCCACTTTAAGTAAGATAAGCAGCATATGAAAAGCCTTTTCACGGGATTTTTTACATGATATCTATGAAATGGTCCATCTCTAGTTAGAATCGTGTGACACGTCACAATAAGTCATTAATTTTCGCTCTATTCGCGGCAAAATGTATGTCGGAATAGGGAAACGTCAAATACAAGCTCCCAAACATTCGCACATTATTATTAATATTAATTATGTTATAATGAAGTTCTAAAACCATACATTATTATAATAGACATCCACTTGAATTTTACTTAGAATGTTTGGCTTAACTACTAAAACACATCTGTTTTGAAAGAATTTTTCTGACAAGAAATATCAAGAGATAGTTTTGCTTTACTATACTTATACCTGACAATTTCCTAAAAACTCTATAATAACAGTTATTTCAATGTTTATGTTGGGTTATAAGTTTTTACTGAGTACTTAGTAAATAAATAGATAACATTTCAACTCAAACAAAAGAATTTAAAAAATTATACGGAAATATTTTGTTTTCTTCAATGTAGAATCGGTAGCCAACGAAGTATATTAAATTCAAATAAGCTGTTGATTCACGTTGATAAATAACTCGTATTTTTAAACCCCCGACCCAAAAAGAGGGGGGTTATAAGTTTGACGTGTGTATCTGTGTATCTGTCTGTGGCATCGTAGCTCCTAAACTAATGAACCGATTTTAATTTAGTTTTTTTGTTTGAAAGGTGGCTTGATCGAGAGTGTTCTTAGCTATAATCCAAGATAATTTGTTCAGCCGTTGAAAAGTTATCAGCTCTTTTCTAGTTACTATAACCTTCACTTGTCGGGGGTGTTATAAATTTTTAATCTACACTTGTATATACATATAATAAGTATTATTTTACACTTTTACACTGTGTGTTTAATATCAAGAGGCAAGAAATTCTCAGTTATTTCACCGGAATTTCAATTCACAACAACATGAATTTAATATAGTTTCATGCATGATAAATGGGTCTGCGTTATTTGCAGTTCAAATAATTTAACTTCAAAATATATCTTATATTATTTGGGTTTATTTTGCACAATGAATTTCAGTGGCAATTCTATGGGTGAAACAGCCTTCATTTAGCAACGTAATGCAATATAGCGGCATGCCACAGAGTCACATGGTACAAAATATAACGAAAATTTCCGAAAACGTTATCCTATAAGTATAGCACATAACTGAGTAGGTTCCTGTGTTAGTTAGTGGTGCTGTGCGAACTACAACGAATGACGAATTACTGAGCTCTCGCGTGACGTCATCACACCCCTCGCGCACCACTCCACTACCACAGGAACCTACTTAAACAGCTCTCTCTCTCTCTCTTTCTATAGTCGTTTTCCTCATTACTGAGGGTCGTGACCCCTTTATAACAATTCTATAATGGTACCTAGGAGTTCTCTTGGGATAATAATGCGGTGGGTTCCCAGATCCTTCCTCATACAACTCCACTAAGAGAATGAAATTTCGACTCTTAGGTTAATTTACTATAGTTATTGCTTATCAAATGTTAGCGATTATAACCAGGACCGATGGCCTAATGTGCTCTCTGACGCACGGAGGAAACGAAAAGGCCAAATTCAGACCTCTGAAGTCCCACCCATCCAGCTATCGACTTGGGTCAACGTTGCTTAACAATCACAACCGATTGATATGCATTGTGAGCAATTTTGAGGGGTCTCTCCGTCACTCGCTTCATACAAACTTCGTTCCAATTTCATTTGAATATTATACAACCAAATTCCATGAAATTTTGCAGACATATTCTAGAAACTAATATCTATGCCTGTGGTTTTCCAGATTTCTGTTAAAATATTTGGTTTCAAAGTTACGCGGTCTTAAAAATTCACATACAAATCTTTGAGCCCCTGTAATTTTAAAAATACATATTTTTAGAAAAACCTAAAACACCTTAGGCACAGATATTAGTTTCTAGAATATGTCTGCAAAATTTCATGGACTTTGGTTGCTTAACTTCAAATGAAATTGGAACTACGATTGTATGGAGTAAGTGACGGAGAGAGCCCTGTTAACCGTTCCTTTTTGCATTGCTTTATACACATCCCTTTGAACCTTTAGAAGTGAATACAATATGAAATTCATCCTCAAAATTATGACACGGCTCAAGTTTTTCTTTACCAATTGTGTCTTCTCACGTAAATACCCCATTAGGAGGGAGAAGGGATGTTACAAATAAAGGATAATGATGATCCATTATGGAGCACACTTTCATCGTGTGTTGGGGAAATGGAAGGGATTTTTTTCGTTTTCCTAATGACAGAATGGATTGCTGGATGTTTATTTGGGCAGCTTGTTGTAGTTATCTTCTCAGATTGATACATCACAATAATCATCAACCGATACACGTCCACTGCTGGCTATTGATTATATTCTAACACTGAATGATAGCCATTGAACTCATTTATCATTTATTTTGAATCCATTGAAGGTTTTCTACGAAAAATTATTTTATTATCATAGAATTGTCGTACTATCGAATTATAGAGTAAGTGAATAGAGAGTCCTGCATCTGTCTAGTCTAGACTGAGATCTATAGTTGACTTTACTCAGACTTAAGACCACAGTTTTTCATCGTTAAAACTGTGCTTAAGACACTGTTAAAACGAGACAGCGTTATGCCGCTGGTATAAATCTGTCTCGTTTTAATTAGAACTTAACAGGGCTCTCTCCGTCACTCGCTTCATACAATCGTAGTTCCAATTTCATTTGAATATTAAGCAACCAAAGTTCATGAAATTTTGCAGACATATTCTAGAAACTAATATCTGTGCCTGTGGTGTTTTAGATTTTTCTAAAAATATGTAGTTTTGCAATTACAGGGGCTCAAAGATTTGTATGTAAATTTTTAAGACCGCGTAACTTTGAAACCGAATATTTTAACAGAAATCTGGAAAACCACAGACATAGATATTAGTTTCTAGAATATGTCTGCAAAATTTGATGGACTTTGGTTGCTTAATATTCAAATGAAATTGGAACTACGTTTGTATGAAGCGAGTGACGGAGCGACCCCTCTTAAGTCTAAGCAAAGTCATATTATTATAATAAGTTGTAAAATAATTGGCTGCCATAGACAAAATGTGGTCAAGAGAGATTTATATTTCAATCTGGCATACCAATAATCACAATCATTGGTATGCCAGAACGTCAGGCATGAATATAATTTTAATATTTTGTACAACGCATTTATTATAATAATTTCCGTACAAACGACTCGAATATATTAAGCTGTTAAGCACGTGACACGTATTAAATATGGCATCTATTATGTATATTATTATAATTTACAATCGCAATTTTAACCAGGTGAATACATAAATCTTTTTGTACTTATTTCATTTAATAAAACATAATTAATATTGTTGCTTGCACCATAGTATTCAAGTGTTATTGAAAACGAGATTTAAGTAATATTGAGAACTTACAAAATATAATGCATGCATTTTAAGTTTTCACTCACCATTTTTAGGGTTCCGTACCTCAAAAGGAAAAACGGAACCCTTATAGGATCATTTTGTTGTCTGTCTGTCTGTCAAGAAACCTATAGGGTACTTTCCTTGACCTAAAATCATGAAATTTGGCCTGTTTTTTGTCAACTGTCATGTAAAAATACGGCTTACCCTTAGAATAGAGACTAAAATCATACTTTTGACATGACCATGGCGCAAAAATGGCAAGTGAGTTCTCATGTTGTACGAACTATAATTACTCCTAGTTTTTGAAACGCTATTAGGCAAACTAGGGAATCGTTAAAAATTATTGTAGGTAGTTTTAAGTTAATACGAGTAAAATGAATGTCAAAATGGTGATTCGTGTGCGTAGAATGTCCAGAATAAAAAGTAGCCTGTGTTTGTCTCCTGTACGCAAGCTATTTTTATCAGATTGTAACAGACAGACACTTTCACATTTATAATATTAATTATATGAATTTTTAGATTTTAAATATTGCTAGTAACATTTTGTCATCGGCCATAATATATTGTGCGTAAAATATGATACTTTTTCACAGCTCCATTCAGATAATACGGCTGGGGAGATCTCTGATGGAGGTTTAGGTATGATGCCTATTGATGTGTTTGACAAGGGACTGGGAATACATCTTAAATTCTATTCATTGAATGTACTTTTTTATGCTACCCTTCTAAGCATACGTCTTGTGGTAAAATTGCGACAGAAAATATCAATTCATCATCATAATGATCAACAGTTAAAGGTCTCCTCTCAGAATGAGAAGGGTTTAGGCCACAAGTGCGGATTGACAGACTTTTAAAACACCTTTGAGATCATTATGGAGAACTCTCAGGTACGCAGATTTACTCACACTGTTTTCCTTCACCATTACTGCAGTAGATGATATTTTATTGTTTAAAACGCACACATAAAATATCAATTATTACAATTAACATGTATCTCAAAAAGAAGAAGATTTATTATAATAGTAAAAGTGAAGATTTTAAACGAAGGCACTCAGTTCACACTTGTAGAGCGCTATCTCTTCTACTCTCATGCAATTTTATCTTCTGTTTTAGTGATCACCAATTACAACGCAACGGATATGGAACGCCCTTCCGGCATCAGTTTTCCTTTCCACTTTTAATATGTTTGGGTACATTCAAGTCAAGATAGATTGGCATCATCACTTGCTAGCAGGTCTGATTGCAGCCAAGCGCTAGTCTGTATATTAAAAAAAAAAGTTATATTATTCCACGTTATAATGAATGTAACAATACTATTATTGGCGTCACTCAGAAAAGTAGGTATTATTTAAATATTTTTATCGAATTATTGGAATGTCCTCTCCAAAACCAACACAAAAAAACACAAGTTTAATGTGCAAGGTTATCCGAGAGTTTTAATCTAAACAAACTAATGCCAAAATAAATAATTTAATTAGAGCGTGATTGCTATCACAACATCTAATTATCCAGTTCACAACCCAAATACCGAAAATATGCGATATCGCTCCGAATCTCAGAAGGAGACTGAACTAAAACCTTCAAAACACCCGTATTTATGCAAGTTCAATCTTGTTGGCCTCCTAGTAACAGATTGTATGACATCGAATGAGCCAAATATCGATTTTACCAAACTACCTTCATCAGCTAAATTAATAATTTTATAATATTTTTGACAACTCAAATCAACTTTTTAAAAATAACCTTACACTATATTGTGTCATTTATTACTTATTGATTTTGATTCTTTCTGTGTTAATTATAACATCTTGTTCTTTTGGTAGAATATTGATAATAATCAGTTCATTAATTACAATAGTAGGTATACTATCACATATTAATATTTCCCTATTATTCTAACCAACATTGCCACTCGGATAATTTATTTCCGACAGATATTAATTATGGCGGAACAAAGGGTGTCGTAACTCATAGTAATATTAGGAAGTTCGCTTTTGGCTGTGTTTGCCACATTAGTGGGTGAGACATGCTCTGTGAATAGCTTCTGTTAATTAATGATCTACTCTGTAAAGTGTGATATTATGTGGTTTTCACAGCGTAAATACATACACTGGGAAGACGCAAGATCCGTCTCAGCAGTGAACCACCGAACCCACCTTATTCTTAGGGGAGTGTTAGAAGAGAAGGGGTTCCCATATCGTTGGGTTTACCATCTTGGCTAGATGCGGCCAGACCATAACTTTCAGAGCATCACGGACAACTCTCTGGCATGCATGGTGTTTCTTTCAGCGTTACGGAACCATGTAAGGGCGAATCTGTAGCCACTTAACTAGATCTCTTTGCGGGGTGGCTTTTCGGCTTATTTTTCGTTAAAGTTGAAATTTGAAATCCGCCTTAAAATCTATCTACCCATACGTGAAAAATCGACCACGTGGTGGACTATGGCTAACCATATAGGTAGTCCACCACCCTGACCAAGTGTAATTTTTCATGATGATCTTAAAGGGATGTCTTGGAGGACTTTTACGTATGCCCGATGATTTCTGTCACTGCTACACTGTACGGAACCCTAGAAATACTTTACGGCGGCGGTACTTTTCATTTGTATCAGATCAGCTGTAACCAGATAAATATCTTAGCGGTGCGGCTTTACGGCTTATTCTTCGCTTAAACAAAGTTGAAATACATCATTCGCGAAATCCACGCTGAAATCTAAGTCCCCACACACGGGAGCGGTGAGATTCAAGCCGTAATAAAATGTAAATTAGTCTCATGTCATCCTTAGTGCTTAATTGATAAGCTTTAAGCGATTATTCTGTGAAAACTTTAACTGGCTACCTAGCTCCGTAAAGCGTTACTCTTGTGTTTAGTGACGCCAAGATAGAGGTGGGCTTACCTGAAAGAGGTATGGCAAATTTCATTAAATCCATACATAACCCTTTCTTCTTTTTTTTTCCTACACGGCATCGTACCGGAACAGTAAATTGCTTGGTAGCTTGGCTTTGCTGGTAGGGTGGTAACTACCCACGGCCGAAGCCACCAGACCAGCCCTGAAATTTAGAAATTATAAAATTAGATAGACCTAAAACTAATAAGACCACATCGCTTACCATCGCAAGGGAGGTCATCAAAGGAGGTATCTGCTGTAACTATGTCACTCGCTCTCAGGTAGTAACTTGTACCATCATTTACCACGCTCGTCGCTTATGCCACAGAGTATGGGATGTTCACTCACGTGGCTCATGTATCATTCATCGTCGGCAAGTTTCAATGTTGCAGGTATGGGCTGCGAAGTGTTGTACTATAGTAGGGTGTCACACTTATCATTAGTGGGGCAATTTGGTTTGCTAATATTCAGGGATTAGCGAATCTGAAGTACGGTAGGCCGATTCACACCAAGCACGTACACGTGACACGTGCGTAGTTACGCGTGTGAATCCGTAGACATAACTGCACGCATCAAGTCTACGCGAACGTTTACGCCACGCAAGTGGTAAGCTATGTCTCATACAGTTCCATACATTACAACGTAATGGTACGCGCTACGTCTACGCTTACGCAATCGATGTGAACTAGCGTTAAGGGTTAAGACCTGCTAAAGATTTGGTTCGTCAAGTGAATATTCGTGCAAACAGCGACAAAGCTAAGGTTTGCACCCACCAGTGTAAGCGAGTATGGATGGTTGTAAACTTAGCTTTACCGCTGACCATTGGCAATGTTTTGGGATGCTCGTTTATTTTATTAGGGTTCCGTACCTCAAAAGGAAAAACGGAACCCTTATACGGTCTGTCTGTCCGTCCGTCTGTCCGTCGTGTCTGTCAAGAAACCTATAGGGTACTTCCCATTGACCTAGAATCATGAAATTTGGCAGGCAGGTCTTATAGCACAAGTACAGGAATAAATCTCAAAACCGCTTTGTGGTTACATCATTAAAAAAAAAAAAACGTGTTTCAATTTTCAAAGTAAGATAACTGAACCAAGTGGAGTATCATATTAGGGCTTTACCTGTACATTGTCTGTTGGTGGTGTGTAGTGTTTGCTTTTCCTAATTCTTTAGCAGTGCGAGAGTGGAAGGTGTATATCGCATGCTGCACGATGTACCACATAGTTTTGATTAGATAGGTATAGTACAGGCCGAGTTGGCAATCGGGGCGGGGACGCCTCACACACACGCACAGCCTCCGCGCTAACCCGGCGCGGGACAGCGCGGTTGACGTGCGGGTGTGCCGACGTTCCCCCGCCTCATACCCCGATTGCCATCTCAACCTGTCGTGAGCTTATAGCTGTTGCTCTATTCAATCCGCCAAAACAGACAAAAGACGGACAAACACTTTTAGTTCATTGTAAATCTCGTTCAATTCATCTTATTCAAGTTTAATACCTTTATTTACTTATCCAGACGTTTTTGAACGTGGGATAAAAAGTTGCTACTTCTCCAAATTAATCTAGATTCTCTCTTTGCAATAAATACGGATCAAGCTGAGCGCTGTCTCGCACAAGACAGGTGCCATTTTTTGCTAGAAATGTACCTCGAAAACCTAGACTTCTAAGTCACTTCATCAATTAAATAAGGCTATTCCTGAATTAAATTGCTTATATATGACGAAGAACTTAAAATTTTCAGTGTGATATGCGTTATAAAGGCCGATTCACACCAAGCACGTACACGTGACACGTGCGTAGTGACGCGCGTGAATCCGTAGATATAACTGCAAGCATTACGTCTACGCGAACGTTCACGCCACGCAAGCGGTATTCCATGTCTCATACAGTTCCATACATTACAACGTAATGGTACGCGCTACGTCTACATACGCAACGCTTACGCAGCCTATGTGAACAAGCGTTTTTTCAATCAATATCATGTTTTAATGTTGAAGGAAAACGTCCCGTATGTCTAAGAATTCTCCATTATGCTCTCAAAAGTATGTGAAGTTTCTTCGATTAAGTCTGTCAATTCGCACTTGTTCAGTATGGTGGACTATGGCCTAAAACCTTCTCATTCTAAGAGAAGAGACCGTGCCTGGAATCGAACTCCCAACCTTCCGAATAGGAGAACGATGTTTTAACTTATAGGCCATCAACGATAGAACAAAATAAAATATTTATTCCACCACAAAAATGAATACATATTTCCAAAAAATATATAGGTAGATAATCCATCCAAGAGATAACAGTTGGACATCTCTTTCAGAAAACATGAATGGCTGATAATTTAGCAAAATGAATCCTCAACAGTAGATTAAAATCGAATTTGTGAAATTGCTCGAGGGACATTCAGTTGAGCCCAATTTGACGAATGTTCGACGATTGTATTGATGGAACTGCTAATGGTTGGCGATAAATCATGATTCATACCTCGCTTCAGGAACCGAAATATTTTCTACCAATACGTGTATTATTGACGAGTGTTGTGTGACCTAGTTGTAACAGAAAATCAGCCGAAACTAGTTATCAATCTATCCACAATCTGTCGACAAGTTACTTAGTAACGTTTTTAATTTTCAACAAGTGTAAATTAAAAATTTATAACACCCCCGACAAGTGAAGGTTACAGTAACTAGAAAAGGGTTGATAACTCTCAAAGGGCTGAACCGATTTTCTTGGATTATAGCTAAGAACACTCTCGATTAAGCCACGTTTCAAACAAAAAAAAACTAAATTAAAATCGGTTCATTAGTTTAGGAACTACGATGCCACAGACAGATACACAGATACACAGTTACACAGACACACATGTCAAACTTATAACACCCCTCTTTTTGGGTCGGGGGTTTATTTTTTTATTTTATTTTATTCGACTAACCTACAACTTTTATACATAAAATATTTACAAAAGTATAATTGTTTATAGCTAAAAAGATACATAGTATAAACGTTAATAAAAGGCTAGTACAAAAGATTTAGGTACAATGATATTTTAAAAGGTTAGTAGGTAGTAAAGTGGGGTTAGATGCAATAATGAATATCAATATTAAATTAACACGTTACATCGTTAAATCTCTTACAAAAAAAGTTAAAAAAAGTTAAAGTTAAAAAGAACCATTTGACGACATCCCTCGCGCAGTGGTTAGCGCTGTGGTCTTATTAGTGGGAGGTCCCGGGTTCAATTCCCAACAGGGGTTTGGAATTTCATCATTTCTAAATCTCTGCTCTGGTCTGGGGTGGTGGCTTCGGCCGTGGCTAGTTACCACCCTACCGGCAAAGCCGTGCCGCCAAGCGATTTAGCGTATAATAAAAACTGCCATACCCCTTCCAGGTTAGTCCGCTTCCATCTTAGACTACATCATCACTTACCACCAAGTGAGATTGCAGGCAAGGGCTAACTTGTATGTTAATAAAAAAATATACTTTTTGACGAATAACAATAATAACAACTTTGTCAAGTAACCTAGGAACAGATTTCTGATAGAAATGGTTATACATTTTGGCCGTAAGTGTATCAAAACTGGCATGGGTCTGTATAATTAAGTTATACCACGAAAACATAGGAAAGCTCTCCATTTCGTCATCAGCTAATGCAATATCAGTGTAGTGTATGAGCCGTGACACGACGAGAGTTTGAGTGACAGTGTGTTGTCGCCCTAACTAAGTCAGGGCCTAATTTTGTAACCAGTGCCTAGAACTATGACCTGATATGGTAATCAATTTATCCGTATGCAATTATTATATTTAAAAAAAAACAGAAAAATAAATAAAAGCCGACTTCAATAACCACAAACACTAAAAATAGTTTAGGTAATTTATTACCGAATATAATAATGGGTACATGAGTTTGTAGTTTAATAATAATATATTCTGGAGCCGGTGCCAACTGCAAATTAGCTAATTAGCTGCACAAATAAACTAGGCGTCTAAACAAGTCATATTTTTTTGGGACTCCACAATATAGCAACCTCATTGGCACCGACATTCCACGTGGATTTTCTAAAAATCCCTAGTGAACTCTTTGATTTATGCAATTATGCTCATCGCCTTTATGTAAACTAACTCTGTACGAAATTCCACCCTAACTCAAAATTTAAAACCACACAAACCCCTATAATAAAACTAGAAAAGAGCTAATAACTTTCAAACGCTGAACCGATTTTCTTCGATTATAGCTAAAAACACTCTCGATCAAACCACCTTCCAAACAAAAAAACTAAATTAAAATCGGTTCATTCGTTTAGGAGCTACTATGGCACAGACAGACGTTACACACGTTAAACTAATAACACCCCTCTTTTTTGTGTCGGGGGTTAAAAAGTTAAACTTAGTTCGTGCACGATAAACACAATGATGGTTCAACTGTCGATATTTCAACCCAGTTACATGGGTCGTGGTCAGATCGAGACTGCTGTGCTGTGAGACGTGAATTTGAAGCTGTCACGGGCAGAACTTCACGACTCGCTGCAGTCTCGTCGTGACCACGATCCATGTAACTAACCAATTCAATTCAATTCAATTCAATTTATTTGCTGATACAGGTCATTTTATAGGTTTAATTATACAAATACTGGTCCAGCTGTATCACGCCAAGCCGGCATGCAAATACATTATATTTTTACACTAGCTGATGCCCGCAGCTTCGCCAGCGTGGATTGGTCAGATCCCCTGCAGCATCAGGATTGAGGAGTTGGACTCCAAATTTTTTATGAAACAATGTCGCAAAGTTCCTCTATCGATTAAAAAAGAAATGACGCAAATCGGTTCAGAAATCTCGGAGATTTCGGTGTACATAGGTAGAAAAACACAACTCCCTTTTTAAAAGTCGGTTAAAAAAGTAGCCTATTTTACGCCCTGGTCAATCCTCTACTTGCCTGTGAAAGTCCCGTCAAAATCGGTTCAGCCGTTCCAAAGATTAGCCTTTTCAAACAGACAGACAGACAGACAGACAGACAGACAGACAGACAGACAAAAATTTTAAAAACGTGTGATTCAGTTATGGTATCGTTCAAATAACCATATGAGCTTGATATGAGGTAGTTATTTCGAAATTACAGACAGACACTCCAATTTTATTTATTAGTATAGATTATATGCCAATCGTCGTTATATGTCTTTTTGCAGTGATAGCCAAGTTAATATGGTGGCTATCTATTCCAATGGGGGAGGGAGGATCCAGGTTCCAATCCCGAGCAGACATCTTACTTTTTGCACTGATGTACGTCGTAAATTCCTGAATAAATTCTGCTACCGCTAATTTATAAAGTAGATATTTATAATTACCTAGTGCACCGTTAAGCTTAATACTTAGGTAATCATTGTTAGGTCTTCACAATACAGGTTCCCTAGTGTGGAGGTAACATAGTGACTGTTAATTTTATTTTCAATAAAGATTTATTTTATTTTATTATTATTGATTTAATCGAACCCTAAACCTCCCTCTATCAAGATCACTGTAGTGACTACCCCAGGGGGATCTTCAAACTATTACCGCGATGAAATCAACAGACAATAATGAATTGTTGGAAGGACACAAACATCGATCAGGGCAAATGAGTGAACAGCCGGCGGGAAACAAGATATCGTAGTCCTCAAGAGATTGAGTGGTCGCCGAATAAATGTGCCGAGAGCGTTTATTGGAGCAAGATTTATCGGCGTCTTAGGGTAGATACAGGCTGAACTAAGTAGTTGGTTAGCTTGAACAAAAGTAGGGACTACTTCGACTGAGACCGATTTCACCAACGTACAAGTGTAAATTAAAAATTTATAACACCCCCGACAAGTGAAGGTTACATAACTAGAAAAGAGCTGATAAATTTCAAACGACAGAACCGATTTTCTTGGATTATAGCTAAGAACACTCTCGATCAAGCCAGCTTTGAAACAAAAAAACTCAATTAAAATCGATTCATTAGTGTAGGAGCTACGATGCCACAGACAGATACACAGATATACAGATACATAGATACACACGTCAAACTTATAACACCCCTCTTTTTGGGTCGGGGGTTAATAACCCTGTTTACATAGATTTCCTAAATAATACCTACGTGGTATATAAACGGCAGGTAAACCTTATGTTTTGATACATAGAAGCTAAAATTGAATTAAATGTTTAGAAGTCAATAATACCGCCGTTGCCGCTTTGTCAGAAATTCTGAGAGATAGGAATTATCATAATTTAATATTAATAGGAGTTGTGCCAGAATTTTCTCATACTTATGTAGGTACTTATAAAGTCTAAACAAATTCGTATGAGGATAGGTAGGAAGTGAGTGACTTTGAAAGATACGGAAATATGTTTTGAAAATTACCGTACTTGGTTATAATATTGTATCATAAAGAATCCTCATACTGGCGCAAAATCTAAATTGTATTTTTCCAGGACTTCGTTCGCGTGGATTTAGATTTTAAGGATCTATTTGAAATTCTTCAAAATACTCTAAGCTCAGTAATTTAAGTTGTATGTAGATATTATTAGGTACTATATCAGTACTTAATGATTTGATTTATATGAGCCTAAAACAGGTGCAAAATTCCAACCAAAATTTCGAACGATAATATTATAGTCTAGCAATGGACATGATTGATAACAATTTAAAATCATTTTCATTTAGTGAAATTATTATTTTAACCACAGTGATTTCAAAACCGATTTTTCACGCAAAGCGCTTTTTCAACTTTACATTCATGTAACTAGGAATTATGATCAAGATCACTTATATTTTCTAGGTTGGTTTGTAAGTGCAAAAATTTGCTTTTCGTATTGTTGTGGTTGTATATGTTTGCTAAGTAGATATTTTCCATATTCCTTTGAATTTCAAAATTTCTGTAGCTGGTACTCTTGTTAATAACCACTGACCCGTCTCAAATTACCACCCCATACACAATAACACTAGCTCATCATGACTAAGCCTATTGCATTTAGTCTGGACATTGACGTATGGCGCCTTCCATAGATTATGCAGAACCTTTGAGGAACGAACTTCCCTTATAATAGAACCTGAAGACCCCATTCAGGTCACTTGCTATTTAGGAAATTCACATACAATATAAGGGTTGAAGGAAATAGCGCAAAATAGTGTAAGCTTATTAGGTCGGAAACTTCGTGACGCGCGTTTTTCCTGTGTTCTGGTCATCGTTATAATATTAAGGGAAGTTTGCGTCGGAAAAAGGTTAGTATGCTAAAAAAAAGTTATTGCGTAAGTATTTCATAAGGAAATTGTTGGTTGTTGTTATTGTTTTTTTTAAATTCAGATACAAGTTAGCCCTTGACTGCAATCTCACCTGGTGGTATGTGATGATGCAGTCTAAGATGGAAGCGGGCTAGCCTGGAAGGGGTATGGCAGTTTTTATTTAACCCATATCCCTTGGGTTTCTGCACTGCATCGTACGGGAACGCTAAATCGATTGGTGACACGGCTTTGCTGATATAGCAGTAACTAGCCACGACCGAAGCCTCCCATGAAAAGCTGCAAGGCCTGCAAGCCGCTCTCACTCGGTTCAGGCAAGGACAGTCTGAGGGACTAGCCAGGTAGGTTGCCCGTGTGCCTGAGTGTTGCGAGTAACAGCAGCGCTTGGGTCTGTGTACCCTGGTAACATGGTTAACAATTTCTCTTCACGGGAATTGTTAGCCATGGCTAATTGACCTGGCAGGGGAGGGTCCTTTTGAGTGTTCCAAGCAGATTCCATGCTACAAGATACTACCTACCTGCCAAATTTCATGATTCTAGGTCAACGGGAAGTACCCTATAGGTTTCTTGACAGACACGACGGACGGATGGACGGACGGACGGACGGACGGTCAGACAGACAGACAGACATACAACAAAGTGATCCTATAAGGGTTCCGTTTTTCCTTTTGAGATACGGAACCCTAAAAATAGAGTAATTTCTAAATAAATTTGAAAACAATGTAAACTAGTTATTTATTTACAAATGCATCCTTTCATTACGGGCTAGATGTTTCATTGTGCCGGCCTCTTAAATTAAAATTAACGAGTCCCTCTGGGACCGCTCGGGAAATACCTTGAGCTCTGTTTCCTGTTCATTTCGCTTTTGTTTTTTGTCTTTGCTTGTTTCGTTACATTTGGGAGAAAATTTGCTTTTCAATTATCACGTTGAGAAAAGACCTATTATTACTTCGCAAACAAACGTGTTTTTTTAATTCATTACAAGTTAATCCTTGACTATGATCTCATCTGGTGGTAAGTGATGATGCAGTCTTAGGAAGCGAGCTAACTTCGAAAAGCAGTTTCATTAAATCCATACCCCTGATCGGTTTCTATATACGGCACCTTACTGAAACGCTTAATCGCTTGGTGGCACGGTTTTGTCGGTAGGGTAGTAACTAGCCACGGCAGAAGCCTCCCACGAGACTAGGTTAGAGACAATTTAGAAATTAAAAACTCCCAAATGACCTATGCCAGGAATCGAAACCGAGACCTTCCACTTATAGGTTTACTGCACTCAGCATTGCACCAGGGAGATCCTTATGAATGTAAAATAATATTCTGCGCAGACGTTAGTGAACTGCAAACGTTTGCAAAACTCATACTAGCCTCAGGCCACTAATTATATTTGAAGGTGGTCCGTGGTTGCTAAAATAGAACCTAAATGTAGTCTGCATATAGTTTATCACGTTGAATTTAGATGGAAATGGGAGAAAATGAATGAGAGAAAATTTTATGCACAAAGTTTTGAATGCGAGGAATTAAACGGTAGTTTTGTTCCCAACATTAAACTCTATTATGGCCCGGCCACATTAACGGGCAACAACGCGATGTTCAACGGTGTTAAGAGGGGTCTCTCCGTCACTCGCTCCATACAAACGTAGTTCGTCTCTCATTGGAATACTAACCAATCATACTCAATGGAATTTTGTAGGAACGTTCCGGGAACTAATATCTATGCCTGTGGTTTTCCAGATTTCCGTTAAAATATTCGGTTTCAAAGTTACGCAGTCTTAAACATTCACATACAAATCTTTGAGCCCCTGTAATCTTAAAACTACATATTTTTAGAAAAATCTAAAACACCACAGGCACAGATATTACTTTTTAGAATATGTCTGCAAAATTTTATGGACTTTGGTTGCTTAATATTCAAATGAAATTGGGACTACGATTGTAAGAAGTAAGTGACGGAGAGAGCCCTGTTAATTATGGCGTTGTTGGGCATTGACGTTAACCTTAATGTGGTCTGAGCATTATAAGTGCAAAGAAAAAAAAAGTTATTTTTAATAATTTATTTATGTCATGCATTCCAATATTATTACTAAATTCATTCAATTATCAATAGGTGTAATTTTATTTCGTAAAACGCTAACACTACGATAAAAATACTTTGTCAAATACTTGCTTGCTTGTATATTTTTTATTATTCCATCTTTTTTCATGATATTCCGCTCACAAAATATTTGTAAATATAAATTATGTTTTTATTTTACTCAAAAACAATAAATATAAAATGATGAGGAAGTCGGATGAGTGTATTTCCTGGCAGAGTCCCAAAGGAGCCTCATTAATCGCAATTTCAGAGAAAACCCGCATAATGAATTTGTTTCGTATAATGAAAGGATACGTGCCTTCACAAATAACGATAAAAACCGGCCAAGTGCGAGTTAAACTCGCAGACGAAGGGTTCCGCACCATTTTACAAAAAAATATGAAAGTTAATGACGGATAGCGCCATCTATAAAGTGATTTAGAAAATATATTATTTAGTCGGCAACAATTTTTTTTAGTTTAATTTACTTGTGCTATAAGACATGGCTACCTATCTTTCATGATTCTTATAAGTTAATGGGTAGTACCCTAAGGCTTTGATCTCCTTGACGAATCCACAGACACGACAGACAACAAAGTAATCCTAAACGGGGACCTTTTTTCCTCTTGAGATTCGGGACCCTAAAAATATTAATTTTTTGATAGATATTGTAAGTTTTTGAAGTAAAACTACTTTGGGCGCAATTAAAAGTAACTCAGATCGTTTGGGATAAAAGTGACGCAAAAATTAATTCCGTCCATGTTTAAAATGGCCGCCAAACAAAAAAGTCTTTTTGAAATCGCCTAATCGAGTCGCCTTATCGATTTGTGTGTATGTGTGTGTGTGTGTGTGTGTGTGTGTGTGTGTGTATGTTTGTTACTCCTTCACGCAAAAACTACGGATTGGGCTGAAATTTAGAATGGAGATAGATTATACCCTGGATTAGCACATAAGCTACTTTTTATCCCGGAAAATCAAAGAGTTCCCTCGGGATTTTTAAAAAACCTACATCCACGCGAACGAAGTCGGGAGCATCAGCTAGTAATAATACTAAAAATGTTCGTCATTACAGAAAGGCAAAATCAGGAAATCACCATAATAATAACAATATGAACGAATGCAATAACCCAACATCCCGTAACTGAATTAATTTATCTCTTTGTTACTGGTCCCGCAATACGTTTGCTCATAAATAAAATATCCGCCATTGCTCCATTATGAAGTCCATAAGCTTCGATAAAGCAATTTGTGCAAACAATGACAAAAGCATCGTACTGGTTGTTCTGTATATTAATCGCACTGGATTTTATGGATACTTCTACAGAGACCAATAGATGGCGTTAGCAGTAAAATAAAGCACGCTATTGCTAAACGATTATGTTCAAATTAATAGGTACCTATTGAAAGATCCATATTTTGATAATATTACTGATATATTCAGGAAAATAAATTTATCTGTTAGTAACTGGTCTCGCAATAAATTTGCTCATGAATAATACATCTGTCATCGCTCCAATACGAAGTCCATAAGCTTCGATAAAGCAATTTGTGCAAACAATGACAAAAATACCATACTCTTTTAACGTAAATAAAACATGGCGGTGTACGCTTAAAACCAAGTATGTTAATGTTTTTGCCGATTCTTCTTAAGCTATTTATTTATCATTGATTATTATAACTAACCTACCTATTGATTATAATTAAAACTACCTTTACACATAATCCAATGCCAATTACCTTAATAAATGCATTGGTTATTATGTCGTTTTAGTGATTTAGTATTTTTCAAACCCGCAATGAATAGCGTGCAAAATTCGAGTCAGTGCTCCACCTACGATGCAGCATCGACTCCGAGTGGCCTATTTACGCAACGTTCAGATGATCTGAATCTTACTACACTTTCCTATAGTAGCTGTATCCCTGCTTTTCCTGTATGTTTAGTGGAAGGCGGGCGTCGCACAGTGCAGGCACGTTGCACAATACAGATTAACTAAGCTTTAAGCGTATTATGTCGAAATCAGCTCATTGTTCCTTGTCTATTGCACGTTGACAGTGCGTCAAAAGCTCTATGAATAGGCTATTTGACTATGAAATACCGATAATAATGGTTTTTAACCCCCGACCCAAAAAGACGGGTGTCATAAGTTTGACGTGTGTATCTGTCTGTGGCATCGTAGCTTCTAAACTAATGTACCGATTTTAATTTAGTTTTTTTTTTGTTTGAAAGGTGGCTTGATCGAGATTGTTCTTAGCTATAATCCAAGAAAATCAGTTCAGCCGTTTGAAAGTTATCAGCTCTTTTCTAGTTACTGTAACCTTTACCTGTCGGGAGTGTTATAAATTTTTAATTTACACTTGTCACTGCCTAACTATTACCAACAATGCTAATCCTAATATTTTAGGTAAAACAGGAACACCGTATAGCATACTAGATGATGCCCGCAACTTCTGCGTGGATTAAGGTTTTTAAAAATCCCATGGGAATTCTGTTTTTCCGGGATGAAAATGGCAATTTTTGGGACGTAATTTTTGTATCTTTCACATAAATCGGTTAAATAGATGAGCCTTTAAGGATCTCGTGGGAACTCTTTGATTTTCCGGGATAAAAAGTAGCCTATGTCCGCTCTCGAGATGTAAGCTAACTCTGTAACAAACATCAAAATCGGTTAAACCGTGAAAAGCTAGCAGACAGACAGACAGACATACTTTCACATTTATAATATTAGTATGGTTTTTTGCTGTAACCCTGAACTGCATGATGTGCAGCATTAAGCTACTAGAACACTTGAGTAAACCACAAAGCGTAATCCGATTTCCTTCCCCAAAAACAAACCTCGACGAAACAATTGGAAAACTAAGCATTAATTGTTTGAACGTTTACGTAGGTACAATGTAAGCACGGCGAACGTGAACTAATGCAAACGAACCGAACTTCCGCGGTAAAACTGAATACACTCGTAGAAGGCGCAGAGCTTGGAATGTTATCTGTTGCAATGCTGATTGTTCATGCCGATGAGTTGAAATTCAATTGCAACTTTGGAAATTTCCAACTGCGTGCATGCTGTGCATACATTTGTTGCACTTAGGGATTTACTGAGGGGATCCCAATGTGTATGCAATGGTTTAAGTGCAATCAAGAGTTATTTTTAAAAGGTTTTATTTATCTTGCTTTCAGGGTTCTCTCCGTCACTCACTCCATACAACCGTAGTCCCAATTTCATTTGAATATTAATCAACCAAATCTCATGAAATTTTGCAAACATATTCTAGAAACTAATATCTGTGTCTGTGGTGTTTTAGATTTTTCTAAAAATATGTAGTTTTAAAATTACAGGGGCTCAAAGATTTGTATGTGAATTTTTAAGACCGCGTAACTTTGAAACCGAATATTTTAACGGAAATCTGGAAAACCACAGGCATAGATACCTATTAGTTTCTAGAATATGTCTGCATTTCATGGACTTTGGTTGCTTAATATTCAAATGAAATTGGAACTACGTTTGTATGAAGCGAGTGACGGAAAAGCCCCTCTTAATATGTGGGTTAAATCTAGTAACTGAAATTTGACCTTCTTTCTGTTGACCCATTGATCTGAAATTTGGGAGTGAAAGGGGACCGGAAAAGTTTTAGGTACCTATTTTAAAAAACTAACTGACTGACATCAATGTCTAGCGAAATAAATACTCAGGTCTAGAAACTTGCTATTTTGTATACCTAAACCTATAGATTGTTTCTATAAGGTAGAATTTGAGAAATCTATACTTTCAGACTAGGTCATTAATATTATGTCAGCGAACAAGAGGCTGGCCGATTAATATTATAAATGCAGAAGTGTGTGTCTGCCAGCTTTTCACCGCCCAAACATTTATCTGATTTTGACGAAATTTGGTATAGAGATAACTTGCATCCCAGGTAAGGACATAGGCTACTTTTTATTTCGGAAAATCAAAGAGATATACGGTATTCTACGGGATATTTAAAAAACTATATCCACGCAAAGTTCTTCAAATCAGCTAGTTCTTTATAAAATCTTTATTGAAGCTAACGAAATCATGGGAAATATCGAGAATTGTTATAAAATCGCTCTAGCCTTTAACTCACGCCATACAAAATAAAGATGAAGTACTTACAAAGTCATATCCCTCCAAAGAATGTAAGAGATTAGGAATGATAAGGAACCATTTAACTCGAATTCCACCGAATATCCTCCTTGAAAGTTAACTTCGCTAATTTAATTATTCCATTTTATCTGTAACTGTACTTTTAATATACGAACTTTAGAGTTTCTCCGGTTTTGTTACGCGGATTCCATCACGCATGAAGACCGTGGTAGTTTAGTGGTTAAGAGGTCTACCTCGTATTTGTGCGGTCGGGGGTTCGATCCCAGACACGCACCTCTAACTTATTTCATCATTTTCAAGAACCTAGTATTTAATTGAGTTCATAATTATTATTATAGGTAAATTCACAATACTAATGTTCCATCGAAATTAAAGTAATAAATATTTATTTTTCTTGAGAGAAAATATTATATTATTCAACTATCCAACACTACCTTCTCCTTTCAGCAAAGGTTGCCTGGTAGAGACTGCTCTACAGGACCAGGAGCCTACTGCCAAGAACTAAACATGAAAATAAGTCACGCACTCGGTAAGGACAACTCTGTCTTCCAAGCAGAGTGTGTAGGCATTACAACCGCAGCCATAGCAATGGCAAATCGACAGGTAAAAAACTTTAAGATTAACATTAACTCAGATAGCCAAGCTGTTCTCAAAGCTTTGGCTAAATTCTCGACAACCTCCGAACTCATACAAGACTGCCATAAGGCTCTGGAAACACTCGCCATGTCGAATGACATCACTCTACGGTGGGTCAAAGGACATGATGGGGACCAGGGAAACGAGGCAGCGGACGCATTAGCACGCAAGGCTACGACGCTGAAGGTGACAGGGCCACAGCCTATTGTACCCATACCCTTCAGTGAGTATAAAACTTGGTTGCATGAACTAACACTTAAAGAACATTCCCAATTATGGGCAACCGCAACTGACTGCAGGCAAGCCAAAAAGGCTTTCCCTAATATAGATCAACGACAAACTAACAAACTACTACGCCTGGACAAAGGTAAACTTAGGAAGGTGGTGGGACTCATAACAGGGCACAGCCCACTAAACAAACACCTTTTCGTTATAGGTGTTACCGACAGTCCTCTGTGCAGGGCCTGCATGGAGGTCGATGAAACGCCGACGCACGTGCTCCTGGAGTGCATGGTCGTGGCAGAACAACGAGAACGCCATTTGGGTTCCCCAACCTCACTCCATGAAGTCCTCGGCAACCTGGGCGGTCTACTTGGCTTCTGGAGCGAGCTTGGATGGCTGGAGTGAAGACTTCGGCGGGGAGGGGCATCACACGCACAACAGACGGAAACGTTTAAGTGCGGAAACCAGCCCAGAGAGAGAAGAAGAAGAAGAAGAGACTGCTCTAAGCAATAAAACCGCCTTTGCACATAATTGTTTTTTCTGTTTTCTTCTTTCTGTGTTGTGTTGTCCTTTACATGTGTCTTTGTCTGAGCGTTCTATCTATTTATCTATTGTGAAGTCTATGAATGATCTATGTATAGTACGCGACAGGTCGACATGGCAATCGTGGTTGGGACGCCCCGCGCACCCGCACAGCCCCCGCTCTAACCCGGTGTAGGATAGCGATGGTGGCGTGCAGGTGTGCAGGGCGTTCCCCCGCCTCATACTCCCATTGCCATCTACAATTTTAATTCTTGCGATTGAAGAAAAGCCCAATAAACTCCTTTATAATTACCCTAAAACCTTTTACCAACATTGTAAACTAATAAGATTGCATACAAGTTCATTAATATTATGTGTAAGTGTAAATTAAAAAATAACACACCCAACAAGTGAAAGTTACAGTAACTAGAAAAGAGCTGATAACTTTCAAACGGCTGAACCGATTTTTTTGGATTATAGCTAAGAACACTCTCAATCAAGCCACCTTTCAAACAAAAAAAACAAAATTAAAATCGGTTCATTCGTTTAGGCACTACGATGCCACAGACAGATACACAGATACACACGTCAAACTTATAAAACCCCTCTTTTTGGGTTGGGGGCTAAAAATTTAAAGCCAAAAAAATTAGAATATTAGTCATGTCAAATTGTGACCTTCTCCCGAAGTCGGATAATGAAGCTGTTGCAAATTCATATTATACTTAACTAAGCTTGAAAGAAGGCAAGAAATTACGAGAGTTAGAAAGAGCATTCAACTCAAATTCTGCCAAATGGCCTCATTTGATCCCCGAATGAGATACTATAAGTTACTTTTAGTTAATTTAATAATGGTTCTCTTTGCCTTCTATTGTGCTTTTAATCTGGAAACTTTTGGTGAGTGTTTGCGACGTTGAGATATGGTTAATCCTTTTGACGAAAGTTTTAGGATTTCGTGACATCTCTGACTGTTGGTAAGGAAACATTAGGTTTCATACACAAAGCCCATTATAGTAATATTATTATACTAGCTGTGTCCGCGACTTCGTTCGCGTGGAATAGTGACTTTTCGCGCTTTATATAGCCACGGACGCTCAGGCGCGAGGCGTGTGGTACGTACTTTGTACGTTAAAAATGTTCGCCGTGATTCTTTAAATTGACATAACATTTTTATTTATGAACCGATTGACATGAAATAAACACTAAATGTTAAGTAAAGCTTACCTATTCTTATCTAAATCGAATAAGCCGTTTCTAATATTAGCGTGCAGAAGCACACAGACAAACAGACAAACAGACAAAAAAAATTAATTACAATTTCGGGTTCGGCATCGATATAATAACAACCCCTGCTACTTTTTTTTTTATATATTTCCATTGTACAGACACCACTTTTCTACAATTTTATTATATGTATAGATTATTTTGATAATACTTTATAATAGATTTTTCTAGATTGCGTTCATTTATTGTTATATTATTGCGGGTCTTTCTACTTTTTTTTATGGATTCACATACTCGTAGTTTTTAGTAAGTAGTTCTTTTTTAACCCCTGACCCAAAAAGGGGGGTGTTATAACTTTGACGTGTGTATCTGTGTATCTGTCTGTGGCATCGTACCAAAAAAATCAGTTCAGCCGTTTGAAAGTTATCAGCTCTTTTCTAGTTACTGTAACCTACACTTGTCGGGGGTGTTATAAATTTTTAATTTACACTTGTCTAGACTTCTCTATCGACAGACTGTAGGCATGCATTATCTCTTAGGCTATGACTTTACTGAGATAAGTTTTTATGACTTTACGGACAAACGGACAGACAGGCAGACAACAAAGTGATCCTATAAGAGTTCCGCTTTTCCTTTTGAGGAACGGAACCCTAAAAAGGGACGAGAAGGGGGAGGGATCATATCGACAGGCAGAAGTTGGCGGAACTTTGATTTATTACTGCAACTTACTGATAGTTAAAATTTAACAGTAATCGTAACTTTAACTGCATGTCATGAAACTGGACATTATAGAGTTACATTATTTAACTGTTGATTAGATCAGCCTTTAAGAAGCCGGGGGTCAAAGTTACTTAGTTCCCAAACTGTCGGTAGCAGGAACCGCCTCCCCCGTCTTTACTAAGTATAGAAGCACTTAGGAAAGTTTGCTATAAGCAACTGAACCTTTCTTACAATCTTAGTAGAACTGAAGTGTAAGTAACTTAATGCTCATCTTATCTGCTAGTTGCTACTTTGGAAGACGAAAATAGAAACTTATAAATCGAACACACACACACATTAACCTCTACATAGCAATTTGTGTTTGTTTTTTTAATTTAGTATTTGATTTTTAATCCCCGACCCAAAAAGAGGGGTGTTATAAGTTTGACGTGTGTATCTGTGTATCTGTGTGTCTGTGTATCTGTGTATCTGTGTATCTGTGTATCTGTCTGTGGCATCGTAGCGCCTAAACGAATGAACCGATTTTAATTTAGTTTTTTTTGTTTGAAAGGTGGCTTGATCGAGAGTGTTCTTAGCTATAATCCAAAAAAATTGGTTCAGCCGTTTAAGAGTTATCAGCTCTTTTCTAGTTTTCTTGTAGAAAAGAAGGTTAGATAACCGTTAGGTTCATAATATTATGTCAATTGACAAATGTCAAGCTGTCAAGATGGACGTTGCCTTGATACATAATTATTTATTTGAAAATGATGTTTTGGAAAACTCAGATACTTTAGATAGTAGGCGCGGAATAGTCCAAGAAAATCAGTTCAGCCGTTTGAAAGTTATCAGGTCTTTTCGGTCTTTTCTAGTTACTACTAGTTGTAACCTTCACTTGTCGGGGGTGTTATAAATTTTTAATTTACACTTGTAATCAACCTTAATTCGAAACAATTGTATGGCAAGGCACTGGCCCCTATAAACCTAGTTTAGGGGCCAGGCTCCATGAAAGGCATGTGCTTTTAAAGGCCAATCGAAATATAAAAACAAAACGGTTAAAAAACACTTTTTTTAACCATATTTTTTTAACCAATGACAAACGTTTTTATTCCGTGTGTGATTTTAATAAACGTGGTTTCAGCCGACTTGTTTTTATTACTAGCTGGTCTAGACCAAGTACCGACATGAAATGAAATGAATATTTATGAAACAAAACTTGGTTACATATTAGTTTCATGGATTCATATTTTGTCGTTCAATATTATGACGGCTTTTTTTTCAGAAAAAATAAAAATTCTAGGATAAAATACACGGTCATTCCGATAACCGATACGCCATTTGTTGGAGACAACGCCAAATCATCGAACAACAAAAGCATACGAAAATTGTTAGCATACAAACCATTGATAAGAGAAAACCATTACAAGATGTAACCAGAACTGCTAGTTATTATTATACTTCCTAAACATAATCCAATGCCAATAACCATTTGTCTCATCTTGTAGTTGTTCTGATTTAGTGTTTTTCAAACCCGCAATGTATAGCGTGCAAAACTAGGGTCAGTGCCCGACCTACGACGTAGCATTAACTCCGAGTAGCCTATTTACGTAACGTTCGTTGACCTCTAGTGTCAGTCAATGTCTTAATTGCAATATGATAGAACTTTTCAAAAATACAGGAATTTTTTTGTGGCACCTTATCAGTAATCATCAGTACTATCACTTGTCTTCATTTTTGTTAGCGTTCTGTTTACACCTTGTATAATATAAACCCCTGCAGCTCTTAAACTAAAACACATCAAAATATTTAATTTTACGTTTCTTGAGCAAGAAAATAGTCGATAGCAAGTCACTTCCTCGTCGGCGGTGGGACAAGAGCCTAATTCGAACTCAGATTTCAATTCTGATCTGTAGATTTTTATAAAGTAGTCTTTAAGCATAAGATTAGACCTTAAAGCATTCCTAGAAGGTAAGTAGCATCGTAATAATAGCTACAGTGTTGCTGGAAAAGGCAATCGGGTCGCAAACACTTTTAGCCTGAAAAATGTGTCTAGCTGATACAGCGCAGCGGAGGACGCAGAGGAGTAAATCCGTTTTAGAGCTGCGAGAAACTGCTCCGGGAATTCGTTAAGTCTTCTAACTTGGGAGTGCTTTAAACTAAAAATACTCATTGACTACACAACCTCATATAAACGATCGTCACAGCGATTTTTTGCAGCGATACAGTTGCAAAAAAGTCGCGATACAGTCGCAAAAATGTCACGATAGAGTAGCGATACATCACTGACACCTATCACACTAATATTATAAAGGCGAAAGTTTGTATGTGTGTGTGTGTGTATGTTTGTTACTCCTTCACGCAAAAACTACTAGACGGATTTGGCTGAAATTCGGAATGGAGATAGATAATATCCTGGATTAGCACATAGGCTACTTTTTATTCCGGAAAACCAAAGAGTTCCCACGGAATTTCGAAAAACCTACATCCACGCGGATGAAGTCGCGGGTCTCAGCTAGTTCAAATATAAATACGTTATGAAACTGCTCTGGGAATTTTTTAAAACTACTAATTTAAAAGTGATTTAAACTAAAAATGCTCAGACTACACAACCTCATGTATAACCATTGACACAGGGATTTTGCAGCGATGCAGTAGCAAAAAAGTTGCGATACAGTCGCAAAAATGTCACGAATCACGATACAGTAGCGATGCATCACTGACTCCTATACAAATACAAATGCGTTATGAAACTGCTCCGGGAATTCATTAAGTCTACTAACTCGGGAGTGTTTTAAACTAAAAATGCTCAGACTACACAACCTCATATAAAACGATCGACACAGCGATTTTTTTAGCGATACAGTTACAAAAAAGTCGCTAACAGTAGCGATGCGACACTGGCTCCTATACAAATGCAAATGGTGGCTCTGGCCAGCGTGGTGGACTAAGACTTTCTAATTTTGAGAGGCGACTTGCGCTCAGTAGTGTAATGGGTTTATAATGAAGAAAGACTTGGCTCCACTCTACTCTGTCAGTGTGCGTCGGCCTTTACAATAATACAAAGACTAAAAAATTCACCGTTGATTTCGCCGTCGAGTAAAAACGCACGAACTGGCAATAATAATGCCTGCTATAACCTTAATAAACTTATCTTTTCTTATAAGGGAAAACCGTCTTCCCTTTATTACCGTACATAAGTAAGAATTACATTACATCACCGTGAGTTAATCCAGAAAATTGACCTTCCCTTATCGCGGCCTCTATTTCTTCGCCTGCGAACATTGCGAGTTTCAACCTTAAAGTTCATTCGTGGCTCAACCTATCTGGATAAAGTACATACATTTTATTGTAAAAAAAAAATGTAAAGGAATCACTCGCTATTTTTTAGGGTTCCGTATCTCAAAAGGAAAAAAGGAACCCTTATAGAATGACTTTGTTGCCTGTCAATCTGTCATGTCTGTCAAGAAAACCTATAGGGTACTTCCCGTTGACCTAGAATCATGAAATTTGGAAGGTAGGTAATTCTTATAGCACAAGTAGGGAAGCAAACCGAAATATGTGCCCGTAGAATTTCGATTATTATGCATCCATACATAATCCTTAATGTTATCTCGATATGTTTGTACGAATGTACACCTTGCGCGGCAGAATAAGCTATAAGGTGCATAAGATGAGGATGAGGTCGCCTCGTCGATCTACGGTTGAGAACCTTCGCGGGTCCTATTACAATATTTTCTCACTGAAATAGAACGATCTAACGGTTTGCTGGGAATACTAAAAAGGTCTGAATATTTTTCGATAACAGTTCTGTAAAGGCCTGTTTGAATGTTGCATAATTTGCGGACCTCCTTAGTGTAGTGGTGAGTGCTCTTATAACTGGGAGTTCCCCAGCCGTTTGAACTGTAGATATGTTAATAATGAAGTCAGTCAGTCAGTTTCTCTTGTATTATTTAATAAGTATCTGGATACATAATTAAACATTTGATCGCTTTTGACTAGTTCTTCAAGAAGTCGTACCAACACCAGAAGTTTGTCGTTTAAGCAGTTCTACCAAGATGCACTCCAAGTTATAAGCGACCATTGTAATATTCTTATTTTGTTGGTTCCTAGTTAACTTGACTAAGTTCTAAAAAATCTGGAACTTATTTGATATCGTGATTACGTCTTCTATAGATATACAAGTGTAAATTAAAAATTTATAACACCCCCGACAAGTGAAGGTTACAGTAACTAGAAAAGAGCTGATAACTTTCAAACGGCTGAACCGATTTTCTTGGATTATAGCTAATATCTGTGTATCTGTCTGTGGCATCGTAGCTCCTAAACCAATGGACTAATTTTAATTTAGTTTTTTTTGTTTGAATAGTGGCTTGATCAAAAGTGTTCTTAGTTATAATCCAAGAAAATCGGTTCAGCAGTTTGAAAGTTATCACCTCTTTTCTAGTTTTCTTATAGAGGTTTTTGTGTCGGGGTTTTTTTAAATTTTAAGTTATGTGCCAGGAATCAATTATTTTAATAAACGAAAGTACTGAACACTGTCTTTTGACTTGTTCCATCTTGAACTCACAGTTTCAAGCACTAGTGCCGACTTGTTTAATTTGGTCCAATTGTAAACGCTCAAGCAGCCTCCGTGGGGCTGTGCGCTGGAAGGCCTTTTGTGTTCCACTTCATCTTCTCGTTATCTCGAATTTTAAATGCCGATGACACAGGGTACAATTAAAAATAAAATTTATTAAGTATCATTTCTTTAGCTTTTTTTAACTCCCAACCCAAACAGATGTGTGTTATAAGTTTAACGTGTGTATCTGTGTATCTGTCTGTGGCATCGTAGCGCCTAAACCTAATTTTTTTTTTTTGTTTGAAAGGGGGCTTCGAGTGTTCTTAGCGATAATTCAAAATCAAAATCGGTTCAGCCGTTTGAAAGTTATCAGCTCTTTTCTAGTTACTGTAACCTTCACTTGTCAGGGTTGTTATAAATTTTTAATTTAAGTACACTTGTTTTGAAATATCGTTGTGTCACTTTTTATCCGACCACAAATAAGGGCAAAAGGAGAGATTCATGTGTTTCACTTGAACGTATGTATATCCGTCCCTGTGGACTGAAAAAGATACAGTGCAAAACGCATTCAGAGTTTTTTTTGAAAACTCTTAAATTACCTATACTTGTTTTTCCGATGACTATAAATACAACGAGTATAAATTCAAATCTACAAGTTATACATAGTTACACCTAAATGTTTCAAAATCTTTTTATAACATCAAATGAAATATAAAATATTTACAACAATAAAATTGTCTATGCTATCTGTTCCGAAATTGATTGAACTTCCAATCACAGAGATTTAGTACGCAAAATAGAATTTCGATGTATTTTCAATAAAACCCTTGTTTTGATTAACTTTGGACAGGTGTGAAATATTTGCTAATACGAAATACTGATGGAAATAGATCGGTCCCAATATAATATTAATTAATCATACACAACTCTGATGAACAACTAACAGTGTGAAACTCAAATCACGGGGAGAAATCCAACATTAGTAAATAATAATTAAAAATTTTCAAAAACATGAGGTCGACCGTGATAGGTACTTTCTCTTAAATTTAGAGTACTTAGGTATCTGCATCTTTTTATTTTTATATTGCTAAAAAGGACGTATAACGAATTTTTTATTAAAGACTTTTAGTGCTGCTCTACAAATTTAACTTTTCCTATTGCACTGGCAAGGAAAAGATTCGAAAACTATAAAAATTTAGGTGCGATCCGAATCAGTACCAATACCCTATCAAACAACAAAGTAAAAATTAAAAAATTCACATTTCAAACAAACACCTAAAACTTCTATACTTAGGGTATCTTTAAAACAAGAGTGAATAGGCACCTTCTAGGTAAACGCGTCCCATCTTAGACCACATCATCACTTTCCATCAGGTGTGATTGTGGTCAAGCGCTTACCTATAGTGAATAAAAAAAAAAAAAAATTTAAAATGGTGCTATACAACAGCTGCTGCCATATTGTTTTTTTTTTTAATATTATATTTTATTATAGCCATTGTCAATCGGGATGAAGTAAGGATTCTAACAGTACCCCACACATCTAAATATGTTCAGGAACTCAGAGGTTATAGTGGACCAAAGAAACTCACATATGAATAAATGAATATACTTTTATTGTACACTGCAAAACACATACATGACTATACAAGTACATGAACCCTGAAAACATTAGATTTCTTTTTTGGGCAGGCGTGTAAAAATATGGTTAATCCCCGCAGATAAAATTGTGGAAAAGATACTTTTACTTAGGCACCAATAAAAATAAAAGCAGTAAGCAAAGGAAAAAGCAGTATAAAGTCAAATATAATCTAAGTTAATAAAGTTGTTTCTTTTTATGTCAGATCTAATAATATAGTGTCCTTTTTCCTTCATAAGCATTTGGGCTGGTGATATTTTTGGATTTGGGACAATCTTCGCCGATAACATTTATTATTGAAGTTCGCTCCAACTTGTGACATCAGGGTCTCCAATAAGTATATCTTCTCCAAAATATCCTTTGGGCACAGAAATAAATTCCTGAAAATACTGACTTAACTTATATCATAACAAGTGTAAATTAAAAATTTATAACACCCCCGACAAATGAAGTTTACAGTAACTAGAAAAGAGCTGATAACCTTCAAACGGCTGAACCGATTTTCTTAAGCTATCAAGCTAAGAACACTCTCGATCAAGCCACCTTTCAAACAAAAAAAAACTTAATTAAAATCGGTTCATTCGTTTAGGCGCTACAATGCCACAGACAGATACACAGATACACAAATACACACGTCAAACATATTATAACACCCCTCTTTTTGGGTCGGGGGTTAAAAATTTAAGATATTACAGATTAGATATTAAAGATTTTTGGGTCGGGGGTTAAAAACAGCTTTGTCATAAAAATCAGAACCCAAGTATGGCTTACTGTAAAATATACCTACTTCTTAAAAGTTAGGTAGAATAAAACTTTTGGCAAAGCAAGAGCTATACAATCAAGTGTACTCGATTTTATTTTGGTGCAGCGCCAAAATAATACTACTTGGGCACACTACAACTGATTCGATCATGATTTGTAGTTTCTCTGTTACAATAGGTTTTTAACCCCCAACCCAAAAAGAGGGGTGTTATAAGTTTGACGTGTGTATCTGTGTATCTGTCTGTGGCTAACTCTGTCCCTAAACTAATGAACCGATTTTAATTTAGTTTTTTTTGTTTCAAAGGTGGTATAATCGAGAGTGTTCTTAGCTATAATCAAGAAAATCGGTTCAGCCGTTTGAAAGTTATCAGCTCTTTTCTAGTTACTGTAACCTTCACTTGTTGGGAGTGTTATAAATTATTAATTTACACTTGTAACAGTCTGTAGTCTCTTAGTGACAAATTACAGTTGATGATCAACTTTTAAAATTGACTATAGGCACTCCAAGACCTCGATAGACAATCAGTAACCTTTGCAGATTCTATCCCTGCCGGTTCCACAATCACACTAATATTATAAAGGAGAAAGTTTGTATGTGTGTGTGTGTGTGCGTGTGTGTGTATGTTTGTTACTCCTTCACGCAAAAACTACTGGACTGATTGGGCTGAAATTTAGAATGGAGATAGATTATAACCAGGATTAGCACATAGGCTACTTTTTATCCCGGAAAATCAAAGAGTTCCCACGGGAATTTTAAAAAACCTACATCCACGCGAACGAAGTCGCGGGTATCAGCTAGTACGTATTAAAAATTAATTAAAAATTTGTTTTAATATTTTAGTTTAGGTGAAAAATAGACTGCTGCAAGGTTCTGAAAGCTGTAAAATCAATATATCGAATTGTAGGATGCTGATTGTCGCACGTCGTTGCTCTGGCGTGAAACATGGAAGTATGCATAACTCGCTCACTATACTTTATCTTCGAACTTACAAACACTTTCTAGAAGAGCTCCCGGGCACCAAAACACTAAGTTATTATAACAATACACAGAGCTAGTTCGCAAGATGCTCCACAAGATAGTTCTGGCGTGAAACCAATTCCGTCTCTAATCTTAGCACGGAATATAACTTTGCCCCTCGCTGCTAACTTCAATAATGTACAAAAGTACATGGTGCCCGGTACTACGTCTATGTGAATTTAGGTCTTTTAACAATATACAAGTGTAAATCAAAAATTGATAACAACTCCGACAAGTAAAGGTTACAGTACCTAGAAAAGAGCTGATAACTTTCAAACGCCTGAACCGATTTTCTTGGATTATAGCTAAGAACACTCTCGATCAAGCCACCTTTCACACAAAAAAAAAGCTAAATTAAATTCGGTTCATTAGTTCAGGAGCTACGATGCCACAGGCAGATACACAGATACGCGCGTCAAACTTATAACACCCCTTCTTTTTGGGTCGGGGGTTAAAAATGCCGTAGAAACTCTTTGAGTTCCAAGATAAAAAGTAGTACAAACTATCTTAGCACCAAATGTCAAAATAGATTTAAACAGATGGGCCGTAAAAAAATAAACAAAAAGACACACTTTTGCATTTATATTATAATAATAATAATAATCCTTTATTTGCATAATGTGTGTTACAAGATGTTGGTAATTATTACATAGTTCAGACACATTAGCCGTAGCGGCGTACAAATATTTTGAATGTTAATTATAAATTATTAAAAATTGTTAGTATAGATTATTCTAATAATTAATTATCTACGACGTGGGTGTTATAGGTTTTCTTGATAGACACAACAGATGGGCAGACAGACAGACAACGAAGTGATCCTATAAGAGTCCCATTTTTTTTGAAGTACGGAACTCCAAAAACATAACTGCTCTGCCATATTGATTTTTTTTTTCAAATTTATAGCCAGTGTCACTCAGAATGATCTTAGGATTTTAACGATAGGGGTATGTAATGGGGATTACATCGAAATCTGTTGAGGCATTTAGAGGTTATGGTGGAACAAATAAACTCACTTACATAAAACATTACACACCTTTTTTGACCAGTCGTGTAATGAGTAGGTAATTGTTTCATGTGAAACACATTACACAATAAATAACTTTATTGAAAGTTCACCTGTTAACGGTTTTCCTCGGTTCGTATTTACACAGCTGTATCAAATAACAGACCCCAACCGATTTATTTCCCCTTGCTCTGTTGGTTTAGGGTCCCAAGGTAACACTGTTACTGCCTTACGTAATGAGTTTAAGCGATTTATTTTGATTTGATTCTACATTTATCGCATTTAATATGTCCGGCGTTCTGCATGTAAATAATGATGAATTCGGTTGGTTCTCCCGGCCGAATTTCGGCCATGTCGGCAAATCTCTATTAGCCAACTGCGTGGGAGATATTATTGTGCACAAGTGCATGCGCAAACATAGGTGCTCTCTGAACTCTTTATTCCCTCACTCTAATAGCCTGGGACGGAAATCCGACGTGACCGGAGAGGTCAGGCGTAGGACCGACGGCTTCAGGGTATCCACCAAAGCGGAGCGGAGACTGGAGAGGACTGTGTACAGTCAACCAATCATATTTTTAAAACATGATCTGATTCGTCGACTGAACACATTTATCCTCTCCGCCTACGTGCATACCGGGCCTTACGTGCTCTTCACAGTGGTGAAACACCCACCCATCCCCTAACTCCAAGCTAGTAGGTATTGAGCATTTCTTAACAGAAAAATTCCAACCAAACCCAAGACCTCGTCATCTGCAATCGAACATGCCAACCAATGAGGCAGTTATATTATATTTCAGGTTTGTGACTCATTTCATCTACGAGATAGAGACCTGTTACCTACATGTGGACAGGCAGACTGACGGACAGACAGACAGACATCAGAGTGACATTAATGGGGCTCCGTTTTTACCCTTTGGAAACGGAACCGTAAAAATTCAACCTAGTTACACAAGACACAAAGGGGATTTCTCTTCCGAACGATGCCCGCATCGTTTGAAGTTTGGCTTCAAAGCCTTTGATTCTCACGGACTGGGTCTTACGTACTGACACGGTTTATTTTTTTGTGTTATTTGCCGCTGTGTTAGACAAAATTGTTGGATTTCATCGACATAATAAAATTATCTATGTTCTTTCGAATAACTCATCATCATCATCATCATCGCGTGCCTTCTTCGAAACGAAGTTTGGCGATCATCATCCGAAAAGCTTCTCTATTAAAAACCGCCTCTTTCAACTTCGGGTAACTAAGCCCTGTCCACCCCCTTATGTCGTCCAACCATTTACGTCTTTGGCGACCTTGAGCTCTTTTGCCTGCAATTCTCCCTTCCAAAACTAATCTTGGGAATGAGAATTGTCCTCCTCTCTGTAAATGCCCAAAGAAAGCGAGCTTCCTTCGCATGATGGTGTTCCTTCGAATAACTAGAAAACGCCTAATTTCCTTTATTATCATATATTCGTACTCTACTCAATGAGTTTTAAAAAATGATATCCTACATGCTAGAGTAACAAAAGATTATTTTTTCTGGCTCTTTTTTCCCCTTGAAAAAAAATATTAATTGAATTTTTAATTCAATATTCGGTTTTGGGTCAACGTTTTACACCACATGCCAAAATTTCAGGTTTATAACTCACTAGCTGACGCCCGCGACTTCGTCCGCGTGGATGTAGGTTTTTCGAAATCCCGTGGGAACTCTTTGATTTTCCGGGATAAAAAGTAGCCTATGTGCTAATCCAGGGTATAATCTATCTCCATTCTAAATTTCAGCCCAATCCATCCAGTAGTTTTAGCGTGAAGGAGTAACAAACATACACACACACACACACACACACACATACAAACTTTCGCCTTTATAATATTAGTGTGATTTCGTATACGAGTTAGAGACCTGTGACAGACAGACAGACAACAAAGTGATCCTATAAGGGTTCCGTTTTTCCTTTTGAGGTACGGAAGCCTAAAAAATAAATTCCCAAATTGCCTTTGCGTAGCTAACGCCTCAGTCGTCGTCAAAGTGAATAGTAATAAAATGAGTAAGTATATGAGCCACTCTTTCAAACAGAAACTTATATTCACTACACCATAACGAGATACTAAAACCCCATTACTCGAGGGCGTCCCTTGACCGAATTTCCCTGCAAAAAGTGCCTTTTCAATTCAATAGGGGAAAATGTAAATAGAATGGAGTCAAATAACCCACGGTCGTAAAATAAAACTACTGAATACCTGAATACGTTTTTGTTTCACTTATAATAATCCTTAGAGGTGGGTTCCATTCCATTGTATTTTTAGTTGATAACTCAAAATTTTAATAACCCCCGACACAAAAACGGAAGGAAACTAGAAAAGAGCTGACAACTATCAAACGGCTGAACCGATTGTCTTTGATTATAGCTAAGACCACTCTCGATCAAGCCACCTTTCAAACAAAAAAAAACATTAAAATCAGTTCATTCGTTTAGGAGCTACGATGACACAGACAGATTCACAAATACACACGTCAAACTTATAATAGCCCTCTTTTCGGGTCGGGGGTTAAAAATATGCGTCGAATTAATAAGTTTTTAAGGCAGTACAAATGTTTTTGTGACGGGGGCTATCTCAAAAACTGAACTAGCTAGGAATGTGAAAATCCGGTATATTATGTACCTTAAATACTTATAGTATTCAAACAACAAATACTGAAAATAACGATTTATAAAATAGTTTGTAAGCTGTGATAAAGACAAATGAACATATTTTGGGGTTATCTTACTGTTTATTGCGATGTTCTAGCTCGGAATGGAAATATTACATACACCCAACATGAACCCATATGAACACATATGGTGTTCATAATACGTTACGTACGGAACCCTAATTGAATGAAGCCGGACTCGAACTTGACCAGTTTTTAATGACTTTGTGTTCACATCACCACACATATGTAAAGGTTATGCTCATGAGAATTCCAAAACATAAATGGCACACTCTCCCTAAAATACAGATTTGTTTGTTAAACCTTTCTGTATTGTTTACGATTGGAGGGAAATGTAATGGTCTCACACAACACGTATCGGTATACTTCCTAACAACTCCCAAGAGCAACATGCAACCTTTACACAACCGCTGTGAGGCCTCGGGCCTGTTAAACGATTTATGTGTTTATAGCACGTGTAGGAATACCTTTTTTTTGGATTCCGTACCTCAAAAGGAAATACGGAACTCTTATGGATCACTTTCAAATCAAATAAAATTGTAAACGGGATATTGTCAACGCTAACTAGGTACCCACGATACAGGATTACCTAGTGTGGGTACCACCAGACACAGCGCAATTATTGTACAAGACTACATTTTGTTAATAAAACATTTTTCATTATCATTTTCATTTTTTCACTTTGATATTTGTCTGTCTGTCTATCTGTCTGTCCGTCATAAAGTGCCGAAAAAATACCCGAGTAGGTACGAAATCCTCGGTGCGCGAGCCTTACTCGCACTTGGCCGGTTTTTTATTCAGCTATACAAGTTAGCCTTTGACTACAATCTCACCTGGTGGTAAGTGATGATGTAGTCTAAGATGGACGCAGGCTAACCTGGAAGGTGTATCAATGGCAGTTTTCATTAAACCTCTACTTCTTTGGTTTCTACATGGCATCGTATACAAATATCGTTCCGTAGTCAAAGGCTAACTTGTATTTTTTTTAAAAATTAGGTGTACTTACCTTTTTATTCTCAGTCATTGTCAGTCACTGCAATTGTCTACCAAAACAAGTTGCTCAGATTCAAACTTTCTTTGAGTGCAATGGAATGAAACTAACAAAGGAAGACAGCTCGTATCTCGGAAAGAAATAGCCAAAGAATAAATTGAAATAAATTCGTAGAATGCTGTTTTTTCATGTCTGCATTAAAAAATATGTTTAAAGAACATTAGGTACTAGAAATGATCAACAACATTGTTCTTGCGGGTTAAAAATTTATCACACCCCTGAAAAGTGAAGGTTACAGTAACTAGAAAAGAGCTGATAACTTTCAAACGGCTGAACCGATTTTCTTGGATTATAGTTAAGAACATTCTTGATCAAGCCACCTTTCAAACAAAAAAAAAAAAACTAAATTAAAATCAGTTCATTAGTTTAGGAGCTACGATGCCACAGACAGATACACAGATACACACGTCCAACTTATAACACCTCTCTTTTTGGGTCAGGGGTTAAAAAAATATCATACGTGAACTCCAAAAAATTACACTCCTTTTTTGGACAATTGTGTAAAAAGTTGAATACAAGCAATGGGGTGACATTGAGTAATGAACTTGTCGGCCCAATTGACAATATTATTTGGCTCCGTGACAATGTTCGCAGTGGGCGTGTATCGGATATTTTAATAGACTTGTGATTAAGTTACTTCATTTAAAGCCAAAGTCAAAGCCATTTAATCAAAATAGGTACCATTTTCAATACTAGTTTTTATGTCGGCTCAACGACACGACTTCATTTTAAAGTCAAAGGCGAAGTTTAAATGACTTTGACTTAACAATGTAGTCAAAATCAAAAATAAATAAGTCTTTTGATTGTTAAGATACTTTGATTGTGTGTTTGTGCATTTGTAAGATAATTGATGTAATCACAAATACGCAAACTTAAAAACTAAAGTTACGAGGGTTCTATGCATCCTCTAGTCCGAAAAGAAGCCCACAATAATTAACACAGTCAATATTTTAGGGTTCCGTGCCTGAAAAATGCAATGCTACCCTATTACTAAGTCTCAGCTCTCCGTCCATCTGTCTATCAGCGGGCTGTATCTCTTGAACTGTAATTAGTATAGAGTCGAAGATTTCACAGAATGTATATTTCCATTTTGCAACTATAAAAACAAATTATAAAAATTTCAAAATGGCCGCCATAAAATTTTTAAAAAAATCGAAAAGTGTTATTTATTGTACGGTAGGTACGGCATCCTTTGTGTGCGAGTCCTACTCACAGTTGACTGTTTTTTTAGTATCACGATTTCTAAAGATAAATAAGAGCTTATTTTTGTGTAAACGGTTGAAAAGTAAAAACCCTGATTTATAAATGCTTTCCACAAAACAATTAAAGCATTGTTTCCGCGTAGCAAATTTCCATTTTACAACATTTCCCTGGGAAAACTATTACTGCGCCAAATACAATGGCAAAACTTCTCTATTATATTGTCCGGGGATTTTCGAAAACTTTTGTATTATCTACGTTGATAATTTAATCTGTGAATATTAGCGGTGCGAAACAAAGTTTCAATGGACCTACATATTACAGTCTATTTTTTCTTAGAACAAGTTAATAAAAACCGGCCAGGTGCGAGTTAGACTCGTGCACCAAGGGTTCCATACTCGGGTATTTTTTCCGACATTTTGCACTCTAAATCAAAAACTATTATGCATAAAAATAAAAAAAAATATGTTTCAGAATGTACAGGTAAAGCCCTTTCATATGATACCCCACTTAGTGTAGTTATCTTACTTTCAAAATTAAAAATACTAGTTGTGTTTTCATGAACACATTTTTTTTTTGTGATGTAACCATAAATTCACGGTTTGTTCTATAAGACCTACCTGTCTGTCAAATTTCATGATTCTATGTCAACGGGAAGCACCCTACAGGTTTTCTTGACAGACAGACAGACAGACCAGACTGACAAACAGACAGATAGACACACAGACAACAAAGTGATCCTATAAGAGTTCCGATTTTCTTTTTGAGGCCCGGAACCCTGAAAATCAAGATAATGAATTTCAAAATGACTGCCATACAATTTTTTAAAGTACATAATGTTTTATCTTGTACGATGATACGGAATCATTTGTGTGGGAGTAGAGACGCACTTGACCGGTTTTTTTATATACCTAATCGAATATTATTGCAAAAAGTATCAAATTTCCATTAAAAAGGACCTTTTTCTAGACAACATTAAATTTATTGCTGACACACAGTTGAACAAAGGCGGCCCATTATTCGGTAACGTCCATGTGTGACTTTTGAATAGAACGTAGGTAATAAATAGACGCAAGGTGTATTCATAGGTGTAATGAATGGGGTTACGCCACCATAAAGCTGCCAAAATAACCATCTACTAAAGGTGTAGTGCATAATCAGAGTGTACTAGAGTGAGGAAACTTTTGGTTTGATCCTGAAATCGAAATCTGTCAAATATAAGGGAACTCTCGGCATGGTTGACGTGAAATCAAAGAACAAGTGTAAATTAAAAATTTATGACACCCCCGACAAGTGAAGGTTACAGTCAAAAGGCTGAACCGATTTTCTTGGATTATAGCTAAGAACACTCTCGATCAAGCTGGCTTTCAAAAACAACAAGACTAAATTAAAATCGGTTCATTAGATTAGTAGCTACGATGCCAAAGACAGATACACAGATACACACGTCAAACTTATAACACCCCTGTTTTTGGATCGGGGATTAAAAATAGGCGAGTCATAGCCTACCTAGCGTCAAATATAGGCAACATTTGACACCTGCCAGAGTATGAGAAGCCTCGACGTTTCATTAGAAGTTCCCTAACTTCATCCTAGTCTAAAGTCTAGGATGAAGTTAGTCGCGGTGTATACAAAAGGTCGATTTGCTTTTAAACGCTAAATTTATTGTCCACAATAGGCCGGAATAGACTGCGCACTAAAAGGGTACCTACTCCCACAAAAGAACTACTAATAGCCCATTAAAGGAAATATGGAAACGCGTTTTCTACTACATTGGCTGTGAAAGAGAATCTGCTTTTGACTACAATCGCGATTCTTGGGAAGTCATATTCTAAAGAACGATTTAAACTTCACTGAGAAGTTATTCTGGATGATGATGGATGGATCTTTAGGAAGATGATCCATACTTTCAATATATCGATTATTATATATTGATTACAGTATAAGATTCTGTGTATTGCGTGTTAGTAGGTACTATCCGATATACCTTGCTTCTCCTTTCACCAAAGGTTGCCTGGTTGAGATTGCTCTGAGCAATAAAGCCGCCTTTGCATACAACTGTTTTTAGTTTTTTTTTGTTTTGTCTTGTATATTTCATGTTTGTGTGCAATAAAGTTTTCTATCTATCTATCGATGTTGTAAATCTATCTAAACTTGAACTAGTTAACGATGGCCTTCGCATAGCAATTTAAGTACACGTGTATTTCTCAGTAAGCAGCAGGCAAGGCAGTAATGTCACAATAAATAGTTATAATGGCCGCCACACCCAAAACTTTAATGAGGCAACGACACCTGAATGCGCCATATTCGGGAATTATGGCACTCATTTGCGACACGCACGCAATTAATACCCGCCAGGTACCACACTCCAGGCTGTTTAATGTCGCACTTGTGTAAACTGCCTAGCACTTATGGTTATACTGACGCTTTTGGCATTTGTAGCGTGCCTGTTCTAAAGCTAAGGCGCCATCTCTACGAGCGAGAGAATCCCAACGAGTTCGAACTACTATCGTCAGCGATAGTATCGCCCTGTGGAGATCACACTAATATTATAAAGGCGAAAGTTTGTGTGTGTGTGTGTGTGTGTGTGTGTGTGTGTGTGTATATTTGTTACTCCTTCACGCAAAAACTACTGGACGGATTTGGCTGAAATTCGGAATGGAGATAGATAATATCCTGGATTAGCACATAGGCCACTTTTTATCCCGGAAAACCAAAGAGTTCCCACTGGATTTCGAAAAACCTAAATCCACGCGGACGAAGTCGCGGGTGTCAGCTAGGTGGTCTATAAAGTTGCATCTTTGATGCTAAGGCGAGACTATCGCTGCGAGTCCGTGGAGATAGCGCTTAGCAGACTTCGAACAGGCTGGTTCTTCGACGGATCCCTTCATTTCTGATTTGATTATATAGAAAAACTCCAAGCATAGCTAGCTAGCTAGCAGAGCATTGCCTGCTGAAATGCTTTGAGTTTTTTTATGAGGTCCATGTAGAGACCGCCGACTGGTCCCAGCTCTGATTAAGTGAACTTCACAAAAAGCTCAGTCACTCAGCGAAGATGAAAGCTACTACAGACACTTAGTATCGTGGTAACACCCTGCGCCTTTATTACTCGTTATCTCCCAGAGCCACCATGATCCAAACTTCATAGTCGCGGATCGTTCCTCCCTGTGTTGGGGACAATACGCAGAGAAACTTTCAGCTTTTATAAAATAACGAAGGTCTGTCACGCGATGGCTCTTAGTCCAGTATATGAAGCTGCGAGAAACAAAATTGAGTGAAAATCATATTTCCGCACATAAACGGTAGAGGCAACTTCATACGTGCCAATATAAATAGACAAATATAATTGTCGGGCATACGAGGCACTGCTTTGTAGTAGATCTTTGTGAGGATTCACGTCGCTCCGTTGTTCCGTTGCGACGATTGAAGAACAAACCAACACACCGGTAAACTACTAATAATTATATTCGCATTTATAATACGGGCAGTCATGCTAACAGCATAACATAAACGAGGCACTGAGACACAAAAGACGAGTGAAAATCGTGACATTTCCGCACATAAGCGTCAAAGGTAACTTTATACTTACTTGCCAATATAAAATACACACCACTGTGGCATACGAGGCACTGCTTTGTAGTAGATCTTTGTGAGAACTCATACTTCCTTTGGAACACCTGGTATGCCTGTTGGCGGTATTCAATAAAATGCCTTATAGATTAAATTTTCTCAGCCTGTCCGTCCCGTATGAGACTGAGGAAAAAGAGATTGCGCCTGTGTTTACGCTTGTGCAATTTAATATTGATTTATTGATGTATTAAGAAATATCATTGCTATTGATATACTTACAATGATGCCAAATCTCATAACGAGTCAGAGATTACATACATAGTTTATTAAATTCATATTGACTAATATTAAAAAAGGTTTAATTGTTGGTGCTGAGCAAACAGTTCAATGAGCAAGGTAAGTGCTTGCAAGGTTGGCGCATTTTTAACCCCCGACCCAAAAAGAGGGGGGCTTATAAGTTTGACGTGTGTATCTGTGTATCTGTCTGTGGCTTCGCAGCTTCTAAACTAATGAACCGATAATGACTTCTAAACTAATGAGTTTTTTGTTTGAAAGGTGGCTTGGCTTGATCGAGAGTGTTCTTAGCTATAATCCAAAAAAATCGGTTCAGCCGTTTGAAAGGTATCAGCTCTTTTCTAGTTACTGTAACCTTCACTAATAATATTGTCGGGGGTGTTATAAATTTTTAATCTACACTTGTCGGCCGAAATTGTCCGTTTTGCTGCCAGATGAAAAAGAGCAGACGTCTGCATATATTATGTACGTGTGTGATTTATCAGATTTCCGCAAAATATGTAGTTTGAAAGTTCCGGCACAAAGTTTTGTATGTAGTGGGTACCTAAATCTTTGGGCCTATGTAACTTTAAAGTTAGGTTCCTATTTTGAACTAAGTTCTAGTCTATATAAACAAACAAAGTTATAGTCAAGTTTTAGTTTATCTTGTTTGAACAGTATTTTGTTGTTGGTAGATATTATATTACGTAAATATTAGTTTTTGTGATAAATAATATCGTAGTGAACTTTTAATGGACGCCGGGCAAGTTTTATTTTTCTCCTCGCAAAACTTATAGCTGTTCATGAGTTTACTAACAAGTCATAAACTTTGGACGGTTGGTTAATGTCCTGTAAAAAATAGCCATGTTAGAATATACTCTATCTATATTATTACTAATAAATAAAATTGGAGTGTCTTTCTGTAATTTCGAAATAACTACCTCATCCATACTAATATTATAAATGCGAGAGTGTGTCTGTCTGTCTGTCTGTCTGTCTGTCTGTCTGTCTGTCTGCTACGCTTTCACGGCTCAACCACTGAACCGATTTTAATGAAATTTTGTACAGACTTAGGATACATTCCGGGGAAGGACATAGGCTATTTTTTATCCCGGAAAAACAAACAGTTCCCGCGGGATTCCTAAATACTCATCCGCTTGAAACTCGATTCGTATGAAAGTTAGTACCGAGGTAGCTTGCGTCCCTGTAATTGACATAGGCAACTTTTCATCCCGGAAAATCAAACAGTTCCCACGGGATCTTCAAAAATATAAATCCATGCGGACGAAGTCGCGGGCATCCTCTAGTTTTGTATATAGATTAGATAGGCCCCAATAATGAAAGCGTTTTTGAAAAATCACGCCGATCCAAATGCCGGGTTATTGTTATTATCAATCATATTCCTTTTCAAAATTTAATCGTGCAAAATGTCGAAAAGAATACCCGAGTACCTACGGAACCCTCGGTGCGCGAGTCCGACTTGCACTTAGCCGGTTTTTTTTTTAAATAATTTGCAAATGCAAAGTGTATAAATTCATTAGAATGAAGTAAAACTGTCACTGCAAATTAAATTCACTTGCAAGTTGCAACTAGATTTGCACGATAATTTTATTTATACCACAATACAAAGTCCATTTCCGCTGCAAACCGCGTTACAAAGTGCGACAACTTCGTTATCCCAGTACGTGTCTGTCAAACGTAGCGATTCGCTAGAAGCTGTGAAACTTTGCCATAACTTCGTCATAATGTTGGCGAAATGAAAACAAAACTTCGCACCTTTTATCTAGGCACTGATTATTTTTTGGTTTCCGTACCTCAAAAGGAAAAAAAGAACCCTTGTAGGATCACTTTGTTGTCTGTCTGTCTGTCGTGTCTGTCAAGAAACCCATAGGGTACTTCGCGGTGATCTAAAATCATGAAATTTGGTAGCTAGGTAGATCTTTTAGCACAAGTATAGGAATAAATCTGAAAACCGCGAATTTGTGGTTAGATCATTAAAAAAAAAAATTAAAATGTGTTTTAATTTTCAAAAAAATTAAAATGTGTTTTAATTTTCAAAAAAATATAACTATACCGAGTGGGATATCATATGAAAGGGCTTTACCTGTAAATCCTAAAACAGATTTTTATTTATTTTTATGTGTAATAGTTTTTGAATTATCGTGCCAAATGTGTGAAAAATACCTAAGTACGGAACCCTCAATGCGCGAATCTGACTCGCACTTGGCCGGTTTTTGTAACGGAAAATGAAAGAGTTCCATGGATTTTTAAAAACGTACATCAACCTGGACAAAATAGTAAGCAACATCTATTAAGTACCGAGGTAGCTTACATCCCAGGGACGGGCATAGGCTACTTTTTATCCCGGAATAACAAAGAGCTCCCACTGGATTTTTAAAAACCTTACTTCATGCGAACGGAAGTGCGGGCATCGACTAGTTAACCATAAATGAAGCCATAAATATTAATAAAAGGTTTTTCCGCAAGCCCAGTAAATCCACCCACATGGAAATTATTGCCCACATACATCCTGATTTCATGTAACTCAGAACAAAGTTACTCCCCTACATTGTAACTTAGCGATATCCTTACATATTGCTTTAGCACAACTTTTAATGGCTACCCATTTATTTTGCCTTCAACTGGTTTCAAACCTTTCCAAACAATTTTCTACTTTATTAATTTCTGCATAAAGTTTGTTTTAGGTTGTGATTGTAAGTGAAGCTGTTGTATTATTATGGGGAACGGTGGAACAGCTTTTAAGTAATTAAATCCGTATGATATTCTGTTTAACATTAATGAAATATAATAAAAGTAGGTATAAATGCGTGTTCTTCAGGTTTGGGTTGAACGTTGACTTACAATTCATACGAAGTTTTTTCGTATGAATTAAGTCAAAGCGTTCTTTATTATTTCTTCCACTTAAAGTTCTCAATCACTTCTTTACATAATAGTAAAAACTATTTTAACTGAAACAGTCAAAGGGTTGGTCAACAGAAGGTTTTGCTTAAAATATTGGTTAGTGGCTGCCTCAGAACACTTGCTTCATTAGCCCTTCATTCAGCTTCACCTACTAAGCAAGGCACAATTTACACCGGGTTTGAAAGTAATACATGATCAGATATAACCAAAAGTCGGTACATCGTGAGATAAAGTTTGTTCCCCAGTTTCGGAAACACAAGGTTACAAAACTCGGCAACCGGTAGGGATAGGGACGGAAGCCTTTTTTGGTATCTTTTGATAAATGTCCTGAAACTTTTAATGGGCGAAGTTTCGATTAAAGGCTTTTTTGTATGATTTCATCACAAAAGAGTTGTTTAATTTATCGCGTAAAACTAAATTTTATTATTTCGCTTTTATTTTATCAATTTTACTGTTTGATAGATAAAGTATTTTATTCTTCCATAGAATAAAATAGAATAAGTACCATTTTATCTTATGGTTATTGTAAAAAAGTACGAATACGATAATAAACTCAAATTAGGTAGCAAAGAGAGTTCTAATGAAAAATATGAGTATGTAGATGCCAAATTCTCCTGCGGGTGTACACCCCACACGGCTAACTTTAAAGTTGCGCCTTTGACAATTTACAATACGTGATAAGCGACGCGAAACAAAGGCGACCGTATCTAAGCGAACAGACTATATAATAGTACTCTCTACTGTACGACCGGTTCTCGAATCTGAGAGCTTTCAGAACGTATTTGCATCAGAGAAGTTACCTCAAAGTCTTAGACTGAATACATTAATCTAAGTCTACAGGTTATCTTCACAGTAGGGTGTAATCCCAAACAAGCGAATACAGGTCCCCCTTTTCGAATTTCCATATTCAAAACACACGTACGTTAAACCGAAACATATGGACGAAGAGCCCATGAGGGCCAGACCTTCGGCATTTTATAAAAGCTGATTTCTCTGCGTATTGCTCCCAACACAGGGAAGATACGATCAGTGACTATGAAGCTTGGATCTTGGTGGATTTTTCAGATAAACAAACAAAGGTGTAAAAATCTTACATCAAAGTGTAAAGTGTAATTTTTCATTTTATTTTCTTAGTATAGTAATTATAGTATATAATAAATCCAGACACTTTGTATGATGGCAACCCCTTGCCAGACACGCTTAAACTTTAACAATTCAATAAAGTGGAAAGTTAAAACCATAATGCAAACTTCATAGTCGCTGTTCGTTCCTCCCTGTGATGAATTTATGATGAATACCCGGTTGAGTTTGTTGTGGGCTCTTCTCAGACCTGGACGCGTTTGGAACTTTCGTAGCTTTAGCTATTAGTTTACATAATTAATTATCACCATTAGATTCATCTTACAAATCGAACATTTCTGACCAACAAATAGTGTACAATAGTACCTCCTTTGAATAAATGATTTTGAGTTTTGTGTTGGGGACAATACGCAGACAAACATTCATCACACTAATATTATAAAGGAGAAAGTTTGTGTGGGTGTGTGTGTGTGTGCGTGTGTCTGTGTGTGTGTGTGTGTGTGTATGTTTGTTACTCCTTCACGCAAAAACTACTAAACGGATTGGGCTGAAATTTAGAATGGAGATAGATTATACTCTGGATTAGCACATAGGCTACTTTTTATCCCGGAAAATCAAAGAGTTCCCACGGGAATTTTAAAAAACCTACATCCACGCGAACGAAGTCGCGGGTATCAGCTAGTCTTTTATAAAATAACAAAGGTTTGGCTCTTGCGGGCTCTCTCTCTAATAGTAATACGGGCATGTGGTGTCGTAAACGTTCGATGTTTGTGTGCAACATGTGTCACCATGTTGCATAGTCGAATGGCTACCGGTGAAATTCACTCGTATTATCCACCTATACACTAGTTGCTATGTCCCGGCTACGCATGGAGAGTCTACCAATTTTATAGACAAACTAGCTGATGCCCGCAGCTTCGCCCGCGTGGACTGGTCAGATCCCCTGCAGCATCAGGATTGAGGAGTTGGACTCCAAATTTTTTATGAAACAATGTCGCAAAGTTCCTCTATCGATTAAAAAAGAAATGACGCAAATCGGTTCAGAAATCTCGGAGATTTCGGTGTACATAGGTAGAAAAACACAACTCCCTTTTTGAAAGTCGGTTAAAAAAGTAGCCTATGTTACTCCCTGGTCAATTCTCTACTTGTCTATGAAAATCCCGTCAAAATCGGTTCAGCCGTTCCCAAGATTAGCCTTTTCAAACAGACAGACAGACAGACAAAAATTTTAAAAACGTGTGATTCGGTTATAGTATCGTTCAAATAACCATATGACCTTAATATGCGGTAGTTATTTCGAAATTACAGACAGACACTCCAATTTTATTTATTAGTATAGATATGCATCTGAATATATATAAAAGAAAAAGCTGACTAACTAACTGTCTGACTGACTGATCTATCAACGCACAGCTCAAACTACTGAACGAATTGAGCTGGCCATACAGATAGCTGGCAGCCCCCTGTCAGACACCCTTAAACTATAAAACTTTAAGAGGGCTCTCTCCGTCACTCGTTTCATACAATCGTAGTTCCAATTTCATTTGAATATTAAGCAACCAAAGTCCATGAAATTTTGCAGACATATTCAAGAAACTAATATCTATGTCTGTGGTTTTCCAGATTTCTGTTAAAATATTCGGTTTCAAAGTTACGCGGTCTTAAAAATTTTCATACAAATCTTTGAGCCCCTGTAATTTTAAAACTAAATATTTTTAGAAAAATCTAAAACACCACAGACACAGATATATTTCTGCAAAATTTCATGGACTTTAGTTGCTTAATATTCAAATGAAATTGGAACTATGATTGTATGAAACGAGTGACGGAGAGAGCCCTGTTAATGGTATCTGGCAGCGGGTTGCTATGATTCTAAGTGTTTGGCAATGAATGAGGTAGTTTCAAATAGATACATTGCAAAGAAAATATAAAAAAATTACACTTTATACTTTGACACAAAAAAATTATACATTTTTTACTTGTTGTCTCCCGATGCTACCATGATCCAAATTTCATAGTCGCTGATCGTTCTTCCCTGTGTTGGGAACAATATACAGATAATCTTTCTTTTTTTTAAATAACGAAGGTATATAAGTCACAGGTATCATATATTAACAAGTGTAAGTTAAAAATTTATGACACCCCCGACAAGTGAAGGTTACAGTAACTAGAAAAGAGCTGATAACTTTCAAACGGCTGAACCGATTTTCTTGGATTATAGCTAGGAACACTATCAAGCCACCTTTCAAACAAAAAAAACTAAATTAAAATCGGTTCATTAGTTTAGGAGCTACGATGCCACAGACAGATACACAGATACACACGTCAAACATATAACACCTCTCTTTTTGGGTCAGGGGTTAAAAATGTGTCACCTCAAGTAATACTTTATCTCCTAAATGAACCAGCAGTATCGTTAAATTTAACCGCTATATTAAAACAAGAAGTTCCGAAGCTCCTTAAAAGCTATTGTTATGGTGATTGCACGCCGAGATTACAGCCGCTGTACCGCCAACCTCATCGCAGTTTAACACGAGTTTATATTACAAAGATTTTATCTCGGTGTCTTTTATGTATTCAAATATTAGCTGATCCTCCCCGGTTTTACTTAGTGGTTTCAAAGTCCAAACTACATTGCAGTGGCGCTGATCAGCGCGGCGCAAACCGTCACAGTATTAATTATTTAACCCCCGACCCAAAAAGAGGGGTGTTATAAGTTTGATGTGTGTATCTGTGTATCTGTCTGTGGCACCGTAGCTCCTAAACTAATGAACCAATTTTAATTTAGTTTGTTTTTGTTCAAGAAAATCGGTTCAGCCGTTTGAAAGTTATCAGCTCTTTTCTAGTTACTGTAACCTTCACTTACCGAGGGTGTTATAAATTAATTTACACTGGTCAATCATTACGTAAGGTGCATGTTGCACTAAATCGGTGCAGCACGGCGCGTCACGGCAAAGAGAATATTTTGACGCAAAACGGTGCGTCACACAACACTGTTGGCCGCTGTAATGCAGTCCGGCCTTACGGGTTATCAATTCATCATTGTTATCTTCATTTTCCTCACCTATGGTGCTGAAACGAAATGAAGATATTCGCAGGAACCAAGGTCTGGAGTGGAGGTGGGCAGGCCATGCCTGTCGTAGAGGCCATGGCCTTTGGAACCGGAAAGTCCTTGAGTGGAGACCGCGTTTAAGCAGCATAGTGTGGGATGCCCTCCAGCACGATGGACCGACTATATAAAGCGGCTGGCGGGAAGTGGCTGGATGAGGAAGGCTGAGGACCGGGCGTGGTGGCGCTCTATAGGGAAGGCCTATGTCCAACAGTGGATGTCCACAGGCTGATGATGATGATGATCTTCATTTCAATCCATCATTGGTCCATAAAAGCTGGAAACGGGTCTCCTTTCAGAATAATGAGTTTAGGCCACAGTCCACCACGCCAGCCAAGTGCAAACTGCGGATTGGCAGACTTCACACATTTGGTAACATTATGGAAAATTCGCAGGCAAGTTTAATCCCTATGTTTCCCTTCATTGCTAAATCAGGTGATATTAATTTGATTTCTTAAGACTCACTTAACTCTGAAAAGTTAGATGAAACAACGTGCCCTCGGTCGAAGATCCCTTTCATGGGCATAATATTGTATACCTATTATCAAATCTTTGAAAAGAGCAACCGCCGAGTTTCTTGCTGGGATTCCAAACCAGAGTGGTAGAAGCACTTGACGATTTAAAAGTACTTGTAAAAGTTTAATTGAATAAAAACATTTTGAATTTTGAATTGAAAATTGAAGACAAATCAAGAGTGAAGGTTTCTTTATATCTCTCAGAATTTTTGAAATGACACTAATTCGAGAATTCAATCAAGTATCATTGACTATGTCTCCTTGGGGAAATCGGCAATCATGAGTTGTGATTTGGCTGACATGAATCTCCTTGTCCGCAGGGAAAATGTATTGATTGGAAGATTTTCATGGAATTGCCGTTTTGTAATGGGATTTGATGATTGTAATATTTTTGACATGCTTTAAACTAAACGAATATAATACAAGTGTAAATTAAAAATTTATAACACCCCCGACAAGTGAAGGATACAGTAACTAGAAAAGAGCTTTCAAACGGTCGAACCAATTTTCTTGGATTATAGCTAGGAATACTCTCGATCAAGCCACCTTTCAAACAAAAAAAACTAATTTAAAATCAGTTCATTAGTTTAGGTGCTACGGTGCCACAGACAGATACACAGATACACACGTCAAACTAATAACACCCTTCTTTTTGGGTCGGGGGTTAAAAATTATAACATTATACAGAGTGTAATGTAGTGTTATTATTATACTACCTAAACACAATCCAATACCAATAACCATTTTCCTAATACATGTAGTTTTTGTAATTTAGTATTGTTCAAACCCGCAATTTATAAGCGTGCAAAACTTGTTAATGCCCCACGGCATTGATTTCACCGCACCCAACCACGCAACGTTCGTTGACCTCTAGTGGCCAGTCAGATGTTTCATTTGCAGCACATAGCGAACTTTTGAAAAATAGAGCTTTTTAAATCGGATTTTTGTGGTATCTTAACAGTGATCATCACTAGGTATCATTCTGTCTTCGTTTTTGCTATCATTCTACTTATAACATGTGTAAATAATATAAAAAAACAATGTGCATACAGAAGTTTGACTACGAAATAATGCGTAGGTAGAATCTGACGGAGAATTATCACACAAACAAATCTCACCTTCTGTCACATAAATTAATCCCGACACAAGTAAATTACCCACGCGCGAGTAACAAATGCGACTCATAACTTACTCTGTCCTTGAATATGTGCAAAAGGGATAAGGAAGAGATTTATATTTGGGTATTATAAGCTCAGCCCAAGAACAATCTGTGTGACAAAAATATCTCGCAGCTTTTTCATCGAAAGTAAGTTTTTAGCAATCGAACATTATTTTCGAAGACCTGACGTAGCGGTGAGATAGTGGGGGGGGGGGGGTTTGAATCCCGGCGGGGGATTCAAATCCGACACTTAGAAATGGGGAGTGCAATTTAGAAATTTACATAATTTCTAAATGGTCTGATCTGATGGGAGCCTTCCGGCAAAGCCGTGCCACCAAGCGATCTAGCGTTCTGGTACGATTCCGTCTGGAAACCAATAATCGTAGATATGGGTTTAATAAAACTGCCATACCTCTTCCAAGCTAGCCCACTTCCATCTCATCACTTAACACCAGATGAGACCACAGTCAACGGCTAAAAAAATTGTGATAGAATTACAAACATCACTTACTTGTTTGAATAGTGAAGAAAAACACAAGGAAACCTGCAAACTATAGACTATAATGTTTACAAAGGTGTAAAAATTGCCAACCTAAAGCCTTCTCATTTTGACAGGAAACCAGTGCTCAGTAGTTGACCGGAAATGAGTTGAGAGGATAATGACATTTATTCTTCTTATAGGGATATTTTACTTTATAAAACGTAAAGATAAAATTACGCTTAGACTGCAAACTTACTAAATTACCAACCGAAGAAAATACGAAAATTATTTTCAGCTGTACAAGCACTAATTAGGCGATCCTTAGGAGGTACCTAATTAGCTTGGTCTTTTATAAAGATTTTCCGTCTCAGAAAATATGAAAATTCAAGAAGCAAACCCTCTAAGCCTTTATAATACCTATTTCTTGTTATTTCTTATAACGAGTTTATGTTACAAAAAGCTTCCCTACAGGGTGGTATTCAATCCAATTATTATAATATTTATTTACCAAAAGCCGATTACATTTACAATGATTTTTTCCATGCTTACAAAGTATTCTATATCGATACTTCAAATAGTAATTTATTGTCCAGACCAAAAATAAACCAATAGCCGGCGGAGTAATATTGGAAGGACGAGGCGAAAGAACGAAGAACTAGCTTTATTGTTAGTTTTCTAAATTAAAATATAAATAAGTAGATGATGCCCTCGACTTCGTCCGCGTGGATTTAGGTTTTTAACAAATACTATGGGAACTCTTTGATTTTCCGGGATGAAAAGTAGCCTACGTCACTCTCCATGTTTTTAACTATACCCACGAAAAAAAATCACGTCGATCCGTTGCTCTGTTGAGACGTGATTCAAAGGCAAACCAACGAACCTATAAACCAACAAACCAACAAACCAACAAACAAACACACTTAGGCGTTTATAATATTATAGGTAGTGATATACAAATTATAAATTCAGAAATGGCTCCTGAATCGAACCCGGCACCTCCATTTTTCAGACCTCCAGACTACGCCAAAAATTAGAAAAATTTATAAATGTATAGGGTGAAACCCGAAAATACGTTCCAGAATATCATAAATCAAAACATTCGCTGAGAATTCAGGCTGTTGTTTTTTGTAATCACACCCACGGGTCACTCCGCTCTCCTTTCCACTCACGTTCACAACGATCGCTCACGCTGCATTGCTAATGACTTTATCCGACTGTGAACTTTACGATTATACCTTCTATACAGTTATAAAAAACCAATCTAACTCAAAATAATATACATTATTTCATATTTTACAGATAGCTGTGCGCTTGCTTTTACTAAAAAGAACCAGCAATAAACCCTCCTGCTTGGTATTCAGGGTGTTGTTTTTTGATAACAGTAGCGAGACGGATGTAATCACACCCACGAGCCACTTCGCTCACCTTTCCACTCACGTTCGTAACTATGTATTGCTAATGACTTTATACCAACTATAACTACGTTTTTCCACAGTAGCGCGGACTGTGATCTATGAAAATAAAAAAATAAGAAATGAATAAAATGAAACCCAAAAATACGTTCAAGAATATCATAAATCAAAAGAGTCGCTGAGTATGTAGGGTGTTTTTTTTAAACCGCAGCAAAAGCGGTGTAATCACACCCAAGGGCCACTCTGCTCTCCTTTCCACTCACGTTTACTATGATCGCTCACGCTGCATTGCTAATGACATTATAGCAACTGTGAAACATACGATTTATAGCTACGTTATTGCACAGCAGTACGAAAATTAAGAAATGTATGAAAATACGTCCCAAAAGATCATAAATCAAAACACTCGCTCAGTATAATTCAGGGTGCTGTTTTTTGGTAAGCGCGGCAAGAGCTGTGGTAATCACACCCACGGGTCACTCCGCTCTCCTTTCCTCTCACGTTCACAACGATCGCTCACGCTGCATAGCAATAAATCTTTATACCAACAGTGAACGATACGATTATAAATGTATACGATAATTTTGATAAAAATCTACAACACTAAAATCAACGACTTCTGATAAGCAGTTATAAGTGCTGTTACACGTAATTTCAAATTAACCCACTTCTATTGTAGTTTATATCGTCACTTACCACCAAAAGAAATCGCAGTCAATGGCCAACCAACTGCCATCAAATAAAAAAGAATTAGGTATAGGTATCAATCGGTTCGTCTAAAGCTAAACGCTTTTCATATCTTCAGAATTGCACAGACTATTCTATGTAGATGTATTCGAAATTCTGATTTTGTAGGCTTAGTACAGTTGAGCTATTTCGACAACTCTGATATATTTCGAGTCATCATTGACAAAACTAATAGACGTCCGGGCTGGACATAAGTCTCTTGTAGGGATTTCCAGACACCAATTTCGAGTGTGGTGATGTGTAAGCAAAATGGTCTTAAACTCAGTTGGTTCAACATATTACATATACCTACTGTTCACAAATGTTAGGAAACTTGTAACAAAACATTGAAGCTTCAACGTCACTGGGAGGCGGAACCGTCCCAGTGACGGAAGTTTGACGAAAACGACTATTTTTCTTTGATTTCACGTCACCCCTAGCCTAATATTGGACAAACGTCGATTAAGGATCCAAACCGAGAGCTTTCTCACTCTAGTTCACTCTGTCAGCGCTCAAAGCGGAAACATCGTAAAACAAAATATAGATAGCCATCATCCATTTTACTTTACCACCATCCATTTTACTTTAGAGTATTTCGACGGTCGGTGTTTTATCGACTTTGGTGAGATATGCAAAGTCGTACTAAGGATTTTGATGTATTGAGATGTATTCGAACAGCGTATGGGTGAAATTTTGCTCCCGATGAAATTATAGCCCCCAGTTCTGGCCGGTGGGAAATGATCAAATCGAGATACCTTCGACGATGAAATAGCTTTAGTGTAAGTGTGACTTTGTATGCGTGTTATTTTGTGCTTTTCTAGGATTTTACCATTAAATAATTTTATACATTATGGTTTTCTTTAACTGATATCGAGTTCCTCTATTTTTAAAGCATTGGCTTTATTTTTTTTATTATTTGGCTTTATTGGATTTTTTTTTAAATTAAGTTGCAGAGGTCAATACGTTGTCTGCTACTTTATCCAGTCGATTTAGTTTTTTGAAAATCCCATAGGATTTTTTTGATTTTCTGGGATAAAAACTAGTTGTCCGTTTCCGACGTTTATACATCCGTACAACAAAAGCTAGGAGTCAGATAGAGAAACTTTTACATTTTGTTAGTATGAAAATAGTACGGTTTTTTACATGCCCCATTTACCTTGGGGGCTATGAATATAATAGCACGAAGTAGCAACTACAAACTACAATAGGAAAATTCGTGCCCAAACAACTCATAAATATCATATTATTCCGTTTGTTTAGTTGTGTACACAACACTGTCCCACTGGAAATTAATTAAGTAAGGAAGGTCTGTTAATAGGGGCTTATTCGTAGCGTGCTCCAAACAAACGTAGTTTGGCTCCAAATAAAATTTTGTAAATACGTTTTAGAAGCTAATGTAATTTGTGTCTGTGAATTTCCAGACTTTTGTCAAAATATTTTGCTTATACAGGCTCAAGGATTTATACTTATACAAATCTTTAAACCCGCGTAACTCTAAAACTAGTCATTTTTACAGAAATCTGGCAAACCACAGATAGTTCCTAAAACGTGTCTACAAAGTTACATTGACTTTGGTTGCTTATGTTGGTTGGTTTGGTTGTTTATTCAAATGAGAATGAAACTACGTATGTATGGAGCGAGTGTCAAAGAGTCTTCTGTTAATTAATTTACGAACTGAGAACTATGTAGATATGACATAGACAAACTTAGTTCCGTTCCAATTATACAACTATAACTACCCTCATCTGCATTATTTACACTTGAATAATTTATTGCTAGTAATAAACTGGTGGTAGATTTTGAATTATAGTCACCACTGGTGCTACTGTTAGTTCGTGAATTAATTCGAATTTATATTGAAACTTGAGGTAAGGCCACAGAAAATAGAATACCTTAAGAAGTACTAGATGAATGTAAAACCCAAATTGTGTTGTGATAGCGTATATTCATTTGAGTAACATATTTGAGAAAGGAGACCCAAAAGGTTACTTCGTCAAATGACCATTTCACGATTGCTTCCAAGTATCTGATGTAAAATATACCTACAGGTAGTTTAATTTAAACCAGGTAAGAAAATTAAAGTATGCTTCGAACAATCTGGAGCAGCAGTATCAAGATCTGATTACCACCACCTATTGACAGCTCGCCTGATCTGTTCTCCAATCACAGTGTTGATTTCATTCTGAAAGCAAAAAAAAATCTAAATACATTATTATAATGATATAATTAACTTTTCATTTATAATATGAATTATAAATGAAAAGTACTACAGACTTAACGCCCAGCTCAAACTCTTGGTAACTAAGATTACAAACTTTATCATGGAGTTAATTTGGTGTTTGGCTACTAGTCAAATCAGTATCTTTTAATCAAACGTCAAAACACGCGCTTAGTATGCGAGCTTCTATGAAATACTGACAAGTGACCTCACAGTGATTTGACGTGTTTTTTTAGTTTAAGCGATAAAAAATGGTTATTACACTTAAAAGTAACAAAGAACGTGGATTTTACGTATGTTGGAAGATCCTCTAATCACTGAGAAATAATTTGTCATAGGCAAATACGTATTAGATTGCTATACTTAGATGGTAAAATTTATCACTCAAATTATGAGCCTTCGAAAAAATCTATACAGTAGTAAAAATTTAAGTCTATTGATTCAGATAATAACCATTTCTATATACCAGGACTATACTCAGAAAAGCTGACAAGGGAGAGGAAGACCCACAGGGAGTTATACCCAGGACAGAATATCCTGACACTGTACTACAAGGAGACTCAACCCCAAATAAAGTATGAGTGTGGCAAGAAAAAGAAGAAAGTGAGTGAGACAGTGAGGAAGTGAGAGAGAGTATTTAAAAAAACTCTAATTAATCAGTATTACCTTATAAGTCTCAAGAAAATTAGGAATTTCCGTATTGAAGATGTTGTTTATCCAGCATGAGTAGTCTTCACCAGATTCGAGTAGAGTCCATCCCGCCTAAAAATATGTTAAACGCAGTTAGTAAAACTGATAAAATACATAATGTACAAATAATTCAGCTCTCAATCTCAATGTCATTTTACGCCTATTAGCAAAATTACAATTTTAAGTTTTGTTAAATAAAGAACAGAGTAGTCTACAAAAAATAATGCAAACAGCAGATATACAGCAAATAATAAATATAAGGTGAGCCATCGCCTGAGCACAAGAAAAAAATCTGTCTATATGTATACAGCTAGCAATAATAAACTTAAAGATGTGAGAAAAAAAGCATATTTTCAAAAACCTTCCGGCTTAGAATGTTGCATTCTTATAATGTTGAATTTTGAATATGCAAAATGTTCATGGAGTTTCAAAAAATACGCAGTAAGTCCTAACTTAAAAGCCGCCAGCATACAGTTTTAAAAGTGTCAAATACACTTTTAAAACTGCGTGCTATAATAAAAAAATATTACATCAATATGCTCTATGCTGAAATTCGGATTCATGTTGAGAATAGTGACTGATCCCCCAAACAGTCTCAGAAGAGCGTCACCGGCGATACGGATGTTGAAAAAGATAAGGCTGAAATAAAGAAAGAAAATAAAAATATATAAAAAAACAATGTTTGGATAAGGTCTTGAAGTATCTTCGACAATGCAAATCAATGTAATATTGAAACGCAAATCAATAAACAGTTAAAATGTAGCGTTTCAAAATAGTCTGTAATTAATAATCACTAGTTAAATACTAGTATCATTCGAAGTTTGGAAGACAAGATAAATAGTATTAAAAAAAGAAGAAACATACCTCCCATTTATTTCAAGGTCAGCTTTTAAACCTGCATATACTGCTTTTATTCTAGAGTTACCTGAAAACAAGAAAATACGGAACTATTGTTAGATCATGTTAAAAACTACAAGTTAGTTACTAATAGTTTTGTAAAAACATCTCATATTTTAAATAATATTGAATTTTTAATGATAACTCTGATTACAGGATGCAGAGTAAAGATGAAACTGTTTTTATATTTTAAATTTGTTCTGAGATAACATTAACTGGTTATAAATAATGGAAAAAAAACTTGTTATAGTGCAAATTCTACTAGTTTTTAATTAATGAAAGAAAAATATTGATTAGGTTTTTAGGAGCTTCGTTAAAAAAATTGTAACTTACCAATATGAAACCAGACCTTGGGGATAACCAAGTCAATATCGAGTCTGCCCAAAATAATATTGTAGTAAAGATTGTCAATATTAATGTCGCTGATACCTTTGAATTGTAATCCTTCAATTAATCCTACAATTTGAAGCAGTCTAAAATAAGACAAAAGTATATTAATAGATTAATAAAAATTTAAAACATGCATGTTATTAGATGATGAACTTATTTGTAATGTAACCATCTGAGTGGTACTTTTTTTTTTGAAAATATTATGTACCTACTTATTGTTTAAAATTCAAATACATTCCTAACATATTAAATGAATAGAATATTTTAATAAATTAGTGATGAATAGTAACATATAATATAAGATAACCATGCTACATATATTTAAATAAATAATTACATCAATTGCTTTGATGGTGACAGAAACATCTTGAAGAAACCTGCATTCCTCGAGATGTTTCTGCGTTCTTAAAGGTTTGTAATCCACACTTGGCTAGCATTCAAGTGGACTACGGTCCACCTGATTCTTCGATGATGATAGAATAGAATAGAATTTATTTTTATACAAGTGCTTTTGAATCGTAGAAGAACCAGCAAGAAATTCGGCGGTTGCCCTTTACAAGCAATTGCAGCCCCGCGCATTGCTGGAAATCCATCCTTTTAAATTTATGCTTTTTTATCATTTCGATAATCTTTGATGATGATGAGTCACAATTATCTTACCCATCTCGACTGACATAATCCAACTCAATATCGGTTTCTACGGGATCTAATCCTTTATTCTTGATCCATTGAGTTAATATCTCGATTGCATCTATGAGCCAATAATCAACTATTCTGTTTTGTGCAGGAACTGTAAAAATAATAATAAAACAATTATTATTAAATACTAAAATGGTATGCAAAACAAACAGATTTTTTTCTCTCTTATTGCGATAACTCATTATAAAGTTTTGCAATAGCTAAAAGCTATTGGAACGGAACCCGGCGAATACGAGTCCGACTCGCACTTGACCGGTTTTTATTAAGCACTAGCTGATGCCCGCGACATCGTTCGCGTGGATATAGGTTTTTAAAATCCTGCGGGAACCACGGATTTTAACGAGATAAAAAGTAGCCTATGTATTAGGTAATCCAGGGTCCATCATCTATCTTCGTTCTAAAATTCAGCCAAAACGGTTCAGAAGTTTTTGCGTGAAAGAGTAACAAACTTACACACACACACACACATCTATAAACATACACACACATCTATAAACATACACACACAAACTTTCTCCTTTATAATATTAGTGTGATGACTGTCGTCGAGCGCAACCCTATCTTGCAATAAAAAATGGAAGATAGCCATAACATACAAACTGATTTGAATTTTGAACATATATTTTACTTACACAACACATTTTACTTTATCAATCATTTATTATTGTATTATAATAATTGATAAATAGTTTAACACTCACCAATTTCTGACTGTGGTAAGGCATTTGTCGCAGCAATGGCGAGTAAGCAAGCTAAAGCTAATGACTTCATTGTAGGATTATATTTTGAGCTGAAATAATAAAACATACTAAGTAGGTATAGTGAAATCTTAAACTTTTCTACCTACATTGATGCTATGAATTTATGAGCCGTGATCGCCTATGGTTAACCTCTTATGGGGAAAGTTGGGGGTTGGATACCTTAAACTTTTCGGAGTTAAGTGCGTTTCAAACAATTAAATATTACTTCATTTATCGGTGAATGAAAACATCGTAAAAAAATATACATGCCTGATAATTCTCCTCAAAGGTCAAGGAAATCTGCCAATCCGCACTTGGCAAGCGTGAGCCCTTCTCACTCTAGAAGAAGAGAACTGCACTCTCTGTGCCATTTTTATTAGCCATGTTAGTAGTTAACCATCTTGACTAATTTTCCCTTTTCCCCTCCAACTAAGCGTAAAGCTTGTGCTAGGAGAAGGTACGACAATAGTGCAACGGGTGGGGTTTAAACCACTTACCTTTCGGAATTCAATCCGCTCCTCAACCGTTGAACTATTGAGGCTCACAAGATTGATATTGAGGATCAAGATGATGATGGTAACTGAATATTTTTAATTAATTTTATATTAATCAAGAACCAAGAGGATCAAGATGATGATGGTAACTGAATATTTTTAATTAATTTTATATTAATCAAGATTTATATTAATCAAGAGCCTATGCTTACCTATTCTCCCGTTGAAATGCATACAAAATTATCGTTCATACTATTTTATAGGAATAGGAAACACGACTACATTTATCTCATAATCATTGGATTACCAGATTTAATCGTATCTGATTTATTACGATTTGTGAATCAAATGATAATCGCAATCATTTTTATCGCCTGACTTTTACTATCTATAACAGGCTTTTTGGAAATTTTTAAAATAACAATGCATAGAAGGTACATTAAATTACGTAATTTTCGTATTACAAGAGCTGATTTGATCGTGATAGTCAGCATAAAGACAGCTAATTATTGAACAATATGTTATGATAAACGCAAATCATTAAGATTATCCTATCATTAAATAATTTAAGACTCATTGAGTTTTAATCAATAAAATATAATCTAAAGCTAATGCCTAGCATGCATTGCAAACTCGCGCGTTAGTATAAGTGCAGATACTGTGCAAAGTTTCGACGCAGTCGGATAAACTATAATGTGAACGGAGTTACAAAAATAGACGGACGGACAGCATTATATAGGATAGGTTCCCGTTGGCACCTTTCGGGTACGGAAACCTGACGCTGAATAGACGCTGCGCCTCCATTCCACTCCGTTCTATAGGCGTACATTGCGCATGCCTGGGCTTCTTTAAAAAGAATTCGTATCGCCACAGAATTTTATTCCATTCCATCGTTGAACTTTGTAATTCTTTACAACTTGTTGAATTATTCACGCTTTTTTTCTGTCGATACTTTTCGAACATCCATCATGTTTTGATATAATATTATTCTTTTAGGACTTTTTCTGGATAAGTTTTGATGTTGAAAGATTGTTCTTATAGACGTTATTGTAGTCATAATATCACTGGTTTATTCTTGAAAGCTTTATTAAGTTTACCTCTTGAATCATCAATAGAAGCTGAGGTTAAAAAAAACCGGCCAAGTGCGAGTCAGACTCGCGCACTGAGGGTTCTGTACTCGGGTATTTTTACAACATTTTGCACAATAAATCAAAAAATATTATACATAAAGATAAATAAATATCTCGTTTAGAATGTACAGGTAAAGTCCTTTCACTTACTTTGAAAATTGAAACACATTTTAATTTTTTTTTAATGATTTAACCACAAATTCGCGGTTTTCAGATTTATTCCTGAGTGCTATAAAACCTTAAGACCCTGAAGGAAAAGGAACCTACTGTCAAAAATTTCAAGTTCGTAATGCATGCGGTTAGATCCATAGTCAGTCATCACCATAGATTTGATAGATATCAAGTCAATGGTCATAACAAGTCTCTCTATAGAATTATGTATAGCTATGGTGTAAAAAATGTAGGTTTTTTTTAAAGAATATTTGTCATTTTTCAATCATGACTAACATTCCCCTTTCCCCTCAAACTAAGCATTAAGCTTGTGCTAGGAGTGGGTACGACAATAGTGCAACGGGTGGGGTTTGAACCTGCAACCTTTCGGTTTTCAGTCCGCTCCTATAACCGTTGAGCTATTGAGACTACTAATATATATATATATATATGTATCATAATACCTACAATTTTTTTTAAATTGCTAAACACTTTGAGCGCTATTTCGTTGTATATCACCCGTTATTGCTACTCGAACCGCGTTGATCCAGCGATATCCTGTTTCATTGGACCCGCTGCATTTCGGGAGGGCTTTATGGGCCATTACCCTAAAGGATTACCCAACTGAATGTCGCCCTTATGAATTTAAAGCGCTCGCGAACGACAAATATTTTCCATATAAATAACATTAGGATTTCGTGGGCGGCTTAGAAGGCTTCTTCAATGTTAAATGAAAAATAAATATTGTGAACTATTTTTTTTTCGTATTCTTAATTTCTTTTTGACAAATTATATAACAGGTTAATTCGATGGTTCGTAGTGGTAACTTTTAGTAATGACTTTGGCGTGAATTCGTGATTACATCTCAAAAAAAATTAAAATGTGTTCATGAACAAATAATAAGTATTTTCAATTTTCAAAGTAAGATAACTCCCAAGGTACATTCTAAAACAGATTTTTATTTGTTTTTATGCATAATAGTTTTTGATTTATCGAAAAAAAGGTACCCTCGGTGCGCAAGTCTGACTCGCACTTGGCTGGTTCTTTTATTAAAAACAATTTAATAAAAGTTTTATATAAGTAAACATGCCGACATACAATTTCATTTAATTGGATCGGAAATAGTTCGTTAAAGCCATACCGTTAAAAATTTGAAGTCAGTAACTGAAAAATTATTTTATATTTCGGACGGAATTTACATTTTACACATAATTGCCCCTTAAATCGGATGAAAAGCACTTTGTCGGGGCGGTTGAATCGTAATTTTATAGAGTTGCCACGTTTTCATGGAACTCTACCTTATTTTATTTTATAACTTTGTTGCAAATATTATTGTACTGCAACATGAATTACTTATATTTGAAATTTTTTACGTAAAATGTTGTGGTAATTTTTACCCCACTGCGGCAAAGCCAAAAGGGAGCGTCATGATTTTAGCAGTCTATGTTATGTATGTATGTATGTGGGTATGAATGTGGGTATGTATGTTTGTATCCAGATTCTGTGTGTTCCACCGTAGCGCCTAAACTACTAGGCCGATTTTGATGAATGAGGTGTCAATCGATTCGTCGTAAAGGTCCGGGTGACTTAGGCTACACTTTATACGAATAACATTGACCATTGGTTCTCCATAATGTTTTGAATGGTGTGTGAAGTCTGATAATCCGCACTGGGCCAGCGTGGTGGACTATGGCCAAACCCTTCTCCTTCTGAGAGGAGACCAGTGCTCAGTAGAAAGCTAGTGATGGGTTGACCGTAATGATGATAATAGTGAATTTTTAACAAAACTAACTTTTCTCAGTTTGTTCAGTTACTGATATGACTTGAGTAAGAGGAGGTTTTTATTCCGTATGAAGTGGTTTTTAGGGTACCGTGCCCATAGGGTAGAAACAGGCCCTATTAATGTCACTCTGCTGTCTGTCTGTCCGTCTGTTTTTCAATCTGTTTGTCTGTCTGTTTTTTCGCGTATCACAAATCTCTAGCTCGTAGACTAAATTAGTTACAAACCTGAAATTTTGGTATTTGACGTAGAACGTTGACCCAAAACCATATTGAATTAGAAATTCAGTTAAATTATTTTTTCATGTAAGGGATACTTGAAAAAGGACCATTCCTTTTCATTAAGCACTAGCTGATGCCCGCGTAGTTTTAGGTTTTTAAAAAACCCGTGGGAACTCTTTGATTTTTCGGGATAAAAAGTACTTAGCTTATGTCACTCATCATCATCAATCGATCAATAACGATCAAAATCACGTTGATCTGTTGCACCGTTGCGACGTGATTGAAGGACAAAACAATAAACCAACAAACAAACACACTATCATATTTCATAATATGGGTAGTGATGATTGATGACGCAAGCCAGTCTATGCCGCAATTAAAAAACTTACTACAACATGATTTATTCAAATCACATTTTAGAAAAACGACAAGATCTATACTTGAATTGCTAAAATGTCTTTCAGTAAAACTTGTTTTATAAATGTGAAAAGCGTCGGTGTAAGCAGAAAACTTCCATTCCCAATATTAAAATACCGGCGTGCTTGTATCAGAAATGATTTGGTACATTAGTTGCAAGTTCGGGAAAACATTTTTCAATTTCACTAAGTTACGGGTAAATTCACTTAAAAATGTTATACTTATTTACGTTTATTTTTATTTGAGTGATTTCTTGACTTGATGCGACGAAAGGTACCTAATACGGTGACTTTCATCCACCCAGCTGGGTGAGCAGCACATATTTAGATTACCAACTGTTTTCCATATAGAATAGAATAGAATAGATATTTATTGAAATAAACTTTTACAAGTGCTTTTTAATCGTCAAATAATTCGGAATGCCGATTCTATCGAGAAGAACCAGCAAGAAACTCGGCGGTTGCTCTTTTCAATTGTTCAATTTACAATAATATTCCATACTATACAAGCAATTACATTGCTTCACACCTTCTGTTCTTGTTTGGTGGCTTTTTGTAGACCATATCACATACTATAAGGTAAGTTAAGATTTTATATAATCCGGTGTTTCTCAACTAGTCAGATCAGTATCTTTTTATCAAACGTCAAAACTCGCGCTTAGTATGCGAGCATCTATGAAATACTGGCATGTGACGTCACAATGATTTGGCGCGCTTTTCTTGTAAATCTTGTAATAAATAATCATTGAGAAATAATTCATTTTTGACATAGGCAAATACCGTTTTGTTAGTTGTGGCCACAGCGACGTAAGCTCTCAAAGGAAAACTAGCTCAGCCATGCTCTCTTAGCAGTCAATACACCCACGCATTTGCAGAGGAATGTATGTTGGGCGGGCCCCATTGCACTCGCATATTTACTCATAGTCCTGAAAACTATCTCAGTTAACATGGAGAGTTATTCAAACCGTATGAACACAATTTCTAAGAAAATGTTGTAACTTTATTCCGTACAGAGGTCCTTTTCAAGTCGATTGCGAGAAATGTAAATAGAATAGTACGGAATAGCTGCGACCCTCATCCGATGAAAAACGGCAGTTTGTATGATAACGGCCCTGTTGCGCCTTATCTTTGTTCTTACGGAGGCTGTAAACGATATATTTGAAAAAAAAGAGTCGTTTATATGCAGAACTGTGTATCGATAATTGCCGATATACCTACCGCTGGGATTTGTGTAAGCGCTACGAAAAACTATTAATTTTTAGGGTCCACACCTCAAAAGGAAAAACGGAACCCTTATAGGATCACTTTGTTGTCTGTCTATCTGTCTGTCTGTCTGTCCATCTGTCCGTCTGTCCGTCTGTCTGTCTCTGACCTTATCGTCTCGCACTCTGACCAAGCCCAGTAGTGGCATAGAGTAAGGATAAGTATAGTGAGCCGAGATGAGTATTGAATATACTTTAAGACAAGAAGCTTAAGGTTCATATTACGTTGACGATAAAGTGTTTCAGGCACGTCAAAGCAACGATTAGATAAGACAAAGTGATGTAACAAAGCATTATTTGTCGCTGTAATCCTGAGAAACGTGAGGTCTTTGCTCAGGCCGGACTTAGGTACAAGACAGCTCCCTGCGGTTGCCTAAAGGCAAATCCCATAAGGTCTGACCGTTTATTATGTCCCTTAACATTTTAGACATACCCGTTTGGTACGTAGTTCACACAAAATAATCTTAAGTTGACATTATAAGCGTACTTACATACTTGCTAGTCTAAGTTCATCACACAAAAGATACTTAAATTTTTACTAATTTAAAATTCCAAGACCTATAGCAACAGAATTTCAGTCATACTAAAAAAATAATGATTCCCAATTTATTTTAACTAGTGGATGCCCGCGACTTTATCCGCGTGGATGTAGGTTTTTGAAGATCCCGTGGGAACTGTTTGATTTTCCGGGATAAAAAGTTGCCTATAAGTATCAGTGACATGGACGCAAGCTACCTTGGTACCATATTTCATACAAATCGGTCAGCGGATGGGTCTTTAGGAATCCAGTGGGAGCTCCTTGATGTTCCGGGATAAAAGTAGCCTATGCCCGTCGCCGGGATATAAGCTAACTCTGTACCAAATTTCGTCAGAATTGGTTAAACTGTTGGGCCGTGAAAAGGTAGCAGACAGACACACTTTCGCATTTATAATATTAGTATGGATGTAGTCCATATATTTCATCTATACTAATAAATAAAATTGGAGTGTCTGTCTGTAATATCAAAATAACTACCTCATATTAAGCTCATAGGGTTATTTGAACGATACCTTAACTGAATCACACGTTTTTAAAATTTTTGTCTGTCTGTCTGTTTGAAAAGGATAATCTTGGGAACGGCTGAACCGATTTTGACGGGATTTTCACAGACAAGTAGAGAATTGACCAGGGAGTAACATAGGCTACTTTTTTAACCGACTTTCAAAAAGGGAGTTGTGTTTTTCTACCTATGTACACCAAAATCTCCGAGATTTCTGAACCGATTTGCGTCATTTCTTTTTTAATCGATAGAGGAACTTTGCGACATTGTTTCATAAAAAATTTAGAGTCCAACTCCTCAATCCTGATGCTGCAGGGGATCTGACCAATCCACGCTGGCGAAGCTGCGGGCATCAGCTAGTATTTAAATAAAAAGTTTGAAATTGTATTCCGGGTACAAATCTTGGCCACCTTCTTTCCAATTCACGATCCAAAGAGATGAATTCCATGGAACAACTGGAATTCTTCTCAGACTAAGCCTTTGAGAACCGATGTGACAAGTTAGTTCGCCAGTGGAATTTACGAGCAACACGCATTGCAGTAAATGCAGCGCTGCGGAAAACTTAAATGACATAAATTCGAGACAAGAAACAAATGGAGAATAGAGGAAATGTATGTACTTTAACATATATTTTGATTTATGCCCATGTTTTTGGTTGGCTCGCAATAAACTTTCTTAATATACTAGTAAAGAAAGTATCTAGTAGTGTCTTGTTGCATGAATAAAGATGAGATATAGTTAAACCTGAAGGCAGCTATTTTTTATTCCGAAAAATCAAAGAGACCTCATTTCCACGTGGACAAAGTCACATCATCGCACTACTCATCACTACTTAGATATCTGTACTAATAAATAAAATTGGAGTGTCTGTCTGTAATTTCGATATAACTACCTCATATTAAGCTCATATGGTTATTTGAACGATACCATAACTGAATCACACGTTTTTAAAATTTTTGTCTGTCTGTCTGTCTGTCTGTCTGTCTGTCTGTCTGTCTGTCTGTCTGTCTGTCTGTTTGAAAAGGCTAATCTTTGGAACGGCTGAACCGATTTTGACGGGACTTTCACAGGCAAGTAGAGGATTGACCAGGGCGTAAAATAGGCTACTTTTTTAACCGACTTTCAAAAAGGGAGTTGTGTTTTTCTACCTATGTACACCGAAATCTCCGAGATTTCTGAACCAATTTGCGTCATTTCTTTTTTAATCGATAGAGGAACTTTGCGACATTGTTTCATAAAAAATTTGGAGTCCAACTCCTCAATCCTGATGCTGCAGGGGATCTGACCAATCCACGCAGGCGAAGCTGCGGGCATCAGCTAGTTATACTATAAATACTAAAGTTTGTCTGTGTCTTGGTTTGTCCTTCAATAATGCCGCAACGGGGTAAAGAATCAACGTGATTTTTTATATGGGTAGGACTTAAAGACCAGGAGAATGATAATATAGACTACTTTTTATCACGAGAATTTTTTGCCACGGGATTTTTAAAAGCTTACTTATCTAATCGGACGTAATTGCTGGCATCAGCTAGTCATCTATGGTCTAGAAACTTGAGATTTTGATTTAATGGGGATAATAACGTTATGGAGGTTTTATCTCCACAGGTAGACCATAAAACGGTGAAAAGCTAGTTGGTTAAGACTTCAGCGTCGTATTCAGGATATTTTGGAACTCATTATTTTATACAACATGGAAATAATTACACCATCCCCGAGCATTAGAGCTTACAAGAACATAATGTCTTGGCATAATCCGTACCGCAATGGACCATAAAACCTTCTCAACATGCATCTGGGGTGCTATGAAACCGAATATTATTTTGTAAACAGCCTCGCGAACGACCGTTACACATGATTTATTATGAATATTAAGTCCAACGGATTTTACAAGTTTGTCAATTTTTATTCGAAATTTACTTCGACCACTTTCCTTTTTAAACCCCGACCCAAAAAGAGGGGTGTTATAAGTTTGACGTGTGTATCTGTGTATCTGTCTGTGGCATCGTAGCTCTTAAACTAATGAACCGCTTTTAATTTAGTTTTTTGTTTGAAAGGTGGCTTGATCGAGGGTGTTCTTAGCTATAATCCAAGAAAATCGGTTCAGCCGTTTGAAAGTTATCAGCTCTTTTCTAGTTACTGTAACCTTCACTTGTCGGGGGTGTTATAAATTTTTAATTTACACTTGTTACACGAAAATTGACAGTAGGTAAAGAGAGTACGATGCGTGATAATGATATGTTTAAATTAAGTATGTTTTAATTTTTATCGAGATAGGTAAGTATTATCACTATGGCATAGAGTCAGTATCAAATAGCGTAGAAATAAAAATTAATTCTATGTATGTATTGTAATATGTTCCACCGTACCGTACCAAAGAGAAACCCACCAAGCGGTGTTTACTCGGTAGCGCCAGCTGGGCCAACAGTTGTATCTTGAAACTTGTAGTGCATACTATTATTAAAAAGTATAAGTATATATACTTGTAGTGCAGATTTCAGAAAACTCTGTTAGTGTGATTCAGATTTGCGTGCTCTACTTTGAATTCCGATTAATGTACCCGTGCTGCCACCTAGTGATAAAAGTCAATGTAATGACGTGCAACTATCTTCAAAAATATATTTTTAGAAAATGCTAAAAAGCTAGCCAGTATACGAGGGTAGGAAAACACAAGATATTTCACCTATTCACTGCACGTTCTATACAATAATGGAATGCTTCTTATCCCTTTGTCCGTTGGCTGACGTTGCAATAAATTGCATGCGAACGACGCCTGACCGCCTCTCTGTAGACTTAGAAACCGCGCCATTGAAATCGCTTCATCAGATTTGATAAATTGTGTTACTGGATAAAGTTGTTGTTGGATTTGTAAACGGGCTATATAAATTGCAGCTCGTAGCTTTAGTTTCAAATTAACGTAATTAAATAGAGAATAAAATGACAGCTAGAAGACATGTCAAACTTAAAAATAATGATATTAGCTTATCAACAAGTGTAAATTAAAAATTTATAACACCCCCGACAAGTGAAGGTTACAGTAATAACTAGAAAAGAGCTGATAACTTTCAAACGGCTAAACCGATTTTCTTCAATTATAGCTAAGAACACTCTCGATCAAGCCACCTTTCAAACAAAAAAAACTAAATTAAAATCGGTTCATTAGTTTAGGAGCTACGATGCCACAGACAGATACTACAGATACACACGTCAAACTTATAACACCCTTCTTTTTGAGTCGGGGTTTAAAAATGACAGCTAGATATGTCAAGCTCAAAAATATTGATACCAGCTTAAAAAAAATAGTGTTGTCCCTTTAATGCCCATAAAATTTTAAACTTCATGAGTTTTAACGTTTTAACCACTAGGCTATCACCGCTTATATATCACTAGCCGATGCCCGCGACTTCGCCCGCGTGGATTTAGGTTTTTCGAAATCCCGTGGGAACTCTTTGATTTTCCGGGACAAAAAGTAGCCTATGTGCTGATCCAGTATATTATCTATCTCCATTCCAAATTTCAGCCAAATCCATCCAGTAGTTTTTGCGTGAAGGAGTAACAAACATACACACACACACACACACACACACACACACACACACACATACAAACTTTAGCCTTTATAATATTAGTGTGATAGAATAGATAGATTCGAAAGAACTTGTAAAAGTCTAATTGAATAAAAACATTTTGAATTTGAATTTGAATTTGAATTTGATAGGTACTTATTTAAACTTGTACACGTGTAGAGTAGCAAGCTAAAGTTAGTACAATAAATCTTGTACTACCCGCAATTAGGCTTGCATTATTGCAAAAGAATGCAGTAAGAAAGTTCATTTCCGCGCCCGCACAGAGCACAACGGGGAAACCACGGTTAATGGAAATTGAATGGAACGCCTAATGGTTGTTTCTACTTGTACCTAGCTACAACTGAAAGAGGGTTTGTTCGGAATTTTAAAAACTTTAAATTAAAAAGGGGAAACAAATTGGACACTTTCCCTTCAAATCCCTTCCTAAATCCTAATAAGATTCCAAAGATTGTCATTATTACCACAATTACTTAACAGGGCTCTCTCCGTCACTCGTTTCATACAATCGTAGTTCCAATTTCATTTGAATATCAAGCAACCAAAGTCCATGAAAATATGTAGTCTTAAAATTACAGGGACTCAAAGATTTGTATCAAAATTTTTAAGACCTCGTAACTTTGAAACCGAATAGTTTAACAGAAATCTGGAAAACCACAGACATAGATATTAGTTTCTAGAATATGTCTGCAAAATTTCATGGACTTTGGTTGCTTAGTATTCAAATGAAATTGGAACTACGATTGTATGAATGAGTGACGGAGGAGAGAGATTATTTTGTGAAAATAAAAAAAAACTCCTTCACACCGATTTCATAGGCGATTTTACACGGAAAATATATTCGAATTCGCACCTACGATCGTTTACCACATTAATAAATTCTAGGAAATATGATAAAGATCTATTTAATAAGTATAATGCCTGATTATTTATTTCACAGATTTATCGAGGTAGAGAATTTTTGCACTTATAATAATTATTATAAGTGAGAAAATTTGCTTCCCGCGATACGTAGCAAACGTTTGTTTGCTGTAATTAATTTGACTAGAGGCGTTCCCGCTTCTAACACGCAGCGTTGTAATTGTTCTCACTGCGTATTCTTTAGCATCTTAATTCAGGTTACCGCTTTTAGTACATAATAAGTAATAATTTTCATAACATGTACTAAATTTAGAATTTTGACTCCTTTTTTATAAAGCAGTCCGTGAAAAATTTACTGTATAATATTTTTTTTGTGCGCATGTTTAATGAAGAAAAAAGTGTATTTGCAGCCTTAGATTCTGATCTAAGCCTTAGATTCTGATCATTACAGCAATTCCATCTGTGGAATTGCTGTAATGCACAAGCTTAAATTACTTTACAAGTCACGGCTACCAGAAGCGTTTTAGCTCATTACGTGTGTATTCGAGCAACAGCTTGCTCAAGCTATCTCTGATACCTCCAGCTCATACTCCAAGCTATACACGTACATTTTGTAAAGCAAACTGGCACAGACAAAAGAAACTGCAAGCTGTTATAGCGAACGGAGTACGCTCTTTATGTCGCATACCAATTTTAGCACGGACTAATTTCCCTCCACTAAGCCACTTTATTTTCTTGAAAACGTTTGAAGTTAATTGTCCGTCTTGATGGAGTTTTAATGAGAGTTTTAATGAAGGAAACGTTCTGATATTTTGTTGCTGTATTTTACAGTTTCATTAATGAAGGATCATTATATTATTACTACACATATTATTATTATAAATGCGAATGTGTGTTTGTTTGTTGGATTGTCCTTTTATTCCACTGCAACGGAAAAATGGATCGACGCGATTTTTTTGCATGGATATATTTAAAGACTTAAGAGAGCATAGGCTACGTTTATCTCGGAAAATCAAAGAAATCTTACGGGATTTTTAAAAACCAAAATCCACCCTATTGAAACGCGGGAATCAACTCGAATATTATCAAGATGGACGCTACAACGGCTTATAGAGTGCCTCTCTTTTATTATCTCTTGTGATAACATAAAGTAAAATAAAAGGTAGTAAAATACCACATGTTTGAAAGCAGATGTAAGGTGGTATTGAGGAGATAATGTGACAAAAACCTCGGGTGGTATTAACTACCTAGATGTTTTTTTTAACCCCCAACCCAAAAAGAGAGGTGTTATAAGTTTGACGTGTGTATCTGTGTATCTGTCTGTGGTATCGTAGCTCCTAAACTAATGAACCGATTTTGATTTAGTTTTTTTTGTTTGAAAGGTGGATTGATTGAGAGTGTTCTTAGTTATAATCTAAGAAAATCGGTGCAGCCGTTTGAAAGTTATCAGCTCTTTTCTAGTTACTGTAACCTTCACTTGTCAGGGGTGTTATAAATTTTTAATTTACACTTGTTCAAACTATTTGCTATACCTACACGAATGTAGATAACCAAAGGCACTTGTGGTGGTTATTTTGCTTCACGCAACAGCGAAGTGCAAAATTGCACTGAAAATTTAATTACAAAAGACAATGACGCGTCATCACCGCCACAATATACCGCCAATATTATGCAGGCTTTTACCCGGTCTCGCCTGGCTTTTAGCCTTGATTATATCGAAACCACACTGTGTGGCGGGCGTCTACTTCCCAATTTAATTATTATTATTAACATTGGCTCTTATATTACGGTAATATTGAGCACATATTATGCTTTTTTTGCCGGCTTTTTGTAAAAAGCGATTGACTAGTTAATAATGCCCGAGATTTTTGTCAAAATAACTTAAAATTTAAAATCTATTACTTAATACTTAAATTACCTAATTTATTAAAACTAATTTATACTTAAAATTTAAAAAATTGTAAATAATGAAATAATAAACTAATGACTGATTTTAATTTAGTTTTTTTGTTTGAAAGAAACAAAAAAAAACTGAATTAAAATCGGTTCATTCGTTTAGGAGCTACGATGCCACATACAGATACACAGATACACACTTCAAACTTATAAAACCCCTCTTTTTGGGTCGGGGGTTAAAAGATGAGCCAGCCTTTTGTCTATAAGTAGGTATAGATAATATATTCACATGTTATCATGCAGTGAGATAATTTCACCAGAATTCACAGTGGAAGCATCTGAAACTCTGAATTTCAAACCGAGTATAATATTTACCTACCTTCCGCGTTGGAAACCGCGCTGCATCGAGCCTCGAGGCGGTGTGCTGTCGGTTCTTTAATATTTATGCCCTTCATATTATGTACGTGTTCTATCCACTGTTAATTCCTTGAGAATCTTCCTCATGTATTTACAGAGCGACTCCTGTATAGAATATATTTCTACTAGCTGTTGCCCGCGACTTCGGCTGCGTAGAATTGCTGATTTCCCGTGATATTGCGGTTTCCCGCCCGGCCAATACCTTGCAAATTTTTTTCTAACCTGATGACTACGCCTTAAAACAAACTTATTTTCTAAGTTTCAAGCTTGTACACTTAATGGTAAAAAAATCAGCAAAAACTGTCATATTATTCTACCACCCTTCAACGGTGATATTCAAAAATACTCTGACATGTATATTTTTAACCCCCGACCCAAAAAGAGGGGTGTTATAAGTTTGACGTGTGTATCTGTGTATCTGTGTATCTGTGTATCTGTGTGTCTGTGTATCTGTGTATCTGTGTATCTGTGTATCTGTGTATCTGTGTATCTGTCTGTGGCCTCGTAGCGCCTAAACGAATGAACCGATTTTAATTTAGTTTTTTTTGTTTGAAAGGTGGCTTGATCGAGAGTGTTCTTAGCTATAATCCAAAAAAATTGGTTCAGCCGTTTGGAAGTTATCAGCTCTTTTCTGGTTTTCTTATTACTTTTATCCCAGGACCACCAGAGGTTACGTATTTTCTGACACAGGAAATATGTACGATTGAGTAGTGTTAGTAAGTACTAAGAAAGCATGCCTAGCCTACGTGCTAGCTTGCTTAGACGCCAATGCCAGATGCCAATTTTCAGGTATCTGATAATCAAGGTACATAAAAACATTACTTACCTCACGTAAATTCGCCAAACTGATTTTTACGTATATTTTAAGCAATATCCTTAAAAATATGTCGCCAATACTCCCAGACACTTCCCGCGTCGGCCGTATTGCTTTGCAGACGCTTCAAAGCTCCCAAAATAAGTAATTACTTAACTGCACGTAAATTCTGATGCTCCATTTTTATATATGTCCACCAGACAACTATTTAAAAACCTTTTACAAGAAGACAGACCGATCCAGAGGGCCAATCATCCCCTAAATTCAATTTTAATGCCTCTGTGGGTTTGAGCGCGAGGGCATCATTATCTACGCGCATGAGACTGAGTAAGACATGTATTAGGATATATTGACTTCTCTCTCACTCTCTTATAGTTTACTTATGTCAATAATTATTAATATTAAAAAAAAATCTGCTAAAAATTAAAAAAATTGGAGAATTTACGTGAGGTAAGTAATGTTTTTATGTACCTTGATTACCTGATACCTGAAAATTGGCCGTCTAAGCAAGCTAGCAGGTCTGTAGGCATGCGTTCTTAGTACATAGTAACACTACTCAATCGTCCACATTTCGTTCGTCAGAAAATACGTGACGGCTGGTGGCCCTGGGATCTTTCACTATTGTAACAGAGGTTCATAATATTATGTCAATTGGCAAATGTCAATTTGTCAAGATGGACGTTGCCTAGATACATAATTATTTATTTGAAAATATTGTTTTGGAAAACTCCGATACTTTGGATCGTAGGCGCGGAGTTTCTAATTTATAAAATATTATAGTCACAGTTAAACGAGAAAACATCAATTCAATTATAATATCCAACAGTCAACCAAAGGCCACGAACAATCAACCCAAACCCAAACCATAGTCAAACTATTTTTAGGGTTCAGTAGGTATCTGTAGAAAAAAAAAGATGTTGTAGGTAGCCTCGACTGTTGTAGTCGCGTAGGTGTGCATGGCACCATTAAATATCGTAGGAGGCGATGACCCTCCGCGCGGCTGAGGTTCCCGCATCGTAGTCGCTTTGTCGCGCAGGTTTGGATGATGCATTAGGCGCACCTTCTTTTTATTTTATCTGCTTGAACTCAGCTTATTTACTTTGACAAAATACGTTTAAAATTCATCATCATCAGGATCAACCCATCGCCGGCTCACTACTGAGCACAAGTCTCCTCTCAGAATGAGTAACTACCACACTGGCCAAGCACGTATTGGCACACCTCACGCACCTTTGAGGGAGCATTATGGCCAACTCTCAAGCATGCAGGTTTCCTGAAGGAAAACTCCTTCACCACTTCGTTGTCTGTTTGTGTGTCCGTCTGTCGCATCTTTCAAGAGAATCAAAACTTATAAATTGGGTACTTCCCGTTTACGTAGAATCATGAAAGGCAGGTAGCAATATCTTATAACCCAAGCACTCTACTCCTGTGGCCCAAGTAAAGAGAAAAATCCGACAACTGAATTGTCATTACATAAAAAAAAACTTGTACGGAACTCTTCATGTGTGAGGCAGACTCGCACTTGACCGATTTTTGAAAGTTATGTCAAATAAAAATTTGACATGCAATAACAAACAAAATGAAATACAAGCCACTTTATTCCTTATTTCATCGGGTGAAAGTCGATTTCAATTTAATCGTAGGTATATCTTGAAAAGCGAACTATTATACGACTACGTAAAATGGGTACATTTTTAAAGCAACGACATGTTAGAAACAGATACTTCGTTTTGGTCGTGTTAAACTATGTGAGTCATTCAGATAATTCTTGATTTAGTGATGTTCGGTCAAAAATATTTCATGGAACGTATAATTAACATAACATTGATGTTACTTTTGAAGAGATATTAGCTGCCTTATTGGATTTATATTATTATAGAAATTGGGTTTTAGAATGGCACAAATAAACGGTAATTTTATGAATAAAGTTTAAAAAGCGTGAAATAAAAATTAAATTAAAAATTTAAAAAACCCCCGACACATAAACCTCTAAAAAGTAAAAAAATAATAGGTAAATATGTATGGGCCCTTTAAGAATAGTATAAATAGTAAAGTTTTTATCCAAGCGTTCGTTGCGTCGGGGGACCGCTAAAGACTATTCTTTCTACAACAGATGACTTTCATGGTTTATCATAGGTAGCGGTCCCCTGGCGCAACGAGCGCTTGGATAAAAACTTTACTATTTATACTATTCTTAAAGGGCCCATACATATTTACCTATTATTTTTTTACTTTTTAGAGGTTTATGTGTCGGGGGTTTTTTAAATTTTTAATTTAATTTTTATTATTTATAATTAACAACCTAATTGCCAACTTTCGTGTCTCTAAATTAAAAACATAGGACTTTCATAGAAACTTCAAACCCCTATTTTACCATCTTTGGGGTGGATTTGGATTAAAAAAAATTTAACCTGATACTTACGCCCTAAAAAAACATATTTTCAAAATTTCAAGCTTTTTATTATTAATCATAATGCGAATTTTTGTGTCTCTAACTCCAAAAACAAAGGAATTTCATACAAACATCCAACCCCTATTTTACCCCCATAGGGGTGGAATTTCCAAATATCCTTTCTTGGCTGACATCTCTTAACTGTCAACTACCTACTTGCTGAATCTATACTAATAAATAAAATTGGAGTGTCTGTCTGTAATTTCGAAATAACTACCTCATATTAAGCTCATATGGTTATTTGAACGATACCAACACTGAATAACACGTTTTTAAAATTTTTGTCCGTCTGTCTGTCTGTCTGTCTGTCTGTCTGTCTGTCTGTTTGAAAAGGCTAATCTCCGGAACGGCTGAACCGATTTTGACGGGATTTTCACAGACAAGTTGAGGATTGACCAGGGCGTAACATAGGCTACTTTTTTAACCGACTTTCAAAAAGGGAGTTGTGTTTTTCTACCTATGTACACCAAATCTCCGACATTTCTGAACCGATTTGCGTAATTTTTTTTTTAATCGATAGAGAAACTTTGCGACATTGTTACATAAAAAATTTGGAGTCCAACTCCTCGATCCTGATGCTGCAGGGGATCTGTCCAATCCACGCGGGCGAAGCTGCGGGCATCAGCTAGTACAGCAATATAGCTTTGTACGTACAATAGTTTTTGAGATCTCGTGATTAATCAGTAAGTAAGTACGTCAGTGACCTTTCGCTTTTATATTTATAGATTTGAAACTAAAGTAAAAAAATAAACGCTAGCAAAAACGAAAACAGTTGGCAGTAATGTTGATTACCTACTGATTAGATACCATAAAAAATTGCCAAAAAAAAATAAAAAAAATCTGTAATTTTTTTAAAAGTATATATATGCATTGGATTGTGTTAAGGTATTATAATAATAACACTAAGTTTTTGCTAGCATTCTGGTAGCACCCTGTATTTAGATAAACCTTATGAAAATCTTTTACTGAATCTTGAGTAAAATTTTCGAAAAGGAAGAAGTTTCCGAAGTGAAATTATAGTAAAACTTCACTCAGCTCGTCGCCTATTAAAAGTTCACGAAAGTTATTACGATATCGAGATTCGCTGCATATTCATAATGGATATGTTCGATCTCATTTACAGTTGGAAAATTTATTTTGCAAGAGGAACATATTTCAGTTAAAAATCTTTTTTATTTAACTTGCCATGTAAGGTTGTGAGTTTAAATCGGATTTTGTATTTTTTCTGCTACATTCATTTCAAAATCTATATCCATACTAATATTATAAAATGTACAAGTGTGTCTGTCTGTCTGCTAGCATTTTACGGCCCTTCAGTTTAACCGATTTATATGAAAGGTACAGTGGAACAGGAGAAAGCTTGCGGTCCTGGCAACTTTTTTCTTGGAAAAGCAAAGTGTTCCCACGAGATTTTCAAAAACCTAAATGCACGCGCACGAAGTCGCGTGTATCATCTATTATGTACGAGTATATAAAAGGAAAAGGTAACTGACTGACTGATCTTTCAACGCACCAGCTCAAACTACTGGATGCATCAGGCTGAAATTTGACAGGCGGACAGACGGACTGACAGACAGACAACAAAGTGATCTTATAAGGGTTCCGTTTTTCCTCTTGAGGTACGAAACCTTAGTATGGAAAAATTTCGATAGTATTCCGATAGCGCATCCCGTCGATACGTCAACGTCGCCCCGCCACGATACAGGATACGGAATTTCCTCATTTCACACTTTCTCACTTTTTCTCCTCATTAGTTTAGCTTCCGATTTGTTCACGTTGCTGTTAATCCTGAAAACAATTTATATTATCATCTGGCTTTTCTCGCGACTTCGATTGCGATTTAGGATTTTAGGGTTCAGAACTAAAAAAAGGAATATATGTATATTATTTTTAACCCCCGACCCAAAAAGAGGGGTGTTATAAGTTTGACGTATGTATCTGTGTATTTGTCTGTGGCATCGTAGCTCCTAAACTAATGAACCGATTTTAATTAAGTTTGTTTTTGTTTCAAAGGTGGCTTGATCGAGAGTGATCTTAGCTATAATCCAAGAAAATCGGTTCAGCCGTTTGAGAGTTATCAGCTCTTTCCTAGTTACTGTAACCTTCACTTGTCGGGGGTGTTATACATATTTAATTTACACTTGTAACTCAGTCTGTCTACCTATAGTTTTGTCTGTATACCATAGTTACAATAATTACAACAACTACAATTACAAAGTTATGAATTAATATTAATTTTAATTTTTGAATGCAAAATGGTGTGAAAAAATGATAATGATAATAATTTTTTAATAATGAATGTGGTGTAGTACTTTTTTTTTTTTTTTTTTAATAAAAAAAAAAGTAGTACTACTATTAGTCATTATTTGTATTATTTGGGTATTCATTTTAAGATAATAATAATTATAGCTCCCAAATTCCACGCCTTGGATTTTGATTCCTGTTTATCCTTTTATTAATGGTTATGGTTTTTTTAAAAACAGCATTTTAATACAATTTATTATCATAAATTGTAAGGCCGTGTGTCTGCGTGTAACGTAATAACTCATCATTAAATCCTTTATCCAGATGCCTCGGTTGCTTCTAAGCCATGATTTATGTGTCTGTCTGAGCATAATACTTGATCTAGATCAAAATTATTGCTGTAATAAAAAACAAGGTCTGTTTTTAAATTTTGTATAAAAATACTGTGTGTAACCATTACGCGCGGTAGAAGGATTATATTTTTTGAAAATGAGTTGGCAAAAGGTTTTGTTACCCGCCTACGGCAAAACCAAAAGGAAGGGTTATGATTTTAGCAGCCTATGAAGGTTTGTATTTATGTGTGTTCCACCGTAACGCCTAAACTACTGAACCAATTTTGATGAATGAGGTGTCAATCGATTCTTTATTATGGTACGGATGACATAAGCTACATTTTATGCGAAAAAAATTAGGTGCCAATGTGGAAACCCAAAACAATATGAAGAATAAACAGTTCGTGTGACTTATAATTGGCACCGGCTTCATAAAATTAATATTATTACACCTACTTAGAAGTACACTAACCCTTGTTACGTAATATATTCGGTAATAAATTAAATTATATTTTAATTTTTAGTGTTTGTAGTTACTGAAATCGGTTTTTTTGTACATTCCTTTGCCTTTTAACTTTAAATACAGACATAAAATTAAGCGGATAAAAACACAAGAATATTCTTTGAAACACAATACGTACACGTCTGCGTTCAGAAACCGCACTTGTTATTCTGGATACATCCTGTTAAAGAACACTCATTATTTAAGGATTTAGAACGAAGTACAAACGGGAAATTCTGAGTATAATTCATTCAAACAGAATTCTCTTTACAGTGGAATTCGAAAGAAGTCTATAATTATGCCTCTGTTCTCTAAATCACGCCTTTTGGTTCATTAATTAATTAGTTACACATAATGTGTCGTTTTGCTCTGGAAAGAAACATGCAACATGCTACAAATGACTTTATTTTATTTTTTTACTTAATTTAATAGGAAGCAAATGGTAACAAAGATAAAGTTATTTTAGAACAACTCGGTGCATACTTACATACAGGATAACTCAACATGCGTACTTCTAATTAATAACACAACTAAGACAATTTTCAGGGTTCCGTACCTCAAAAAGAAAAACGGAACCCTTATAGGATCACTTTGTTGTCTGTCCGTCCGTCCGTCCGTCCGTCGTGTCTGTCTTTTTATAAGAGTAGCAAACATCCATACATCCATCCATACATACAAACTTTCGCGTTTATAATATCAATAGGATCTGTCCGCCTGTCTGTCTATAAATACTATTTTACTATACCTATTAAACTATGTAATAAACGCAATAAACCACGGAGATAACGAGCCCCGGCCGAGGCGTCGTCGCTTGCCACAATCACGTTCCGACTCTATCTTATTAAGGCCCCGGGATCTAAACTGGTTATTTTCCATCAGATCCAATATTTTGCTGCCCTTTTTCAAATTGCAAGTCCAATATGATTTTGTGGCGTATTTTTGCCCGACTACGGGAGGATATTAGTCGTAGACACAGACTATATGTCGTAGATTTATCTAAACATATATAACAAATGTAAATAAAAAATTTATAACACCCCCGACAAGTGAAGGTTACAGAAACTAGAAAAGAGCTGATAACTTTCAAACGGCTAAACCGATTTTCTTGGATTATAGCTAAGAACACTCTTGATCAAGCCACCTTTCAAACAAAAACAAACTAAATTAAAATCGGTTAATTAGCTTAGGAGCTACGATGCCACAGACAGATACACAGATAGGTACACACGTCAAACTTATAACACCCCTCTTTTTGGGGCGGGGGTTAAAAAGAAAAGCTGACTGTATGAATCTATCAACGCACAGCTCAAACGACTCGACGAATCAGGCTGTACATACAGATAGCTATTTTCGGATTTAACAAACAAAATTGTGAAAAGTAATATAGTTTAGTTTAATTAATATTCCGAAAACAGACATATTATGTAAGTAGGTACCTACGTCCATAATTTCTCCGCTATCTTCGACTAAAACTTCATTCATCCATCCATCAGCCTGTATGAAGCACTGCTGGACATAGGCCTTTCTAAGAGCGCGCCACCAAACACGTTCCTTCACCTTTCTCATCCACCCGCTCCCCGCCACCTTCTTCAGGTCATTGGTCCATCGGGCAGGAGGTCGTCCCACACTGCGCTTACCCGTACGCGGTCTCCACTCTAGAACACGTCTGCCCCATCGGCCGTCGGTTCTACGACAGGCATGACCTGCCCATTGCCACTTCAGCTTGCTAATCCTTTGAGCTATGTCGGTCGCTTTTGTTCTTCTGCGAATTTCCTCGTTCCGGACTACTAAAACTTCACTTTAATGAAAATCTCCAATTTCATTAACCTAACTGTTCTCAAAAGATCGTTGAAACCACACCATTCCGTATTTAAAATGGCGGAACTCGACAACAAAGTCGTAAAACTTGCCATTTACGGTCCCATCGCCGTGACAATACTTGTTTGGTGTTTTTTAGGGTTCCGTAACCGAAGAGTCCCAAGTTATAGCATCAAATAATAAAAAATCGATCAAGTCCGAGTTTGATTCGCACACGAAGGGTTCCGCAATATAAGAAATAACAGTTTTTTTTTAATTTTCATGGCAGCTATTTTGAAATTTAATTTATTTTAATTTAACACAACTTTATTGTAACAAAATTACAAAGACAGAATATACGATACACTTAATTAAATAAAGAAATATTTATTAATTACTAGTTGTTATTATTTACTTTTTATTACTTACAGTGAAAATTTTCACTCTTTTCCTATTACGGTTCACGAGATACAGCCCGCTGTCAGACAGACAGATGGACGGACGGACAGCGGAGGCTTAGTAATAGGGTCCCGTTGGCACCCTTCGGATGGGGAACCCTTAAAACTAACGTGGTGTATTTCAAAATGATCGCCTAGCATTTTTTTTAAGTAAATACATAGTGTTGTATATCTTGTAAAATGGTCCGGAACCCTTTTTGTGCAAGTCCGACTCGCACTAGACCGGTTTTCTTACTTTCCTCCCGTCTTTTGAACCCTTATTACGGAACACTGGGTTTCGTCAAAACTTTTCGTGTTTACTCCTAATGCTTCGTCTTATTCAACTTAGGCTTGATTCCGGTACAAACACGTTTCAAATAAGTTACCTAGATATTATGACTTGTTTTAACTTTGAAACAACTAAGTTAATCAACATAATCTGGTGTATTTTTCTCATACGTTAATCAATTTAACGGGTGATTCATTTAGAGATACTTTTTGTGGTGGGGATTTATTTGCAGATCGCGCATGCGTCGTGTCAACTGAAGTGGCATTCCTGTTCAGTAGTGTTTGACATTTCATAATCGAAAGACTTAGCTCGTCACAGCGTCTACAAATTGATCAACTTTATTTACGAAAATGAGCTTTCTACGAGGAATGTGTATCGGGCGCTTAGAACAACTTATGGTCCACATAATCGGCCTACCGAACGCACAATTTGCTCTATTCTCAGTAAGTTTGAGACCCAATTTTCATTATTGAATAATACTCGACCAAATAGACCACATCCAGCACGTAGTGAAGGAAATATAGGGACGGTAGCGGCGAGCGTACGCGAAGACCGTAAAGTGTCGATTCGTCGCCGTTCTCAACAGCTTGGCCTGTCGGATTCAACAATATTGTCGTATTCAACAGACTATTTGATGCCTGAAATTGAAGCCCGTGGTCTCAACGAAATTTGGTTCCAATAAGATGGCGCCATTTGCCATACAACCTGTGAAACCATGGCTTTACTGCGAGAACGATTCGGCGAACAGATCATTTCACGCTTTGGACCAGTGAATTGGCCGGCTAGATCATGTCACATCACACCTCTTGCCTTTTTCCTTTGGGGCTATGTAAAGTCCATAGTCTACATGGATAAGCCAGCTACGATTTAGGCATTTGAGACCAATATTACTCGAGTCATTGGCCAAATACTTCTCGAAATACTCACACGAGTCATTGAAAATTGGAACTTCAGAATGGACCATGTTAACCTTAGTCACAGACAACATTTAAAAGAAATTATCTTTTAGAAATAATTGTAAAGAATGGTCCTTTTGAATGATATTAAAGATTATAAAATAAAATTGAATTTATTCATTTATTTTTTTAATTAAAAAAAATACCTCTAAATGAATCACCCGTTATATTCGGACCTCACACAGAAAAGGCCAGCGTTGGAGGACCTCCCTCTAGGTGGACAGATGACATCAAATGGGTCGCAGGGAGACCTGGTGTATTTTTCTCATAATTTAATCAATTTATATTCGGACCTCACACAGAAAAGACCAACGTTAAAGGACCTCCCTCTAGGTGGACAGATGACATCGAACGAGTCGCATGGAGCAGCTGGATTCAGGCGGCGCAAGACAGTGTGGACGATGGAAGTTACTACAAGAGACCTACGAGTATGTCCATCAGTGGCCATCTATCGGTGACAATAATGATGGTGCTATTTTCCTTGTTTTCTAATCACAAAATATCCGTTTTCTAAACCTCAGCAGAGAAAACTGAAATTTAACGTGAATTATTATGTAACTAGCTAATGCCCGCGACTTCATTCGCGTGGATGTAGGTTTTTTAAAACTCCCGTGGGAACTCTTTGATTTTCTGGGATAAAAAGTAGCCTATGTGCTAATCCCGGGTATAATCTATCTCCATTCTAAATTTCAGCCCAATCCGTCCAGTAGTTTTTGCGTGAAGGAGTAACAAACATACACATATACAAACTTTCTCCTTTATAATATTAGTGTGATTAACTAAACTCAGAAAGATACACGATATAAAATAGAAATCTCGTCTAACGTTTTACCCTCTAGGGTTGTCACTTGGCAACGCTGGTCACCGATCCCAATAGGTACACGAATCATGTACTTAATTAAGTAGATCCCCAAAGCTTTAAACTATAAAGCCCTACTTCTCTGAAAGATACACGGAATAGAAACCAGTTGACTATCGATCTACCCTAGGGCTGGCATGACATAATAATAGATAAGTGTAAATTAAAAATTTTCAACACCCCCGACAAGTGAAGGTTACAGTAACTAGAAAAGAGCTGATAACTTTCAAACGGCTGAACCGATTTTCTTGGACTATTCCACGCCTACGATCCAAAGTATCTGAGTTTTCCAAAACATCATTTTCAAATAAATAATTATGTATATCTAGGCAACGTCCATCTTGACAGCTTGACATTTGTCAATTGACACTTGAATATTATGAATCTAAGGGTTATCTAACCTTCTTTTCTATAAGAAAACTAGAAAAGAGCTGATAACTTTTAAACGGCTGAACCAATTTTTTTGGATTATAGCTAAGAACACTCTCGACCAAGCCACCTTTCAAACAAAAAAAAGTAAATTAAAATCGGTTCATTCGTTTAGGCGCTACGATGCCACAGACAGATACACAGATACACAGATACACATGTCAAACTTAAAACACCCCTCTTTTTGGGTCGGGGGTTAAAAATTTAGGTATATATCCCTCCTTGGTGCAGTGGTAAGCGCTGTGGTCTTATTAGTGGGAGGTCCCGGGTTTGATTCCCGGTAGGGGTTTGGAATTTTATAATTTATAAACTAGCTTTTGCTCGGTGCGCGAGCTGCTAAAGCAGCTCACGTGACGTGGTAAGGTTAACTTTATTATAGAAAACCAAATTGATTTATTAAGATACATAATTCACCCCGAAAAAACCCATAAAATGACAGGCATTTCTATTTTTTGTAGAAAATGTAAGTCCGCCATCTTGGATTTGAAAATAAATGTCATTATCAAAATCAGCACCCTGGAAAATCCTGAAAACGACATCCATATTATTTTTTGTAGATTAGGATTATAATTTAGTAGGGTGCGTGGGTGCGCGGACCACTAAAGTGGTCCGCGAGCATGCAGAGTTTGTTCCACTGAGTAGACCTTCGGACCCTGATCATCTTTTGTCAAGAAACCACTCTTCCATCTTTTATAGCCTCCGAGATAGACACCGACGAAATTTGTACGGCGGCCATTTTGTTTTTCCAAAAAATTCCACTTTTTCTAATAATCGTTTACTACATTCTTCAAAGATTGCGAGTTTCAACGAAATCGGTTGGAAAACAAAAGAGTTTTAAAAATCACACAGGCCGCCATCTTGTTTTTCTGAAATGTCAAAATTTTTGTCAACTCTCATCTCGCCCCCGAACATATCTTCCAAACATCATATTATCGTTTTCTGTCTCTTTCTAGGAGAATGAGGCATTCAATATTCGCCATACAAAATGTATGGGAAAATAAATTCCGCCATTTTGAATTTTTTTTCTATTCTTCGAGTAGACCTTCGGATTTTGATCATCTTTTGCGAAGAAGCCACACTTCCATCTTTTATACCCTCCGAGCTGGACACCGGCGAAATTTGTATGGCGGCCATCTTTTTTTCGCCATTTTGAATTTTTTTCCGGCTTTTTGGCAATTGGATGATGTCATGAATGACATTTGCTCGAGCACCCTCCACCTATCTTCAATACCTTAAGCGGGCCCTCCACCCGTCTCCGAAACCCTCAATCATCAGCTCTCTCCATAATTTTGACTTACTAACTTTTTGTTTTCTATATGACACCATCAGTGAAAAAAAAATTTTTCATACAAAATTTTACAGGAGTTTCTTAGTTGAAAATCTCGAAAATCTCCCCAAAAGTGGCAACACCGGTTGCATATCTCCATACTGCCAGCAGAGATACACAATCGATTCAGACATGTTAACTTTCCAAAATGTTGCCAACTGCCTCAAAAACGCGATCAAAATTTCGAAAAATTAAAAAAAATACAAAATGGCCGCCAACTCGTTTCACAGAAAGATTTTATACGGTTTCATAATTTTCCTATTAACTACAGGATATACCGCTCCCGATGACGTTTCAATCTCTCATCTCGCTCGCACCCAGGCGAACCGATCGCCCCTAAAAAAGACCATGTCGAAAATCACTTTTGCTTTGATAAATTTTAGTGTTGCCAGTCGCCGGCGACAAAAGTACCTAAATGTTATTTGCACGAGTAAAACACGTAATCGCTCATACTCGGATTTTGCTAAAAGTGCGTATTTCGATTTTTTACAATTTCCCGAAAATCTTGAAATTTCCCTAAAAATGGGGTAATTTTTTTCCTCCAATCTATACCTCAAGCCTATACGTACAATCGCTTCATAGAAACCGAATCGCTCCGATGTTGCCAACTTTGAGATATTTAACTTTTAAAATTGCGTTTTTTCGTACCTCGAACAAAACGGCCGCCATGACAGCCGCCATCTTGAATTTTTAAAAACCACTCCCGTTCTGTCAAAATTAAGGATAATCTTGGGCGAAAGCAAAAAAAATAATTATCCTCGATCACCCCGTCTCGGATCTGTGGCGCCGCGGTTCGGGGTCGAAAAATGAAAATTTTCAAAACGCTACGGCTCGGCCGCCATCTTGTTTTTCCAATTTTTTCTACATTTTCTATTAATCGTTTACTACTTTCTTTAAAGATTGTAAAATTCGATGAAATCGGTTGGAAAACAACGGAGCTGCAAAACTCACATCGGCCGCCATCTTGTTTTTCCGAAATGTCATAATTTTTCCCCAGAGGGTTCCCGAAACCGAACACAACTCCCCAACATCATTATATCATTTTCCGTCTCTTTCTAGGAGAACAATTATGTCAATGAGTCAGTGAGTCAGTCAGTGGTAATCGAGCTATATATAGTATAACTAGTGTTTTGCTCGGTGCGCGAGCTGCTAAAGCAGCTCACGTGACGTGGTAAGGTTAACTTTTATTATATAAAACCAAATTGATTTATTAAGATAATTCACCCCGAAAAACCCCATAAAATGACAGGCATTTCTATTTTTTGTAGAAAATGTAAGTCCGCCATCTTGGATTTGAAAATAAATGTCATTATCAAAATCAGCACCCTGGAAACCCTGAAAACGATATCCATATTATTTTTTGTAAATTAGGATAATAAGTTAGTAGGGTGCGTGGGTGCGCGGACCACTAAAGTGGTCCGCGAGCATGCAGCGTTTGTTCCACCGAGTAGACCTTCGGACTCTGATCATCTTTTGCCAAGAAACCACTCTTCCATCTTTTATAGCCTCCGAGATAGACACCGACGAAATTTGTACGGCGGCCATTTTGTTTTTCCAAAATTTTCCACTTTTTCTATTAATCGTTTAGTACATTCTTCAAAGATTGCGAGTTTCAACGAAATCGGTTGGAAAACAAAAGAGTTGCAAAAATCACGTCGGTCGCCATCTTGTTTTTCTGAAATTTCATAATTTTCCCCTACTCATATCGCGCATCCGAACATATCTCCCAAACATCAATGTATCGTTTTCCGTCTCTTTCTAGGAGAATGAGACATTCATAATCGCCATACAAAATGTATGGAAAAATAAATTCCGCCATTTTGAATTTTTTTTCTATTCATCGAGTAGACCTTCGGATCTTGATTCTCTTTTGCCAAGAAACCACACTTCCATCTTTTATACCCTCCGAGCTGGACACCGGTGAAATTTGTATGGCGGCCATCTTTTCTTCGCCATTTTGAATTTTTTTTCAGCTTTTTGGCAATTGGATGACGTCATGAATAACATTTGCTCGAGCACCCCCCACCTATCTTCAATACCTTAAGCGGACCCTTCACCCGTCTCCGATATCCTCAATCATCAGCTTTCTCCATAATTTTGGCTTACTAAGTTTTTGTTTTCTATATAACACCATCAGTGAAAAAAAAATTTTTCATACAAAATTTTACAGGAGTTTCTTAGTTGAAAATCTCGAAAATCTCCCCAAAACTGGCAACACCGGTTGCATATCTCCATACTGCCAGCCGAGATACACAATCGATTCATACATACTGACTTTCCAAAATGTTGCCAACTGCCTCAAAAACGTGGTCAAAATTTCGAAAAATAAAAAAAAATACAAAATGGCCGCCAACTCGTTTCACAGAAAGATTTTACACGGTTTCATAATTTTCCTATTAACTACAGGATATACCGCGCCCGATGACGTTTCAATCTTTCCTCTCGCTCGCACCCACGCGAAAGGGGATACCGTGAAAAAGACCGTGTCGAAAATCACTTTTACTTTGATAAATTCCAGTGGTGCCAGTCTCCGGCGACAAAAATACCCAAATGTCATTTGTACGAGCAAAACACGTAATCGCTCATACTCGGATTTTTCAAAAAGCCCGTATTTCGATTTTTTACAATTTCCCGAAAATCTTGAAATTTCCCCAAAAAATGGGGTAATTTTTTTCCTCCGATCTATACCTCGAGCCTATACGTACAATCGCTTCATAGAAGCCGAATCGCTCCGATGTTGCCAACTTTGAGATATTTAACTTTTAAAATTGCGTTTTTTCGTACCTCTAACATAACGGCCGCCATGACAGCCGCCATCTTGAATTTTTAAAAATCACTCCCGTTCTGTCAAAATACAGGATAATTGTGGGCGAAACACGAAAAAATAATTATCCTCGACTACCCCGTCTCGGATCTGTGGCGCCGCGGTTCGGGGTCGAAAAATCAAAATTTTCAAAACGCTGCGGCTCGGCCGCCATCTTGTTTTTCCAATTTTTTCTACATTTTCTATTAACCGTTTACTACTTTCTTCAAAGTTTGCAAAATTCAACGAAATCGGTTGGAAAACAACGGAGGTGCAAAAATCACATCGGCCGCCATCTTGTTTTTCTGAAATGTCATAATTTTTCCCCAGAGGGTTCCCGAATCCAAACACAACTCCCCTACATCATTATATCATTTTCCGTCTCTTTCTAGGAGAACAATTATGTCAATGAGTGAGTGAGTGAGTGAGTGGTAATCGAGCTATATATAGTATAATAATAACTAGTTTTTGCTCGGTGCGCGAGCTGCTAAAGCAGCTCACGTGACGTGGTAAAGTTAACTTTATTATATAAAACCAAATTGATTTAATAAGTTACATAATTCAACCCGAAAAACCCCATAAAATGACAGGCATTTCTATTTTTTGTAGAAAATGTAAGTCCGCCATCTTGGATTTGAAAATAAATGTCATTATCAAAATCAGTACTCTGGAAAACCCTGAAAACGATATCCATATTATTTTTTGTAAATTAGGATAATAATAGTAGTAGGGTGCGTGGGTGCGCGGACCACTAAAGTGGTCCGCGAGCATGCAGAGTTTGTTTCACCGAGTAGACCTTCGGACCCTGATCATCTTTTGTTAAGAAACCACTCTTCCATCTTTTATAGCCTCCGAGATAGACACCGACGAAATTTGTACGGCGGCCATCTTGTTTTTCCAAAATTTTCCACTTTTTCTATTAATCGTTTACTACATTCTTTAAAGATTGCGAGTTTCAACGAAATCGGTTGGAAAACAAAAGAGTTGCAAAAATCATATAGGCCGCCATCTTGTTTTTCTGAAATGTAATTAATTTTTCCTTACTCATATCGCGCACCAAAACATATCTCCAATACATCAATGTATCGTTTTCTGTCTCTTTCTAAGAGAATGAGGCATTCAATATTCGCCATACAAAATGTATGGAAAAAAAAAGTTCCGCCATTTTGGATTTTTTTTCTATTCATCGAGTAGACCTTCGGATTCTGATCATCTCTTGCCAAGAAACCTCACTTCCATCTTTTATACCTTCTGAGCTGGACACCAGCGAAATTTGTATGGCGGCCATCTTTTCTTCGCCATTTTGAAATTTTTTTAGTTTTTTGGCAATTGGATGACGTCATGAATGACATTTGCTCGAGCACCCCCCGCCTATCTTCAATACCTTAAGCGGGCCCTCCACCCGTCTCCGAAACCCTCAATCATCAGCTCTCTCCATAATTTTGGCTTACTAAGTTTTTGTTTTCTATACGACACCATCAGTGAAAAAAAAAATTTTCATACAAAATTTTACAGGAGTTTCTTAGTTGAAAATCTCGAAAATCTCCCCAAAAGTGGCAACACCGGTTGCATATCTCCATACTGCCAGCCTAGATACACAATCGATTCATACATATTGACTTTCCAAAATGTTGCCAACTACCTCAAAAACGTGATCAAAATTTCGAAAAGTTAAAAAAAATACAAAATGGCCGCCAACTTGTTTCACAGAAAGATTTTACACGGTTTCATATTTTTCCTATTAACTACAGGATATACCGCTCCCGATGACGTTTCAATCTTTCCTCTCGCTCGCACCCACGCGAAAGGGGATACCGTGAAAAAGACCGTGTCGAAAATCACTTTTTCTTTGATAAATTCCAGTGTTGCCAGTCTCCGGCGACAAAATACCCAAATATCATTTGTACGAGCAAAACACGTAATCGCTCATACTCGGATTTTGCTAAAAGTGCGTATTTCGATTTTTTACAATTTCCAGAAAATCTTGAAATTTCCCTAAAAGTGGGGTAATTTTTTTTCCTCCAATCTATACCCCGAGTCTATACGTACAATCGCTTCATAGAAACCGAATCGCTCCGATGTTGCCAACTTTGAGATATTTAACTTTTAAAATTGCGTTTTTTCGTACCTCGAACAAAACGGCCTCCACGACAGCCGCCATCTTGAATTTTTAAAAACCACTCCCGTTCTGTCAAAATACAGGATAATCGTGGGCGAAACCAGAAAAAATAATAATCCTCGATTACCCCGTTCCGGATCTGTGGCGCCGCGGTTCGGGGTCGAAAAATCAATAATTTTAAAACGCTACGGCTCAGCCGCCATCTTGTTTTTCCAATTTTTTCCACATTTTTTGTTAATCGTTTACTACATTTTTTAATAGTTGCGAGTTTGAACGGAATCCCTTAAAAAATAAAGGAGCTGCAAAAATCACGTTGGCCGCCATCTTGTTTTTCCGAAATGTCATAATTTTTCCCCAGTCGACTCCCTCACCCGAACACATTTCCCCTACATCATTATATCATTTTCCTTCTCTTTCTAGGAGAACAATTATGTCAATGAGTGAGTGAGTGGTAATTGAGCTATATATAGTATAACTAGTGTTTTGCTCGGTGCGCGAGCTGCTAAAGCAGCTCGCGTGACGTGGTAATGTTTAGCTTTATTGTATTAAACCGAATCGAGTTATTAAGATGCAAAATTCACCGCGAAAACACCATAAAACGACACCCATATCGATTTTTTTCTTAAAAAAGGCATGTCCGCCATCTTGGATTTCAAAATAAATGTCTTTATCAAAATCAGCACCCTGGAAAACTCTGAAAACGACATCCATATCATTTTTTGTAAAAACGGGGTAGTTGAGGGTAATAAAGTAGGGTGCGTGGGTGCGCGGACCACTAAAGTGGTCCGCGAGCATGCAGAGTTTGTTCCACCGAGTAGACCTTCGGACCCTGATCATCTATTGCCAAGAAACCACTCTTCCATCTTTTATAGCCTCCGAGATAGACACCGACGAAATTTGTACGGCGGCCATCTTGTTTTTCCAAAATTTTCCACTTTTTCTATTAATCGTTTACTACATTCTTCAAAGATTGCGAGTTTCAACGAAATCGGTTGGAAAACAAAAGAGTTGCAAAAATCATATAGGCCGCCATCTTGTTTTTCTGAAATGTCATAATTTTTCCCTACTCATATCGCGCTTCAAAACATATCTCCCCTACATTATCGTATCGTTTTCCGTCTCTTTCTAGGAGAATGAGACATTCAATATTCGCCATACAAAATGTATGGGAAAATAAATTCCGCCATTTTGAATTTTTTTTCTATTCATCGAGTAGACCTTTGGATCCTGATCCTCTTTTGCCAAGAAACCACACCTCCATCTTTTATACCCTCCGAGCTGGACGCCGGCGAAATTTGTATGGCGGCCATCTTTTCTTCGCCATTTTGAATTTTTTTTCAGCTTTTTGGCAATTGGATGATGTCATGAATGACATTTGGTCGAGCACCCCCCACCTATCTTCAATACCTTGAGCGGACCCTTCACCCGTCTCCGAAACCCTCAATCATCAGCTCTCTCCATAATTTTGGCTTACTAAGTTTTTGTTTTCTATACGACACCATCAGTGAAAAAAAAATTTTTCATACAAAATTTTACAGGAGTTTTCTAGTTGAAAATCTCGAAAATCTCCCCAAAAGTGGCAACACCGGTTGCATATCTTCATACTGCCAGCCGAGATACACAATCGATTCATACATACTGACTTTCCAAAATGTTGCCAACTGCCTCAAAAACGTGATCAAAATTTCGAAAAATTAAAAAAAATACAAAATGGCCGCCAACTCGTTTTGCAGAAATAAATTACATCGTTGTACAACTTTTCCAATAACTACAGGATATACCGCTCCCGATGACGTTTCAATCTCTCCTCTCGCTCACACCCACGCGAAACGATCGCCCCTAAAATAAGACCACGTCGAAAATCATTTTTTCTTTGATAAATTCCAGTGTTGCCAGTCTCCGGCGACAAAAATACCCAAATGTCATTTGTATGATCAAAACACATAATCGCTCATACTCGGATTTTGCGAAAAGTCCGTATTTCGATTTTTTACATTTTCCCGAAAATCTCGAAATTTCCCAAAAATGGGGTAATTTTTTTCCTTCAATCTATACCTCGAGTCTATACGTATAATCGCTTCATAGAAATTGAATCGCTCCGATGTTGCCAACTTTGGGATATTTAACTTTTAAAATTGCGTTTTTTCGTACCTCTAACATAACGGCCGCCATGACAGCCGCCATCTTGAATTTTTAAAAACCACTCCCGTTCTGTCAAAATACAGGATAATCGTGGGCGAAACCAGAAAAAATAATTATCCTCGATTACCCCGTTTCGGATCTGTGGCGCCGCGGTTCGGGGTCGAAAAATCGAGCTGCTAAAGCAGCTCACGTGACGTGGTAAGGTTAACTTTATTATATGAAACCAAATTGATTTATTAAGATACATAATTCACCCCGAAAAACCCCATAAAATGACAGGCATTTCTATTTTTTGTAGAAAATGTAAGTCCGCCATCTTGGATTTGAAAATAAATGTCATCATCAAAATCAGCACCCTGAAAAACCCTGAAAACGATATCCATATTATTTTTTTGTAAATTAGGATAATAATTTAGTAGGGTGCGTGGGTGCGCGGACCACTAAAGTGGTCCGCGAGCATGCAGAGTTTGTTCCACCGAGTAGACCTTCGGACCCTGATCATCTTTTGCCACGAAACCACACTTCCATCTTTTATAGCCTCCGAGATAGACACCGACGAAATTTGTACGGCGGCCATCTTGTTTTTCCAAAATTTTTCACTTTTTCTATTAATCGTTTACTACATTCTTCAAAGATTGCGAGTTTCAACGAAATCGGTTGAAAAACAAAAGAGTTGCAAAAATCATATAGGCCGCCATCTTGTTTTTCTGAAATGTCATAATTTTCCCCTACTCGCCTCCCCCATCCAAACACATCTCCCATACATCAATGTATCGTTTTCTGTCTCTTTCTAAGAGAATGAGGCATTCAATATTCGCCATATAAAATGTATGGAAAAAAAAAGTTCCGCCATTTTGGATTTTTTTTCTATTCATCGAGTAGACCTTCGGATTCTGATCATCTCTTGCCAAGAAACCTCACTTCCATCTTTTATACCTTCCGAGCTGGACACCAGCGAAATTTGTATGGCGGCCATCTTTTCTTCGCCATTTTGAATTTTTTTTCAGCTTTTTGGCAATTGGATGACGTCATGAATGACATTTGCTCGAGCACCCCCCGCCTATCTTCAATACCTTAAGCGGGCCCTCCACCCGTCTCCGAAATCCTCAATCATCAGCTCTCTCCATAATTTTGGCTTACTAAGTTTTTGTTTTCTATACGACACAATCAGTGAAAAAAAAAATTTTCATACAAAATTTTACAGGAGTTTCTTAGTTGAAAATCTCGAAAATCTCCCCAAAAGTGGCAACACCGGTTGCATATCTCCATACTGCCAGCCTAGATACACAATCGATTCATACATATTGACTTTCCAAAATGTTGCCAACTGCCTCAAAAACGTGATCAAAATTTCGAAAAGTTAAAAAAAATACAAAATGGCCGCCAACTTGTTTCACAGAAAGATTTTACACGGTTTCATATTTTTCCTATTAACTACAGGATATACCGCTCCCGATGACGTTTCAATCTTTCCTCTCGCTCGCACCCACGCGAAAGGGGATACCGTGAAAAAGACCGTGTCGAAAATCACTTTTACTTTGATAAATTCCAGTGTTGCCAATCTCCGGTGACAAAAATACCCAAATGTCATTTGTACGAGCAAAACACGTTATCACTCATACTCGGATTTTGCTAAAAGTGCGTATTTCGATTTTTTACAATTTCCCGAAAATCTTGAAATTTCCCTGAAATGGGGTAATTTTTTTTACTCCAATCTACACCTCGAGCCTGTACGTACAATCGCTTGATAAAAGCCGAATCGCTCCGATGTTGCCAACTTTGAGATATTTAACTTTGAAAATTGCGATTTTTCGTACCTCTAACATAATGGCCGCCACGACAGCCGCCATCTTGAATTTTTAAAAACTACTCCCGTTCTGTCAAAATACAGGATAATCGTGGGCGAAACCAAAAAAAATAATTATCCTCGATTACCCCGTTTCGGATCTGTGGCGCCGCGGTTCGGGGTCGAAAAATCAAAAATTTTGAAACGCTACGACTCGGCCGCCATCTTGTTATTCCAATTTTTTCTACATTTTCTGTTAACCGTTTACTACATTCTTTAATAATTGCGAGTTTGAACAGAGTCCCTTAAAAAACAAAGGAGCTGCAAAAATGACGACGGCCGCCATCTTGTTTTTCCGAAATGTCATAATTTTTCCCCAGAAGGTTCCCGAAACCAAACACAACTCCCCTACATCATTATATCATTTTCCGTCTCTTTCTAGGAGAACAATTATGTCAATGAGTGAGTGAGTGGTAATCGAGCTATATATAGTATAACTAGCTTTTGCTCGGTGCGCGAGCTGCTAAAGCAGCTCGCGTGACGTGGTAAGGTTAACTTTATTTTATAAAACCAAATTGATTTATTAAGATACATAATTCACCCCGAAAAAACCCATAAAATGACAGGCATTTCTATTTTTTGTAGAAAATGTAAGTCCGCCATCTTGGATTTAAAAATAAATGTCATTATCAAAATCAGCACCCTGGAAAACCCTGAAAACGACATCCATTTTATTTTTTGTAGATTAGGATAATAATTTAGTAGGGTGCGTGGGTGCGCGGACCACTAAAGTGGTTTGCGAGCATGCAGAGATTGTTTCACAATTAGACCTTCGGACGCTGATCATCTTTTGCCAAGAAACCACTCTTCCATCTTTTATAGCCTCCGAGTTAGACACCGACGAAATTTTTACGGCGGCCATCTTGTTTTTCCAAAATTTTCCACTTTTTCTATTAATCGTTTACTATATTCTTCAAAGATAGCGAGTTTCAACGAAATCGGTTGGAAAACAAAAGAGTTGCAAAAATCATATAGGCCGCCATCTTGTTTTTCTGAAATGTCATAATTTTCCCCTACTCATATCGCGCATCCGAACATATCTCCCATACATCAATGTATCGTTTTCTGTCTCTTTCTAGGAGAATGAGGCATTCAATATTCGCCATACAAAATGTATGGAAAAAAAAATCCGCCATTTTGGATTTTTTTTCTATTCATCGAGTAGACCTTCGGATCCTGATCATCTCTTGCCAAGAAACCTCACTTCCATCTTTTATACCCTCCGAGCTGGACACCGGCGAAATTTGTATGGCGGCCATCTTTTCTTCGCCATTTTGAATTTTTTTTCAGCTTTTTGGCAATTGGATGACGTCATGAATGACATTTGCTCGAGCACCCCCCGCCTATCTTCAATACCTTAAGCGGGCCCTCCACCCGTCTCCGAAACCCTCAATCATCAGCTCTCTCCATAATTTTGGCTTACTAAGTTTTTGTTCTCTATACGACACCATCAGTGGAAAAAAAATTTTTCATACAAAATTTTACAGGAGTTTCTTAGTTGAAAATCTCGAAAATCTCCCCAAAAGTGGCAACACCGGTTGCATATCTCCATACTGCAAGCCGAGATACACAATCGATTCATACATATTGACTTTCCAAAATGTTGCCAACTGCCTCAAAAACGTGATCAAAATTTCGAAAAATTAAAAAAAATACAAAATGGCCGCCAACTCGTTTCACACAAAGATTTTACACGGTTTCATAATTTTCCTATTAACTACAGGATATACTGCTCCCGATGACGTTTCAATCTTTCCTCTCGCTCGCACCCACACGAAAGGGGATACCGTGAAAAAGACCGTGTCGAAAATCACTTTTACTTTGATAAATTCCAGTGTTGCCAGTCTCCGGTGACAAAAATACCCAAATGTCATTTGTACGAGCAAAACACATAATCACTCATACTCGTATTTTGCGAAAAGTCCGTATTTCGATTTTTTACAATTTCCCGAAAATCTTGAAATTTCCCTAAAAATGGGGTAATTTTTTTCCTCCAATCTATACCTCGAGCCTATACGTATAATCGCTTGATAGAAGCCGAATCGCTCCGATGTTGCCAACTTTGAGATATTTAACTTTTAAAATTGCGTTTTTTCGTACCTCGAACAAAACGGCCGCCATGACAGTCGCCATCTTGAATTTTTAAAAACCACTCCCGTTCTGTCAAAATACAGGATAATCATGGGCGAAACAAAAAAAAAATAATTATCCTCGATCACTCCGTATCGGATCTGTGGCGCCGCGGTTCGGGGTCGAAAAATCAAAAATTTTAAAACGCTACGGCTCGGCCGCCATCTTGTTTTTCCAATTTTTTTCACATATTCTCTTAATTGTTTACTACATTCTTTGATAATTGCGAGTTTGAACGGAGTCCCTTAAAAAACAAAGGAGCTGCAAAAATCACATCGGCCGCCATCTTGTTTTTCCGAAATGTCATAATTTTTCCCCAGAGGGTTTTGGAAACCAAACACAACTCCCCTACATCATTATATCATTTTCCGTCTCCTTCTAGGAGAACAATTATGTCAATGAGTCAGTCAGTGAGTGAGTGGTAATCGAGCTATATATAGTATAACTAGTTTTTGCTCGGTGCGCGAGCTGCTAAAGCAGCTCACGTGACGTGGTTGGGTTGACAAGTATTAAAACGATAGTATTTATTAAGATACAAAATTAACTGCGAAAACACAATAAAACGACACCCATATCGATTTTTTCTTAAAAAATGCATGTCCGCCATCTTGGATTTCAAAATAAATGTCGTTATCAAAATGAGCAACCTGGAAAACTCTGAAAACGACATCCATATCATTTTTTGTAAAAACGGGGTAGTTGAGGTTAATAAAGTAGGGTGCGTGGGTGCGCGGACCACTAAAGTGGTCCGCGAGCATGCAGAGTTTGTTCCACCGAGTAGACCTTCGGACCCTAATCATCTTTTGCCAAGAAACCACTTTTCCATCTTTTATATTCTCCGAGATAGACACCGACGAAATTTGTACGGCGGCCATCTTGTTTTTCCAAAATTTTCCACTTTTTCTATTAATCGTTTACTACATTCTTTAAAGATTGCGAGTTTCAACGAAATCGGTTGGAAAACAAAAGAGTTGCAAAAATCATATAGGCCGCCATCTTGTTTTTCTGAAATGTCGTAATTTTTCCCTACTCATATCGCGCACCAAAACATATCTCCCCTACATTATCGTATCGTTATCCGTCTCTTTCTAGGAGAATGAGGCATTCAATATTCGCCATACAAAATGTATGGAAAATTAAATTCCGCCATTTTGAATTTTTTTTCTATTCATCGAGTAAACCTTTGGATCCTGATCCTCTTTTGCCACGAAACCGCACCTCCATCTTTTATACCCTCCGAGCTGGACGCCGGCGAAATTAGTATGGCGGCCATCTTTTTTTCGCCATTTTGAATTTTTTTTCAGCTTTTTGGCAATTGGATGACGTCATGAATGACATTTGCTCGAGCACCCCCCACCTATCTTCAATACCTTAAGCGGGCCCTCCACCCGTCTCCGAAACCCTCAATCATCAGCTCTCTCACTAATTTTGGCTTACTAAGTTTTTGTTCTCTATACGACACCATCAGTGAAAAAAAAAATTTTCATACAAAATTTTACAGGAGTTTCTTAGTTGAAAATCTCGAAAATCTCCCCAAAACTGGCAACACCGACTGCATATCTCTATACTGCCAGCCGAGATACACAATCGATTCATACATACTGACTTTCCAAAATGTTGCCAACTGCCTCAAAAACGTGGTCAAAATTTCGAAAAATTAAAAAAAATACAAAATGGCCGCCAACTCGTTTCACAGAAAGATTTTACACGGTTTCATAATTTTCCTATTAACTACAGGATATACCGCTCCCGATGACGTTTCAATCTTTCCTCTCGCTCGCACCCACGCGAAAGGGGATACCGTGAAAAAGACCGTGTCGAAAATCACTTTTACTTTGATAAATTCCAGTGTTGCCAGTTTCCGGTGACAAAAATACCCAAATGTCATTTGTACGAGCAAAACACGTAATCGCTCATACTCGGATTTTGCGAAAAGTCCGTATTTCGATTTTTTACAGTTTCCCGAAAATCTTGAAATTTCCCGAAAAATGGGGTAATTTTTTTCCTCCAATCTATACCTCGAGCCTATACGTACAATCGCTACATGAAAGCCGAATCGCTCCGATGTTGCCAACTTTCAGATATTTAACTTTTAAAATTGCGTTTTTTCGTACCTCTAACAAAACGGCCGCCACGACAGCCGCCATCTTGAATTTTTAAAAATCACTCCCGTTCTGTCAAAAAACAGGATAATCGTGGGTGAAATCAAAAAAAATAATTATCCTCGATTACCCCGTTTCGGATCTGTGGCGCCGCGGTTCGGGGTCGAAAAATCAAAATTTTGAAAACGCTACGGCTCGGCCGCCATTTTGTTTTTTCAATTTTTTCTACTTTTTTTATTAATTTTTAACCAATTTCTTGAAAGTTTGCAAAATTCTACGAAATCGGTTGGAAAACAACGGAGCTGCAAAAATCACCTCGGCCGCCATCTTGTTTTTCTGAAATGTCATAATTTTTCCCCAGAGGGTTCCCGAAACCGAACACATCTCCCCTACATCATTATATCATTTTCCGTCTCTTTCTAGGAGAACAATTATGTCAATGAGTCAGTCAGTGAGTCAGTGGTAATCGAGCTATATATAGTATAATAACTAGTTTTTGCTCGGTGCGCGAGCTGCTAAAGCAGCTCACGTGACGTGATAAGGTAAACTTTATTATATAAAACCAAAGTGATTTATTAAGATACATAATTCACCCCGAAAACCCCCATAAAATGACAGGCATTTCTATTTTTTGTAGAAAATGCAAGTCCGCCATCTTGGATTTGAAAATAAATGTCATTATCAAAATCAGCACCCTGGAAAACCCTGAAAACGATATCCATATTATTTTTGTAAATTAGGATAATAATTTAGTAGGGTGCGTGGGTGCGCGGACCACTAAAGTGGTCCGCGAGCATGCAGAGTTTGTTTCACCGAGTAGACCTTCGGATTCTGATCATCTTTTGCCAATAAACCACTCTTCCATCTTTTATAGCCTCCGAGATAGACACCGACGAAATTAGTACGGCGGCCATCTTGTTTTTCCAAAAAATTCCACTTTTTCTAACAATCGTTTACTACATTCTTCAAAGATTGTGAGTTTCAACGAAATCGGTTGGAAAACAAAAGAGTTGCAAAAATCACGTCGGTCGCCATCTTGTTTTTCTGAAATGTCATAATTTTTCCCTACTTGCTTCCACCAGCCAAACACATCTGTCCTACATTATCGTATCGTTTTCCGTCTCTTTCTAGGAGAATGAGACATTCAATATTCGCCATACATTTTCTATGGGGAAAAAAAATCCGCCATTTTGAATTTTTTTTCTATTCATCGAGTAGACCTTCGGACCCTGATCATCTCTTGCCAAGAAACCACACTTCCATCTTTTATACCCTCCGAGCTGGACACCGGCGAAATTTGTATGGCGGCCATCTTTTCTTCGCCATTTTGAATTTTTTTCCAGCTTTTTGGCAATTGGATGACGTCATGAATGACATTTGCTCGAGCACCCTCCACCTATCTTCAATACCTTAAGCGGACCCTTCACCCGTCTCCGATATCCTCAATCATCAGCTTTCTCCATAATTTTGGCTTACTAAGTTTTTGTTTTCTATATAACACCATCAGTGAAAAAAAAATTTTTCATACAAAATTTTACAGGAGTTTCTTAGTTGAAAATCTCGAAAATCTCCCCAAAACTGGCAACACCGGTTGCATATCTCCATACTGCCAGCCGAGATACACAATCGATTCATACATACTGACTTTCCAAAATGTTGCCAACTGCCTCAAAAACGTGATCAAAATTTCGAAAAATTAAAAAAAATACAAAATGGCCGCCAACTCGTTTCACAGAAAGATCTTACACGGTTTCATAATTTTCCTATTAACTACAGGATATACCGCGCCCGATGACGTTTCAATCTTTCCTCTCGCTCGCACCCACGCGAAAGGGGATACCGTGAAAAAGACCGTGTCGAAAATCACTTTTACTTTGATAAATTCCAGTGTTGCCAGTCTCCGGTGACAAAAATACCCAAATGTCATTTGTACGAGCAAAACACGTAATCACTCATACTCGGATTTTGCTAAAAGTGCGTATTTCGATTTTTTACAATTTCCCGAAAATCTTGAAATTTCCCGTAAAAAGGGGTAATTTTTTCCCACCGATCTATACCTCGAGCCTATACGTACAACCGCTTCATAGAAGCCGAATCGCTCCGATGTTGCCAACTTTGAGATATTTAACTTTTAAAATTGCGTTTTTTCGTACCTCGAACAAAACGGCCGCCATGACAGCCGCCATCTTGAATTTTTTAAAACCACTCCCGTTCTGTCAAAATACAGGATAATCGTGGGCGAAACCAGAAAAAATAATAATCCTCGATTACCCCGTTCGGGATCTGTGGCGCCGCGGTTCGGGGTCGAAAAATCAAAAATTTTAAAACGCTACGGCTCAGCCGCCATCTTGTTTTTCCAATTTTTTCCACATTTTTTGTTAATCGTTTACTACATTTTTTGATAGTTGCGAGTTTGAACGGAATCCCTTAAAAAATAAAGGAGCTGCAAAAATCACGTCGGCCGCCATCTTGTTTTTCCGAAATGTCATAATTTTTCCCCAGTCGACTCCCCCACCCGAACACATTTCCCCTACATCACTATATCATTTTCCTTCTCTTTCTAGGAGAACAATTATGTCAATGAGTCAGTCAGTCAGTGGTAATCGAGCTATATATAGTATAACTAGTGTTTTGCTCGGTGCGCGAGCTGCTAAAGCAGCTCACGTGACGTGGTAAGGTTAACTTTTATTATATAAAACCAAATTGATTTATTAAGATAATTCACCCCGAAAAACCCCATAAAATGACAGGCATTTCTATTTTTTGTAGAAAATGTAAGTCCGCCATCTTGGATTTGAAAATAAATGTCATTATCAAAATCAGCACCCTGGAAACCCTGAAAACGATATCCATATTATTTTTTGTAAATTAGGATAATAAGTTAGTAGGGTGCGTGGGTGCGCGGACCACTAAAGTGGTCCGCGAGCATGCAGCGTTTGTTCCACCGAGTAGACCTTCGGACTCTGATCATCTTTTGCCAAGAAACCACTCTTCCATCTTTTATAGCCTCCGAGATAGACACCGACGAAATTTGTACGGCGGCCATTTTGTTTTTCCAAAATTTTCCACTTTTTCTATTAATCGTTTAGTACATTCTTCAAAGATTGCGAGTTTCAACGAAATCGGTTGGAAAACAAAAGAGTTGCAAAAATCACGTCGGTCGCCATCTTGTTTTTCTGAAATTTCATAATTTTCCCCTACTCATATCGCGCATCCGAACATATCTCCCAAACATCAATGTATCGTTTTCCGTCTCTTTCTAGGAGAATGAGACATTCATAATCGCCATACAAAATGTATGGAAAAATAAATTCCGCCATTTTGAATTTTTTTTCTATTCATCGAGTAGACCTTCGGATCTTGATTCTCTTTTGCCAAGAAACCACACTTCCATCTTTTATACCCTCCGAGCTGGACACCGGTGAAATTTGTATGGCGGCCATCTTTTCTTCGCCATTTTGAATTTTTTTTCAGCTTTTTGGCAATTGGATGACGTCATGAATGACATTTGCTCGAGCACCCCCCACCTATCTTCAATACCTTAAGCGGACCCTTCACCCGTCTCCGATATCCTCAATCATCAGCTTTCTCCATAATTTTGGCTTACTAAGTTTTTGTTTTCTATATAACACCATCAGTGAAAAAAAAAATTTTCATACAAAATTTTACAGGAGTTTCTTAGTTGAAAATCTCGAAAATCTCCCCAAAACTGGCAACACCGGTTACATATCTCCATACTGCCAGCCGAGATACACAATCGATTCATACATACTGACTTTCCAAAATGTTGCCAACTGCCTCAAAAACGTGATCAAAATTTCGAAAAATTAAAAAAAATACAAAATGGCCGCCAACTCGTTTCACAGAAAGATTTTACACGGTTTCATAATTTTCCTATTAACTACAGGATATACCGCGCCCGATGACGTTTCAGTCTTTCCTCTCGCTCGCACCCACGCGAAAGGGGATACCGTGAAAAAGACCGTGTCGAAAATCACTTTTACTTTGATAAATTCCAGTGTTGCCAGTCTCCGGTGACAAAAATACCCAAATGTCATTTGTACGAGCAAAACACGTAATCACTCATACTCGGATTTTGCTAAAAGTGCGTATTTCGATTTTTTACAATTTCCCGAAAATCTTGAAATTTCCCTAAAAATGGGGTAATTTTTTCCCACCGATCTATACCTCGAGCCTATACGTACAACCGCTTCATAGAAGCCGAATCGCTCCGATGTTGCCAACTTTGAGATATTTAACTTTTAAAATTGCGTTTTTTCGTACCTCGAACAAAACGGCCGCCATGACAGCCGCCATCTTGAATTTTTAAAAACCACTCCCGTTCTGTCAAAATACAGGATAATCGTGGGAGAAACCAAGAAAAATAATTATCCTCGATTACCCCGTTTCGGATCTGTGGCGCCGCGGTTCGGGGTCGAAAAATGAAAATTTTGAAAACGCTACGGCTCGGCCGCCATCTTGTTTTTCCAATTTTTTCCACATTTTCTGTTAATCATTTACTACTTTCTACAAAGTTTGCAAAATTCAACTAAATCGATTGGAAAACAACGGAGCTGCAAAAATCACCTCGGCCGCCATCTTGTTTTTCCGAAATGTCATAATTTTTCCCCAGTCGACTCCCCCATCCGAACACAACTCCCCTACATCATTATATCATTTTCCTTCTCTTTCTAGGAGAACAATTATGTCAATGAGTCAGTCAGTCAGTGGTAATCGAGCTATATATAGTATAATATAATAAAAATAGCTGGTCTGGTCTGGTGGGAGGCTTCGGCCGTGGCTAGTTATAACCCTACCGGCAAAGCAGTGCCGCGATTTAGCTTCCCTGTACGATGCCGTGTAGAAACCTAAAGGGGTGTGTGTTTAATAAAAACTGCCATACCCTTTCCACATTAGCCCGCTACCATCTTAGTCTACATTATCACTTACCATCAGATGGGATTGCAGTCAAGGGCTTACTTGTATCTAAAATAAAAAGAAAAAAAAAACAACAACATTATTTTAACCAAAAGTGTTCTTCCTAAATTGATAGGTCTCTAAGTCATTAGAGAGCTTATTTAAGTCGGTCTTATTTTCGGCAAAGAGACCTCACATACCTACACATAAAAAAACTGTCAAGTGTGAGTCGGACTTGAACACTAAGGTTCCTGCACTATTGTACAAGAATTAACACTTTTAATTTTTTTTGTGATGTAACTAAAAATTAACTGTCATCGGATTTTTTTCATTTATTTGGGCTGTAAGATATTGCTACTTGCGATCATGGTTCTAAGTCAACAGGAAGGTAGAGGGAGCGGGTTAATAGGTTTTGATTCCCTTGACGGGTCTTGACAAAAAAAATTTCAAAAGAAAAATAAAACCGACTTCAAAAACCAAAAACACTAAAAAGTAGAAAATAATTTTTGTTTAGCTACACATGTAATGTACTACATTACATGTGTAGCTAAACAAAAATTATTTTCTACTTTTTAGTGTTTTTGGTTTTTGAAGTCGGTTTTATTTTTCTTTTGAAAATTTTTTATTTCACAATTTTTAGTGGTCCCACTGTACTATAATATGCTATGCCCAGTTAAAACCCTACTGTTTACTAAGCTATTACAGTGATCGCGAGCAATTTGCTCTTATCCATTGAGGAGTTCTGTTCTCCATCTCCGAAGATATTCATCAGATCTTCACCAAATTTATATGGGACCATCTGCACAGTATACTCTTTCAAACAAAAAAAAATATTTCCAAATCGGTCCAGGGGTCTTTGAGTAATGGGGGAACATACATAAAAAAAAAAAAAAAGATCCCGACGAATTGAGAACCTCCTCCTTTTTTGGAAGTCGGTTAAAAAGACAGACAGACAACGAAGTGATCCTATAAGGGTTCCTTTTTAGAGTTCCATACATCAAAAAGGAATAAGAACCCTTATAGGAACTCTTTGTTGTCTGTCTGTCCGTCTGTCCGTCTGTCTGTCAAAAAATCTAGAATGATGATGCAAGTAAGTAGCACAAGTAAAGGAAAATATTGTAGGAATAGAGTGTGGAAGTGACTTCTACATAAAGGTGTTAGGCATACCTTGCGCGATGGTATGGAACCCTTCGTGGACGAATCCAACTCTCATTTAACCGGTTTTTCTTTTCGAGGTACGAAACCCTAAACACACACACACAGTCCGTTTCTGTCGTCATCACTGAAAACAACATGAAGCCGCTATGACGTCTCTCTCGAGGGAAATCAGTCCTCGTGATTTGACTGATACGAATTGATCCATCTCTGGAGAAAAATAAAACATTAGCCAATTTTTTAGACCAACGATGTTACGAGCACATTGGGGTCTTTTGCGGTGGCATTTTTTAAAGTCTGTTTACATTAGTAATTTTTTTTTTGTACAGCAAAAGGTTAAGACGTGAATTCAGAAGTGAAGAGAAATGATTTAGTTAACATCCAGTTTCTCATATTAAAATAACCGCCTTGAAAACTAATTGAAGTTTATTTCTTGTAGATGGTACGGAACCCTCTGTGCGCGAGTCCAACTCGGGCTTGCCTGGTTTTATTTTATACTAGCTGATGCCCGCAGCTTCGCCCGCGTGGATTGGTCAGATCCCCTGCAGCATCAGGATTGAAGAGTTTGAGTCCAATTTTTTTATGAAACAATGTCGCAAAGTTCCTCTATCGATTAAAAAAGAAATGACGTAAATCGGTTCAGAAATCTCGGAGATTTTGGTGTACATAGGTAGAAAAACACAACTCCCTTTTTGAAAGTCGGTTAAAAAAGTAGCCTATGTTACTCCCTGGTCAATTTTCTACTTGTCTGTGAAAATCCCGTCAAAATCGGTTCAACCGTTCCCAAGATTAGCCTTTTCAAACAGACAGACAGACAGTCAGACAGACAGACAAAAATTTTAAAAACGTGTGATTCAGTTATAGTATCGTTCAAATAACCATATGACCTTAATTTGCGGTAGTTATTTCGAAATTACAGACAGACACTCCAATTTTATTTATTAAGTATAGATGTATGAGAGAGTATGTGACGACTTCTAACCCTCTGGACCAGCAAACTTAAAAAGATGGCGGAAGGTGGATGGATGAGCTATGGTGGCGTTCCATCTGGAAGACCTAGCAGTGGACGCATACTAGCTGGTAGAGGGATGGATGGGGATAAAAGATACATAGATATACTCTAACAACAGTGCTGAAAGTTTGCTTTGTGAACATCAAGAAACTAATATTTTTACAGCCAGACGTAATCCAAACACTGAATGCTATCCAATACGTTCTATTTACTTTATCTTTCGCTAGGTACGGTATTAAACTTTGATATAAAATCCTATTTCTCTGGCACAGTGGTTAACAGGGCTCTCTCCGTCACTCGTTTCATACAATCGTAGTTCCAATTTCATTTGAATATTAAGCAACCAAAGTCCATGAACTTTTGCAGATATATTCTAGAAACTAATATCTGTGTCTGTGGTGTTTTAGATTTTTCTAAAAATATGTAGTTTTAAAATTACAGGGGCTCAAAGATTTGTATGAAAATTTTTAAGACCGCGTAACTTTGAAACCGAATATTTTAACAGAAATCTGGAAAACCACAGACATAGATATTAGTTTCTAAAATATGTCTGCAAAATTTCATGGACTTTGGTTACTTAATATTCAAATAAAATTGGAACTACGATTGTATGAAACGAGTGACGGAGAGAGCCCTCTTAAAGTTTTGGTTTTACGAGAGGGAGGTTTTGGGTTCTATTTACTGCAAGGATAATTTGAAAATCACAATTCATATCACTACTTACCCATGTTATAAATGTGAAAGTGTGTTTGTTTGTTGTTTTCTGGTTTATTAGTTTGTCTTTCAATTAAGTACACCATGTTGTAGACTTCGACCGCGTGGATTTATGTTTATAAAAACCCGTGAGAACTCTTTGATTTTGGATAAAAAGTAGCCTATGTTACTTTCCGGGGTTTTAAGAATAACCATGCCAAAAATTACGTCGATGCGTTGCTCCGCTGTGATGTGATTGAAAAACAAACCAACAAACAAAGATACTTTTGAGTCACTACCACATTATTAATGCGAAAGTAGTATTGTTTATTTGATGGTTTATTGGTTTGTCCTTTGACCACGTTGCAATGGAGCAAAGTGCTTTGCGTGATTCTTTCCTTCAGGCTCAAAATGTTGAATTCCTATAATGTTGAATTCTCATAATATTGAATTTGCAAAATGTTGAATTTCGGAGTTGCAAAATGTTGATTTCAATTCCCAAAATGTTGAATCCCCACTGGCAAGCGTCAATTAATGCTCTTCTAATATTATTAGTACAATTGACCAGGTAGCTCTAAAGTAGCCTTATTTTTAACCCCCGACCCAAAAAGAGGGGTGTTATAAGTTAGACTTGTGTATCTGTGTATCTGTGTACAATAATAATCAATACCTTTTATATCTGTCTGTGGCATCGTAGCGCCTAAACGAATGAACCGATTTTAATTTAGTTTTTTTTTTTGTTTGAAAGGTGGCTTGATTGAGAGTGTTCTTAGCTATATTCCAAGAAAATCGGTTTAGCCGTTTCAAAGTTATCAGCTCTTTTCTAGTTACTGTAACCTTCACTTGTCGGGGGTGTTATAAATTTTTAATTTACACTTGTTCTTTGATTTAACGTCACCATAGTCTAATGTTTGACACATCGTCGATTCAGAATCAAACTGAGAGTTCTCTCACTCTTATAGGCGATACGCTATGTACAACGCTCAACGCTCCTCGTCTCTTTGAACGAGGCCTTAGACTGAAGCCATATCAATTCACTGAGTTACAATAAATCCACAACCACTCAACTTTAATCTGCAAAATCGGGTAAATCCTTGCAATAAAAGCCATCGGGTGACAGGGGCGATCAATTCACTCCCTACTCCACTTCCCCCTGCCCTTTTCTCCCCCTTTTACCATTGACACTTTATTTAAAGCGCTGATGTGTGCTCAATGAATGGGCAATCAAGTGACATCTCTCGATCTGGTCGATGTATTATTAAAAAAGCGTTTTTAGGGTTCCATAGTAAAGCGGTTTAAGTTGAAAAATAGAGTTATATAACGGTTTTCACGTAGCTCGTAGGATTCTTGATCTGCCCCACGTTGGGCGCCAGTGTAGTAGATTTCAACGTAGTCGAGTCGGACGAGACGAATGGAGAAACGTTAGGTATTTGTGAAGGTACCACTTATATTCGTACTATCGAAAGTTACAAGAAAGTCGCGTCCCTAAAGCTCATTTTTCACTATGGCATATATATTACATTATAGTCCAGTCAAAACAAGATATTCAAAGATACAATAATTTGCATAGAACTAAAAAAACCGGCCAAGTGCGAGTCAGACTCGCGCACTGAGGGTTCAATACTCGGGACTTTTTTCCAACATTTTGCACGATAAATCAAAAACTATCATACATAAAAAAAATATCATATCATAAATAAATAAAAATTTGTTTCAAAATTTATTCCTAAAGCCCTTTCATATGATACCCCACTTGGTACAGTTATCTTGTTTTGAAAATTGAAACACATTTTAATTTTTTTTTAAATGATGTAACCATAAATTCGTGGTTTTCAGATTTATTCCTATACTTGTTCTATAAGACCTACCTACCTACCAAATTTTATGATTCTAGGTCAACGGGAAGTACCCTAAAGGTTTCTTGACAGACACGACGGACAGACGGACAGACAGACAACAAAGTGATCCTATAAGGGTTCCGTTTTTCCTTTTGAGGTACGGAACCCTAAAAAAATTGGTGCGAATCTTGGGAATACCAATATAAACTAACTGTAAAAAGTCCCTATCGATCTCACATTTGTAAAAAAATATATTCAAGGTCAAACTTCACGAAAACAGGTGTTTTTCATTTTCCAGCTAAACGGTAAGTTTTATCATAAAATATGTTAGACAAAAATTATAGATCGTAAAATTATCTACAATAGTTATCTTATACTTTATTTTCTATGAATCAACATTCCTGAGATAGCGTGATTCCAAAAGTTTTCCTTCAAAGTGGGTATTATAAATTCCTTTGGCGCGAGATTTGCGGCGCAACTTTGATTCACCGACATCTGTTCCGAACTTCCCAGCAACAGTTCCGTGTTCCGCCAACGACTAATAACTGAGATAACTAACTGAGAGCTCACTCTCCGATGCTGTAGGTACCTACAGTATTCTATACAGGGTGCTACCAGAACACTGGCAAAAACTTTTTTATATTATTATTTTATATAATATTTTACTACCTAAACACAATCCAATGCCAATAACCTTACTAAGCAAATTATGTTATTTTGTAGTTTTAGTGATTTCGTATTTTTCCAAACCCGCAATGTATAATGCGTTCAAAATTCGAGTCAATGTCCCACCTATAACGCGGCATTGGCTCCGAGTGGCCTACTTACGCAAGATTTGTTAACCTCTAGCGTCAGTCAGATGTTTTATTTGCAATATATTGTGAACTTTTAAAAATACAGGATTTTTCATTTCTTTTTTCCGCTTTTTTATGGTATCTTATCAATAATCATCCTTACTATCACCTGTCTTCGTTTTTGATGGTAAAATCCTGTATAATAGCAGTTAACAGAGATTTTGAATTACTATACATGCAATATCTTTAGCAGCTTTTGAAATTGCGCGGAATACCGACTTGCCGTCCACACGCACACACTTAACTGCGCAAACTTGTACAGGTAAGCTCTCAGTAAGACGGTGCGTGTAGTCGGGGCTTTAATGTAAGCCTTCTCGTGAAATGACGTGGGAAATCAATTAGTTTATTTACATAAACTTGATAAATATGAAAACCTACGAAATGAAAGGTAAAAAAGCAGAAGTACATCGTTATTCCCAAGATATTTCTAAAGCTTCCAATAATTTTTTCCATCAATATACGGTATGAAAATTTAGAAAAAATCCTGCCTCTGAAACTCATTGATAACGTGGGAAATGTATGCAGCGGCGCCATTGAGCGAGCAAATTGACAATTTCACGAACATCCACGTTCATCTGTGCAATTTAGCTCACATTTTAGCCGAGTACATATTTAAATGTTCTTAATATTAAATACGCTTCCATTTTGCATTTTTAACTTAGGCATATATTAGTACTAGTTGATGCCCGCAACTTTGCTTACGTGGACTTAGGTTTTCAAAAAACCCGAAGGAACTGTTTGATTTTATGGGATAACAAGTGTAAATTAAAAATTTATAACACCCCCGACAAGTGAAGGTTACAGTAACTAGAAAAGACCGAAAAGACCTGATAACTTTCAAATGGCTGAACTGATTTTCTTGGACTATTCCGCGCCTACGATCTAAAGTATCTGAGTTTTCCAAAACATCATTTTCAAAATAAATAATTATGTATTTAGGCAACGTCCATCTTGACAGCTTGACATTTGTCAATTGACATAATATTATGAACCTAACGGTTATCTAACCTTCTTTTCTACAAGAAAACTAGAAAAGAGCTGATAACTCTTAAACGGCTGAACGAATTTTTTTAGATTATAGCTAAGAACACTCTCGATCAAGCCACCTTTCCAACAAAAAAAACTAAATTAAAATCGGTTCATTCGTTTAGGCGCTACGATGCCACAGACAGATACACAGATACACAGATACACAGATACACAGATACACAGACACACAGACACACAGATACACAGATACACACGTCAAACTTATAACACCCCTCTTTTTGGGTCGGGGGTTAAAAAAGCCGAAGTACAGCGTTATTCCCAAGATATTTCTAAAGCTTCCAATAATTTTTTCCATCAATATACGGTATGAAAATTTAGAAAAAAATCCTAGGTCTGAAACTCATTGATAACGTGGGAAATGTATGCAGCGGCGCCATTGAGCGAGCAAATTGACAATTTCGCGAACATCCACGTTCATCTGTGCAATTTAGCTCACGTTTAGCTGAGTATGTTTAAATGTTCTTAATATTAAATACGCTTCCATTTTGCATTTTTGACTTAGGCATATATTAGTACTAGTTGATGCCCGCAACTTTGCTTACGTGGACTTAGGTTTTCAAAAAACCCGTAGGAACTGTTTGATTTTATGGGATAAATAAATAAAATAAATAAATAAACTTTTATTTCAGGCCATTAGACCCATAATTTTGTTAGTATGACAATTCACTTAAACTATGTTAGTAGGTACTTATTACTAGCTTAACAACTAATTCTATAACTAAAACTATAACTAAAAAGCCCGAGGGAGCCTCTTGGCGTCTATGTGCGTACCCCCCCAGCACCTCCAGAGAAAAAGTAGCCTATGTCAGTCGGCAAAAAAATTACGTCGATCCTCCGTATTCTTATTCGTAATCCTCCGTTGCAATAATCAACAGACACACTTTTGCATTTATAATGTTATGGTTAGTGATAATATGGGTAGGTAGTGAGTTATATAAAAGTAAATCCCCTTGTGATCTGTGCAATTTATCTCACATTTTCGCTGAGTATATTTAAACTGCGTTTTTGACTTAGGTATATATGCATTTCAAAGCGGGTGGTAGAGTTTGTATAAATAGACCGCAAGAGGCATTTCGCTTGCAAAATATGAGGACCGCTCTATGACTTATGTTTTGCAGTTTTGAAGTCACAGATGAATATTACAGTAATTTTGATGTTCAATTCAAAATCAAAGAGTAAGTATTTCTTAGAATAGACATAGAATCATGATATGCAAGAAGCAAGGTCTTACAGCACAAGTAAAAGACGAGCTTACGGAATTTAGACTGTCATGTTTAACGAATACTACAATCAGATGTTAAAGATAATAACCAGGATCTCCAAAGCATGACGGAAATGAAATACCGGATCCAAAAGTCGAACACCCATTTAGTTACCCTCCTTAGGTAGTACTATCAAATTCATCAGCCTGTACGCGTCCACTACTGGACATTTTACCATCCTACAATTTCCTCATCCACCCGATCCACGTTACCTTCTTCAAGTTCGACTGGTTTTACCACGTCTTACGCTATTCGCACTACATCCTACCTACCAACTTTTTTTTTATCTACCTACATATATTTATAATTCTTATTGATAACCCATATTTAGCCTAATGTTGTTAGTTTATAAGTTTAGTAGTAAGTACTATAAGAAATTGTTATACCTAGATTTAAATATTTTAACTAGATTAAATAATTGTGTTACGTGTACTGTCGACGATACCTATAACAGGTGTGCGGAAAAACTTATCAAGTTTATGAATACACCTGCTTTGTAAACCTTGTAAAAATTTGTTATTAAATAAATAAATAAATAAGTAAATAAATAAAGTCATCGGTCCAGCGGGCTGGAGGTTGTCCTACACTGTGCTTACCGGTATGTGGTCTTCACTCCAGATCACGTCTGTCCCATCAGCTGTCTGTTCTGTGTCAGGCATGACCTGCCCATTGCCTCTTCAGCTTGCTAATCCTTTGAGCTATGTCGGTCGCTTTTGTTCTTCTGCGAATTTCCTCGTTCCGGATTTTATCCCTGAGAGTGATATGCGTTGTCGCAACTGGGCCACACGTAACGAGATATGTTTTGTACCTAACTAACCACAGAATATGGAACCAGAAAAATAGAGAGAGAATATAAAACAAGTTTGTAACAATACATCTATCTCCCTGTCATCCGAAGATTACGAAAGGTTCCGCCAATATATTCGGCCTATGGAGATTTCACAGAATTATTTATAGATCGGCTATTAAACATATTCATATAATATTATTAGTGGATTTAGATTCTTTTAGATCCCGTGGGGACTGTTTGATTTTCCGGGATAAATAGTTGCCTATTTAGAGTACAGGGACGCAAGCTACTTCGGTACCAAATTTCATACAAATCGGTTAAGTGGATGGCTCTTTAGGAATCCTGCGGGAACTCTTTGATTTTCCGGGATAAAATTCAAAATTCAAAATATTTTTATTCAAAGAGTAGATATATAAAAAATAGCCTATGTCCGTCCCCGTGATATAAGCTAACCCTGTACCAAATTTCGTCACAATTGGTTACACTGTTGGGCCGTGAAAAGGTAACAGACAGACAGACAGGCACACTTTAGCATTTATAATATTAGTATGGAATATGGATTATTTATCACGTTTATCTAAGCGGTGACAGCTTAGTGGATCAGACATCAGCCTCCTAGTTAGGGGTTCAGCTTTGGATCCCATGCAAGCTTTCGGAGTCATAGTTATAGTTTGCGTTATACTCTAACCGGTCGGCGGGTGCTACTGTCTTAGTTAAACAATGTAACGTCCCAATAGCCGTGGCCGTATCAATAGCTTTGAGTGATTCTAGAATTAAAAAATTGAGCATGTGCGAATTAGACTCACACATGAAGGGTTTTGTACCATCCATTTACTTGTGCTTCCTAGTTATTCATTTACTAATTACTTGTTATTGCTCCATACCACCATTTCCTAGTTATTGCTACCTGCCAAACATGATTCTAGGTCAACGGGAAGTAATCTTAAGGTTTTGATTCCCTTAGCAGGTTTTGACAGACACGACAGACAAACAGACAACAAAGTCATCCGTTAAGGTTTCCTTTTTTTCTCTGGAATTAGCCAAAGGGCTCTTTTTATCAAATTATGAGTCTCAATAGCTCAACCGGTAAAGAAGTGGACTGAAAACCGAAAGGTTGACGGTTCAAACCCCGCCCGTTGCACTATTGTCGTACCTACTCCTAGCACAAGCCTGAAGCTTAGTTGGAGAGGAAAGGGGAATATTAGTCATTTAACATGGCTAATATTCTTTTTTTTTTTTTTTTAAAGCATGTATCCTATCTGTGACACAAAAACGATTATGATATCTTTGACTCAACCGGGGGTTTCTGCCAAATATATCGCGTCAATATATTCCGAGTGGTAGTAACTAGATGTATTTGTTTCCCCCAGTCTCCCAATTGTGTATTTTTTTGACGAAACGCGAAACAATTGGCATTGAAAAGATCTTCCATTTTTCAGTGTCTCTATCGTTTTCGTTGTTTGGCTGATATTGTATTGGTTATCATTCTTCTAAAGTAGATAATACCTGCGACTTTGTACGTGTTTTTAATAATCCTGTGGGAACTCTTTGATTTTAAGGTACAAAAGGTAGCCTTTGTACATTTCTGAAATGCAAGCTACGTACCAAATTTTGTCTTAATAGGGTAAACGGATGAACTTTTAAAAAGCCCGTAGGAACTCTTCGATTTTCGGTCAGGTGCGAGTCAGACTCGTGCACCGAGGGTTCCTACAGTCGTATTTTTTCTACATTTTGCTCGATAAATGAAAAACTATAATTATGCATAAAAATAAATAAAAATCTGTTTTAGAATGTATAGGTAAAGCCTTTTCATGTGATACCCCACTTGGTATATTAATCTTACTTCGAAAATTGAAAATACTTTTGTTCATGAACACTTTTTTTTTGTGATTTACGGTTTTCGGATTTTACCCCTTACGTGAACTATAAGACCTACCTACCTGCTAAATTTTGTGATTCTAGGTCAACGGAAAGTACCCAATGGGACAGACTGACAGATAGACAGACAGCCAAAGAACTGATCCCCTGTAATTTAAAAACTACATATTTTTAGAAAAATCTAAAACACCACAGGCACAGATATCAGTTTCTAGAATATGTCTGCAAAATTTCATGGACTTTTGTTGCTTAATATTCAAATGAAATTGGAACTACGATTGTATGGAGTAAGTGACGGAGAGAGCCCTGTCAACCAATAACAACGTTACCAAGTAACTTATCTATCTAAATCGTACAGATAGATTGAAAATTGAAAACGGACGTTAGGTGATAGATTATTATCCATCAGTTGCATACTGTAACTACGGCAAAGCTGATACAATTAATCATCCAAATGGGCAATGTATATTTCCAAACTGCTAAAATCTTACATCCTCTTATGTCCAGTGTGCTTATCAGTGCACTTACAAGCGGGGCATAAACCCTAAATCGCCTATTATTGTACTACAAGGCACACTGGAATGCTGGCCGCTTGCCAGAATCCTACATTTGGGTGTACATGTAATGTTAAGTGCTTCAAATCCCAGATGACAATTCAGGCGTGTTTTCTTGTATAATGTGTTCCTAGTAAAGGCTTTAATGAGTACGTCTTACTGGGCGGCCTGGTCGTGCGCGCTGCCCGTATTCCAAAGTAAATAAAAGCTCATTTGAGTTGTTATCAAGAAAGACGTGTTTCGGTTCTACTCCACTCTGTCGGTGTGTGTTGCACCTAATAATGTAGATTTTCCGTTAAATGAAGCTTTTAATTATAGACATTATGGAGTATGTTTGGAGCGCCTTCATTAATATTACAGTGGGTCGTCCCAGTTTGACGCCATTACCCTTTGATCCCCGCGCTTCGGCGACGAGCACGCAAATTAATATTTATATCAGGAGCAAGCACTTTATACTACTCTTCATGTACTTTATATTGAAACTAGCCGATGCCCGCGGCTTCGCCCGCGTGGATTTAGGTTTTTCGAAATCCCGTGGGAACTCTTTGATTTTCCGGGATAAAAAGTAGCCTATGTGCTAATCCAGGATATTATCTATCTTCATTCCAAATTTCAGCCAAATCCGTCCTGTAGTTTTTTCACACTTAGATGTAATATGTGTGTATGTGATGTAGTATGTGATGTGACATTTAAAAGTTGGGTGAGCGATATTTATATACTAGAAGATGCCCGCGGCTTCGCCCGCGTGGATTTCGGTTTTTAAAATTCCCGTGGGAACTCTTTGATTTTCCGGGATAAAAAGTCGCCTATGTGCTAATCTAGGATATTAGGTATCTGTCTCCATTCTAAATTTCAGCCCAATCCGTCCAGTAGTTTTTGCGTGAAGGAGTAACAAACATACACACACACATACACACACATACAAACTTTCTCCTTTTTAATATTAGTGTGATTATATTATATTTCGTAGTTTGAAATCAACTTTAATTGTGAATTTATCAACATATAAAATCTTATACTACGCAAACTGAATGCTTATAATATGCTCAGCACTAATTTCGTCGAAATTAGAATTTTTTAAATTACTGTTAAAGTATTTTGCAATTTTAGTGCTTCTAATACCTAAATTGAATTGGAAGAAGCTACTCTATTAAAATTTCGTGGGTTAAATTGAACCGAATAATAATAATAATATTCGCTAATCAAAATATCCAATTACTGTAACGAAATTCGCAAACAATTTGATTGCTTTGCCAAGTAGATAAAATAATGTAGTAGATTGAAAATCTGTTGCTAACCTCCAGTTGGCTAGCTTTATTAGGTAAATGTTTATATTTAATATTATCCTTTTAGGTTTCCAATTTCCATATTAAAGAAAGGAGCACTATTTTTATATAGGTAGTACATTAATGAAGAATTTTCCAGTTTTTAACCAATTAATTATTAGGAAACTCTCTACCTATTACGGTTCATGCGATAAATTGAACGGAAATTAGATTGGACGGACAGATGAATGGATAGCGAATGCTTAGCACATAATATGGCCCCGTTGGCACCTTTCGGGTACGAAATCATCCAAACAAGCAGTTGTACGTAACAAGGAACTCACTTGCGACTTAGGCCGCCTAAACTATTAGGCCGATTTTGATGAATGAGGTGTCAATCGAGTCGTCGTAAAGGTCCGGGTGACATAGGCTACATTTTACATAGGCTGCACTAAAAGTATCGGGAATGGAATATTTCCACTGTCCCTGTCATATTAAAATCTTTTTAATTGAAAACTCCTTGGTTTTAAAAATCGAATACCATTTATTTATTTAAAAAAAGATTCTCGGTCTTTTCACAATGTCTTGTCAAACTTGTTTAGTCGTTGAGAAAATGCAATTGACTCGAGAAAATTCTAGAGCGATGATTTATTATGACTTTCGAAGTGGTTTAACACAAAAATAGTGTGTTGACCGGATGATTTTTGCATTTGGTGATGAAGCCCCATCCAAAACCACAATTTATCGCTGGTTTGCTGAATTTCAACGTGGACGTGTCAAGCTCAGTGATGATCCCCGTCAAGGTCGTCCAAAAACTGCAGTCACCCAAGAAAACGTTGATGCTGTGCGTAAGCTGATTGAGGAAGATCGACATGTGACATACCGCGAAATTCAGGCAACTTTAGACATTGGCATGAGTCAAATACAAATATTCTTGCATGAACAATTAGGTGTAAAAAAGTTGTTTTCCCGATGGATACCGCATTTGCTCTGTGAAGAGCAAAAAGCGGCTCGCGTTACTTGGTGCGTCAGAACTCTCGAAAGATTCCACGCAGGATCCTCAAATGTTGTATACAACATCGTATCAGGTGACGAATCCTGGATATACGCGTACGAACCCGAAACAAAAAACCAGTCTCGAGTTTGGGTGTTCAAAAATGAGTTAAAGCCAACAAAAATTGTTCGTTCAAGAAGTGTTGCAAAAAAAATGGTGGCCATGTTTGTCTCCAAAACCGGCCATGTTGCGACTATTCCTCTTGAGGGACAAAGAACGGTTAATGCAAAATGGTATGCTAGCATTTGTTTGCCACAGGTCGTTTCTGAACTCCGTAAAGAGAACTGCAACCGCCGCATCATCCTCCATCACGACAATGCGAGTTCTCACACCGCGCACAGAACAAAAGAGTTTTTAGGACAAGAAAACATAGAATTATTAGACCATCCGCCGTACAGCCCCGACCTAAGCCCTAATGATTTCTGTACTATCCCTAAAATAAAGAATACATTGCGTGGTCAGAGATTTTCATCACATGAAGAAGCTGTGGACGCCTACAAAACGGCCATTTTGAAGACCCCAACTTCCGAATGGAATGGTTGCTTCAATGATTGGTTCCATCGTATGGAAAAATGTGTCAAATTTCGCGGAGAATACTTCGAAAAGCAATAAATATATTTTTAAATAGTAATGTTGTGTCACTTCCTTGATTCCCGAAATTTTCAGTGCCGCCCTCGTATACCAAAAAAACACAGCTCAGCTCTGCCTCCGCGCGGCACTTTGCGTCAAGTTTGAAGGCGACCTTAGATTAGAAACTATTGCGCGATTGAGTTATTTGTAGTACAACGATTTCGGCTTGGCGAAATGACGTCACACTTCCACAATCGATTGACGAAGGCCACAATATTTTCATCAAAAAAAAAATCATACTCTGTCAGATGCATTGCAACGATACCGCGATGTTTTTAAAGTACCTATCAACAATGCACGAAACAACCTGTCACCAGTAAGATTTGCATGCGAAATACGTGATCGGCTTGCACGCGGTTTGAATATCGTAAAACGTAACGTCCAGCTATAGGTATAGTCCTTTCACTAACACAGTATCGGTATACCCACAGGCGCTCTTAGTTTATTTTTATTGTATTTGTTGAATACATGTGTGTGTGTGTGTGTGTGTGTGTGTGTGTGTGTGTGTGTGTGTGTGTGTGTGTGTGTGTGTGTGTGTGTATGTGTGTGTGTGTGTGTGTGCGGGTGTGAGTGGACTATGTTTATTGATTTTATACATTTCATCCCGGAAAATCAAAGAGTTCTTGCCGGATTAAAAACTTATATCGTTCCACGCGGTCGAAGACGCAGGGATTATCTAGTAATTAATAAATACTAATTAAGTAGCAAAGAGATTTTTTATGAAAAGTACGAATAGGTAGATGCCAACTTCCCCTGTGGATGTACACCCTACGCGGCTGCCTTTGGAGTCGCGCCGGCGGGTTTGAGAAAACGGCAAAAGCGACCGTAAGTAAGCGAACAGACTTTACCTACCATACGATCGAAACTACCGAAACTGCCGTAAGTACCGAAACTGTCGGAATGGCTCCGGAATTGCATTGCTAATACCGGCATTGTCATTAGCACTTGAGATCTAGAATTCTGGATGTATTTTGAATCTCCTTAACTGCGGGTAGTTCTAAACTCGGATTGAAGTTTGTTACTTTAAAATCACTCTGACACTTGGTACAAAGTTTTCATTCAGTGACAAGTTTCTTTGGTTGTCTTTATCGTTGTTTTAACGTTGAAGAAAACATCGTGAGGGAACCTGAGAGTTTTCCACAATATTTTTAAATTCAAATTCAAAATATTTTTATTCAATTAGACTTTTACAAGTACTTTTGAATCGTAAGAGTCTACCACTGGTTCGGAATTCCTTTCCTACCGAGAAGAACCAGCAAGAAACTCGGCGGTTGCTCTTTTCAAAGATATTCTCAAAGGTGTGTAAAGTCTACAAACCGCACTTGGCCAGCGTTCTCATTCTGGAAGAGACCAGTACTCAGTAGTGGGCTGGTGAGCATTATAACGATAATGGTGATGATTCATGATCGATATACGTCAGCCTACAGGCTGAAATATTATACCTACAGTGTAATTATTCGCTTTTTACGGTTCCCGGTTTATGGGGAACCATTCTGTCATTAATTTTCGTAAGTGTCAATTAAGTAGAAGTAGGGAGAGGAAATTGCCTGCGATTCCTTTATAAATAACCATTCGAACATTGGAATTGAGGTTAGCTACTTAATCGAGACTTTCAAAGCAAACAATTTTTTTTTTTTTTGATTTTTCTAAAATTCGTAACTTGTGTTCTCATAAAAGGGCAGAGATAGCCTAGTGGTTAAAACGTCGGTTCTATTCGGGAGGTTGGGAGTTTGACCTTAGGCACGCATCTTTAATTTTTCAGTTATGAGAATTTAAGCAATTAAATAGGTACCTATCACTTGCTTCAACAGAAAAGGAAAACATCGTGTGGAAACCTAAGTTTTCCATAATATTCTCAAAGATGTGTGAAATGTGTGTTTCATGGAAAACTCAGGCTTGATAAAACAGTCTTCCTGTAACACTAAAAAAATTGAACCATAAAATAATATTCTTTAGAAAAATATTAAGTACCATTTGGTGTCGTAAAAGTTGCATCCCATGCATTAAACTGACTTCTTTATGGACCGCATACTTTCCCGTTTCCCACCAAAGTTTTCAGCTTTCGCTAGTTGGCAACTGACAACTTACAACTAGCGTTAAGTCTGACTTAAAAATTTTGTGGCAACTTCGCGGTGAAACTTGTTGGCGGAAAAGTTTTAAAATAAATTTAGTTTTTCTTTTTGACTTAATGAACAATGACAGAGTGAACTAATAATAGGTAATTAATAAATTGTAAAAATACAAGTGTGTAGTGAAACACGCATGGCTGATTCAATACTGACTTTATTGAGTACCCACATATTAATATATATTTCATTATACCTACATACACCACATCTCCCTTCTTATATAATAATGTGCCACTGGCATATAATAAGTCTATGAATTACAGGGTAGGTACATGATAAACAGAATACATAAGATTTTAAAATTACTTCAAACACAATGGGTATAAACTTCTACCTCATTCTAAGATCTATACATATTTATTTTACTTATTCCTACCACACCTTTCCCTTTTTTTTTTTTTTTTATATGACATCTACTTATAATATATTAACACTTATTTATTAATTCCTAATTAATGACAATTAATATAAAAAATATATTATAAGAAGTGGGTACTTAGTATTAACTTAGTATTAAAGTATAAAATACTTGAACTAGACGTTTTCATTTTGTAATCTTGCCAGGAGGTTCGCCCTTTTTCTGGTCACCACACCTGAGCCAGTAGGCTTTATAGGTGTGGGACCACCAGTTTTGGTATTTTGAGGCGAACCTTCTTTATCATCCGTTGATACCAGATTGGATGCTTGTGTTTTGATATTGTCGCCATCAGTACCCGCATCAGGCTGAGCTGTGCGCGCTACGAGGTGACGACGCGTGCGACGACACACACGGCCGGCGTCGTCTCGCACGAAATAGGAACGCGGCTCCGGTGCGCGTGCTACCACTGAAACTGGCTTGCGCCTTACTCCATCTGCAAGAATCACCCTTTCGCCAGCTGACAAATGCCTGAGCGGAGTCGCATGTTTATCAAAATGTTGTTTTATATCCTTCTGATGTTTTAACACGGCATTGTAGTTAGCGTCATTATCAACTTTTTCTTTCAATAACCTATGATTTATAGGCAACTTTGTGTTAAGACGTCTACCCATGAGAATTTGTGCCGGAGAGTCTATACCATCACGCGGCGTCGTCCTATAATTCAGTAAACTAACATAAAAATCTTGACCGGAGTCGATACATTTTTTGAGCAATTGTTTAATCGTTTTTACTGTGCGTTCGCTTTTCCCATTCGACTGTGGATAGTGGGGCGATGACGTCACGTGACGGACTTCCCATTCGGACATAAATTTCTTAAATTCACGTGAGCTATAGGCAGTCGAGTTGTCCGTTATGAGTTCTAGAGGAATGCCGTGGCGTGCAAATTGCTCTCTCAAAAAATTTACCACCGATGTGCTACTCAAATTTTTAATCATTCCTACTTCTACATAGTTCGAGAAATAATCTATTAGAATAATATAATGTTTCTTCTTGTATTCAAATATGTCTGAACCTAACTTTTGCCACGGTATATTCGGTACGTAATGCTGGTGCAGAGGCGCTCGTCGCGGAGTCGGCGCATGCAGCGCGCACGCGTCGCATCCCCGCACGGCGCGCTCGACGTCGCGGGCCATGCCGGGCCAGAACATGACGTCGCGCGCCCGCCGCTTGCAACGATCTATACCTAAATGTCCCTCGTGTACTCTGTCCAGCATTAACCTGCGTAAGCTTTGAGGTATATACAGTACATCGTCTTTAAAAATCAACCCATGCGCGTATTGCAGTACATTTCTATATTGCCAAAATAATCGAAGATTTTCATTAACATTCTTTTTATGTGTCGGCCAACCATTGAGTATATATGAAATCAGTGATTTGCTTTCAGCATCGCTAGCGATATGCTTTCTAACGAGCTCTAATTTTTCGTCACTAAAACGCACGTTTTCAATTAAGAAACACGTTTGCGATTCGATTTGAGCACTTATACGATCGTTCATTAAATCCGGTAACGCGGCTCGCGACAGAGTATCTGCTATGTACATGTATTTTCCGGGCGTGTACACGACTTTCAAATCGTACCCTTGTATACGCATCATCATACGTTGTAACCGGATAGGAACCGACGCTAGAGACTTGCCGCACAGAGCTTCCAGAGGCTTGTGATCCGATTGCACCGTTATATCTCGCCTACCAAATAAATACTGACGAAATCTCTCGACGGCAAACACGATCGCGAGCATTTCCTTTTCTATCTGAGCGTAGCGCGCCTGTGTGTCGGTGAGCGTAAGCGACGCGAACTCAACCGGCCGGCCCGCCTGCAGCAGCACCGCGCCCAGCGCGTGTGCGCTCGCGTCCACCGACACCACCACCGGCAGCTCCGTGGAGTATAACGCTAACACTGGTGCCGACGATAATTTTTTCTTTAAAATATCTACTGCTTCCGAGTGCTTAGAGTACCATGCCCACTCGGAGTCCTTTTTTAATAAACTTCTTAATACCGCAACGGATTCTGAATAATTCGGAATAAATTTTGATAAATAGTTCACCATCCCAAGGAATCTTTCTAAACCTTTCCTGTCGCTAGGATAAGGCATATCTAATATTGCTCTTACCTTACTGTCGTCGGGTTGCATTCCATTACTATTAAACTTATGACCTAAGAAAACTATCTCTTGCACGCCGAACTTACATTTATCAAAATTATATTTTATACCGATATCCTTTGACCTCTGTAGTAAGCGCTCGAGTCTCGTGTCGTGTTCTTCTTTCGTACGCCCCCATACAATAATATCATCAATGAAGGAATCTGTTCCTTCTAAGTCCTCTAGATGTTGTTTAATTTTAGCGTGAAAGACTTCCGATGCACAATTAATACCGAACGGTAAACGCAAAAATTGATACCTACCGAACGGCGTTCCAAATGTACAAAGGTCAGCGCTCGCATCGTCTAACTCGATCATCCAAAAAGAAGATCTCGCATCTAAAACGCTAAAATATTTTGCGTCACGCAACTTAACGGCCAACTCGGTTACGGTCGGTAAACTATAGTGTGCGCGTCGAATAGCGCGGTTCAAAGGTCGCGGATCCAAGCAAAGACGGATTTCTCCATTCTTTTTAGCAACTACAACAATAGCGTTCACCCAGTCTGTTGGGTGAGACACCTTTCTTATCACACCCAATGTTTCCATTCTACATAGCTCTGAATATAATTTATCACGTAGCCCGAGAGGAATTTTACGCGGAGGAATTATAACTGGTTCAATATTATTATTTATGGAAATTGAGTATTTACCAGGCAATTTGCCTAAGCCACTAAATAAATCTGAGTATTTACTTTGGTATTTAGAAAATTCAACCGCATTCACTCTGCTTATCAGCCCCAATGCTATGCAACCGTTCAATCCAAGTATATTTTGACAATTTAAATCGGCCACTACAAACACTAAGTTGTGATTTTTATTCTCATGCGACAATACCAAATCACCAGCACCCAATATAGGTATCTCATTACCCGTAAAAGATTGTACACGCTTAGTAAACGGTTTAAGTATATCTAATGAAAAACCTAGTCTTAAAAAATCACTTTTAGACATCACATTCAGCATAGACCCTGTATCTAATTTAATCTGAATTCGCTTACCATTACATACAAAGGTTTGAAACCATTCCTTACAAGATTTATCATTTTTAACTTCACTTATCACCATATTCACGTAAAACGTTTCATCATCAGAGCTGTCGACACTCACGTTTAACACTTTTTTGCCCCTACATTTCTTTGATTTAGCAAAATGCCCACGTCCATTACACACAAAACAAGAAGCACTTCGCGCAGGACAGGAATCATCTCCTGCGCAGCGATCATTCGCACAGGAAACACAGACGGGCGGTGTGGCGGCGTGGCGCGCTCCCCAAGAAGCGCGCGGGCCGCCCGCGCCGAGTCGCCCGGCGGCGCGCCGCCGCCCGGCGGCGCCGCCACCTCGCGGCCCTCCGCCGCCTCGACCGGACTCCTTCCATATCGCGTCCACTGACGCCTCAGACGTGGACGCCTCGATGAGTCGACTTTCTTCCTTTGACATCTCGGCAGCTTCACATATCTGTACGGCCTTGGCCAAGGTCAGATCCTCCGTGCGCAGTAGTCGATCGCGTACCGTATTATTGGATATTCCACAGACTATACGATCGCGTATCAAGCTATCTCTGAGCTGTGCGAATTCACAATATTGACTAAGAACCCTCAGCGCGGTCACGTACTGATCGATGGTTTCCGATGAATCCTGGGAACGCGTGAAGAACTTGAATCTCGCTAGGGTTACGTTCGGCTTCGTGCCGAAATGCTCATCAAATTTCTTCAATAGGCACTCGATGTCATCTTCGCTTTCACCTTTGTCATAGGTAAACGTAGTGTATACGTCGTAGCCAGCAGGGCCTATGAGATTGATCAGCAGGCTAGCCTGCACGTCAGCAGGCTCCTTCGCCACTCCGGATGCCTTTAGGAATACATGAAATTGTTTGCGCCACGTACGCCACGCGTCAGCTCGCGAGGCAGGGCCGCCTTCCACAACTAATTCCGCCGGAGGACGCGCGTGTTCCATACCGCGATTCATTAATTTACACTATTAATGACCAATTACGCAGTATTTACTTTAACTAACGAACTTTTTCCATAAAATAACTAAAACCCGCTGCCACCATGTAGTGAAACACGCATGGCTGATTCAATACTGACTTTATTGAGTACCCACATATTAATATATATTTCATTATACCTACATACACCACAAAGTGTAAATAAAAAATTTATTACACCCCAGACAAGTGAAGTTACAGTAACTAGAAAAGAGCTGATAACTTTCAAACGGCTAAACCGATTTTTTTTTGATTAAAGCGAAAACACTCTCGATCAAGCCACTTTCAAACTAAAAAGAAACTAAATTAAAATCGGTTCATTAGTTTAGGAGCTACGATGCCACAGACAGATACACAGATACACACGTCAAACTTATAACACTCCTCTTTTTGGGTCGGGGGTTGAACTTATACTATTATAAGGCGTGATAAAGGGCCCCCTATAGCCATGTGTTAACTATCATGTTAAAAGCACGGTGTAACTACCCATGGATGATGGTTTGAAAAAGTTAGGGAAGAGGATAACCAGCTCACGTATAGCAAAAGTTGGTCATGATTTCGTGGAAACCACGCCTCGCTATATTAATAAAGCAACAATACAATCGCACGCTCTACAACGTTTCAATACAAGCTCCTACATTTTGTATTTCGTTACATTTTCCGGGGAGCGAAAATATTCTGATTGGATAACATACGAAAATGTGTTGTATTTAGATACAAAATATGACTCCTACGTGAAATGAACAATCCTTCGACTTTGTCCGCGTGGAATAAGGTTTTCAAAGATCCCGTGGGAACTGTTTGATTTTCCGGGATAAAAGTTGCCTATATCAATGGCATAGACGAAAGCTTCCTTGGTACCATATTTTATACAAATCGGTCAAGCGGATGGGTCTTTAGGAATCCAGTGGGAGCTCCTTGATGTCCCGGGATAAAAGTAGCCTATGCCCATCCCCGGGATATAAGCTACCTCCAAATTTCGTCAGAATCGGTTAAACTTTTGGGCCGTGAAAAGGTAGCAGACAGACAGACAGTCAGACAGACACACGTTCGCATTTATAATATTAGTATGGATGTGTAGTACACGCGGATGAAGTCACGGGCATATGCCAGTTTGTGATAAAGCGCATTACTGATGCGAGGTAGGCGAGACAAATCTTCTCAGCTTGAATTTCAAATAACCGGCTTCACATAATATTATTTCCTGTAGGTATGGGAAGTGGATCTATTTACCGACACGTATTTCGTTCCTTTTTATCCTATAATATCTATGATATCCGTGTATGTCAGGGACATTATAATCATAATATTATTAAAAATCGGATATTTTTACGCGAACGAATGTATGTTCATTGACTTGGGAATCGAAAGAAATTGAAAAGTTAGCATGAGACCTTAATGGAAATAATTATTTCCCGCCAGGATTTAACAAAAGTGTCATTGTGCTGTAACATTCAGTGTGAATAATTAACATTCAGTGTGAATAGAAGGTAATGATGCCACAATGTGCCACAAACACTGTGCCATTGATTGACCTAACAGACTAATAGACGCTTAACTACCGCCAGACTGCGTATGAATGATAAGTGAATACTCATTATTATATACTAGAAGATGCCCGCGACTTCATCCGCGTGGATTTAGGTTTTTAAAGATCCTGTGGGAACTATTTGATTTTCCGGGATAAAAAGTTACCTATGTCAATTACAGAGACGCAAGCTACCTCCGTACCAAATTTCATACAATTCGGTTAAGCGGATGGGTTTTTGGGAATCCCGTGGAAACTCTTAGATTTGTCGGAATAAAAAGTAGCCTATGTCCGTCTCTGGGATATAAACTAACCTTATACTTTTCGTCGGAATCGGTTAAGCTGTTGGGCTGAAAAGCAGACAGATAGACAGATACACTTTCGCATTTATAATATTAGTATGGATAGTATGGATGGATGTAAGATAGGTCTGAGAGGACCCGTGCTCTGTAGTAAGCCGGTGAAGGTAAATAGCTACCGCGAGTATTGTAAAATTATTTATATTAACATATTACTTAGGCATAACAAAGTAAATATAGGCAGTATTTTGTCCCAAAAAACAAAAATTTCCTTCGGGATTCTTGTAGAACCTAATCCAACGGGATGAAGTCAAAGACATCATCTATTTCGTACAAAGATAGCTTGCATCCTGTATGAACATAGGATAATTTTAAAAAAACTTTAAACCTACACGGATGATCAATCAATCAGAATCAATATTCTAGTACTATAATAGAATATGCAATAGGAACTCTCACAAAAAGGTCTATTGGTAAATTGATCGGAAAAACAGTTACACAACAGAACTGCTCGCGAAAGTAATCCAAAAACTAAAACAAGTTGCTAATCCTAAATCGTTATCCAGTCTACGACTTTTATTCGAACCGTAAACACTTAGAGAGGCCATAAAACTGCACAGCTGTTTGGGATTTACACCTGTTGTCGACGTTAAGAGAAAATAAGGCTTTTACATAAACTACTACTTATGTGTAAAATATGGAGGTAGTTGAGGAAAATGGGAGCTAAACAAAATATTTCGACATTCGTCTAATCTTGATTTGTCTATGTACCGTTATTGCTATCAGACACTTAAGCTTGCACTTATTAAAAACTAAATGTAGCCCGACTTCATTCACTTGGATTTAGGATTTTCAAAATCCCGTAGGAACTTTGATTTTTCGGGATAAAAATAGCCTATGTCCATCCCCAGGACGGAAGTCGTCTCTGTATCTGCTATCAAAATTGATCAAACGGATGGGTTGTTAAAAGCTAGCAGACAAACAGACACACTCACATATTTAATACTATAGTAGAGATATTTAAACAGTTTTATTTTATTGAAATCTTAATATTTAAAAAGAAAACGTGATTGACTAACAGACTGATCTAACAGTGCACAGCTCAAACTACTGGACGGATCAGGCTAAAATTTGGCTTGCAGATAGCTATTAAAACGTAGACTTTGGAGACATGATTTTTGAAAATTCAACCCCTAAGGGGTCAATTCAACCCCTAATAACCAGGTGTTTCTAGCTGCAAGCGTTCTATTGGCTTCATGGATTCTGCCGATTTACTGCAATACCTAGACATTTTCATGTTCGACATTTATTCTGTGTGTGACTGCAGCATGTCGGTGGTCCATTCACCCTGTTTTATGTGCTGTCTAACGCGGTTCTACTGACTTCATGGATTCTGCAGATTTATTGAAACGAAAGGTACTTGAAGTGAAATGTGGTTCAAAGGATAATTTACTACCTGTGACCATTTACTGTGCTGGATTCATAATACAAGTGATTATGAATCCAGCACAGTAAATGGTAATTAATTAAAATATCGACTATTCTCACAAATTAGTCGATACTTTAATTAATTTCTTAAACTGGACCTTTTCAATTAAAGATTTTTATATAAACCTGTGAGGATAATACTGCCACTATCGGAATCAGAATGCCATAAGCCTACGTTTGTATGTTTGTAAGTTTACAAATTGCGAAAAACCAAATTAAATTTGAATTTCGCGGGCAAGCCGGTCTCATGCCCCTTAAAGGTGTGTGACCTACACAAATTGTTTATGACGTACGAATGCCTACTGATTCATGTAAATAACTATTTAAAAAGTATACTCTTGTTACTCTACCATGTCTATACATTTAGGAAACAGCAGCAAGTATTCGTTCACTGACACATGGAGTACTTTAAAACTCATTCATAGGGACTCAGATCGTTGCGCTACTGAAAAGGGACCCTGGATGGGCTTAAAACTAGACGGGCTTACGTCCTCTAAATACGTGAATATAGCCGTAACAATTTATACTTATGATGAAAAACTGGGTTATTCGGTACGAGCTACTTCTATTTTGAACTGCAATTGAGTCGCCAATAACCAGAACAAACGGTGAAATCGATTGAGTGGGGACGCTCGATTCGTCGCAATTTGGCAAATGCACGAATCGCTAAAAGTGCTAATGGACGGTGATCAATCAGGCCGTTTTGCGAGCTTTTATTCCCAATGGAATGTTCAATTTATTTAACAGAGGGTAGTTATGCGTTTTTCGTTCCACCCTGACGTAAATTAGGGGTTATTAGTTGGACAATGCGTACGTATGCTTGCGTTTTTGGGAATTATGTGTAAAGGAGTCTTACATACCTAATTGTGTATTGATTTTTCGTATTTTCGATGAGTAGATCATCAACCAACCCGAGCTTAAGGTATATTCCGCTATGCTGATCTAGAGTGAATCAATAAATTTCACACACCCTTGAGAACACTATGGAGAAATAACACGCATGTAAATTTTTAACGATTTTTTCCTTCACAGTTTGAAATTTGTGTGTGTGAATTTCCAAAAATCCTTTCTTAGCGGATGTCTTAAGGGGCATGCGACGGGTTTGCCCGTCATGCGGGTAAACCCGTTGCATCCACCTTAATTATAGTTATCTGCATGCCAAATTTCAGCCCGATCATCCAGTAGTTTCAGCTGTGCGTTGTAAGTAATGATGCAGTTTAAAATGGAAGCGGGCTAACCTGGAAGGGTTTTGGCAGTTTTTATTAAACCCACTTACACGGCATCATACCGAAACGTTAAATCGCTTGGCACGGCTTTACCGGTAGGATGGTAACTAGCCACGGCCGAAGCCTCCTACTACCAAACCAGAAACCATTCAGAAATTATAAAGTCCCAAATTTCTGTGCCGGGAATCGAACCCGGGCCCTCCTACTTTTAATACTACAGCGCTCACCACTGTGCCAGAGAGGTCATTTATTTGGTGGAAAATCTATTCTAAACAAAAGGCCAGAGACGGTAGGCGTTTACTTAAAATTCCCCACAGCTCTTACGTTGCCATTACCTGTTGAGCACGTCAACGTAATTAATTTCATGCGGAAGGAAATTAAACGTTCCGCGAAACTGGTCGAGTGTAAATTGACTTTCAATTACGTTCCTTTATATTAAGCAAGCAGTGTAATTGAAAATCAATTTACACTCAACAAAAATCCACTTGTTACAACCCCTTTTCACTTTGTTCTGAATTTTCATTTAAAATGTCGTATTATTGATGTCGAGTGAAAATTGATTGAATTTTTTTTCTAATAGCATATTATGATATGGTCAAATTTTTAACTCCCGACCCAAAAAGAGGGGTGTTATAAGTTTGACGTGTGTATCTGTGTAGCTGTGTATCTGTGTATCTGTCTATTGCATCGTAGCTCCTAAACTAATGAACTGATTTTAATTTAGTTTTTTTCATTGAAAGGTGGCTTGATCGAGAGTGTTCTTAGCTATAATCCAAGAAATCGGTTCAGCTGTTTGAAAGTTATCAGCGCTTTTCTAGTTACTGAACCTTCACTTGTCGGGGGTGTTATAAATAATTTACACTTGTTAATACCGCCCAATAGAACAAAAGCGACCGACATAGCTCAAAGGACTAGCAAGCTGAAGTGGCAATGGGCGGGCCATGTCTGTCGCAGAACCGACGGCCGTTGGGGCAGACGTGTTCTGGAGTGGAGACTGCGTACGGATAAGCGCAGTGTGGGACGATCTCCTGCCCACTGGACCGATGACCTGAAGAAGGTAGCGGGGAGCGGGTGGATGAGGAAGGCGGAGGACTGTGTTTGGTGGCGTGCTTTTGGAAAGGCCAAAAATGTCCAGCAGTGGACGCTTACAGGCTGATGGATGGATGGATGGTGGATGAAATACCCTTATATCCTAATAAAGACAAGCTGTGATAGCCTAGTGTAGTCCAGTTTAAAATACACTACCTACTCTACATTTCACAGTAAATAGATGCATAAATTATTCACAGTTCCCGACTTCTAGTTTAGTTCCTAGTTCCTGGTTGTAATTAAGCTGCCACGCAGAAGTTAAGCTACAGTTGAGCGTGTCGCATGTCGGGCCATGTCACTGCGTCGGTGTCACACCGAGACACGACGTGTCACCGCTGAGTTATTGCTCTTGGGCTAAGTTGGGTTTCGGCAATTACAATATTTTCCTTCACCGCTAAAGCAAGTGATATTAACTGTTTGCTTAGAAATCACAAATTACTCCAAAAAGATGGAGGTAAATACGTACAATCTCATTACAAAAACTAATTAATTAAGATGACTAATTCTATTATCTATGTTTAAGTACTATTCTGAAAGGGATAGCGATTCCTTAAGACCTGTTATTTAGTTTAATTTAGAGATTGGTCAACAGAATTGGCCACCTAGCCAACCAAACTTTTCTTTTTTTTTTAATTCAGAGAAAAGTTAGCCCTTGACTGCAATCTCATCTGGTGGTAGGTGATGATGCAGTCTAAGATGGAAGCGGGCTAACCTAGAAGGGTTATGGCAGTTTTCATCAAACCCAAGATTAATAAGATTTACCGATTACAACACAGCGATTACCACTGCACCAGGGCGGCCGTCAAAATCTATTTTGTAGTTGACACTAATCCATACTAATATTATAAAATATGAGAAAGTGTGTCTGTCTGTCTGTCTATCTGTCAGTCTGTCTGTCTGTCTGTTTGCTACGTTTTCAAGGCCCAACCGCTGAACCGGTTTTAATAAAAGGTACAGACTTGGAATACATCCCGGGGAAGGAGACAGGCTACTTTTTATCCCAGAAAATCAAAGAGTTCCTACGGGATTTAAAAAATTGATATCCACGCGGGTGAAGCCGCGGGCATCCTCTAGTGACTAATAACAACTGCAATGCAGTAATTCAATCATATCAACCTATTGGCGTCACTCAGAAAAGCAGGTATTATTTAATTATTTTTATGGAATTATTGGAATGTCCTCTCATTTACCAACACAAAAAAAACACAAGTTTAATGTGTAAGGTTATCCGAGAGTTTTAATCTAAACAAACTAATGCCAAAATAAATAATTTAATTAGAGCGTGATTGCTATCACAACATCTAATTATCCAGTTCACAACCCAAATACCGAAAATATGCGATATCGCTCCGAATCTCGGAAGGAGACTGAACTAAAACCTTCGAAACACCCGTATTTATGCAAGTTCAATCTTGTTGGCCGCCTAGCAACAGATTGTATGACATCGAATGAGCCAAATATCGATTTTATCAAACTACCTGCATTAGATAAATTAATAATTTTATATTATTTTTGACAACTCAAATCAATTTTTAAAAATAACCTTACAGTTCGGCCGTCCTGAATTTAACACGTCCTCGTGTTTCTAATCAATCTTGTCATGTCAGTCGCGGGCTTCCTTGCCCTAAGTCAAATCCAAATCATGGGCTATCCTGCCCTCCGTCAAATCATTAAAACCTACCCTTGAACTGCCGAACTCTCAGTTTTAATATCAAGTCAACAATAAATCCAAACGACTAACTTCTCATTCGATGTATACAAAATCTGAACCACTCATTGCAAATTACTTTCCAATTCACAAAAGACTAAATTATTAAAAAAAAACTAAAAATTTTAATCACCAAATCAAACTCAATAAAAATTTTAATCAACTGTGGGTTGTTTACAAAAAGATACCAAAGCGAAATTAAGACAACGTGAGACACGTCCCACTTCTGAATTATTGGCGTCACTCAGAAAAGCAGGTATTATTTAATTATTTTTATGGAATTATTGGAATGTCCTCTCATTTACCAACACAAAAAAAACACAAGTTTAATGTGTAAGGTTATCCGAGAGTTTTAATCTAAACAAACTAATGCCAAAATAAATAATTTAATTAGAGCGTGATTGCTATCACAACATCTAATTATCCAGTTCACAACCCAAATACCGAAAATATGCGATATCGCTCCGAATCTCGGAAGGAGACTGAACTAAAACCTTCGAAACACCCGTATTTATGCAAGTTCAATCTTGTTGGCCGCCTAGCAACAGATTGTATGACATCGAATGAGCCAAATATCGATTTTATCAAACTACCTGCATTAGATAAATTAATAATTTTATATTATTTTTGACAACTCAAATCAATTTTTAAAAATAACCTTACAAACCTCTTACAATTGACAATATTCCGTTACATCAAAAACATAATGAAAAATACCTTGGATTAAGGTTAGATAATTATTTAAATTGGAATACTCAAATTGAATACGTTAGAAGCAAATTGGCAGCTATGACCGGGTCTATCAGAAATCTAGCAAAATCTATACCACGTGAGCTTCGTTACACTATCTATAATACCCTAATTAAACCACACTTAATATACTTAATTGAAGTCTGGGGAAGTGCTGCCAAGACAAGATTAGCTCATCTGCAAACTGCTCAAAACAAATTAATAAAAATTCTTTTCCAATATCCCTTTCGAACATCAACTAAAAAACTTTATATTGACACCAAAATTATGAACGTTCATCAGTTATATATATACAACACATGTATTTTTGTTAGAAAAACTATAAATAAAACAATCCACACAGATATCACATTTACAAAAATTAAAACTAAAACTCGTCGAGCCAGTTACCTTGTCCTACCCAAAACCAGAACAAATTATGGCAGAAAAACCCTTACCTATGAAGGAGCTAAACTATACAATAAAATACCGGCACAGATAAAAAATGTACACTCATTCAATGCATTTAAAACTGAGTTAGCTGCTCACATTATGAGCAATTCAAGTTACTTCGATAAATGCATTGAATGAGTACTATTTATTTATGCAATAAAATGGCGAATAGTGTATTCTTAGAGTTAAGTTCTCATGTGAATGACTTTTCTATGTCTTTATGAGAATAAATATCTTTAAACCTAAACCTAATGCAGTACTTTGCATAAAGATAATTCTTAAGGCTACCAAACAATAGGAAGTGACTTTAACATTATGAAAATTCTGTAACAATCGTAGTTAAGTTATGGTAATGGCTAAATTACTAAAATTTATTCGCAAACTACATGTGCAAAATTCGCGCTTGCAAATTAGGTTAAATGCACGTATTATGATTGTTCTGTAATGCTGGGTTTCCATTAAATAAGAAAATATGGTTTACCGTTTAAACTATCGAGAGCAAAATTTAAAATCTCTGGTAGTAGTAGTGTATATAATAACTCAAAATTTTAAAAAAACCCCGACACAGAAACCTCTATAAGAAAACTAGATGAACCGATTTTCTTCGATTATAGCTTCTTCTTCTTCTTCTCTCTGGGCTGGTTTCCGCACTTAAACGTTTCCGTCTGTTGTGCGTGTGTTGCCCCTCCCCGCCGAAGTCTTCACTCCAGCCATCCAAGCTCGCTCCAGAAGCCAAGTAGACCGCCCAGGTTGCCGAGGACTTCATGGAGTGAGGTTGGGGAACCCAAATGGCGTTCTCGTTGTTCTGCCACGACCATGCACTCCAGGAGCACGTGCGTCGGCGTTTCATCGACCTCCATGCAGGCCCTGCACAGAGGACTGTCGGTAACACCTATAACGAAAAGGTGTTTGTTTAGTGGGCTGTGCCCTGTTATGAGTCCCACCATCTTCCTAAGTTTACCTTTGTCCAGGCGGAGTCCAGTTCGATTATAGCTAAGAACGCTCTCGATCAAGCCACCTTTCAAACAAAAAAAAACTAAATTAAAATCGGTTCATTCGTTAAGGAGCTACGATGCCACAGACAGATACACAGATACACACATCAAACTTATAACAGCCCTCTTTTTAGGTCGGGGGTTAATAATAAGCTTTTTAGGAGCATTTTTTTAGTTGATTTTATAAACTTATGTAAAGACAAGGCCAAAATTGATTATGGAATTTTGTTATAAAAGATCCATTCCACAAATGTGTTTTGGACCTTCCTGAGGCGGAACGTAGGAATCGCAAGCTTTGAGGTTTCTAGTTTGCTATTCATATCACCAATTTTCTTGCAACTAATATTATTAAGATTAGCTTAGCTTATCACAGTGGTCTGATGTCCTTAGTCTCTACCAGTCAGAGCTCAAATAGCTCGCCACAAATTAGCATGAAACCGTTATTTCCACAATGTGACTAATAACCTATGTGGTAAACAACTGATTGCAAAAACAATTAAATATTGTTCACTCAAAATACAATCTTATTGTAAAGTGATTGAATCCATTTTGGATTAGCATTGGATAGTCAGTTCAAATAAGCATTTTTGTGTCTGGAGTCTAGATATGTTTAATTTAATGTCATTATTTGTTGAAATTGAAATATTAGTAGATACCTGTGACGTAACAGAAAAAGGAAACAGGCCCAAAATGGGGCTAAACTTTAAATCATTTAAAGATTCGACATTTTCTGTATTCGTAATCTGTCAATACGTAAAATTTATTGCCAGTTTGGTATAGTCATACAATAATTATTAAGTGCACTTCCTAATTTCATGGGTAAGTATAGTTTATTGCAACTTAAAAACAACTGAAAAGTCAGAATGAAGGGTATTTTTTAACATTTCATTAAAAAAGTGCAATTGTCAGGTTGTCTGTCATCGTTTTTCAAAAAAATGTAAAAAAATAACAATAGTTACTTAATTATTGATTCTTATTCAGGTAATCACTGTGTCCTAAAATAATTGATCATTGTCAAACGAATTAATGTTAATACCTAATCAATGCTTAACTAGAACCGCAAATCCCAATAGGCCTCTAGGCAGACTGAATTATTCAGTACTCTGGACCAGGTTCTGAGTGAATGATTAATCTCGGAATTGATGTGTTAACGGAAGCAAAATGGAGGTTTCAACGTAAATATTTACTCAGGTATGGAAGCATAGATGGAGATTTCAACCCTGGTAAACTCTATACGAGGAAAAAGTACAGCTCTATTAGGTAGGTACTTTGGTGTGGTTTTGGTGTTGTGGTTTGTGGAGGTGTTACTTGATTGGTCGGTGACTCCAAAATGGTTAACGCCCACTGATTTTTGTCTTTATAATTTGTACGGGATAACGTAACAGAGAGAGCGCTATACTAACTTTTTTTAGTAAAAATAGCGAGCAAACCAGCAGGTGGGTCACCTGATGTCAAGTGATAACCGCCGCATGAACATTTGCAGTACTTACCAGAGGAACCTCCAGAGGAAGTCCAATACGCAGATAAACTTTCAGCTTTGATAAAATAACGAAGGTCTGGCACGCGCTGGCTCTTAGTCCAAAACTCATTCTCATGTTAAAAGTTTTATAGAATACGCATTTGTTTGAAATACCAAAGTGATTTAGAAGTGAGGGAACTCTCAATATTAAAAACATTAGGTATGTTGACATAAAATCACAGAACAAGTGTAAATTAAAAGTTTATGACACCCCCGACAAGTAAAGGTTACAAGTAACTAGAAAAGAGGTGATAACTTTCAAACGGTTGAACCGATTTTCTTTGATTATAGCTAAGAACACCAAAAAAAAAACTAAATTAAAATCAGTTCATTAGTTTAGGAGCTACGATGCCACAGACAGATACACAGATACACACGTCAAACTTATAACACCCCTCTTTTTGGGTTGGGGGTTAAAAATATGGATACATTAGGGCTACCTGCGTCAAATGTACTAACATTTGACGCCTGTCAGTGACGTCGATGCCTCGTCGGTTTGTTAGAAGTTCCCTAGCTGTCGTAAACTGTGGAAACATCCCTTCTATAGATACTAATTTAGTTCAACCTCACATGAAAAGCGGTCAGGATAGCCTCAAACAACGCATATTTCCAATGTTAACCAACTCCACACATCTCTCGTTTCACATGAGTTTAACCGCTAAACTCGAAAGCTGTTTATATTACTTACTTGTTTGCTCTTTGAGTTGGGTCCAATACTCAAACAATTAATAGTTAGTCGATTGTTCCAGCAGTGGTGTTTCCTCGAGGGAATGCCTTTGGTATACAGGATATTAATGTACTCCTGACCAAACGGGCATAGCGATGAATACCCGTTGCGATTAGCCATTTGAGGGGAAATACTATGGTGTATTAACATCAGAAATGAGGAGATCCATAAGAAGAAAAAACCGGCCAAGGCGAGTCAGATTCGCGCACCGAGTGTTCCGTACTCAGGTATTTTTCCCGACATTTTGCGCAATAAATCAAAAACATCAAAAACTGTTTGAGAATGTACAGGTAAAGCCCTTTCATACGATACCCCACTTGTTATTTTAGTTTGAGAATTGAAAAGACTAATTCTATTATTGTTAATCAACACATTTTTTTTTGTGATGTAACCAAAAATTCACGGATTTCAGATTTTTGCTATACTTGTGAATTCCGCAATCCATATCCATACTAATTATTGTAAATGCGAAAGTGTCTGTCTGTCTATCTGTCTGTCTGTCAGCTACCTTTTCACGGCCCTACAGTTTAACCGATTCTGACGTTTGGTACAGGGTTAGCTTATATCCCGGGGACGGACATAGGCTACTTTTTATCCCGGAAAAAAAATCCCGGAAAAGCAGAGTTCCCACGGGATTCCTAAAAATCCATCCGCTTAACCGATTTGTATGAAATTTAGTACCGAGGTAGGCTTGCGTCCCTGTAATTGACATAGGCATTTTATCCCGGAAAATCAAACAGTTCCCACGGGATATTTAAAAACCTAAATCCACGCGGACAAAGTCGCGGGCATCCTCTAGTTTTTGATAAGTATTAAAAAAATCGGAACAGCTGTATTGGTGTTCACGGATATTGTCGCGTTAAGCCAAAACTGACTTGAATCTAAAAGACCACAAATTTTCACTTTAAAAGCCCTTCGGTTACGTGTGCTGAATTTGAATGGGGATCAAAAGGTAACTGAGAACTGAGAATAGACCTTCTGAAATATTGATGAGGTCAAATCTCTTTAGGGACGTGATTGAAAATTAATAAGGGGTGAATTTCAAGAGTGATTACCTAATAATAATGGTAGTAGAGATTAATTCTAAAACTTGTCTGGGCGGTATGATGCCACTTAAAACCCTATAAGGGGTATTTGTATGAATAAAAACCGACTTCCAAAACAGAGTAAAAAAAAAAATGTTTCTACAGGTGTATGTATGTATGAAGTCAGGCTTCACGCTATGACTTCTAGTTTCTTTTACTATGCTTGCCCGACTTCATACATACATACACGTGTAGATACAATTTTTTTTTACTTTGTAGTAGTTTTGGAAGTCGGTTTCTTAATAGTTTTTTTATTTTAAGCTTTTTAGTGTAAGAAGACGTTGCTTGGTACCTAAAATAACAATTCACCAGCAAAACTTTCCAAATCCACACCGCTTAGGAGTTCAGTACCTTGCAGCATCAGAATTGAAGAAGTGGAACTTGCAAATCAATAAAAAAGTCTATGCTCAGCATTTACAATATTATTTCACCAGGAATCTATCACTTATCTTCACTTATCCTTCTTTAGCAATATCATTTTACCAGTTTATCCTTGCGTTAAGTGATAGTTAAGTAAGATGTTAACGGAAATAGTTTCACTATTTAGGCCGCGACTCCAAACTTTGGAGCTCCAATTCGGAACTTCATTAAAGTTATTGCGGCCTGCTTGTTAAATACAGGGTGTGAGTAGAACGCTACCAAAAACTAAGACAGGTTTTTTTTTAAATCTGTATTTTTTGAAAGCTTGCAAGAAATAATACATCTAACTGGCACTAAAGTTCAACAAAAGATGCGTAGATAGGTGCCGCGTGGCATTGACCCCGAGCTTTGCACGCAATACATTTCTGATTTGAAAAATAACTACAAGTGGCAAATGGTTATTGGTGTTGGATTGTATTTAGGTAGTAAGTTTTTGCTAGTATTCCAATTACACCCTGTATGATAAATAAGCTAAGGATTCGTAAACAATGTTGGTATTATTAATAACACAAAGTAATTGAGTAGTTCAAAGGATGCGTATTTTGAACTTCCGATTATATTGGATTATACAGGAAATTATATCCTCTAAACTTTACGTAATGGCGGTTTAGTTATACACAATCTCTTAATTAAATTGATAGGTCTAATTGTAATAGTATCTCTTTCGCTACTTATATATAACATAGAATAGATATAGAAATATTTTCATTCAATAAAGTCAAAGTCAAAAATTGCATGATTGGAGAACGCGTGCCTTCAATTGAACACTGATTCGGAAAGAAATTAGCGTCTCAAACCCGTGTGTGATTCAAAGCAGTAATGTTTCCTATTACACATGGAAACGTAAATACGCTGTCCAGCCCGTCGTGGCCATCATTTGGCCACTGAGCGAGGGAGTTGTAACTTACATGTACCTACCTATAATAAAGTACTGGTGACTTGGCTAAGAGTCGCCAGGACGCCAGAGTAACCAGTCTCCACGTACTACGCTCTTCGTGGCTACGCTTCTAAAGTGGCGACGTCAAATGGCGTAGTCAAATAAGCTAACCGTCACACATTTCAACACGAGTTGTTTGGATACGTAGCCGGCGACGTAACCATGGTGTCCCAGTGAGTTAGCGCTCTTAGGGCGATTACGTACTATATCCAATCCGAATCCATAAAAATACGTTCCGAAGTAATCATAGAACTATTTGTATGGAAGCTTAAGTACTAGGCTCCGACTTCCATCATCCGAGTTCTCTCCGTCATCCGTGAGAATATCTCGGATGTGCCTCGGATTGAAATCGGATGTATGACGTAGATAATATTATGTCAAAGATGTCACTGTAAGCTTCGATTTGGATCAGAGATCGAATTAGTGCGTAAGCAATATCCGAGTTCGGGTCGTATTTTTAACCCCCGACCCAAAAAGAGGGGTGTTATAAGTTTGAGTGTGTATCTGTGTATCTGTCTGTGGCATCGTAGCTCCTAAACGAATGAACCATTTTAATTTAGTTTTTTTGTTTGAAAGGTGGCTTGATCGAAAGTGTTCTTAGCTATAATTGAAAAAAATCGGTTCAGCCGTTTGAAAGTTATCAGCGCTTTTCTAGTTTTCTTATAGAGGTTTTTGTGTCGGGGGTTTTTAAATTTTGAGTTATAAGGACTAGGATCGTATGGGTACGTAACCGCTCTTAGGCTGAAATCTATAAAGCGAACTTTGACTTTGCTCTGACTTAAGATTGAGTTAAAACGAGACAGATTTATGTGAGAGATATAGTTCTGCCTCGTTTTAACTCTGTCTTAAGTCTAAGCAAAGGCAGAGCGCGCTCTATAGATCTCACCCTTAGTCTTAGAATACATAGTAGTTCTTAGTCTGAAAAGATTACTTAACTTTGTTTTGTGTCCAGTAGACAACATCATTGTCTTTAAAGACGCTCCTTTAAAAAAGATAGTCTTATTGTTCCCTAACAAAGCCTTTAAATTCCGTGCTAATTAGAAACCTGCTTGAGCTAATTAGTGTTCTATGGGAAGCAGAGCGCTATGGCTTTGTCTACCTATTCATTATTGTACTAGCCACTTTATTGGAGGAAACATTTTATTCGACCTAGGTAAAACTTAATCACACAAATATAATAAAGACGATAGCTTGTTTTTACGTACTGTGTGTGTGAGTGTGTGTGTGTGTGTGTGTGTTTGTTTGTGTGTGGCTGTGTGTATGTGTATGTGTGCGTGTGTTTAACTCTTTCACGCAATTACTATTGGATGGATTTGGCTTTAAAATGGAGATAGATTATTTATATCCTGCTGCAATCATTATTACAATCGCGATCGTTGTGATGGGCTGAATTTATGGTATTCTTGTTCCAACAATACGTTGTAGCCAATAATAACCGAGCATCAACCAATCAGGGATGATTTCGTTCGTGACATTGTACCTAGCTGTCTTTCTACTGCAATCAAGCCGCTGGATAACAAAATATAGGCTACTTTTAGACCCTTTTAAAGTCTTGATCTTCCGTATGATTTCCCTCCATTCAGTTAGGCATCTCCCTGCTTCATTCTTCTACAGTACAAAATCTCTATGTATTCTTCCGTCTATTCTTATCTTAATATCTATTTATTCTTCATTTTCTAGCTTTCTAGCCTTTTTAAAAATAAGAAAGGAGCATAATAAATTATTATTCTACACTGATTATGATGAAAAGAAAATAATTAAAGTTTAATTTAAGTTGGTTTCTTATAGCATTCTCATAAGGAAACTGGAAAGTAAGCAGTGTTTGAACCGGCAAAGTAAACATGAGAACGTTTCAAAGTAATGAACTTTTGCGGCGGATTCGAAGCTGATCTTTGTGGTATGAGAGTTGTTTTTACTGAATTGTTCTAGATCACGTATTATTTTAACCCTCAACAGCACTAGTTATTAAAATAACTACTTATACTTACATTTGTAATGATGAAGTCGCATGGAAGTAATTGGATTACATTCAGATATCTACAAGATAAGGACTTGTAGTATTGATAAATCTATATAACAATTAGTGTAAATTAAAAATTACATATTACTATTATTTAACAAGTGTACCTAAATTAAAAATTTATAACACCCCGACAAGTGAAGGTTACAGTAACTAGAAAAGAGCTGATAACTTTCAAACGGCTGAACCGATTTTCTTGAATTATAGCTAAGAACACTCTCGATCGCCACCTTTCAAACAAAAAACTAAATTAAAATCGGCTCATTAGTTTAGGAGCTACGATGCTACAGACAGATACACACGTCAAACTTATACCACCCCTTTTTTGGGTCGGGGGTTAATAATATGATAAGTTGCACAATTTCTTTTACACGAAATACGCTTCATTAATTCATATCATTTTTTGCACGCAACAATAAAAATATATCTAGAAGGATTCAAACCATTTTATTCCCTCAATAAAATATTCCGAGGAGAAAAAAAAGAAGCATAGAAAACCGCGAAGAATAAAACCCCTTAATGCCCAATGTATTAAGGAAATGCGTTTCCATATTTTCTATAATGGACTCCTAGTGGTTCTTTGTGAGGGCACCCTTTCAGCAGAGGTTGGTACATGGACTTGGAGTAGCTGGATACCGCATGTTGTCCATCATCATCATCATCATCATCATTATCAAACGATAGACGTCCACTGCTGGACATAGATCTCTTGTAGCCCAACTTCCACCGCCACGTTTTACACCGCCTGAATCTAACAGCTCCTTGCGACTCGTTTGATGGCGTCTGTCCACCGAATGGAGGGTCTTTCAACGCTGCTATTATGGCACTTTGGGACCCCAGGGTCTATTAGTTTTTGGCATATGTGTCCTGCCCATTGCTTACTTTAGCTTTAGCTTCGCAACCCGTTCGCAACATAGCTCATGTTGATAACTTTTCTCCTACGGATGTCCTCATTTCTGATTTGATCACGAATCCAAGCCGTGAAACAGTCCCGAGAACCTTTGAAACAAGCGCCTATTTACTTTCATTTCTCTGTCAATACGCTATTAGGTTATATTCATTCATTTTTAACCCCCGAAACAAAACGAGGGGTGTTATAAGTTTGACATGTGTATCTGTCTGTGGCATCGTAGCTCCTAAACTAATGAACCGATTTTAATTTAGTTTTTTTTTTGTTTGAAAGGTGGCTTAAACGAGAGTGTTCTTAGCTATAATCCAAAAAAATCGGTTCAGCCGTTTCAAAGTTATCAGCTCTTTTCTACTTACTGTAACCTTCACTTGTCGGGGTGTTATAAATTTTTAATTTACACTAGTCTTGTCCATTATCATTAATCCTCTTTCCAAATGCGAAAAATCAATCATCTCTCCTATCGAAGTATGTTGGGTTACTGAGGCGTGGTGACTGAAACTTGTGATTATCACTAAATGACTCGAGTGAAGTCATCATAGGGAAAAATTGGCAAAATCTTGACGGCCTCCCTGAAGCAGTGGTAAACGCTGTTCTTCCAGGTTCGATTCCTGACAGGGGCAATTTGAGAATTCATATTATCTCTGGTCTGGTCTGGCGGGAGACTTCTCCAACCTACGTGGATGGTTAATTAAACGCTCCAGTACGATGAATACCTTATAGAAGCCGATCAGGGTGCGGGTTTAATGAAACTGCTATACCATTTCCAAGTTAGTCCGCTTCCATCTTAGAATGCATCATCACATACCATCAAGTGAGACGGCAGTCAAAGGCTAGCTGTCTTCTTTATTATGATACCATATTACAATGAAAAAGACAAGGTCGGTAGACAAAAACCAAACTACTTTAGACTTTTTAACATGGCATGCGGCATCTAGTTACAACTAAGTCCGTGGGTTAGTACGGGCCTATTGTTGGCAATAAATCGCGGATTTAAAAGCAACCGACCTTTGTACGCGATAAGTAGACTGATATTTTTATGCCTCGGTTTATATTGTCTGCACTAAATAGGCCTAGGAAATAAAAGAAACTAGAAACGTTCCAATGGACTTGTAATTTAAAAGAAGCTTACAGGCTATTGTGGCAATTTGCCTGCAAATGTTTTATTTTTCTTATTAAAAGCTAAGAAAGTAAAAAATTATGAATAAAAAATCTATCTATTTAGTATTTTTATTTTCTACATATTGTGACCTAAGTAGTAGTAGATGTATGACGGATGGTAAACGACTATTTTAATCCATCCAGACGTATCCTGTAGGATAAGTCTGGTTCGCGTTTTTCAGATTTTATTCCTGTACTTGTACTATAAGATCTAGCTACCTGCCAAATTTCATGATTCTAGGTCAATGGGAAGTACCCTATAGGTTTCTTGACAGACACGACTGACAGACAGACAACAAAGTGATCGTATAAGGGTTCCTTTTGAGGTACGGAACCCTAAAAATGATGATGGTGATAATATGATATATCACAACATACAATATATCCTCGTTGCTTATATGATATGCAACGAAGATATACAATGTAGTTATATATGCCGTAGACACAAGATCTCGTCATAAAATATTCAAAATATTAATTGTGATTTCCGTGCCTATCAATGTCGAGAGAGGATCAAAGGGTAAGCCGCCGGCGATGTATGAACAACGTCGATGTAATAATGAAGGAGATGATGGCTTGTTCAAAAATTCAACAGTCTATTATCTATGAATTATGGAGTTTTTCCGTGTTTAAGCGCAAAGACGTGCTAAAATTTTACATTTTCAATGTGATGTTCGGTGTATTTAATGAAAAAGAACCAGCCAAGTGCGAGCCAGACTCGTGCACCGAGGGTTCCGTACCTACTCGGGTATTTTTTTTACATATTGCACGATAAATCAAAATTATGCATAAAAATAAATAAATCTATTTTAGAATGTACAGGTTAAGCCCTTTCATATGATAATCCACTTGGTAAAGTTAGCTTATTTTGAAAATTGAAACACGTTTTAATTTTTTTTTAATGATGTAACCACAAATTCACGTTTTTCGGATTTATTCCTTTACTTGTGCTATAAGACCTACCTACCCGCCAAATTTCATGATTCTAGGTCAACGGGAAGTACCCTATAGGTTTTCTTGACAGACGCGACGGACGGACGGACGGACACACAGACAGACAGACAACAAAGTGATCCTAAAAGGGTCCGTTTTTCCTTTTGAGGTACGGAACCCTAATACGCTGTGACAGCTTAGTGGTTAATACATCAGCCTTCTATTCGGGAGGTCGAGGGTTCGATCCCAGACACGCACCTCTAACTTTTCGGAGGAAACCTGCATGCCTGAGAATTCTCTATAATGTTCTCAAAGATGTGTGAAGTCTGCCAATAGGGGCCAATCCTCACTGGGTCAGCGTGGCAGACTAGAACCTAAAACCCTATTCTGAGAAGAGTGCTCAGTAGTGGGCTGGTGATGAGTTGATCATGTATGTAATGTTCTCCTAACTGAATTTGAGCTAACGACGAGTGTTCGACTGTCTGAGAGGTCAAGGAGTAAGGGCGTCGAAGCTTACCCGGAGGTCCTTACCCAGATTGTTAGGTACTGGCTGGGAAGGCAATAATCTATCAAGGTGAGAAACATCGATAATTACGAATTCCATCATCTTTTCAAAGATAAGAAAAACTTTTTTATGACTTTTATATTGCCGTAGCCCGCAATTTACTATGTTAGCCAGGTAACGAAGTTGATGCAGCGAGTGACGCGGCGGTCTGCGGTAACAAATAATCAAGCTGCAACTTGCGAGAAAGTGATTTTAATTTTATTCACTCTTTTGCATATTACCTTGAAATAAATAAAAATTGGCTATATTTTCATTATCAAAATAAAATAAATAAATAAAATAGTCATTTATTCTACTACCCTGTAACTAAGAGACAAGGCAGTGGAATAAATGGCTATTTCATTAATTTATTTTATTTTATTTATTTTTTCAATATGGTAAAACGTACCTCTGGCCCCCTCCACTGCCTTTGTGAACCGTACACCTTATAGTAATTCCTTGCCCCAATCTATCAAGGTAAGAAAAATCAATAATTAGAAATCCCATCATCTTTTCAAAGCTGTCACCTAAGAAAACTTTTATTACTTTTAATTTTCCATAGCTTGCAATTTAATACTCGTCGGCCAGGTAACGAAGTTGGCACAGTGAGTGACATGGCGGTCTGCGGTAACTCAGTTTGCGGTTACCTGAAACACAAGTGTAAATTAAAAATTTATAACACCCCCGACGATCCAAAGTATTTGAGTTTTCCAAAACATCATTTTCAAATAAATAATTATGTATTTAGGCAACGTCCATCTTGACAGCTTGACATTTGTCTATTGACATAACATTATGAACCTAACGGTTATCTAACCTTCTTTTCTACAAGAAAACTAGAAAAGAGCTGATAACTCTTAAACGGCTGAAACAATTTTTTTAGATTATAGCTAAGAACACTCTCGATCAAGCCACCTTTCAAACAAAAAAAAACTAAATTAAAATCGGTTCATTCGTTTAGGCGCTACGATGCCACAGACAGATACACAGATACACAGACACACAGATACACACGTCAAACTTATAACACCCCTCTTTTTGGGTCGGGGGTTAAAAACAAGCTGCACCTTACGAGACTAGAAGTGATTTAATTTTTTTTCCATTTTACCTTAATCATTATTATAATACATATAACTCTCTACTGCGTTTGTATTCCTTGTGCCTAGACTTGCCTTACCATATCTATCAACGTTTAAACAAGTGTAAATTAAAAATTTATAACACCCCCGACAAGTGAAGGTTACAGTAACTAGAAAAGAGCTGATAACTTTCAAACGGCTGAACCGATTTTCTTGGATTATAGCTAAGAACACTCTCGAGCAAGCCACCTTTTAAACAAATTAAATTAAATTAAAATCGGTTCATTAATTTAGGAGCTACGATGCCACAGACAGATACACACATCAAACTTATAACACCCCTGTTTTTGGGTCGGGGGGTCTAAAATCGATAATTACAAATTCCATCATCCTTTCAAAGTTATCGGCAAGAAAACTTTTTGTTACTTTTATTTTCCCTTAGCTGTCGGCCACGTAACGAAGTTGAGTGACGCGGCGGTCTGCGGTAACTCAGTTTGCGGTTACCTGAACAAATAAACAAGCTGCAACTTGCGAGACCACGTAGAGCGATTTTGATTTTGTTTATTCTTTCCATTTTACCTGAAAATGAATAAGTGAAGTTACCTGAGTATATTTTTACCAGAGGATGCCGCGACTTCGTCCGTGTGGATTTAGGTTTTTAAAGATCCCGTGGGAACTGTTTGATTGTCCGGGATAACAAGTTGCCCATGTCAATTACAGGGACGCAAGCTACCTCGATACCAAACATACAAATCGATTAAGCGGATGGGTTTTTGGGAATCCCATGGGAAGTCTTTGCTTTTCCGGGATAAAAAGTAGCCTATGTCTGTCCCCGGGATATTAGCTAACCCTGTACCAAATTTCATCAGAATCGGTTAAACTGTTGGGTAAGGGTAACAGACAGACAGACAGACACACTTTCGCATTTATAATATTAGTATGGATGAAGTACTTTCGGACATGCACACCCTTACGATATTTTTCTTCATAGTAAAGTTTGTTTGTTTTTTGTTGCAAAGTTCGTACAGAGGAAATCTTTTGGAAAATCCATCGGAAAAGTTGGAAAGGATGCTATATTGGTATAAAATCCCAATACAATGCATTTTCGAATCGCAAAGTGCTTTGCAATTTGGCATTGTAAGGTCTACATCTCCTGAGGATGTTCCGGTGTCGGGGAAAAACATGCGTCGACTGGTGTTGGGATTTGTGTGGTGCTGCGTGGAGGTGGTGCGTATTGCTTGCTTGGTGGCTGGCTTTTCCTGCATGTTCATCAGTGGGAGGGCGGGCGGTGCATATCGCACGCTGCATGTTGCACCATACAGATTTGTTTGATTTAGCGGATTATAGCAAACTAGCCGATGCCCGCGACTTCGCCCGCGTAGATTTAGGTTTTGCGAAATCCCGTGGGAACTCTTTGATTTTCCGGGATAAAAAGTGGCCTATGTGCTAATCCAGGATATTATCTATCTTCATTCCAAATTTCAGCCAAATCCGTCCAGTAGTTTTTGCGTGAAGGAGTAACAAACATACACACTTACACACACACACACATACAAACTTTCGCCTTTATAATATTAAGTGTGATTAAGGTTTTGGTTCCTTATATCATGGACTTCCGCAAAATAACGCCTGCTTCTATACAACATTACTCTTCTTGAAGTGTAGATAAACACGTTGATAAATAATACAACTAACACACTACTAATCTATTTAGGACTGTAAATCCTTGAATCATCGAACAGGAAACTTAACACGAACCGATACCAAAAGTTCAGTTGATCGGAAACATCTAATTGTTTGAACGTTTCAAAGTTTACTCGGAGCTGCATACAAGACAACCTCGATAAATACAAACACGCTTATCAGTGGCTTGTGGTTAGGAACAAAGAAACAACTTTGCTGCTCTCAAGCCTCGATGCCACATCCACATTAGCCCAAAGCGCCGACCAATGTGTTCGGTATTTGTATGAAAACTCAAAAGTTAGCAAACTGGTAAGCTGTGATTGCACGTGAAAAATAAGAAAAAGATTTATTTGAAACAAAGAAAAACGTTTATTTGACGAATGAGGTGTCAATCGATTCGATATTGTGGTCCGGGTGGCATAGGCTACATTTTATACGAAAACAAGTGTAAATTAAAAATTTATAACACCCCCCACAAGTGAAGGTTACAGTAACTAGAAAAGAGCTGATAACTTTCAAGCGGCTGAACTGACTTTCTTGGATTATAGCTAAGAACACTCTCGATCAAGCCACCTTTCAAACAAAAAAACTAAATTAAAATCGGTTCATTTGTTTAGGAGTTACGATGCCACAGACAGATACACAGATACACACGTCAAACTTATAACACCCCTCTTTTTGGATCGGGGGTTAAAAATTGACCCGACTGATGTTACATCCAAAAAAGTTGGGGCCTCCAAAAATTATTTTATCTATTTTATCGAGTGGGATATCCAAAGAAAGAGGAAAAAATTAAAATAAATATATAGTACAATGTTAAAATACACCGAGCGACAGAAAAAACAATTTTACTATATCTATCGCTATCTATCGGAAGTTCGCGAGTAGTAGTTTCGGGTTTTAGCGTTATTTAACTTCGTCTTGTTAAGTTCTATATTCCAATTCCTATAATTCAATGGCATATAAGGTCTAGTGCACTTAGGTCCACTGCGTTTGACCAAAGCCCACGTTGCTCTAGCACGTCGCTGCCGCTTCGCGTTGCGTGTGTCCGAGCCCCAATTTTCAAAAGCACACAAGAAAACCTCTATTAATACATCTAGCTTATCGGCGGTTTGCGGTCGCGAACAAAGAAACAACTTTGTAAAGGACGAAACACATCACGACGACTATATTGTTAGGTGGGATTTGTTGATAGTCTGTGCGTGGCCTAGCACCACCAAAGAGCACCACCAAGAGTCTATGGTATTGCCTGAGATACTACGCTCTCTGGTGTCGCGTAGAGTGGCGGGCAGTGATTGTGCTCGATTTTTAACCCCTGACCCAAAAAGAGGGGTGTTATAAGTTTGACGTGTGTATCTGTGTATCTGTCTATGGCATCGTAGCTCCTAAACTAATGAACCGATTTTAATTTAATTTTTCTTGTTTGAAAGGTGGCTTAATCGAGAGTGTTCTTAGCTATAATCCAAGAAAATCGGTTCAGCCGTTTGAAAGTTATCAGCTCTTTTCTAGTTACTGTAACCTTCACTTGTCGGGGGTGTTATAAATTTTTAATTTACACTTATTAAATATGTAAACAGTAATTAAAAGTATGTTAAAGTATATGTATAAAAGTGTTATATCTCTATTAATATTATGAATTTCATTTAATTTCACTATTGCTCAGTCAACAACGATATGTTTGTCATCTTTTTTACACGAACCAACATCCACTGAACCGCTGGCACCGGCACCGTGCGTGTTTTCTCACAAGTAAATTAAAAAAGCCGCCGCCAAGCCGATGTGCTCCGACCCTTACTCTCAAAGTAAGCTGCATCGCTAATGAAATTGCACACAGCTTGATTCCGCTCGATAAGGATTCTCGCTTTGTGTACAATTTTCCTTTTCCTTATTGTGCTCCGTTTTTTGTAAGGAGCCAAATTCTCTGCTTCGATACAAAAAAGATCTTTTCAATCTTTCGTATTTTTTGCTCTTAGTTTTTTTTCATTGCCAGGCCCTGGCTGTGACTTCCTAACGATGCTATTATATTTTAAAATGGAAGAGGGTTAACTTGAATAGTTTAATTTCAAGTACTTAATTTATTAAACCCTTAATTATTATTATTTAACCATGTTCGCGGTATTCAGGAAAGCCTAGTGGTTAAATACTTGAGTCTTCTATTCAAGGGGTTCATTTTGATCCAAGGCATGCACCCCTAACTTTTCGGAGTTACCTACCTACGTTTTAAGCAGTTCAATATTATATCGTGCTTTAACAACGAAGGAAAAAGTCGAGAGGATAGCCTTAGAGTTTTCCATATAAGTAAGTATTATTGTTCTTGGTGGTGTGCGAAATCTGCCAATTCAAACTTGACCAGTGTGATGGACTATGGTCTAAGCCTTTTTTATTCTCAGGATACCCGTACTCGGTAGTGGGTCAGACCATCTCTAACAATTTGATTAAGTAGTAATTTTGTACCAACACTTAAAATATAAAAATTGAAAAGGTATGCTCTTATAGTGTGGTACAGTTACTTTCATAAAGAAATTTTAACAAACTTCAAAACAGAGAGACTAGTAAGTTTCATAAACGCAGGTACACAAACAAAATAAAAAGTCGCTCTCACAACAACTCGATTCAATGATTTTCACTTCCCTAACGTTATAACTTATAAGTTAGTGATATCCTTACATATTGTACAAGAGAAACTTTTAATGGCTTCCCATTATTTTCCCTTTAACTGCTAGCGAAGTTTTAACAAGTTATTTAATTTTAAATTTTATCGTTCGAGTAATAAAGTAGAGTTTCGATTGCCAGGTTGAAACATGGAGCTATTAAATCCTGAAAGGAGAAAACATTTTGTAAGTAATTAAAATCTGTTTTATGACATTATGTAATGCAGTAGCCGGGAGTGGAAAAGAAAGTTCTTTTTTAAATGCTAAATAAATGTCATGATTCATTTAGAAAACAAAAACAAACTAAATAATATAATAGTTTAGACAGTTTTGTTGGTACCTAAGTAGTAAGAAAGGAGAAGGTTCAAAATCCATACTAATGTTACTTGTGAATGTTTGCTTGTCTGCTAGGCTTTTCAAAGCCACTCTGTATAGCCGATTTTGATAAAATTTGATACAGATGACTTCTGAGGAAGGACAAAGGCAATTTTGTATCCCGGAAAATCAAAGAGTTCCCACGGGATTCTAAGAACCTAAATCCACAGACGAAGTTGTGGGCATCTTGTAGTAGTGTGTATTATGTAGAAAAATCTGAGTAAGTAACTAACATTCGTTCTCAGCTCAACAGGTTACGAAGCTGAGTGGTAATGGGCGGATACATAGTTTGAAGGACAGATAGATTTTTGACGATACAAAATTTAGAATTTCTTAGAAAATTTAAGGACCTATTTTTTTCTGATAGTTACCCATGCTCAGTATTTGGGTTGAAATGATGATAAAGTAAGGACAGGAATAGGAATGTTTCTAAATTATTTCTCAAGGGTCTCAACTATGTAAAATCCATGTCTTTCTTTAGTTTTAAGTATACCTACTAACCATTTAAAAATTATCGATTAAACTAAAAAGCACGTCACGCATTGTGACGTCACAATCCAGTATTTCAGAGAAGCTCGCGTACTAAGCGCGTGTTTTGATGTTTGATAAAAAGTTACTGATTTGACTTTGGACACTACCCTATTCATATTGGGTAGTTTGGCAAAATATTTACGTTTAGTATATGCAGTTTTGACGTTAATTAAAATCAATTTAATGCTAATGAATTTATTGCTTTTCCAAAACAAAATAACATGGCGTAACAATTATTCCGTTATGCAAAACAAACCTTCATCAAAATGGGAAACAAATAAAACGTGATAATTACTTACTCTTTGTGGATAAGACGGAATTATTCAAATGAAGCCTTTGAATTTCGTATTTACAGTCACAGTATTGTAACATACAATTGTAAGGTTATTTTTAAAAATTGATTTGAGTTGTCAAAAATAATATAAAATTATTAATTTATCTAATGCAGGTAGTTTGATAAAATCGATATTTGGCTCATTCGATGTCATACAATCTGTTGCTAGGAGGCCAACAAGATTGAACTTGCATAAATACGGGTGTTTTGAAGGTTTGAGTTTAGTCTCCTTCTGAGATTCGGAGCGATATCGCATATTTTCGGTATTTGGATTGTGAACTGAATAATTAGATGTTGTGATAGCAATCACGCTCTAATTAAATAATTTATTTTGGCACTAGTTTTTTTAGATTAAAACTCTCGGATAACCTCTACACATTGAACCTGGTGTTTTTTGTGTTGGTTTTGAGAGAACATTCCAATAATTCGATAAAAATATTTAAATAATACCTGCTTTTCTGAGTGACGCCAATAATTCAGAAGTGGGATGTGTCTCACGTTGCCTTAATTTCGCTGTGGTATCTTTTTGTAAACAACCCACATTTGATTAAAAAATTTATCGAGTTTGATTTGGTGATTAAAATTTTTAGTTTTTTTTAAAGAATTTAGTCTTTTGTGAAGTGGAAAGTAACTTGCAGTAAGTAATTCAGATTTTGTATACATCGAATGAGAAGTTAGTCGTTTGGATTTATTGTTGACTGGATATTAAAACTGAGAGTTCGGCAGTTCAAGGGTAGGTTTTAATGATTTGACGGAGGGCAGGATAGCCCATGATTTGGATTTGACTTAGGGCAAGGAAGCCCGCGACTGACATGACAAGATTGATTAGAAACACGAGGACGTGTTAAATTCAGGACGGCCGAACTGTAAGGTTATTTTTAAAAATTGATTTGAGTTGTCAAAAATAATATAAAATTATTAATTTATCTAATGCAGGTAGTTTGATAAAATCGATATTTGGCTCATTCGATGTCATACAATCTGTTGCTAGGAGGCCAACAAGATTGAACTTGCATAAATACGGGTGTTTTGAAGGTTTGAGTTTAGTCTCCTTCTGAGATTCGGAGCGATATCGCATATTTTCGGTATTTGGATTGTGAACTGAATAATTAGATGTTGTGATAGCAATCACGCTCTAATTAAATAATTTATTTTGGCACTAGTTTTTTTAGATTAAAACTCTCGGATAACCTCTACACATTGAACCTGGTGTTTTTTGTGTTGGTTTTGAGAGAACATTGCAATAATTCGATAAAAATATTTAAATAATACCTGCTTTTCTGAGTGACGCCAATACAATACAATGTTACTTAGCGGCTCTTGTTTGGATTATATTGAGATGGAAAAAGGATAATTGGAATTCCGAGTTTAAAGTTATCCATTTCCATACGATTAATCCATACTAATATTATAAATACGAAAGTGTGTCTGTCTGCTAGGTTTTCACGGCCTATCCGTTTAACTGATTTTGATGAAATTGTTATGAAAATTATAATATTATGTCATGGTTAAAATATACCATAAATTCAGATCACAACGATTGGGATTATAGCAAAGTGAAAATCACAACTTGCTTGCTAAGACAATTCACTTACCGACCAGGTAATTTTCTCTTTGAATCACGAAAAATATTATACATATATCTACAGAACCACTTACATAAAGCAAGAGCTTATCTTAACGATTTTTATTCAATAACATCTGGTCTCGGATTTCCGTCCGTTTCCAGATCGTTTTATGGTCCATTAAGCAAAAATATTATTCCAATATCTTTGGAAGAGAATGATTTAAATGCAATCCCACAACTGGGAATACATACTTAATAATCCTAGTACGTACTACTACATTTTTTTCACGTTCTTTCATGCTATAGCAAGAATGGTCGGTAGAGTATTATAGTACGCGACAGGTCGAGGTGGCAATCGAGGTATGAGGCGGGGGGACGCACTGCACACCCACACGCCACTCGCGCTATCCCGCACCAGGACCCGCGTTATCCCGCACCAGGACCCGCGCTATCCCGCACCAGGTTAGCACGAGGGATGTGCGAGTGTGTGGTGCGTCTTGCCCCGATTGCCATCTTGACCCGTCGCGTAATATTTACAGTCAGCAATATAGTCTATCGAGTGGTAGACTATCAGTAGTATTTAGTCTCGGCATTAACAAGTGTAAATGAATTTATAACACCCCCGACAAGTGAAGGTTACTGTAACTAGAAAAGAGCTGATAACTTTCAAACAGCTGAACCGATTTTCTTCGATTATAGCTAAGAACACTCTCGATCAAGCCACCTTTCAAACAAAAAAAGCTAAATTAAAATCGGTTCATAAGTTTAGGAGCTACGATGCCACGGACAGATACACAGATACACACATCAAACTTATAACACCCCTCTTTTTTGGTCGGGGTTTAAAAAAATGCAGCTTAAAAGACCATAAAATTAATATTTCTATTAGTAGCATGCTACAGTGTCACACACCGTTGTTAGGCGTAAAACAGCCTTAAAATCATCAATTTTCTAAAAGTTCTATACTATCGATGATTTTCAATGACCTGAGAAATATACCTACGCCAGTATGCCCCTTCGACGGCACTCACGTAACGCTTATCTCTTGTGGAGAGAGAAAGACAGATAAGAGTCCACGCAATAGAAAGAGAGCCATTTATTAAATTTTAGGCTGCAGCGCTGTGCGAGCTGAATTGCACTTTATTACGTCCGATACAAGAGTCGCTATTTGTGTAAACGTCTTTGAGAGATCTGAATTTACATAAAGTAGGTACTCTACGATAGAACATCAATATTCTTTTCACATGAATCCAAGCACAATAGAATCATTAAACTCGGATTATTCAAAACAAATGAACTGTAATGTATTGAAAAATTTTACTCGCTACGTGACAAAAGTGCAATTTCATAAAAACTAGCGGTGGGATTTTAAAGTGTTATTTTTATGGGGTGATATTTTTAGCGATTATATTATTTTTTTAGCCATCGACACGTGAACAATTTGGTACGTATGAGGGATTTCCAATAGCAGATCACGCGTGAAGAAATATATTTTTAAAAGGGTTTTGAATATTTTAGTATATAGCCTGGCCTACCTGCATGTCCTCCATTTTCTTTTTTTTCAAAATATAAAAAAAAAACTATTATACATAAAAATAAATAAAATCTGTTTTAGAATGTACAGGTAGCCATGTACCCTTTCATCTGATACCCCACTTAGTAGTATCTTACTTAGAAAATTGAAACACATTTTTTTTTTAAATGATGTAACGACAAACTCGCGGTTTTCAGATTTATTCCTGTACTTGTGCTATAATACCTACCTATCTGCCAAATTTCATGATTCTAGGTTAACGGGAAGTACCCTATAGGTTTTCTTGACAGACACGACGGACGGACGGATGGACGGCAGACAGACAGACAACAAAGTGATCGTATAAGGTTCCGTTTTTCCTTTTGAGGTGCGGAAACCTAAAAACGGCGGTCAGTAGGTCAAAATATTCAAAGCCCTTTGAATAGCGGGTTGTACTCCTAAAAATTGATTACTCTGGACTGCTCTGTTTTATATAAAAAATATATTTGCATAAAAATATCGTACATTTGATTAAAATATTTAAACAATGCAAAGTTTTAAAGTGGGATGTGCTATTTTCATTCAGTTGTACAACCTACTCCACTATTTTAATATACTTTCTCATAAGTTTTAGTTTGAGTTCTGTAATAAACTTTTAAGTGCATATTTCTTAGTGCTATTGCTTTCCTCAAAACTTCGTGGATTTAGGATTTATGAAGATTCTTTCTCATTCAGAGTAGCTAGTCTAAACAAATGACAGGCAAATACAAACAAGTGTAAATTAAAAATTTATAATACCCCCGACAAGTGAAGGTTACAGTAACTAGAAAATACCTGATAACTTTCAAACGGCTGAACCGATTTTCTTGGACTATTCCGCGCCTAGGATCCAAAGTATCTGAGTTTTCCAAAACATCATTTTCAAAGAAATAATTATGTATCAAGGCAACGTCCATCTTGACAGCTTGACATTTGTCAATTGACATAATATTATGAACCTAACGGTTATCTAACCTTCTTTTCTACAAGAAAACTAGAAAAGAGCTGATAACTCTTAAACGGCTGAACCAATTTTTTTGGATTATAGCTAAGAACACTCTCGATCAAGCCACCTTTCAAACAAAAAAAAGTAAATTAAAATCGGTTCATTCGTTTAGGCGCTACGATGCCACAGACAGATACACAGATACACAGATACACACGTCAAACTTATAACACCGCTCTTTTTGGGTCGGGGGTTAATAAAATAGGGGTTGAATTTTCCAAAATCTTTTCTTAGCAGATGTCTACGTCATAATAGCTATCTGCATGCTAAATTTTAGCCCGATCCGTCAAGTAATTTGAGCTGTGCGTTGTGCATGCTCGTAGCTTTAGTTTTAAATTACGTAATTAATTAGCATTACTACATCGTACAAATTTAACAATTTTGACCATCAAAAGGAGTACAGTTGTACCTACTTTGAATAAACTTTGACTTTGACTTTGATGTCAATTCGGAAATAGCAATTCAGCAATAATTATGTTGGCTAGACAAGGGTTGTAACAGTATACGATTTCAAAAAATAAGTTACATTTCCGAAAATTACAATCTCCACTTTGCCAAAGAGTTATGCGTGTTATTGTCAGCCTTTACACATAGGTTATATGTACGCTTCTAAGAATAGAAAACATTGAATTGAAAATTTCCCCGAACTAATACCGCGCGAATCTGTTCAATTTACGACTACTATAGATGCCAGAGGGAAGGAGTGGAATTTATTCAGCCATAAAATTCCGGCTGAATTAAATGTCTCAGTGTGCTTGCTGATCATAAATTCAGGATATTTTCCGGGTGCCATATTGTAGTTCTAAAATCTTTGGAAATCCAATTTTATAAACCCTTTCTACTATTTTCCACACGACTCTATTGGGAACTGAAACTGAAGCATTTATTTATAGCATGTCTTGCACTTGACGACAACCTTGCTTTTTTTATTAACCCCCGACCCAAAAAGAGGGGTGTTATAAGTTTGACGTGTGTATCTGTGTATCTGTCTGTGGCACCGTAGCGCCTAAACTAATGAACCGATTTTAATTTAGTTTTTTTTGTTTGAAAGGTGGCTTGATCGAGAGTGTTCTTAGCTATAATCCAAGAAAATCGGTTCAGCCGTTTGAAAGTCATCAGCTCTTTTCTAGTTACTGTAGCCTTCACTTGTCGGGGGTGTTATAAATTTTTAATTTACACTTGTTCAAATAGAACTTAGCCCTTGGCTGCAGTCTCACCCGGTGGTGAGTGATGATGCAATCTAAAATGGAAGCGGGCTAACCTGGAAGGGGCATGGCAGTTTTTATTAAACCCATACCCATTTTGTTTCTATACAAAGCATCCGTACTGGAACGCTAAAACGCTAGGCGGCACGGCTTTTGCCGGTAGGTAACTAGCTACGGCCGAAGCCTCCCACCAGATCAGAGCTATGCTTAGTAAAAAGCATTGATGAGGTCCAGATTGGAGCACTTTTGCCTTGAAGATATTTAAGTTGTGCGTTGGCAGGAAACACGGTTCGTATCAAAAACGTTGAGCAAAACGTTTCGGGCGAGTAGATTGTAGATTACATAAGGATGCCAACATTCACCGTTTCTCTCGCCATTCTGTAGTAAAATAGTGAATTAATTAGACCAACGCTAAAACACTTAGGTAGACTTTTCTCAATCGTTCACTCTTGGCAGAGTGATCATGTCTATGAATTTTCTTTCAATTTCTATTGTGCAACCTATTCGGTATCAACAAAATCCCAAAAATCAGGCATTTAATATTATATATTAAATGATAATTATGATAATAAATCAATCATCACTATCAACCACTATCAATGCTGAACAGATAAATGCTTTATAATAATAATTTGCTAGTTATAGTTCTACATAGAATGTTATTCTTACCTTGTTTTAATTGTTTTCCGAACAAATAAATACAGAATTTTCAATGAAATAATATTTAAAACAAAGCTGATAATAATTTGCAACTCCCCCTCAGTACTTGCAGCATCTGGAGTCTGGAAGAAATCTCTAAATGCCGTGAAGAAGCGAGACGCTCCGGTGCCTCGAACCAATTTGCTGTCACTAAGGTAAGGGCACACTTGGTAAAATATTTGCATACGTTACATAGGGGATGCCCCGTCGCTGGGGGATACCCCAGCGCTAGGGTATAACCCGTCGCTAGGTGACGTCACTCACATTCGCTGGAACTATCTTCTACATCCCTGCATGCGCTAAACAAGTAACGAACTTGCCGGCGAAATAATCGTTATTTTTGAATAGCCAAAGTCAAAGTCAAATCATTCATTCACACACACTATTGTACACTTTCTGATGATAATTGCTGATTGCTGATTAGCTTGATAACATTCCGAGCAACTTATTATGCAGACGCTTATTGCATTATATGCCATACGAATAAATAAATAAATAAAGCATACGTTGCAGAATTAGCTCTACATAGATTATGCAATTAGTCTGTCAACTAAGCAAGGCAGCGTGGCAGACTATGGTTTAAACCCTTCTCACTCTAAGAAGAGACCCGTGTGTAATAATAATAACATTTTCTAGTATCTTTAACTATATATGCAAAAAATCATGCCGATACGTTGCTCCACTGCGGCGTGATTGAAAGACAAACCAACAATCAAACATTTTCGTCTTTAAAATATGGGTATAGATGGCATCTTTATTTAAAGCACAATTTGCAAATGATATTATTCTCCATCCGAACACATTTTAGTGGATGATTTTGTGTATCCAAAAGATTAATTACATTAGATTATGCCAATAAAATTATTATCAAAATAAATCACCCCCATTATTAGACTAATTAAAAATTCAACATAACAGCAAATGAGCCCATTGTGCCCCCAGCCTATCGCGCTGTGTCTGGCGACTCGCTAGCGAGACCTCATAATTTCACGCTATGTTTTAGCGGGGTTATTGTAGTTCTTACCACACCGAGCTCATTTTTATAAGCTTTTTAACTACTGACTTCAAACTGTTAAATAGTTAATTTCGGAGTTATGTTCGTTTTAAGCAATTAAATATCATATACAATCACAAAGAATCAAAAGATTAACTTTCCCTATGTAACGTATGTACTGTAGACCTTACAATGCTCATTTGCAAAGAGTTTGCAATTGTGCATTCTAAGGTCTACATCTCCTAAGGATGCTCCCGTGTCGGAGCGAAACGTGCGTCGAGTTCTGGTGGATTTGTGTAGTGATGAGTGGTGTTGCTTACTTGGTGGCTGGCTTTTCCTGCATGCTTAGCAGTGGGAGGGTGGGTGGTGCATGTCGCATGGTGCATGTTATACCATACTTTGCGTTTTTTAGCGGATTATAGCAAATGAAGCTTTTGATTCTTTGTATATCATGGACTTCCGCAAACAAGTGATATTTGATTGCAAGTGACACACACCTTTGAAAATATTAGGAACATTATGGAGAACTCTTAGGTATGAATATTTTTTCACGATGTTTTCCATCACCGTGAAAGCGAGCGATATTGAAATTGAAATTGTTAAGAATGAGGTGTGTGCCCGGGATTTTTAATTAGATAAACCTAAAGCCTAACACTAAATTATAGTTTACGTAACATACCCACAGTTAGTACAGTCCAAATCCACGATTCTCATTGGATTTCACTCGCTCATATTTACACAGGATACCAAACTCACTGTATCAAATAACAGATCTGCGAGGACTTGTACAAGCTTCTGTTGGTTTAGGGCCCGTGATTATGTTCTGAACTGAAATAATTATTCGCAATTTCACAGATTTGAATTAATTTCATATGAAAAAGAAACTTCAGGTTTAACTTCAGCCTCCTATTCGGGATGTTGGGGGTTTGGACCCGTGGGTGGTAGGTACCTAAGAACCTCACGTACATAAATAAGTGAAAATTAAAAATTTATTTATTACACCCCCGACAAGTGAAGGTTACAGTAACTAAAAAAGAGCTGATAACTTCAAACGACTGAACCGATTTTCTTGTATTATAGCTAAGAACACTCTCGATCAAACCACCTTTCAAACAAAAAAAAAACTAAATTAAAACCATTGGTTTAGGAGCTACGATGCCACAAACAGGTACACAGATACACACGTCAAACTTATAACACCCTTCTTTTTGGGTAGGGGGTTAGTAAAATGAAGTACAAAAACAATATTAAGTATTTGCAAAATACTTTCCTTACGTTGGCAACATACACAGTTTTGATAGTTCCATAGTTGCACTCACTTTCCTTGCGTTAGCAAAACTAATTAAAATGTATTCAGGAACTAATAGTTTGTTTACTTATATCAAATGTAGATGGCGCTGTCCGTCATTAACTTGCAGTATTGCATATAAAAGTTGACACATGAGGTACGGAATCCTTCGTATTTGACAGGTTTTTCAAGTTTACACAGTACACAGTTTTCATGGTTACATAGTATTCAAATGACGGTTAACTCATAGAGCAAAATATATGACGTTCTCATTGTTAAGCTGTGGACGTATTAAACCTACCAACCATTATAAAACTAAACTGAAACTTTCCCGCGAGCAAGTCATAAGTAAAAACAATTTGTTTCCCCACTTGATATTTATTTTTTACCCCGTGTTTATTTGCCCTGGCTCCAGAGAAATGGTTTATTTATTCAAATCTCAAGTGAGTCATTTGTCAGTCTACACAAACGCGTATTTCTGTAACCAAATATTTGTAATGTCTCCTTCCAGGATACGTGTACGTATGAATATTTTGTTTGAACGTCACGCTTGGAATTTTAATCTTCTTCACGTAGATATTAATTGAAAGAGTGAACGAAAAAGCATAGAAGACGTTCTAATGCCTGGTTCCCACGGTGCGTGTTTGTGCGGACTATCACGCCGAGCCGACGACCAAGCACAGCCACGCACCGCGAAAAAGGCTCGGACCACGGTGACGACGCGTCTGCGCAACCACGGATGATACTCTTCCCATGGTGTGTTGTTGCAGGCTGGTCCGTCACTTTCTGCAATATCACGCACCGTGGGAAGCCGGTATAAAACCGTTCAAATGCGAGTCAAACTGGCGAAGGATTCCGGAGGTACCGCCGTTCAAGATAATTATGTATTTTGCATGGCGGCCATTTTGAAGTTCACCCTCTTGGTAGGTCAGTATTATTGGAGAGTTGAAAAGCAAACTCATTCCGAAGCATTTTTTAATCCCCGACCCAAAAAGAGGGGTGTTATAAGTTTGACGTGTGTATCTGTGTATCTGTCTGTGGCATCGTAGCTCCTAAACTAATGAACCGATTTTAATTTAGTTTTTTTTGTTTAAAAGGTGGCTTGATCGAGAGTGTTCTTAGCTATAGTTCAAGAAAATTGGTTCAGTCGTTTGAAAGTTATCAGCTCTTTTCTAGTTACTATAACCTTCACTTGTCGGGGGTATTATCAATTTTTATTTTACGCTTGTGAATTAAATGCTTGGGTTTAAGTTTATCTCTTTAGGCTATGGTACGATTGATCTGTTAAGTTGAAACCAATTTTGGTTAACAACTATTGTTTGCAGAGGATGTTTCGATATTAAATAACTAGCCCCGGAAGGTATGAACCCTCTTGTTGGTTTAGGATCTCTGGTAACTACGTAATATCTACGTCTGAGTTTAATAATTTCGATTGTCGTAACACAATCTAAATTATTAAATTCGAATTAAAAGTTAAAGTAAATCACATTGAGAGAGTATTGAGTAAAAATCAGAAAAAAACTAGCCAAGTGCAAGTTAGATTCGCGCACCGAAGGTTCCGTACTCGGATATTTTTCCGACATTTTGCACGAGAAATCAAAAACTATTATGCATGGAAATAAATAAAAATCTGTTTTAGAATGTACACTGAACAGGTTAAGCCCTTTCATATTATGATACCCAGCTTGGTATAGTTATCTTACTTTGAAAATTGAAAATACTAATTATTATTTGTTCATGAACACATTTTAATTTTTTTGTTATGTAACCACAAATTCACGGTTTTCGGAAAATTTTCCTTTGTCTTGTGCTATAAGAGTTATAAGACCTACCTACTTACCAAATTTCATGATTCTAGTTCAACAAGAAGTAACCTATAGGTTTTCTTGACATGCACAACAGACGGACAGACAGACCGACAACAAAGTGGTCCTATAAGGGTTCCGTTTTTCCTTTTGAGGAAGGTACGGAACCCTAAAAAATTAGGGGAAATATCAAAATATTTAGCACTGATAAAATAATTTATTATTCAGGAATTTATGCTGGAGGCGAAAGATGCGCCAACATTAGACTAGGATCAGCTTTTTCTGATCGTCCCCACTTAGGTCTTGAGAAACGACATCCTTCCATTATGTCAATAGCTCAGATATCTGGATCCTTGCCAAGGTTTGCTTGTGAACGATCTATCATACTCTCGATGGAGTAAAAACAGGAAGGCATTAGCCGTATGACTTCGTGGAATATAATGCAATTTACTATTTTCTAATTTGTTGGAAAATTTTCCAGGAAGAAAATACGTATGGTTTTATTGAGGTTTGTCGGTAAAGTTTGTGATTTTAGGCTTCCTTAGTAAAATAAGTAATGTTTGGAACTAGTGAACCGTTTTTGAAAATTCTTTCACCAGTAGAAAGCTACATGATTCCTAGAGTGTCATAGAGTATTTTATTTTCAAACAAATGTAAATTAAAAATTGATAACACCCGTTAAGCCGTTCAGCCGTTTGAAAGGTATCAGTAATCAGTTCTTTTCTAGTTACCCGTAACCTTCACTTGTCGGGGGTGTCATAATTTTTTAATTTACACTTGTTGAAAGTTGTGCCACACATCACCAGTTTAGTATGCCTAAAAGTTTGGTTTATCTGGTGCCTCTTACACTTGAACATTAAAGCCAAAGGTCCCACGCAGAAGAAAAAACGAATATCTACTTTGATGTGAATTCCTTAGTCATCACCTTGGCAAGTTTCTGGTATTGAGACTGCTTGAGACTCTTGGACCTCTTCACTATCAGTGGCTGCGCTATGGGCCGTCACTTACTAATAATGAACTGTTGGACTCACCCACGAAGGGTTCCGTATACCTTCATTCAAGAAATTGCACTTTTTGCTATGTAACCACTCACGATATTTAGATTTTTCCCTTTACTTTGTGTGAAAAAATCGCTTCCTGCCTTTCATGATAAGTCGGGAAGTATCCTATAGGTTTTGATTCCCTTGACAGTTCTTGATAGACAGACAGTCAACGAAGTAATACTATAAGCCTGGGTTCCTTTTTTTCTCTGGAAATACGGAACCCTAAAAATCCCGTTTCGCCCTTGCTCATAGTCGTAAATCAAGCTGTATGCAATGCCAAAGAGTGTCAGTGACCCAATTGCAGTTTTCCAGTAAACAAGCGCTAGAATTATTTTTTTGCGCTGGAATGCCCTACTTTCTGTAGTGTATAGACACTGTACTGTTATTCAGGTAAGCACAATTGTTTGAAAGGAAAATCAATAGGTAGTTAATAATATTTTCTATCTTTATTTGATTTATGAATAACTAGCTGATGCCCGCGACTTCGTCCGCGTAGATTTAGGATAAAATGTTGATGTCAATTACAGGGACGCAAGCTACCTTGGACCTTGGTACCAAATTTCATACAAATCGGTTAAACTGTTGGGCCGTGAAAAGGTAAAAAGGTAGCAGACAGACAGACA